>NC_051154.1:184746580-185346580 GCF_013339745.2 Dermacentor silvarum | reverse complement strand
ATATATGTGTTGTAACTCAGTCATTAGTGCATCGTATGCAACATCTGCATCAGACAGGGACAGTATATGGGAGAAGTCGGCTGTACATATTTCATTACGAAAGGTGTCGAGGGCTTTTGAATCAATGCAGCGATAATAATACGCCGGTGATTTAGATGCATGTTTAGGGTTGGTATTAGCAATAAAAGCAAACACTGGAAAATGATCACTGATGTCAGTTATCAAAGTTCCGGAAGTTATAGTGCCTTTATCGTTGTTAGTGATAATCAAATCTAAAGTAGAGGAAGGGGAACAAGTTACGCGCGTTGGTACATTAATTACATTCACAAGAGCGTAAGAATCAAGTAAAGAAGCATATTCGGTCTGCTCTGGTGACACGGTTCGCATATCGATATTCATATCACCGGAAAGGTATAGCACATGCTCATTTATAGACACATAATCAAAAAGGACTTCTAACGATGAACAAAAATTTTGAAGTTTTCCGTCTGGAGGGCGGTAGACAACACAAAATAGATTTTTGTCACTCTGAACGGTTAGCACTTCACAGTCCGGAGTGCAGAACGTGAAATTCTCAAGAATTTTTGCAGGAAGCGAATTCACAATTTGCAGGGATACACCACCACCTCTTCGAGTTTGCCTGTTATTAGCAAAGTGAGTATAATTGTCTAGTACAAAATATGTTGAATCATCGTGGTACCAGGTTTCAGTGAACATTATTGCATGGAACGAAAAATTAAGGGAAGTAAACAGGTCATGTATTTCGTCAGCCTTGTTGCACACAGAACGACAGTTCATATGAAAAAGAGCAATGCTATTCTCAGAGTAAACGCTATATAGATCTGCGATAGAAGAAAGTTCGAGGCAGCTCATGGGCGTATCGAGGCAGCTCATGGGCGTATCCATGTTTTTAGCTCATTTTACTCAAATCGATCGAGCTAGTGATCCTTAGTCTGGCACTGTTTTCAGATTTGCGGATTTGCGGGCATAAATGTGCCCATCATGTACCCAAACAAACTTCCAGTTTGTTTCACGTTTTTTGGCAATGGCCTGTGCAAGGAGGCGCTTCCTTTCAGGACACAGGTGCTCATTGACGTAAATTGGCACAGATTCAGAAAACCCAAGTTCACTAGCCGTTAGTCGCTTTCGTTTTCCTTTCTCCAGCACTGCATTTCGTTTCCTTCGGAGTGCAAACTGGACAATAATGTTCTTTCTTAGACGTATCCGTTGTTGCCACTGCCATAGTTTGTTGTTTGTCTGTTTTTGTAAACATACTTCTTTTAAACTCTTCGGCTTGCTCCCATAGCGTTGTGTGAGTGAAATGGCCAAGGAAATGGCCAAGATAAAAGAAAATTTTAAGGCAGAAATGAATGAATGAAGGCAGACATGAACTTAAAACGTCGAGAGAAACTTTGGAGAGAGACTTGCGAATTGAAATTCGTGAGCTCCGTACTAAGCAAAGAAACATGACCGAAAGCCTTGAATTCTCACACGGTGTTGTGGTGGAATTAAAGAAGAGTCTCGAAGCAGAAATTGCCAAAAATGACAAGTTAAAAATCGAAAACGACGCTTTGCAAACCAGGTGTACAACCCCTGAAAAGCGTGCTTGTGAGCTTGAAAGACGTGACTCGAATCAGAACAGTACTCCAGAAACTGCAATGTTGAAATTCAAGGTGTCGAAAAACGCGAAAACGAACAGGTCATCGACATTGTTTCAGAGATTGGTACTGCTATTGGTGAGCCAATAGCACTTTCCGATATCGAATCCTGCCATCGTGTGCCGACAGGAAATCCCGATAAGACAAACATTATTGTCCAGTTTAAATCACGCGCGAAACGTGATATAACGCTGAGAAAGGCCAAAAAGACAAAGCTCACTAACTTGCAGATTGTGCTTAACAGCTCGAATGCCGTTTTCGTTAATGAGCATTTGTGCCCTACTCTGAAGCGGCTTCTGGGCATGGCTATAAGACGTAAACATGAACACAAGTGGAAGTCTGTGTGGTCATTCGGTGGCAGGATATTTGCAAGGCAATCTGATGACGCAGTCATGATTCAGATCACAGACGAGGCTGACCTTGACAAAATACGCTAGATTATAAGGATTACATACTTTGATTCCTACTCAGAAACACAAAACCTCAAAAAATGGATTATCACGAATTTGTCTTGCCACGGCACATTACCCCAGCTAACTCAAATCTTCGCTCTGTTCTGCACATGAATGCATGCTTAGCTTCTTCTAAGCATGAAGAAATATGTGATTTTGTAACTGCATTTAGCTTCCAATTTTCTACTGTACTAATCACAAAAGCATGGTATAGTGATGGATGCACTATGCTAAATTTACCCGGTTATAATAATTTCTTTCTAAATAGGCCTCAACAGCGAAGTGGCGGTGTTGCTATCTATGTTAAAAAAGCACCAACGTATGTCTTAGTACCAGAGTTTTGCGAGGTTATTGATGACTCTGAAATACTAACACTGCGGGACAACACAGAGTTCACAACTGTCGTATACCGTCCACCACGTGGCAATACGCATACATTTTTTACTTACCTTGAAAGCTTCCTAGTTTACATCTCGCTAAACAGTTCTAACCTTATTTGCGGCGGTGACTTCAATATAAATATCTCGGAGAACACACGCGAAACGGCCGCCTTCAAAAATATTCTTAGGTCAACTGGTTTCACTAATTTAACTGGTACTGCGACACGCGTGACACTTGCTACCACGTCTACTCTCGACTTAATAATTACGAACGTCGAAACCAGAGTACTACATGCGGGAACGTTAGCATCAGGTCTAAGCGACCACTGCCCCATATTTGCTGTATTTGATAGTATTATAAGTGACAAAAAACGCGAAGTTGAGCCTCTCGTTGTTCAGCACTTATCTGAAACAGCCTTGCAGTCGTTCAAACATGAAATAACTAAGTGCAGTTGGTCACATGTTACGCGTACAAGAGATGTAAATGAAGCCTAGTGCAGATTTCTTGAAACCTTTCTTCACGTGTACGCTAAGCATTTTCCGTTTAAAACTGTTAAACAATCTAAAAAGATAAGGAAGCCATGGCTTACACGCGACCACCTAGTAATGATAAAAAATAAAAATAAACTGGATCGTCTATTTCTACGCATACGGTGCCCGTCACAGTTTAAAGAATTCAAGGCACTACGAAATAGGCTAAACAGTGAGCTAAAGCGTGCTAAAGTTACTTATTATCATTAATTTTCTCTGATATCGCTAAGAAACGCCCAGAGGATGTTTGGAAGGTTATGAACTCGGTCTTGGGTCACGACGAGAAGCTTATCACTCCAGAAAGTATTACAGTCACTTGTCAGCGTGTCACCGGCACAAATCTAGCTGAACACTTTAATGCATACTTTGTGAATGCTGGCGTGCCTGATTATAACAAGAGACCTACTAACATGTCACATACGAAATTTTGAATTACAACATCAGTGACAGCTTGTTTTTAGCTCCAACCAATCAAGCTGAAATCTTCATAACCTTCATGAACCTCAAAAACAGCCGGGCTTTAGATATAAATGACCTGCCGATAAAGCCAGTAAAATACGTCATTGCATGTATTTCTTCTGTGCTAAAGCATATATTAAACCTTGCACTAACTTCTGCCGTCTTCCCCGAAGAAATGAAGATAGCAAGGGTTTCTGTAATACACAAAGGAGGTGATCATCAGTCCATGAAAAACTACAGGCAAATATCCGTTCTCCCAGTTTTTTCCATAGGCTTAGAAAAAAATCATTTGTACGCGTATAACGGGTTTCTTTTCTAACAAACATATCATATCAGATGCGCAATTCGGCTTTCGAAAGGCAAGGTCGACAGAAACAGCTCTACTAACAATGAAAGAAATTATAGTGTACAACATAGATAACAGATTTTACATGTTAGGCCTGTTCACTGACTTTTCCAAGGCGTTCGATTCTCTCAGTCATGAGATTCTTGCGGGCAAGTTGTTCGCATGTGGAATTCGTGGGCAACCCTTGGATTTGTTGAAATCTTACTTAAAAAACCGCCAGCAGAACGTATGTTTGCAGGGTTTCCAATCGCCTTTTCTTCCTATTTCAAGAGGTCGTGCCACAAGGGAGAATTCTGGGTCCCCTCTTGTTCAATGTGTACATCAATGACCTCGTAAATATTGAAAAATAAGCAAAGTTTATCATATATGCCGACGACAGTAGCATACTATTTTCTGGGCCAAACATAAATGATCTAGTATTTAAATGTAATAGCACACTTTCAAAGCTATCCACGTGGTCAAGCCTTAACGAAATAAAGATTAATCCTGTAAACACTAAAATCTTATATTTCGTGCAAGGAGTAAGGTAGTTCCAAAGTTTAGCCCTATTGTATATGAAGGTCAGAACATCGCTGTAGTAAACGAACACAAGATACCCGGCGTTACGTTTTCTGCTCACCTTAGTTGGAACTCGCATGTGGAAGAGCTATGTAGGAAACTGTCATCAACTACTGGAGCATTAGCACGATGTCAACGCTTACTCCCCTCGAAGGTAAAACTTCAAGTGTATTACGCACTATTCGCATCCTACATTAACTAATGTAGCCTAGTCTGGGCTACCACAACTAAAGAGAACTTGAATAAAATCTTGCTTTTGCAAAAAAAGATTCTTCGCCATGTTGCAAACATTTCGTACCTGGCTTCAACTAAAACAGTGTTTCAGGAATACGGTATCATTCCGGTACAGCACTTATACAAATTTCGGATTTTGCAATCCTACCTCTTTTCCAACATTTATAAAGAATTCCTTGTAACTATATTAAACCTAGCACCTAATGACCCTAATAGGCGGACGCGACATACTTTAACATGGTCTGTTCCTCGTTACCGGACCACCTACAACTTACAGGCACTCCACTTCGATTTACCATCCATTCTAAATGAATTTCCTGAACTAACTACTGCTACACACCGGCAACTATGTCAGTTCTTCGCATCAATGTTGTAAACAGCTGTCACGTAGTAATCTTTGGAGTGGCGTGCATGTGTCTTGTTTGCGTGGTTTTTTGCCTATCCTGTACTTATTGCATTTTGTTTTGGTCGTCATCGTTGCGCGATGTCTGTTATCAGTAGCTATTTTTTGTGAAACCTGTTAAATTAACAGTATTTCATTTTTATTTTAATTTTTTTGCAGTCAAAAGTTCTTATGCAATTATGTTTATCCTGTATTAAACATTTGATGCGAATCCTACTTTAACTGTGTATGTTAACTTCAAGTGATCCTTACGTAAACTTTGCATACTGTACATTTGTACGTAAACTTTGTACAGTCTTACTCACGTATGTTACAATTGTGATCCTATATGCATATATGTGCTGTGAACGTTGTATGCTGCCGATGTAAGGGTCTTCAGGGACTCAGTCAAGCTGCCTAGAGCAGCTTTTAGCCCTGAAGGCCATCCAGAATTTTTCTGGATGGTCTGTATTTTTTTTAATTATGGAACCAAAAGTACTCGCACCGGCAAAAGTCTGAAACCTTTCTAAAAGAACGGGGCCACCAGCACAACTTCTTCCGTGAAGACAGAACGCGCAAGCGTGCAAAGCAGGCGAGCCGATCGATACGTCCGCTCATTTCGAAGAAGCTATATTTTGTCGTCGTCATCACTTTCTCGAGCGTTTTGTTTTCCCAGCGTTGTACGAGTTGCTCTCCCGTCAAACTGGCGTTTCCGTTTGTCGCAATAGTAACATTCGCTTTCTCTTTAGGCGTGTTGACAAATTCTGTTTGAAGCCACATCTATGAGGATGCTGGTAGGCTTGCTGACATAGGAAAACACTCCTCGGTGTCCCGCTCTGCAGCACACTAGACGCTATCGAAGCCCACCCTTTGAGGCCGCAGGGAACGCGTGCTGAAACACGATCGCAGGTCGAGCGACCCCTGAAAGAACTCGCTCCGAGCCGCGTGAGCAGATGGATCACCGGGTTGTTGTTCCGTTCGACACTCGCCGGCGGGCGGAGCTCGACAGCAGCCACTGCCTGCTCGTACCCGGCGGAAAGCGGCCACTAGCATGGCTTCGCGGCACTCAGTTTGACGCGTCCGACGGGCACGAGGGGGCTAAGTTCCGCATAAATGATTGATCGAGCCGGAAGAGGCGCTACTTACTTCTTAGATGAAAGCCTTTCACCCGTAGTTTCCCGTACTTACGCTGCTGCGGCGAGGTAGAAGCACAAGTATGATGCCTCTTTGTGTTGGAAAGATGATCCGTTTACACCGCGGGTGGATTTCCAGAAATCAATCCTGAAAGCGCATTTTGGCGAACAATTATATTATTGAAATGTCGTATTTGTTTCCGCTCGTGCTTTCACATTGACAACAAGCCTCAGCTGGGAAGTTGAATAACGAAGAGTGTACACCGCAGTCCATGCGCCTTATTTTTAAAGAAAGCGTTCGTACAGATTTATATTGTCCTTGAGGGCGCTCCTTGTTGAGTTTATTTCAAGACGTCATTACTGACTATGGTGTAAATAGTTTTATTTCCATTCTTGAGCTTTGGAAATTTCTCATGGAAGAGGAGGTAAAGGAGAGGTATAAGAAATGCAGTGACCATAGCACTGGCCATTGAAAGGAAATTCCATAGACATAGACGCTATTAGCAAAAACGACACTAAAAAAACAGCTGCCTTAACTACCTGGATAGGCATGTTTTGTCTCTGGTCAAGGTGCTTGGTTACTGGTCGTGCCCGGACAAACAAAAAAATCGAGGATGCCTAAGCTTCGCTTTTAAGAGTGGAACGCGATAGCATTGAAAGATCCCTTACTGCTTCTCACGCTTCCCAACAACTGCAGCTTAAGCAACCGTAATGGTTTCCGGGAAACACTGGCGGCGAACGCTATGCACGAAGGCGAGCTTTCTGGTAGAAACGCTGCCTCTTGCCTGGGGCGATCGCGGAGATATTGCACAGCCGCGCCCCCAAAAAATTGCATAATTTTCAGGTTTGCGTTTTTGTTTCGTACTCTTAATATTTCACTCTGAGAAGATTTAACATAAAAGGCATGCGCTGTGGGTGTTTTGTTTCATGACATTTGTTTGTGGATTGCCATTCTCAAAATTCCGCGAAATAGCTTAGCCAAGAATGCAAGACAAGGTATGAGCAACATTAATGATAGAATAGTGTGGCAATATAACCCGCATATACCGCATGTCATATAAGAAGGCGTGGCATATACATGTACTTCTTAAATATATTTGGAGGGCCTGCGTGGTTGGGGATGATTTTCTCCGCCACCCGCCGACATCGCACGCCTACGCCGATTGCCGACGTCGGATTTTCTGCGACACGGGGCCCTTAACGCTATCGCGTTAGAACACGTTCTCACAGCACTTCTGGACCTTCTTGCAGATAGTGTTCTTACACACTCTATTTCAATGACAATTAATCGTGAATGTGTTTTCTTTGAAATGTACTATCACTGGCTTACATGTAGTGTAGGTAGTGACGCGCCACGGTAGCTCTGTCGCTGTGGCGTTGGTCTGCTTAGCACGAGGTCGCGGGTTCGTTGCCCGGCATTCTGATGGAGGCGGAATGCAAAAAACAAAACAAAAAAAAAAACACTCGTGTACGTGCATTGGATGCACGAGGACAAGCAACCACCCTGCTTCTAAGCCATCCGCCTGTTATTAATTTCTTCGTCGCTTAAAATTACAACATTCATCTTGAGCTCATGGAGGCTTCAGTAATTTTTATTGGCATCTGTTGCGCACTCGTCTGCCAGCTTTTGCTTAACCAGCCAGTCTTTCCTTAGCTCTTCTTTTTTTCTTGCTGTATCTTTAGCTACCACTGCCGTGCTCCTAGCTGCGGTGTTCCACATCAAAACAATGGCGGCGGGTCCCCCGCGGCTAGGAGTGGTTGATGCAAGAGCCCTCTCGTCCTGACGTGAAAGGATGACAGAAATGCCTATAGCGTTTACGGATGCGACGCCACTGCAGACTGTCTTATGTGCCAGTGTCCTGAATGGCAATCTGTCCATTAGGAAGCTCACTGTCACAATAGCTGGATCAGATAATCGATTACTGACGGAACAAAAGACGCAGGACCCCTCGTTGGGCCGGTCGTCCTCACCACAATGAGGGGTCTTTTCCAGCGCTTACGATCTGTAGCAGGCCTGTTTTGCCGAATGCTCCATTCAAGCGCTCACACGCTCGAGCTGTTTTCTTGCCTTTCTCTATTAGCAGCGACTCAATTTCGTTTACTCTTCGCAAACAGGAAAGCTGACTACGTGTCTCCTGATGCTCGTTCATGAACTTACCCTCGTGACAAAATTGCTATCACTTTTGTTCTCAAGAGCAATAAAAAAAAAGAAAGACATTTGCGGAGTTCATGAGCGACTCCTCTGGCTCAGAACTTGTTAATTTGGACAGCAATGGGCTCTTTGCAACCCACAAAATATCGTCCTTGTCCGGTACGGTATTACCGGTTGTGGCCTACGATATATATTCACAAACTGAGTCTTTGCACTCCGAGTATGTGTGGGGTCGCTGGGGGTGCAGTAGCCGCTCGTATTGCCAAGTGCTAAACTTGCGCAACAGCGCAGTGATTAGCGCGTCGGACTCCCAACTGCAGGTTCTCAGCCCCATTCATTCAAACCCCAGTAACAATAGTTTGTAAAGTTTTGTTTTTCTTCGTGCTATGGTGTGGGCGCGCAGCTGAGGATGAGGAGGTGGCCTGATCCAGGGCAACGACGACTACTTGACGATGACAACGGTCGTCGTCGGTAGCATAACCGAAAGGACAGACGGACATCGCAGTAACGTATTCATCGACCAATGGGAACGGTCCTACATTACTTATATTTTTTTTTCAAATACACGTTACCTGTACTAATTTGTTAGGGAAGCACATGTTACGCGCCTGTCTTCATATTGAGGTGTTATTAATTATTCTCAGAATCATTAGCAAAGATTCTCGCTCGTAGGAGCTCTTTGTCTTCAGCCGACTACCGTTCTTATATGAACAGCCGCCACGCTCAAAATCGGCTTTGTGCATGCGAAACCAGAATGGCAAAAAGCGGGGATCGGAATGAGACTTACCTCAACGTTGATTGTAAGCGCGCCTGGTTGAGCTGTCAGTACGTATTTTAGAATGTCATAACAGGCGAAAGTGGAACACGAAAGCGCAATATCCAAGCGGTAAGTTACATACACTGGAATTAGCTCCTATCATAATAAAGGGATGCCACTCAATTTCACGTTACTGAAATCTATGAGCCGACGTATTTCGTAGTAGTTCCAAGCTCTGCAAGGATCTTTGCAATAACTTTAATGTTACATTTTTTGACACAGGTAAAAATTATAATCCATGCGTTTGCTGCAACAGTACACAGTTTGAGACGCTGAGGAACAGCAAAAAAGTGCGCTCATAATTCGCACATTCGATAAGCTTTTATCTCAGAGACTCGATCGACGCGTGGTTAGCTTGGCTGCAAAACGACAAATGAACCCAGCCATCGCACTGTAACGCACAGTTCAGACGGCCAGGCAGCTGAGCTCGCAGTGCGAGGGATGCATTCCGATTTACTGTGCCAGCATAAGCTTTGTGCGCAGGCGCACTGTAGCGTCCCCGCTGAGTGGCTGTGTGCAACTTGTTAGGATACACGCGTCTGATCGAGCGGTGCGCTGGAAGTTCGAGCGGTGGAAGATCGAGCGGTGCGCTTGTAAAGGGATCCTGCTGAAATCAAAATACCACTTACGGTATTACGTCTTCAGGACTTCACTTTGCCTCGTTTCCCGCTGTTGCGGTTGACTAGTTTTCTTAGTTTTCTCGATCAGTCGGATCGTTCAGATTAGCAAAACCATAGCCGTGACAGAAACAAGTACAACGATGGTGTAGGCTTCAGCAGCGTAAGGGAGCATACTTATGGCTGAAAGCAGAGTGCATCGCTTTCTGGTAAAACCTTCGCGTTGTTTAACGCATCACTGTCACGGCTGTGTACACGCCACTGACAACGCTGACACGCGTGCACTTCAGCCGGGCATTCATCCAACTGCTCTTACCTGACGGTGCACTTCCAGTTTTCCGTCAGCATTCTGAACCTATATAAAGAAGGAATCCATGCGTGAGAAATGTAGCAGATGTTGGGAAAAAGAATGCAAAATGTAAACGTCGCTGCTGCTCCTATAAGGATGCCTAAGGCAAGTGCGTTTACAGGTCCGCCTCTTCTAGACGCAGAACGGAAATTAAAGTAAATAATCTAATCGGTGATGTGCAGCCTGGCATAAAGGCCGACATATCAAGAATAGAGTCTGTAAACACTGGCGCAACTAACGCGCCAAGGAAGTCCTTCGTTGTATAATGTACATTAACAGTTATAACGTTATAACGAAACACCAGCCTTTATATAACTTACTACAATAATATGCAACTCAAAAATTCTGTTTGCTTATAAAGGGCAATGAATGGAGAACGCAGCAATCAAATACAGCCCCAAAGCAGAAGTATAATGAGAAACCGAATGCAAACGAAAGCAAAGACACGGATTGGCTTCACTAGAATAGGTCGCGCTTGGCTAACTTGTATTGCACGTGATCTGCGCGCCGTTGCCAGGTAGTGCGAACGAACCATCCCTGTGTGTAGATTTATCATATAGCGTTTCCGGAAAGCGCAGATATACCGTACAGTTTCCCGTCCGCTTCCTTCTTCTTTCTTGGGCTTTACATGCCAAAACCAGTTCTGATTATGAGGCACGCCGTCATGGATCCGGATGGAGGCTACGGTAACAGAAACCCTGTGATGCTACAAAGAGTAGCAATTGTACAGACAGAGTAAACAGAGAGTAAAAGAAAAGCCGGGCGGTGAATCAAGGTTGCACCCCTTTGGGCACCTTACGCTTGAAGAAAGGTAACGTAGAAGAAAGATAAAAGAAACACTGTGCACTCACGGTATGTCGCTTTTTGGTTTGCCTTTTTTTTATTCTGAAAACGTGTGCTGTGGCATAAAATAGATGAAGAATTGTGCATGTATGTACTGTATGTGATGACAAATACAATGCGCTGTAGCCACATCGCCATCCTTCTGCCGGGAACGGAGCTCGCGTTCTTTGAGCTAGAACAATTTTGTGAAAACGGTGCTGCTGCGCCCAGTTATTCGCTTGTCTTATATTTGGCAGAGGTGTTGCAGTTTTCGCCGACCCTGGATTTGCCCTGCCAAACTCTGCCATCTGTCATGCCTGACGACGCCAGCCAGACTCCACCATCGGCTTCGCCAGCCCTTGTTTGTGCTGGTGCCTTGCGTCAGCGAGATTCTGCCATCTTTAGCGGCCTTCATGACAATTACGTCGCGGATTGTATGTCATAATATTGTTACGTGTGGAGAGACGCATACACATCTGGCTATTAACACCCTATTTACACTGAAGCCAGACCGCCAGGCAGACACTCCCTCGCGCCAAGAGTACAGACATTTCGTCGTCTTACTCGCGGCGGCTCGTCTCTTGAGCTTCTGTCGATGGTATCGTAATAATATGAAAGAGCGAGCACCCATCATAAATTAGACGACACCATGAAGCACAACAATGGGTGTCGCCAATCTGTGGTTTAGAAACATTGGTTTATGATCTGTGGTTTATAAGGCAAGTGAATAACTGGGCATGACAGGCATTTTCCTAAGATCGGTATAGGCTCAAACTATACGCGAGCTCTGCTTCAGTGTAGGCATGGTCATGTGATTGCTGCGCACGGCATTCATCTTCACTACAGTACATAGTATATAGCTTGTTTTGTTCAGTAAAGTCCAGCATGGACCTTATGGTGTGGACATAGGTCGGCAAAATAAACGGAACTCTGAGTCTGAGTGAACTCCTAGCAAGAAATACTGCAGACTTCCGCGACTTCTTCATCTTTAAACTCATTTACTGCGACAGCAGCATTATTCCACAGTGACGAAAACCAGCCGGGTTCACTCGGACTCAGACTCCCCGGAATTCTACTAAATCGGACTCACCGGAATCGGGCTTGCTAAAATTCTACTTAACCAATCTCACTAGGATTCATGTCAGTCATGTAGTCTGAGTGAATGAGTGAATTTGCCGGCCTATAGGTGTGGACCATATATGCCGAGAGACGGTAGTCAGTTGAGCGGCTTGGGTGTAGCCCCACTTTCGACAGGTGTCGGTGCCTTGGTGAGCGCAGTCCGGGGCAACTCCAAAAGAGGCCCTGTAGCAACTGGGCAAAGACAGAAAGGAAAGGTCACTCTAAAGAATGACCGATGGTCCGGACCCTTGTTTGGAAGTGCACTGCTTAATTACTTCTTCGCCGGCCAACGATTACCTCTTTCTGCAGTTTTGCAAACTTTTGCTCACTGCGAACTCAAGGCGTCATATCAATCTGTTCATATATATATATATATATATATATATATATATATCAGAAAAAAGCGATTCTGGATCCGGGTAAATATTCACAGAGAAGTAGACGCGCGTATGAAGCGGTTTATTGACGGTTCGGCCGCGGTCCGGCCTTCATCAGAAAGAGTTTCTGATGAAGGCCGGACCCCGGCCGAAACGTCAATAAACCGCTTCATACGCGCGTCTACTTCACTGCATATATATATATATATATATATATATATATATATATATATATATATATACTCATCATTTAAGAAGCCAACCGGCAATGATACCAAAGACAGCATAGAGGAAATTATTTGCCGTTCCTAATTGAATTAAAGCAATGAAAAATAAATCACCCAGGAAGTTCACGTATACGCGACGCCTCTGGCAGAAAGGATATTCCACATCCGCCGCCAAGTCCATGAGTGGTGGCGCTGGCTAACACTACCAGGATTAGATTTAGTATAGATAAACAAATACCCCAGAAAGTGGATGGGAGAAACAGCGACGCCCAATCGGTAAGAGCATCACACGCGTAACGCGAAGACGCGGGTTTGTATCCCACCTGCGGCCAGTTCTTTTTTCATCCACTTTCATTTCCATTTGTTTATAATTTCTTTATTTCAAATAAGAACTCCAGATAATTTGGAGAGAGCTTCTGAACAACACTTCGCAATGTGGTGAACGCGGTTTAAATCATGAATCCGGAACCTCAAGGCGGTGCGACGTTATGCTAAGGCAATTCTCTCGCATTTACCGCTAAATCGCCACTGATTTTTTTTTTTTTTTTTTGCCAAGTGCGACGACTTAACATCGCTATTCGTACCATTCTTGAGTCAATGGCGATAAAGCTGGTGGTCGAAATAATGAATAATGGATAAGCTCTTTTTATGAAGCAGGTAACTGCTTCGGCCAGCATGTCTTTGGGTTGAATCCAACCTTTTCTCTTCGACGAACTGGCATACGATATCACAAAAGAGGTCGTAAAAAATAAGCCATGAAAAGCATAGGGAGATTCCTTTACACCTGCTGCTACTAATTAGGCACTGCAGGAATTGAGCGTCCAAAAAAATATTTGGGTCATGCCTACTGTAATTTGTACATTGCGCTTTGTTCTATTCTGGAACAACACGCCAATGCCTCGAACTGTCTTGTTTGGGCAGAGGGGTTATGGTGAAAGCTGTAACTGGTCCTGTAGATCCTGCTTGTGTGAACATGAACCAAACAATCCCCTTGTTCACGTCTTAACGGTGTACTTGGGTGTTAGCCTTGAGGCTTAACTACCCGATTTTCACATAGAAGGCAATCATGATGCAAAAGATACGTACGTCCTTGTCGGGTAAACAAGCTATAGTGGGTATTTTAATTTCCTGCCTTTGTTTTTATCACTCTTTTCTGTTATGTTCTTCTTTTTTTAATTATTGTGTTACTTTACGCCAAATCCCACAAACATACCGGCTTGAACAGTGCACTTACTGAAAGACGACAATGCGGAGGCTCTAATGGTGGGCTCTCTACTAAAACAACGCCCAGCTTTATTATTCAGCTACTTAGCAGGGTAATCACCAAGGTTTGTTGCACAGGTTGTATACAGCCCAAAGTAGCCACTCTGTTTTCATTCTAAAAAGCCAGCATCGTGCGCGTTATTATTTTTTTTCCTTCTATTTATAACATTGCAATTCTCTCACTGCACGAAGAGTGGAGTCGCGTAGTGCCGGCCCACGGTGCCAATAAAACTGTCCTCCCAAAATACTTGTTGTGACCTTGCGGCCTCGTCGAGGTTAGAGCCCGAGCGGTGCAATGTTTGGTTCGTTTGGAAAGTGGCTATGGCAATCTGGCTTGGGTGCGGATGGACGCGATGATCTCCGAAACTCTATGGTAGAAAACATGCTTCGAGCTTTACGGCCAGGTTTTACGACCATGGTAGTTAATTCACGTAGACCGTCACTATTGCTAACTCAATCGCTGTTTCAGTTAAAAATAGTTCTAACAGCGATGCACTAGTCGTTTGCTATAGTGTGTACTGTTTACTCTCTTTCATTATTTCCGACTCCACTTGACACTGACAACACGCGATAAATATTGCAGTAGACGAAGCTTATCCACAAGAATTTACAATCTTAGACCTTTGAGAAATCAAGATACAATCGAATAAAGATTGCTATATGAACCTGGCCTAACCTTGTCTCATAAGGACTCCGGTGCCGAACACAGAGCTCTGAGGTAATCACAGCAGTGCATGTAAGACAACGTGACCAACAAAAATATGCAGTGCTGTGTTATCGGCGTTTGCTACCCTGGTTTAGCGAAACGGGAAAAATGTCTGAAACAAGAGAATGAAAAACACGAGAACAAGGTGAGAGCAGGAGCCTGCTCTCACCTTGTTCTCGTGTTACTCATCGCCTTGAATCGCCATCTCCCGCATTCCCCTTGTTTTCCCTGAAACAAGAGAAGGAAGGCAGATGAAGCGTCGCAGTTGGGAATACTTTATTCTCGCGTCTCAATTTTATTCCTAAACCTGTAAGAAGATGGTAAAGATTCCACCATGTATCTGCAATAGTGTCTTATTCATCATAAAAGCGAGGAATGATTTTGTGCTGTGAAAACCAAAGAAATCATAGACTTTTCGTGACCAATGAGCAACACGGAACAATTATAGTGAACAATACTGCTAGCAAACCAATAGACGCACGTTTTCTTAGATTCGTTTACTTTATTTTAACGCCGAGATAATTTCTTTTTTTATTTCTTATGAAACGTGCCAATAATATTTACAGTATTGTAAGTTTTCTGACCATTTTCATCAATTACCGTGTCTACAGCACATTATTCCGGTACGTAGGGGGTTATGGAACTAGGCTTTAAGCAACCGGGGGAAATCCTACTGTTACCATTATGTGTACAATTGTAAATAGCTTCGAAAAAATATGAGCTCCTTCACGACCGACCCGACATAACCGTAGTTTAGGGCCCCTAAGGTGGTTTGCTTGAAACCAGCGCTGAAAGGCACGCAAGCGGGTTGCTAGGCGTGCTTTTTGAAATGTTATTATTTTTGTTTATTTATTTTAAACGTTGGTAGAAAGAGTCTGATTAAAAATAAGATGTTCAGCGAACGCCCTTTACCTCTTGTAAGCCATTCAAAAGCTTTGGTGGAATCTTGAGCATTTAAATGCACGTTCGAAAAGTGCACTCATTAATATTTTACAAATAATTATCGTATCATTAATGAGGCAGGACATAACATACTGGTGGCTTTTCGTCAATCCTGCTAACAAGGTATAGCTTCTTTTATGTATGTACAAAATGTTTCTCTTTACGTTCTGCTGTGTTAGCTTTGACGTCCGCAGTTTTCATAGCGCTCTGGTTCAGTGCGACAGCAACTGTGCCGGCATCGCGCGGGACGTGGTTAGGACGTATTTTCAATCTATACGCTCTGCCCGGCGTCGGTACATCCAATTCACTCCTCGCGACGCGTCTAGTGCTTTCGCAGATGATGTGCCTAACTTTAGCTGTCCTCTTTAATCTGTCACCGTATGAAACACGCTTCGTATGCCATTAGACCACGTGAAAAAAAAAAAGCCTGTCTTAAAAGCGCACCACCGTTCCATGGTCATGCATTTTCTGCGCAGTGTACACTCAATACATTGACAGTACGTTCCACGTAGCGGCCATCTTTAACTGTCATTGCGTAAACGCACTATAAAGATTGCCCACACCAACATTCACAGTAATTGCTGTTGTTATTTTTGTATGCAACACGCACTCGGGCATGAAGAAGGCGTTATAAATGCGCGGTGCCTGATGGTCAGGGCGGGTCTACAGAAGCTGACGTCTACATTTTGGTGGTTTCTTACTGCAGCCGTGGTGAGCACCACCTTGCCTCAAGGGGCAAAAGAGCATATAACTTTTTGCCAAGCGTACGCGATGTACCAGGGCCGTGACTGGTGCAGCTGACGGCCCTAGTCCACTTGACCTTCACTATGACCTCCCCGACGTTCCTCAGGGATTCCAGGCAGTGGTTCTGTCACTTCTGTCCACGATTTTGCGCAGCTCATATGTGAAGGATTGCTGAAGAGAACGTCGGCGGACGGCTGGGGCCCCCATCGTAACCTGCATCAAGTTGATAGAGCGTAATCACACAAAATATGATATATGTGGAGATGAAGCATGGTTAAAAAACTTGTCATTTTATTAACTTGCCGTCAACCATTGCATGAACAGTGGTGTATGTTATTTAAGGTGCTAAAACACAAAAAGAAAGTCTTTGAACGTGTCAGGTTGTTCGAGTACTTCCGAATCACTTCAGTTATGTTCGATTCGAGGCAGAAAGCCGTAACGTTGTGGATTGTGCTGGTTGTACAGCCGTGGTGCTTACGGGTGGAACCGATGTCACCAGACTCTGGAAAAGATTAAGGTATTACAATCAGTGCACCACTCTTATGCTGAAATACACTCATTCCTCGCCAAAGAACTAAAGAAGGGGGACCGTATTCACAAAGCTGTTTGTGCGCTATAGAGCTTTTAATTAACAAAGAGCGCTTGCCAAGAGAGTAAAAGAGATGAAAGGAAAAACACGGAGGTTAGCCAAACATGGTTAACCTAAAATCTCTGTAATAGCACGTTACTCTAAGGCCCTAGCGACCAGACACCTGCGTTTATACTACTAATCAATGATGTCAGTGTGCCATGATGTATTAATATGATTTAGCAGCTTTTGTCGTGCTTCTTGGTCAAGGTAACCATATGATACCTAGATCGAGCCCTGTTCAAGAATAATGCCTACAAAGTGACATACTATTTATCTCCTGCCCCTCTCTTTCACTTTTTTTTTTAAATCTCTCTACAAGTGAGTGCGCGTGGTCCGTTTAGGAGGCGATTGCTAGCCAGCTTGTATTTCTGTATGTGCAATGGTTATACGGTATATGTTTACATGAGTAATAATTATATTAGTAATTCGAGTTTCACCACACAGAACCTCCATACAGTCCAACAATCTCTCGCACGACAGAAAAATCACCCAATCCCAAGTCGATGTGTAAAGCGGCCTTTAGTAAGCTTCGCCCAAAATTCCTCAGAAACATCGACTAGAGCAAGGGCGTTTAAGTGGTGACCTTGCTAGCGACATGAAATAGAGCACGTAGGGTTCACTATATGCACTTTAAATGGTCCTGGCGGCGCTATATCGCGGAGCAAGAAAAATATTTTACTAGATGCACTGTGGAAACTAGGATTGTGTACTTCGTATAAAGTTTTTATATGGCCACCACTCGTTCGCCTCCGCCTTCCGCTTGCGTTTCGTCACCATATTGAACTTTAAGACGCACAGCGACAAACTATATTTACCACGAAGGAGGCGCTTCAGGTGGAGACGTTGCCGGCCTCGGCTGCCAGGCTGAGCCCGATTGTTCCAACACCATCATCACCACCATCCACAACCACCATTCACGATATGCGAGACAGTACATTGCAGGGATCCATCGATGCGCAAAACATTTCCATCGTTCATCTTTTAGCTTGTCCATTCGTTGGGGTATATTAGGTCTAGAGCGTAGAAACGTTGTTAATGAAGCTAGACAGTAAAAAAAAAAAAAGACCTAAATTTCACGCGCCAATGCGTTTTAAAGCTTCCACAAGTGTGAAATGTTGGTTGACCTTTAGAGTAAACCTGATAAAGAGGATAACCTGATATATAGGAGAAAATTTGCCGGGTAATATAAAGTTTAGGGTGACACTTGCGCAAACCAGACAACCACATTTTAAAACAATGGGTTCTGTCTCTTTTCTTTTTATTTTCTTTTTTTTTCAACCGTCTGTTCAGTCTGCGCTCGTATACCCTCGCGTATAATTGTTAATTGGGAGTCTGTGCCTCACATAGGTTGCTGAACATTTTTCAAAAGTTGAACGTTTTGCACAAATAATGACCCTTGCGTTTTGAACTTGTAGATACGACCGCTGCGTAAACTAACAAGTTCTTTTCCACTGTTCGCGACTTCGTTATTCTTTCATCCTTTTTGGGGGCTTCAGTTCTGAAAGTTATTATTATATTTATTTTGCCAGGATCATCACTTAACATGAAGCTTTAGCTCTGGAGCTCCTCTTTAAATACAAGAGAATGGAGAAATCGTTTTGTCAGCAACCACAGCACTACTTTTGTTGAGATTTGCTGCATTTAAAAGAAAATGTTAGGATCTGGTGCCTCTAAGAAGCAGATTTTTTATTTAAGTCATCAAATTCAAAATGTCAAAATTTCAAAAATACATAAGTATCAAGTTAACAACTTTGTAAATCGACAATGAAAGACGATAGCACAAATCTGTAAACGGCACCTATTATAACCACTAAAACGGACAAAATAATGTAATATACAACCTTCTAAAAGAAATGCCTCCAATTTCTGTGCAGGACGTTTTGCAGAACCTTCGTAATTATTGTAACAATTTCACGTAAGCGGTAAATCCACATGTCAAATTTATCCGCTTAAGATATTCCAACTGAGGCAAATAACAAAACTGCGATATCTGTCTTTTGTGTAAAGTTACAGATATGTAAACTTGGCACTTCAACTTTTTTGAAACTTACCCACTTCGGAGAATTTTCGTAAAAAATTACAGCCACTAAATCAATGATTGCTTGAGAGGGTCACCAGAGTTTAACTTTTTCTCTAAAATATATCCCCTTTCATCAAGACGGCCTTGGGGCTTTCTCACAAGGTCATTTCTGCGTTTTAGAAGTATTTGAATACGGAAATTGGAGTTGGCCCCGAGGAAAAGCTTCATCATAAAAGCACTTGCTTTACAACCGTACATTGACACATGTTTAATTTTCACATGCATAAAGATTCACGCTGTCCTGCCAACGCCGCGACATGTTATCGAATTAACTTGGACCAAGCAAGGCTACATTTGTAAATCGCGCTTGTCAAACGTGAAATAAATCACCATCACCGAGCTTAAAGGCTTAGTGGACAAAACAACGACTGATAGTAATAAAAGAAGATTCCAATGTTACTTAAGAATCATCGGAACAATTCAGCTAAAAAAAAGTAGCAGTTTCGTCCGAAAGGCGAAGCATCGATTGCGATAGCAAATTAGTAGACAGCTATACGAAGTAGGGATAGTAGTTTATTGGCGTTTAAACTTGAAATCATTCGCTTACGAACTAAATTAACAAGCACGGTGTCACGCACCCACTAGCAAACATGAACACATCTAACTCGATGCCCGCGGAAACTCGCTGTCAAAACGCTGGAGTGAGGAAGCGTGTTAGCAGCAGCGAGCGAATTGACCTTCGTGCTCCCGCTCGCATCAACGCGAACTGGCGAAAACACAGCGCCCGGCAAACTTTGTCCCCGTCGCAGATCGCGTTATAGGGACGCTCCATACACAGCAGCCACCGGAGCTTTATAGCGAAGCTGTTAAGGCAGTTAAGGCCCGTACACACTAGCGGTAAAAGGCGCGCGGCGCTCCGCCGGCGATAAAGCGCAGCTGCGGCAGGGCGGCCACACCAACTGGCGGCGCGCCGCTGCGGAAGTCACGTGACAGCATAGACTCCTTCCCCCTTCTCGACCTAGTGTTCCTATATATGCATATACAGGGACACTATCTCGACCTAGCCGTCAGCTCTGTCCTGGAGCTGACACGTGCAGAGGATAGTGTGAAACGAGTTTCCGGCTGACACCGAACGCGAGTACGAAACGAGTGGTCAGGCGGGTCCGCATGAAACCAGTTTTCCGCGGCACGTCACGGAAACGGCTGCTGTCATTGGTCTCCTTCATACGCTGCACGCGGCAAACCGCAAAAAATTGGTCCAGGACTGATCGTTCCCGCGGCAAGAAAAATATGCTTCGCGGCTGCTTGCGCGGCGCGCATCTTGCCGACGGCGGAGCGCCGCGCGCGTTTTGCCCCTAGTGTGTACGCACCTTTAGCCTCTAGTTGGCTGGCACGTTTCGTGGCGCGCTCACCCAAAAACAGCAGCTGGAAAAGGGGTGTGTGTTTGAGTTTCCGCGTAACAGAATTGTGTTTTCGCACATGTTAGAATTACAATCCGATGCTATCATGTCTGTAGGTTCTGTATAAGTCGTACTTACGAATTTTCTGACACATTTTGCTTTGAGAAATTAGTTCTATAACGCTTGTGCCAGGCGGAGGGCCCAAAAACAAACGGCAGCTGGAAGGCTTCGTGTCTGAGTTCCCAGGTAACAGAATTATGCTTTCTCGTATATTCGATTTACAATCCGATGCTATCATGTCTGCAGGTTGTGTGTAAGTCGTACTTTACGAATTTTCTGACGCATTTTACTATGAGGAGTTCAATTACTTCAATAACACACTTGCGTTAGCCGGAGGGCCTACAAGAATGAGGATGTATGCTGTGCTAACGGTACCGCCATCTAGCAGCCGCGGCCACTCAGACAGACCTGAAATGGAAGCTGGAAAAGGGCTTTGTCTTTCAGTTTCCCTGTGACGCATTTATGTTTTCTCGTATATTCAAATAACAACCCGAGACTATCATGTCTGCAGCTTGTGTGCAAGTCGTACTTTACGCATTTTCTGACGCAATTTACTTTTAACCAACAATTTAGTTCAATAAGAATAAGGCATTTGGGTCTTGGCGGATGGCCTAGAAGAATGAGGATTTAAGCTGCACTTCCGCCACGTGCGTGCGCGCGTAACGTACGTCGCTTGTGGTGGTGGTGCTTGCAAGGTGGTGCTTGTGTAACGTCGTCTAACGTCAGTTGGGGTGGTGGTATTTGCCTAACGTCCACACCAGAGACTATCATGTCTTCAGCTTGTGTGCAAGTCGTACTTTACGCATTTTCTGACGCAATTCACTTTAAACCAACAATTTAGTTCAATAAGAATAAGGCATTTGGCGCTTGGCGGATGGCCTAGAAGAAGGAGGATTTAAGCTGCACTTCCGCCACGTGCGTGCGCGCGTAACGTACGTCGCTTGTGGTGGTGGTGCTTGCAAGGTGGTGCTTGTGTAACGTCGTCTAACGTCAGTTGGGGTGGTGGTATTTGCCTAACGTCCACACCAGCTTCGCAGTACATCCACTTTCACAGCTTGGAATGGAGGCGGATTTTAAAGCGAAGCTTTGAATGGGTAGACGAAACGAAAGAGCGTTTGTTGGTCACCTGTCCACAGAAAACTATCATCATCAGCATAAGCTCGAGCGTCGTCGCCTTCTTCCGCAGCTGGCTGCGTTGCCGCTCATCATTCCAGCGCAGAATTTGACTTCTCTTCTGTCGTCGTAATGGAGAGGCCGCGTTTACGGGGGTATGAGCCATTCACTGTTTTACGTAACGGACAGATTTAATTTTGAAGCAATTGAATTTCGAAGAATCTCAAGCGGCAATGGCGGGCGAATGCTGCTAACCACGCCGCCGAGCAAACTCGAGACATCGAACGCAAGCGACAACGGCGGACTGCGGGCATACAGTCACTGACGTCGTTCTCTCCGTCGCAGCCGAACGTGTGTGTAACCTCATTAAGAAACACAAAGACGTAACCAATAATAACCTTTTATGAACCGTTGGGATTAACCCAATGACAAACACCGGGGCCGCACGTTTCAGCTTCGCTGATTAACCATCTGTACGAAGTGCTTGGGTGGTGATTTTTTTTTTAAATCTTTTTATTCCTTCTTCCCTCTTCCCCTTGCCCTGTAATGACAGAGGCAGTGCAGAGGTATACTTTCTTAAGAAAAATGTATATTTTCACATGGCGCACGTTTCAATCCAGCAACGTTTATAGGCTTGTTCTGCAGGAAAAGGACGGTAATTCACAGAGTGACCACGAAATCGAAAACGCCACACAGTGTATTCATGGCTGTTCTTGTGGATTTATTGGCTGATGGGTCGTCCTTTTCCGCCAAATGAATGTCGAGGGCGTTCTAAAAGTTCGATATATGAAACCAGCGTGCGGGATTGGGTTCCTCTTTCTTCGGTTACTTTTTTTGCTTGGTCTTTCGAAGCGTTCATTAAAGCCTCGAGAAGATAGACGATGCAAGCAACATGTGGTGGTTATTCAGTTCCGACAAAGGAGCTAGATTCAGTAGTAAGGATTTTTACGACAATACTTACAACAACTTACACATTCTTGCTCTAGAGGTGAATGAGTGCAATCAGGACAACGATCATATAGCGACCAATTTCTTGATTATAGGGACATCGCTGAATCAGAATTTAAACTTTGTTCGAAAACTTTTTTATGTTCACTGGCAAACTTTTTTATGTTTGTAGAACCGGTCTCATAGTTTATTGCTCCGAATGGCACCATAGAAGAAAATCTTTCTTTCTAATTGAAGCCGACAAATTTTCATTCATTGTTCGCAGTCCTAATCAATTGGGAATGATTACAAAAAGCAGGCCTCCTACCGTTGGCTCGTCTATTACAGAAATCCAAATATCACAGTGAAAGAAAAGCAAATTCACGATGTTACTTAAAGAATTATTTTTAAGGCTTCAGGGTTATAGGTACAGCTTTGTCGCCAGACTGCTGGTAGTCACTCATTCTTTACTTCTTTAAGCAAGAACAAGTTATCCCTACACAGAATGGGATTCTTGTGTACGGCTGTGGGTAAAAGAATGAGAATTGTTTGCTTTTGTGGATGAAAACTCGCTGACCTGGACGTTTTTTTTTTTCTTTTACTCTTCATTTGTAGTTACTCCCATTATGTTGGCACAGTTCTGCAGTTGCGCAACAAGCATAAACAGCATAAGCATTAACTTTATTTCGTTAAAAAGGGAAACATTTGCGTTACTCATGGTCTTCGCGATTACAGTAAAATATATCGCAGTGTACAAGTATTTGGAAACTAATTTTGGTCTTCAATTATTGTTGTTGCTTGTGTTACACAAGGCGGCCAAAAAGAAACAGATCGATAGATGGAAGTTAGGGACGGAACCCAGGTCATACTAAGCTGACAGGACAGATGTCTGCTTCTTTTATCGCATGTCACCCCTTACGAAAAACTGCCATCTGGTTGTTTAATTTCGGCCGCCGGTTGGAAAAACAAACACGTACCATTCCACTGCTGTGAAGGTGTAAGCAATTTAGCACAGGACATAGAGGTGACACAGAATTTAGATCAGAGGTATAAGCAAATTTTATCTCTTGAGCAGCGATGGCGGTCATCCCGAAGAAAGACATACACACTTTCATTTTGATTGGTGGTCTTGATCGGCGGTATACATTCTCGTGGAAGACTACTTCCACCTCGGGGAGCCGGAGGAAACTTGACACGCGTGACGGGACCGCCACGCCGGGAGATCGGAAGGAGAGTAGGCACGCAAGCGCTTGGAACGACGACAAAGAGACGGTGGTGCGAGAGCATACGCATGGCCGACGCGGGTCGCACAACGGCAAATCTTTGAGAAACCCTTATTATCTACCTGATAGTCTACTGATCTTGAAAATGGTGCCTATTGATAACTAATGTAGTGAAAAATGCATATCCAAGTGATGATGAGACGTATAAGCTTTTGCATAGAATGACGTCATTTTGCATAAAATTCTGGAACTGAGTTCTTGCACACGCAGATCTGGGCCGGTATTTTGTAGCGATGCCTTTCCAATACTAATGCCTTTTCGTGCTTTTCGCGCTTGGTCAGTGGTCAGAGTGATGGTACGCTCACGTTATCAACGGGATCAGCCAGCCGTGAGTGGTGAATGATAAGACTAGTATAGAATAAAAGCATAAGGCATCGCTACAAAATACCGGCCCTGTTGACGGACAAGAAAAATGCATAGAACCCTAGCCGTAGACAGCTGTGCTGTGAAAAACAAAAAGAACTGCCGTTGGTTCGAGCTTTCAAAATAAGATGTTGATCGGACAAAGGCTCTACCCATGTATCAGCGAACTATTACGCACTTTGAGCTCGTGGGTGCACCTTGCTGACTCATATGTTATACTCTGAGTAGTTTTTTTTTTTGGAAGTGTGTCTTTCATAGAACGCTTGCACCCTTGTCTCATTTTGTTTCTCTGCAAAATCTGGGAGCTGCCGCTCCCTTGTTGCGGCAATGGATGAAGAAGCCCTCGAGGACCTTCCTGGCGACCAACCATCACGTCGGGTCGCATCCAGGAAACGTGGAAACGCGTCAAGTGACACGGACAGCGAGGCAACCGAGTTGTACTCGTACTCGGACAGCGTCGACTCGTCGGACGACGATTTCACGCTTGTCATGAGCCGAACTACAAAAAGAAGACTGCTACGGAGGTCATCATCGGCAAGTGTCTCCACCGTGAAAACAACACCACAGCGCTGGCCGTACACTATGCTCTTCATGCCTGTGGACCCTGTGTCCAATGTGCGACTCCTAAACAGGCAAGTCCTTTCTGCGTTTCTTGAGGGAATCGCACCAAATGAGATCAAAGACGTGAGAATAAACTCACGGAAGAATGTACTCGCAGTAGACGTTCTACACCGTAGTGCGCTGCAAAGCCTGCGGCACGTAACGGAGATCGACAAAGTGAAAGTGCGATCCATGATTCCTACAGGCTGCAATAGCACTGTCGGCGTCATTTATGATGTCGATATTTCTATACCAACGGACGACTTGCCTATATTAATAAAACCAACTACTGAAGGCACTCTTATCACGCACATCGCAAGACTTGGCAACACACGTTGCCTGAAGCTTGAGTTTGAGGGAGACAGCCTTCCCTCACACGTCAAAGTTGGCCACGTCCGCCATCCAGTCCGGCCCTACGTACCGAAGCCCCTGCAATGCTACAAATGCTGCAAGATGGGACACGTAAAAGGTGTCTGTAGGAACAATCTCGTGTGCCCACGGTGCGCTGAATCTCATTCAGAAGAAGCCTGCCGCGCAACTGTGTTAAAGTGCCCTAACTGCCATGGTAGCCATGAGGCCTCATCCAAGGATTGCCCGCGGGTGAGGAACGAGCGAGCGGTACTCAAACGTATGGTACGGGACCATTCTACACACAGAGAGGCTGCCGCTACTCTCAGGCGGCGACGACGACATCGCCACCGAAGAGCATCACGAAGAGTTGCATCTACCGATAGAGATACACCATCCTCCGGCAAAGCGGCTACCATACCAACGCCGACTTCCACAAAGACGGACACTGCGACAACGAAGAAAGGGGCAACACTCGCTCCTCCTGAAGAGTGGCCTACACTTCCACGAGCACAACCTGCCTCGAAGTCACATCAAATCGCGCCGCCCTCGATGACCTCACAAACCGCTGATACGACAACTGAGGATCGCCAAGTCATAGCGATGTTGAAGTCACTTATGGACGCCATGCGCATTCTACTGAGCAGCATGAAAACGCCGTCGGCGCAGAGCGCACTGCAGGTGCTGGACACCTTGAGTCCGGTACTTGCGGCTCTAGGCTAAAACCACAGCCCGAGAGATGGCGTCGTTTCAAGAGGAGGTCAAGAATGCATCTGTCTTTCAGTGGAACGCAAGAGGGCTTCAGTCACGCATGGCCGACTTTAGACAGTTTGTCTTTACGCACCAATTCCCCATCATCGTGATATGCGAGCCAAACTTGTCAGCTCCCATCAGACTGTCCGGGTATGAGTGCTTTATGTCCTCTACCCACGGAGAGTGCAGCAAGATTGTTGTGTTTATACGCCGTGACTTGACTTATGTGCATCACCCAGTGCCTCCTGACGAAGTGAATCAATATGTTTGCTTGACAGTGAAGAAGAAAAAGCTCACGTTTACAATTCTTGGTGCCTACTTATCTCCAACAAGTCGCCTGGATTGTGAGCGCTTACAGGCAATTTTGACATCGACTCCACAACCGTGGGTGATCACTGGCGACTTTAATGCCCACCATTACCTATGGGGAAGCTCCAAAGTGAACTCTAGAGGCAGAACATTGGTGTCCTTTGCCTCTGAACGCGAACTTTGCCTGTCAAATGATGGAAGCCCCACTTATCTGCGTGGATCAGTGTATAGTAGCTGCTTGGACCTTACCTTCGTTTCACGTTCGTTTTCGAGAAGAGTGCACGGTTTTCGGATTTAGAAACGCGAGGTAGAGACCACATCCCAACTTATTTGAAGATTGACGGTCTGACTAGCTCCAAGTCCCCCAGAGCCGTCCAGTTCACCGATTGGCCTAAATACAAAATAATCATGGAAGACTGCTGTCGTGACGGTACCTCCTGCAACCTAGAGGGCGCGATAAAGGATGCCATACAAACAACCACGCATTCACCTTTGAAGAGTTCTGCCCGCACCAATTTCGACATCGAACTCGAGAAACTTCGAGCAATTCGCCGCCGTGCGGAACGAAGATATAGACGCACGAAGTCCACTCATGACTTGAGATTGGCTAGGCGAACACAAAAGAAAATACAGCGTCACATGGACAAGATGGCTTCCCGACAATGGGTATCCTTTTGCGAGTCCCTGGATCCGCGAAAACCTTTATCGCTTATATGGAGGACTGTTCGTGGCCTTCGCACAACCTTTGGTCAGCGCCACCCGTTTAAATCTCTGGCACTACATCTACAATGTAGGGAGATTGACGTCACTGAATCTTTCTGCAGAAAGATTGCTGGCGAGGCAAATTCCGATGGAACGGGAACGGGGACGCTCGACCACCCACTGTTCTCACGCGATCCCCGCATGGAGTGCCCGTTTTCTATGGAAGAACTAGAAGCTGCGCTGGCTTTGTGCAGGCGTTCTTCAGCGCCAGGACCTGACGGCATTACGTACCGTGCCCTGTGTAACCTAGGAGACCAAGCTCGGAAGGCACTCTTGCTCCTATACAACGACTCCTGGCAGACGGGTACGGTTCCGCAGGAATGGAAGTCAAGTCGCCTCATTCCACTTCTCAAAGCTGGCAAGTCGCCTTTGGACATTTCCTCATACCGTCCTATCGCACTTGCAAGTTGCGTTGGAAAAACAATGGAAAGAATGATTTTAACACGTCTGGAATGGTACTTAGAGTACTATGAAATCTACCCAGACGCTATGACCGGATTCAGGCGTGGCCGTTCGTCAACAGACAACGTTGTTGACTTGGTAACATTTGCGCAACACCAGAAGGCCTGTAAACGACTATCTGCTGCTCTGTTTCTTGACGTTAAAGGGGCTTACGATAATGTCACCCATGAAGCCATCCTCGGCGCGTTAGAAGCAGTAGGACTTGGTGGTAAGATATATATGTGGGTGTGCATACTTACAGAGAAGATCATTCTACGTGCACACTGAGAATGGCCCGACATCCGAGCATTACGGTAGCAGAGGAGTGCCTCAAGGCGGAGTGCTTAGCCCGACGCTTTTCAATCTAACCCTCATTGGATTAGTTGACAACCTGCCAAGTACCGTACGACTTTCCATCTATGCGGACGACATCTGCATTTGGGCATCAGGTGTAACACGACTTCAGCTTCGCGCTCGGCTTCAGAAGGCAGCCACAATGACATCTTGCTACCTTCGTCAACAAGGACTTGAAATTTCATGTGGAAAGTGCGCAATGGTGGCATTCACGAGGAAGCCAATGTCTGCTTACGGAATATCAATTAACAGACAACTTATACCATACAGCAGAAGTCACAAGTTCCTGGGAATCGTAATTGACAGAGACCTGTCTTGGACTCCGCACGTGAATTACGTGAAAAAGCGTCTGTCTGCTATCTGTCACCTGTTCAGGTTCCTTGCTGGAAAAAGTTGGGGAGTATCCATACACGGTATGTTACAGCTGTACATGGTGTTGTTCGTTGGATTCCTGCGGTACAGCCTGCCTGCAATATCCAACACCTGCAAGACTAACCTCCGTACGATTCAAAGCATTCAAGCTCAAGCCCTTAAGATATGTCTTGGCCTACCACGCAGTGCGTCAACGGCTGAAACCATTGCCATTGCCCAAGATTACCCAATCACGACGCACATTACCGTTGAGACAATGCGTACGCATCAAAGACACTATGCTAGGACCCCTTCCCACCACCTGGCGAGCCTCACTGCTGAAAGGCCCTGCTCGACATTTAGCGCTACTGTGAGTGCACATCGTGAGTTGTTTACTTCAGGGTATGCACCTGCGGCCAAGCCAGTGCTTTCTCCGTGGTGTTTGAGCCGTCCACAAGTACATATAACGATTCCAGGACTACAGAAGAAATCAGATGTACCGGCCCATGCTCTAAAACAACTGAGCTTACTCCTCTTGCATGAAAAGTACAGCAACCACGTGCACATCTATACCGATGGATCGACTACGTCGTCCAGTTCTGGTGGTGCGGTGGTTATACCAACGCGAGGAATAACACTGCGGTTCAAGACATCGCATGTCACGACCTCAACGGCGGCAGAACTAACGGCTCTGCGTCGTGCACTAGAATTCATTGATTCTGAAAGACCTACAAAATGGGCTGTGTTTTCAGACTCAAAACCGGCATTACAGTGCATGCAGTCAGTTCTCCGACGCGGCTGTCATGAACAGTTGACATACGAAACCGTGAAACTTCACCATCACGTCCAACAAAAAGGCCACGAGGTTGTATTTCACCCGCCGTGGTTGCTCAGTGGCTATGGTGTTGGGCTGCTGAGCACGAGGTCGCGGGATCGAATCCCGGCCACGGCGGCCGCATTTCAATGGGGGCGAAATGCGAAAACACCCGTGTACTTAGATTTAGGTGCACGTTAAAGAACCCCAGGTGGTCAAAATTACCGGAGTCCCCCACTACGGCGTGCCTCATAATCAGAACTGGTTTTGGCACGTAAAACCCCATAATTTAATTTTTTAACGAGGTTGTATTTCAATGGGTACCTGGTCATTGTGGAATCAGTGGCAATGCTTCCGCAGACAACGCTGCTCGCACATCACACCAAGAAGAGCTCAGCGTTCCAATTCCACTTTCGAGGACAGACGCCGCAAGGCAGCTTCGACACCTGGCACGCAGTCTCTCACTGACCAAGTGGAACTCGCCAAACTTACGACTTACACGACTGCATCAATTAAACCCCTCACTGCAACTCCGACCTCCATTCGGACTTTCTCGACGTGAAGCTTCGCTTCTCTGTCGCCTTTGGTTAGGAGTTGCCTTCACAAAGGCATACTCTACATTAATTGGAGTGACCGACAGTGCAGCATGCGAGGTCTGCGGCACCAACGAAACTATTGACCACCTGCTGTGCCACTGTCCACGATATGCCCAAGAAAGACAAGAACTCGCTAACGCGCTAAAAAAACTGGACAATCGGACGCTTTCCGTGCAGGTGCTGCTGGAACACCGCCCCCATCGCTCGTCGGCCCATAAAGCGGTGAAGGCACTTTTGTGCTTCTTGAGGACGACGGGCTTGTGTCAACGTCTGTGACTATTAGTGCACTAACACACGCGTCAGCGAACTAACCGCTCATTTCCCGTCTTTCCTTCCCTCCTATCTCTCCCTGTCATCTTTCTGTTCCCTTTTCCCATTCCCCCGGTGTAGGGTAGCCAACCGGACGTTATCCTGGTTAACCTCCCTGCCTTCTGCTTTTCTCTTGCTTCCTTCCTTCCTTCCTGAGTAGTTTTGCGTACTTACTTTTGCTATCCGCCACCGGCAATTTAAAAAAAAATTGAAAGTGCTCACTGAAACAATCAGTATCTAAGACGTTTGATTCAGTAAGCCAGAGTATTCTATGCGCTAAACTACAAACTTGTCAGAGACTCCTAACGACTAGTTGTTAAGATTACTACTGCCAAACAAATCCCAATAGCACGCCCACGACGACAACGTTCTTTGACTTAAACACTACCTTCTTCCTAGCATTTAATAATACAGCATGATTAGATGTAGTTAAGCCACGAATCGCTCAATACAGGGTCGCCCCAAGAATTTTGGAAGCATGTAGCGTGACGAAATAGGGAGAAACATAGAATGTTAGAGGAAAAAACAGAGGGGTTAGCCATAGTAACCAGAGTGTTAAGCAGCATGCCAAGGGAAACCTTCCAGACGCCAGGATTTGTAACTGTCCAAATGCAGACCACTTGAATGTGGCGTGTGCCATGCAAGCATGGTTCTCTCTGAGTCCTCCATGTATAGCTTTGCCGAATCGTCCAGAGGGAGTAAACTGAACAGGGTGTTCTCATCTAGTTAGACGTGCGGACAGTTCGATATGCAAGGCTACAAGAAGTCATGTGAGATATCGAAGATGGCACCACATGGGTTATAGATGTTTCTCATGTAAAGCACCAACGAGGGTTGATAGGAATTACTTCCTCCGGGAGGCAATTACATTAGGTCTGTATGAAGGCGTTAGTTACATGAGTATAGGGATGAATGCATAGCTGTAAACTAAAGGTGAGGTGACTTGCAGAGATTAAATGTATATAGAGTTACTCGAACTTAGTTCGAATGTCGGGACGCGCCAAGCAGAGGGCGGCAAGAGCATTGTAAAGCTTGTTTTTAAAGTGTAAGAGCTGTGTGAATCAGCAGCGTTTAAAGGAGTGCATGGTCACAGTTCAACAAATAAAAAAAAATAAACTGTACAGTTCAACGTCCTGAAACTTCACATTAGGGACGCCGTAGTGGCGTGCTTTCGATTAATTTTGACCACTTGTGATACTTCAGTGTGCACCTAAAGCCCAGTACACGAGCGTTTTCGCATTCCGCCCCCATCGGAATGCGGCCGCTGCGGCCGGGATCGAACCCGCGACCTCATGCTTATCAGCGCAATGCCATAGTCGCTAAGCCACCACGGCGGGTAACAAAACATGGTGTTACAGGAAAATGTAGTATTTGAGGGGACCTTTGAGATAAAGCGACACCATTAAGAATACGTGAAAGGAAAAAAGGAGAAGGGGCGTGGTGGTGCCTAATTTTGACTCAAATATTGATTGATATTTTTATCACCTTTCTTCTACAGTGGTTGAGTTGTGACAGTTCCTTGTATTTTCGTCGCTCCGTAAGAGCACAAGCAAGCTGAAGCAGACATCTCTTGGAGGTGGCCCTACTAGCAGTGGCGGTTGTGGTGGTGGTGCTTCAGGGAAGTGTACCTTGGCAAGTTCGGCAGGGACTCGGTGTACCAACGATTCTACAGCACAGACACTCAGCCGAGCCACCAAGCTGGTAGTTATTCTATATCGTGGATGAAAACAAGCCACAAACGAAAAACTAATTATTTGTTGGGTTGCCCATATGTTGCTATATAGGGAGACTGAGGTTGGTCAGACCTCGGCCTCTCCGTTTTCTGCTTGCTTTGGACAAAAAAAAAATTTTAAACAAATTTATTCTCCTGACTATATGGATGCTTTTGGAAAAGCAGTCTATTGAATGCTCGTGCGGGCAAGGAGTCTCCCCTGTCCTCTCTCAAGCAGTGTCTTGCTTTCTGTACTATCCCTGCCAAATAGAGCACTCCGCGTTGTGAGTCAGCGCCAGTGTCGAGTTCTTCTTTGTGTCCTTGTCTACCCAGCACTGTTATTTTCCTAAACATGAATTCCGACCAAATCGCCCAAGTTTCTCTTCTAGTACAGCTCATAGTAAAGATACGGGACGGGGAAAGTTAGTGTATCAAACAAGTATATTGACGTGTTTGCTCATACAGTTTTCACTCGATTTGAAAGGGTGGGTGGCTTGTCCACAGCTGAACGCGTCGATCACATAAAACTTATGTAGAAGCGCCCGAAGCCGTGAGCAAATGAATACGAATTGCATATTTTAAGAGCGTTGCTTCATTTGGGATTTCGCATATCGGTAGAGGTGGGCAAGGGGGAAGAAAGCAGCTAAATGGCGTGGATGCGAAAGGACTTCGAGCGCAAAGGCGTCAGCTTCCTCGTGCTCTCTCAGTGCCGAAATAATAATGTGGAGTGAAAGCCACTGGAAGGCGTACCGTTTACTTATTGAGTGTTTTCGAAGCCCCTGCAATTGCCGACAACTTTATCTAATGGCAGTCTGCGATTACGTTGCTGCAGTGCACATCTTGAGCCGAATTCACAAAGCTTTTCGTTCGTCAGTGCTCTTTGCTAATGGCCTGCTAATGATATGTCGTGTTCGCTAATTATGTGTCCAGCATAGGATTGGCTGGCATTCGCTCTTACAAACAATTGTGGTGTAAGAGCTTGTTGTGAATCCGAGCCCTCGTTTGCACCGCGACAATACTTTTTGGAGATAAAGTTATCAGTCTTATTATAAAGCCGCAGCTATGACAACAAATTCTACCATCGTCAGCCATACCAAGTCATGCTGCCGACCAAACATTGACCCCTCAAGAGAAGGAATACAAACCGCCGGTGCACAGGGGTTTGCTTCCATTTTCACAGACGTGTCCATGTAGAAATTTTAGTGGCTTAAGTACGCTAGATCTACCTGCTCCAGTACCAAAGATTTTGTTTCTGGGGTTGGACTGAAACACTCGGAGTGCATTTGTAGCCCATTGCAGCTGCAGGCTACGTCTTCAGACATCTACGATGATGTTATATTTCACCTCTGTTTAAGGAAGTCAGAGTATAGGACACTAAGCGCATTCGGCGCAGAGTGCACAAAATTAGGAACGAGGCCTGGTGCTCAGTTCAAAAAAGAAGGGTCATGTATGTCCCCCATGGTTCACGGAAAGTAAATTAGCCCCTAAAGTCCTTGTAGCCTTTAAAGCCTCTACTTACAAAAGCTGACTATACTATAATACATCAACTATAGGCCTTTGACCTCCCTACCGTTAATTTATGTATTTATCTCACAACATCTTGCTACGGCGTACACAAAACATTTCCTGTGCTACATGAAACGTGTATCCTGCCTCGATTGTTTCTATAACCATGGCACAATGGCATGCACTGTCGTTCCACTTACATTCTTAACAAAACGTCGCTTTATGCATTGAAGCACAAAAGCAACTGGAACGCCAAGGCATTTCTATGCAAAGTTCGGGAAATAATATCCCGAAACTGGTGTCATCCTGAGAATTCGTTCCTAGTGGATCCGCCTTGCAAACTCCACGACTAGAATTTGTAAATTCCAATGTGTGCCATAATGTAATTAGTTAAAACCTAATTAGTTAATCTTTGTTAATTTGCCAATGATGAAGTTTCATTTTTTGTGCAAGCAATGTCATCCTCTTCGAGCAGACCACCTGATGAACTAGAATTATGCTATACGCCACCGGCAATTTAAAAAAAAAAATTTAAAGTGTTCACTGAAACACCCGGTATCTAAGACGTTTAATTCGGTAAGCCACAGTATTCTACACACACACACACACACACACACACACACACACATATATATATATATATATATATATATATATATATATATAGAGAGAGAGAGAGAGAGAGAGAGAGAGAGAAAGTCATTCATACCCTGTACATGATGTGAAAGCAGTCACCGCTTTCACCTCATGGCACAGGGCGGGAAGCTTCATCGATGATTTTAAAGATTTGCGCATTTTTGGTGCCTATACTTCCGGTTAGTAGGGAATCGTTTTCGTGCATGTCTTTGCATTTATTTCACCTCAAAACAATTTGGCTTGTACAGTCGAACAATGCTATTTCCTTCAGTGCCGCTTGCTTCGAGCTCTAGAAAGCCGTTCTTTTAAACAAACGAGGCAAAGAAAACATTTCTCTGTTCATAGTTTCTTTGTAGAAGGAACACAGCGCACATTTAGCCGCTTAAGTGACTCGGCCACCTCTGTATCACGCAGAGATTTTGAAGGAGTGGGTGACGCCCCAATGCCTTGAAACGATGATCGATACCCCAAGCTGATGGCAGCTACATCAGGGAAGGGACACACATGCCTGTGCGTGTGTTTGCTGCAGTAGGGAAGCGGGGGCACACGGGTCGCATGGGCGTCACACTCAGCAGTTGGCCTCTCGCCGAGCGCGGCGCCATTCCCGCAGCGTTCCCCGCTGCGTCCGCAAATGAAGACGAGAGACCGAGTGTCCCGTACCGGAAGGAGCATTGTTTGACCACGTTACCCACGGTGAACTTCATCCTGGCAGTTTCAATGAAGCAAACTCCCGTCGTCTTTTTCTCCCGTTTGTTACCCTAGAAAAAAAATGAAGAAAATTGAGCTTTAAAATGTCCGCTGTCATTGACCTACAGTAGCAGTAAAGCAACTATGAGTGGTGACTTCCTCCGGCATTTTTTTTTCTAAATATATAGGGTGTCCCAGCTAACGTTAGCCAAGCCATAAAAAGGGGAAATAAATACTTAAAATACACGGGACTTGATAAGATTTTAAGACCCACGGTGTTCGGCCGTCACACCTCTGATGACCGAACATCGTATGTCTTAAAATCGTGTCTTGTCCCATGTTTTTAAAGTATTTTCCCCCTTTTTATAGCTTGGCTAACGTTAGCTGGGACACACGATATAATGGTTCTCGTTGTTTTCTTTGCAGTCTCTCGAAACATAAAACACGTGTCTCACACGTGTTTCATGTCAACACGCAGCAGCCTTTTCAGGCGTGTTGACCTATCCATTATTTGTGATATATCACAAATAATGGATAGGTCAACACCAATATAATATTTGTGAGACCTATTTTATCGGTCTTGCTGGCAGACGTTTCTTTTAATTATTAAAACATTTCTCATGCAAAAGTGGAAATATAGTGGTTTGTTTTTTCGTTCCAGCAGCACGAATACGAAGTACTCCTGTAGGTGCGAGCCGCTTTGTCCGGTCTAGAAGAGCAACGAGCTCTGGTCCAACGGGCTCGAGCGGCGGCTTCAACCACTGACGTCCCGGACTAAAGACGACATCTAGTTTAGTGGAGCCCACGGGCTTTACCCTCTCCTTTGCTGAATAAACGTTTTCACCACAACTAGCACCTTCGCCTTACTCGTGAAGCGCGGAAAAGACGAAAGTACAGAAGAAAGCGCAGTTGAAGATCTCAGAAGAAATTGATTAAAAAATAAAATATGTGAAAGGGCCAAGATAGTATCCATACTGTTCACATGGCGTTCGCCAACAGCTAATTTGGCTACTAAAAATTAAATGCTGGGATTTTATGTGCCAGAACTACAATCTAATTATGAGGCATTCTATTGTGGGGGACACCGGATTAATTTTGACCACCATGGTGCTCTTTAACGTTCAGCCAATGCGTGGTACACGGGCGTTTTTGTATTTCGCCCCCATCGGAATGCAGCCGCCGCGGCCGGGATTTGATCCCGCGACCTCGTGTTTAGCAGTGTAACGCCAAAACCTATTGCCTAAGCAACCACGGCGGGTCTAATTAGGCTACAAAAGTGATATATAGCAAGAAACAAATCCTTGCAACGAATAAATGAAATAGTGACGCATAATCACGCCTTCCGGACTCTTAAAAAAAGTTAGTACAAAGTTTATAACTGCAATAAAAAATTCGGCAACTGCAGGAGTTACTACGCCTCACCGACAGCTAGTTATAACTTTTTACTATCTATTTGCTAACTCTAGAGCCCAATATATGCAATCGAGGTAATTCAGTACTACCTATTACCTCATCTTTCCCGTGGTGTATTGTGCTCCAACATTCAAATGGACTGTAGTTTTGTTTCTTTCTACATATTTATGAGCACTTATGTGCTACCTCGTTGCGCATATTCGGGGACAGATTAAGTCGTAAATATTTATCATCAAAGCTTTATTTATTTATGAAAACGCAGAGGTAGTCAGCGGCACAAATTGTGGTTTCCAAAACTGTGGCTACATGTATGTTTGAGAGAACTTAAGTTATGTCTCGTAATAGGCTCTTAATTGCGTTGTCTGAAACGTGTTATCTCTTATGTTGTGTTCATTTCTGTGCAGTGAATAGCCAATCACCCGCCCCCTAAGGACCGTTATGCGCCATAAATAATGATTTAATCAATACACTAAGCGTGGCGAATGCGGTCCGTGTTTCTGTTTTACCGGCGAACGCTTAAAGTGAAGCGACCTTTTTATATAGCCTAGATGTTCCCCTTATGTACGCAAGGCTGAGACAGGCGCACTTTTGATAATGATAATTTATATTCGTTCATAACGCTTGCAAGATTTTGGAGCCTGTACATGAGCCCCATTAGTAATGATTACTACATTTTCGAGTTAGTAACTGTTACTAATGCTACCGTTATCAACTGCATTTACCAATATGGTCGTAACATATGTGACAAGCAGTTAGTAACCTATAGTTAGTAATTACTGCAGCCTTTTTGTAAGTGTATAGTACAAAAGAAGAATGGCAGCGAGAGATGACTGCTTGGGTTTTGACAAATGGCGGGTACCTTTCGCCGGCTATACGATGGGGAAATTAAGTATTAAGTATCTAGTTGCCTCAGCGCTGCACTTCTGCACTGAGGGAGCCCTGCATTGATATTTGCAATGACTCGTAATGGCCTTCCCAGTTTTTGGAACTTGTCGTAAGGATCGATACCTTATTTGGAGTATGCATATGAATAGCGAAATGTGTTGCCAATTTGAACGGGGCATGCATGCGGTGCAATAAACGGCGCACACTTCTAACGCTCGGGATTTTTTAGAGAGCAATAAAGAAAGCATGATGAACCAGACGAGGTATACACTTTAGTCATGATTTGTGAGCCTGAAACCACCAGATCTCCTGTTACAGCTAATATTAGTCCAGGTGAAGCGCAAAAGCAGACAGCCCATTGAAAACCATGCTTGGGAAAACGATTACCGAGCTGAGCGACGCCCGCATACGGATTTGAATGCGCCCGGTCTCTGCCCTGAAAGTGAGTGGACTACTAATATACGGGGGCTTGAGCTTACTCGCGCTAACACGACTACCCCGGACGGATCCAATAAAAAGCGATGCGTTCTGAGCACGCAAATACTATAGTTCGACAAAAAAAGTGCTCTCTTTCTTTTTTCGCATGCAAGTGTGCACGCGTAGATAGGCTGTATTTACTGTTCTCCGATGGTATATATACAAATATAACCTAACAGTACCATGAGATAAATGTATATATATATATATATATATATATATATATACACGAAGCTTATATTTGTTACCAATGCAAGTACCAGCACACGGTCTTATATATAAACCCTGTAATGCTGACCACCAATTTCGTTCTAATAAGCGCACATCTGTTCTGCGTAATAAATAATAAATTTCTGCATAAATTCTAAACACATGTCGGCTCATACGCATCTCCAAAACACACCGACCTCTGTTTGGAGTAGATCATTACATTCAGCGACTTCGTTAATTTACTTGATTTTCAAGGATTGAGCCATTCGGCATGTGTCACTGGGGGTGCGTCTATTCTTGGCTAAACCTCAAGAATGGGTATGTGCCACTCTGACCCAAAGGGTATAGAAGCTTAAAATGTATTTTCATGTATGTGTTCGACAGCTGCTCATGTACTGTTAGCTACGCCTCCTCCACAGAGCCCCTTCCATTTTCCTTTCCTCCTCAGATAGGAACTATCGAAAGAAGTGGTCATACCCTTGCATAGGAAATAAAATATTTATACTACCAGTACCATGTATGTGCTGAAGTGACACAAGGGATATAGAAGTTGTGACCTCTGCGGTGCAAGAACCTAATCATAATAAATTACACGTTGAGCTTACACGTTACATAGGACGAAAGTAAACACAATTGTAAGCATCTCCGTTAGTTGTGTAGCAGTTAATTGTTTAATCGTTCGTTAAAGTACCGCAACTGTTTTTTTTTTCCTGAAGAACGAAATGGGATCACAAAAGCCGTAGCTGCTCGAAAGGAGGCGAACCGTAGAATAATGAAAGTTTTTTACGAAAGAAAAATAAGAAAAAAATAAATTCCTGATTGCTGGTCTACTCAGTTCGGGAACATTCCAGCCCTTATCGAAAAACAAGTTATTCGTCCGAACGCACGAAGCATTTCTCATGAATCCTTGTTAGTTCACGGCTTCATTTTTGTGTCGCTCCCTATCAATATGTACCGTACTCCTTCGAGCACACTCACCTATAGAGCGCGGAAGCACTGCCATCAAAAGTGTGTTTGCTCCTTCTACTATAGATCCTCGCTTTGAGACAACTTGCTTCGAGCACACGCTGCCACATGTGCTAGCCACCACTGTGTTTGTGTTTTTCGCTCTGCAATCGTCTTTCACGGCTCGCTGTTGTCAATGGTTCCACCCTGGGTGAGCCTCCGTCGCTCGACAAGCTGCAAAGCGATATCATATTTTATCGTATCACCTGGCCTATCGCTCAATGAATTTTAGCTGAACAGAGGCTCCAGTGTGGCTGGCTTGGCAATCGGTCAAAAGGAAATTTCCTCCCCAGTGAACTTACTGGATGTCACCAAACTCACCCTGTCCCACACAGTTATCACGCTAAAGAGAAATGTGTTCTAGACTAATGTGACATTTATGTGAAACTTTCTCGCGTGAAAATAGAGTCCTAATTCGTGATCTTTGTAATGCGAAGGCTCCGCGTGGTTTCGACAGTGAAAATCCATTCTTTGACTGTAATTCAGGATTCTCAAGCTCCAAGCTATCTTGGAGCTGCCACAACGTGCGTTTCATACTGCTCAGAACATAACCGGAATTTTCAAATAGCAAAATTTTACTCACCGCTTTGATGCGTCTTCTTCTTTTTTTTTTACCCAAGCAACAAATCCGACACGTTCAGGGTGCAGGGACTCTCGAAAGGAAACACACCGAGCCCTACTTGTCCCCAAGAAGATCCTTCAGAGCGAGTATGTAGCTCTGCGCGATCTGAAGCGTTTCGTACTTGGACAGTTTGCGATCGCTCACAGAAGGAACCACTTTACGCAGCTCGTCGAAGGCGCTGTTAAGCTTGTGCATTCGGCGGCGCTCTCGAACGTTGGCCGCGGTTCGCCCGTGCTGGTTGGTAGTTCGTTTTTTCGGGCTGTTTACTTTTTCCACACTCGCTGAAGTTCCGCTCGGCGTAAGTGGCCAAGCCAGCGGTGCTCCATTGGACGTTGCTTCGGTCTGGAGTGCATCTGGTTGCCGAACCATGGGTAGCAATTCGCGGTTGATTCTTATGGGAAGGGCAGCGTTGAAGCGGAAAGATGTGCCAGCTGCATCAGTCCAAGTCTCTTGGTGCCTTGACGTGGATGTCTGGGTCCGTGCTACAGGGTTTCTGCTGATATGACGACGCAGTAGAGCTGTGTTATCTTGGTGTCTGTTGTCTCCGGCTTCGGCAAGGTCTCTGTATGGTGCGGCAGTCTGCAATGTGCCGTTATAATGCAGACGCCTGTTTCCGGAAATTCCCTCCCAAGGTCCTTCTGAACGATGCTCGCAGGTGTCAGCTTGATGGTAAATAGAACTTGACATCGCGGTATTTCATGATCACTTTCTTGGCTGCCACGAAAGAAAAAGTTTCTTCGTACGCGCACTTCTAACGACTACTTGTCCGCCATCGGAACTGAGCGAACTAAGGTTCTGGCTGACCGAAGGTATAAGTTACAGTCCACCTTCTATCGAATATGCTATCTGTACTTTGGCCACTGATTCGACAAAGAACTGTGCCCGCCGTTCTTTCGTCCTCATGTGAGAGAAACTGCGTCACGCGCAGGGTGCGAGGACCAAGTGGTCTCAAGACAGGAACACTCTCCCGGTTTGTTCCCCGGCGCTTCGCGCATCAGGAGCGAAACGAGCCCGAGACACGGTGCGGTGACGCCGACATCTGCAGCGTGAGCGCCACTCTCCGTAATGCCCCTTCTGAGACGGGTCACGGCTGTTGAGCGGCTAATTCCTGCCCCTTCACATGAGCGCGTGGAATCGTCGGCTCGCTGGCCGGGCGGCCCGAAGGAGGGGGTGGAGATTACGCCTTCGCCGCCGTCATGCATCGGCGACCTGACGGCAAGTGCGAGCAAAAGTCGAATCGTCCCCTCCCCTCCCTCGCGAGTGCAGGCACCGCCGCGCGTGCCACGTCCATGACTCCTGGCCGCGAAATCCACGACATGTTATGTACCTGCTCGGTACGTTGCCCTTCCGTGCACCCAACAAACTGGGTGATCTTACTTGCTTTGTTAAAGGGACGCGATCATATGGGGCTACACGCAGACGCTTGATCCGCATGAGGTTATACATTCACATAAATCTAAAGGCTTCTGTGTACCACCGCCTACTTTTCCTGTGATTTTGTCCTCTAGTTTACCACGATTGGCCAGCCACACTATCGAAACAAAATATTGATTCCCATTTGCGAATTATTCCTGTCAATCGTTTTTTTACATAATAATTGATTCATCTCATGAGCTGCATAAAGGAGCAGCACGTTCTGAAGGCAACATTTGGCACACTTCAACTTGATTCTATCATCTGGCACTATTTTCTTGCGCTGCTGCTATCGCAGTCCCAGCGAAGCGTCTTGCAGTAAACCTCTTCCTCTACTCGCAACACTAGCCCCCGTATTCTCAAACAATCGCGCCCTCTAGACCGGGGCTTCCATTGGACGATGTCTTGCTCTTGTCGCCCGGTCCGCGATCCATTTCTGGCAAGTCGGATAGGGGCTGAGCAAGATGGCCTCACATTGTGCCGTGGATCTGTTGTTTGGTGTTATGCTTTTGAGATTGGACTTGTGTGTGCAGGGCCATATCGTGGGGAGTAAATCTCCCGTACTATCACAGTGTGGGCATTGTGGCGTTTAAATGTCCGTGTAATACTTGTGCAGCGTTACGGAGACCGGAAGCGTGTTTGTGTGAAGCTGCCGGAGAGAGACAGAAACAACTTTATTGAAATAAAGATCGTGCTTGGTTACTGTTGGTGGAGCCCCTCTTCCAGGGCCCCACTCGCTATTGCGGCGCGCCGGGCCTGGTCGATGGTCGCCAATTGGCTTCCCAAGTCCAGTTCGGAGAGTGGCGCCTCCCACGACCAATTGCTAAGTGTATCGTCAAGTAGCGGCGAGAAGGCATCTGCCAAACGCTGCGTGCATTGGTAAGTGATGTGTTCTAGTGTCGGGGTGGAGTTGCACCCTGGACATCTGTCGCTGTGTTTGTTGGGAAACATTTTGTGTAGTCTATGTAAGTGTGGGTAGGTGTTTGTCTGTATTCGACGCCAGTCCCTCGCCTGTTGCCTGTTGAGCTTGGGGTGAGGTGGAGCTTTGGTTCGTCTTCTTAGTCGTTGTGCTTCAAGTATGTCTCTCGGTGTGCTGCTAGGTGTCGGAGAGGCGTCCGTTCGAGCGGTATGTATCGCGGCTCGTCCTGTTATACCTCGAGCCAGACGATCCGCCCGATCGTTGCCTTCCACTCCGGTGTGCGCGGGAAACCAGGTTATCCCGTTGACCATTTGGAGGCTTGGTCCTAGTATGCGAAGGACCCCGGCCGGTAGAACTCCCCGAAGGAAGAGCCGGCAGGCGTCTTGCGGGTCTGTGAGTATATAAGCCGACTGGCTCTTGGCCTCAGCGTCTCGGACGGCTAGGGCTATGGCCGCGGATTCCGCCGTGGCGCTGGAAGTCGTGCGTACGGACGCTGCTACGATCGGTCTCCCCCGGTTTGTCGTGACAGCCACATAAGTAGGAGTCGCTGTCTCATCTAGGGGGTATAAGCCCGCGTCAATAAAGTATGTGTCTGCGTCCTCCTGCCTTTTGCGCAGGATAGCTGCTCGGGCTTGACGCCGTTTCACGTGGAAGTGAGGGTTCATATGGATTCTTGCTCGTAGATTAGGTGGCATAAGTGTGGTCTCGTCTCCGGAGAGCTGTGGCGTTAGGGGGTATCATAGTCGTGGTGGCACGGAGCGCCCCTGGGGTGTTGCATTTAGTCTTTCGCGCTGGGCCATGAGTGTAGCCGCGGCGAATTCTTCGTATGTGTTCGTCATGCCCAGCTCGCTGAGACGGTCCCTGCTCGTGTTTACGGGCAGGCCGAAAACACTAGCACTGACCGTCTTAGCGAGCTGTCGGAGTAACACCACCTCCGTTCTTTTGAGGGATGGGTGAGGAGCCAGGAATCTCCTCCTGCCAAGACGAAGCTCGCGCAGGATCTCTCTCTCCTTCTTTGTAGCTTACGACCTATACAGAGAGATCCTGTGACAGTAGGGGCCGCATTTCTCTAGCGCAGTTCAAATCACCCGCCGCGGGTGAGGTTATAGGTCCCTTTACGGCCGTCGATGAGTAAAACGGCGTTCGAGAACCTGCGCTACGGTTTTTTGCGTAAAACGCGAATGAGAGGCCAGAAACCAATCCAAAACAGAGCCCACAGCATCCCAAGACTATAGTGCACTATACCAAGACATCACATGGACGCGGCATTTTCTGCTGCTTGAAATTAGTATGAGCTTCTCGAGCAAGCAAAAACAGCGCAGCACTACGCGACGAAAACGTCAGAGCGCGGGTGGAGCGGGGTAACGTGAAAACGAAACCTTTTGACCACCCGCGTCACTGTCAGGGTTATTGTCCATGAGTTCCTCTTTCTAAAAAATTAAACAGAAGTGGACAAATAGCATTTTCTTCCATCTTATAGTGTAATGCAGTGGTATTTTTGTAATCAGTGGCTGGATGCTAACGGCACAACTCTAATGGAGCAATACGACGGGATCGGGATAGTCACATAAAATGTCTGGATAGAGTCTCGAATCCTGTCCTACATTTACCTAAATTTCTCGCTTACAAAAGCTTTCCACTCGGCTATATCAATGTCTTAGACATTTTCGAGCATTAATCTATCACTTTAGCTTGATTTACTATTTGCTTTTGGTGTCCCTTTAAGCATGGCCCTATAAGAGTGCATTGGATATATCTGGTGAGGGCATTATAATTGTGAGAGACTCCTATTAACTAGTTGTTAAGATTATAATCTTAACAACTAGTTGTTAGGGGTCTAGTTATTTGGCAGTAGTATACTACTGCCAAACAAATCCCAATAGCACGCCCACGACGACAACGTTTTTGACTTAAACACTACCTTCTTCCTAGTATTTAATAATACAGCATGGATTAGATGTAGTTAAGCCACGAATAGCTCAATACAGGCTCGCTCCAAGAATTTTGGAAGCATGTAGCATGAAGAAATAGGGAGAAACATAAAATGTTAGAGGAAAAAACAGAGGGGTTAGCCATAGTAACCAGAGTGTAAAGCCGCATGCCAAGAGAAACCTTCCAGACGCCAGGATTTGTAACTGTCCAAATGCAGACCACTTGAATGTGGCGTGTGCCATGCAAGCATGGTTCTCTCTGAGTCCTCCAGGTATAGCTTTGCCGAATCGTCCAGAGGGAGTAAACTGAACAGGGTGTTCTAATCTAGTTATAGACGTGCGGACAGTTCGACATGCAAGGCTACAAGAAGTCATGTAAGATATCGAAGATGGCACAACATGGGTTATAGATGTTTCTCATGTAAAGCACCAACGAGGGTTGATAGGAATTACATCCTCCGGGAGGCAATTACATTAAGTCTGTGTGAAGGCGTTAGTTACATGAGTATAGGGATGAATGCATAGCGGTAAACTAAAGGTGAGGTGACTTGCAGACCTTAAATCTGTATAGAGTTACGCGAAATTAGTTCGAATGTCGGGACGCGTCAAGCAGAGGTCGGCAAGAGCGTAAGAAAGCTTGTTTTTAAAGTGTAAGAGCTGTGTGAATCGGCAGCGTTTAAAGAAGTGCATGGTCACAGTTCAACAAATAAAAAAAAAAATAAACTGTACAGTTTAACGTCCTGAAACTTCACATTAGGGACGCCATAGTGGCGTGCTTTGCATTGATTTTGACCACTTGTGATACTTCAGTGTGCACCTAAAGCCCAGTACACGAGCGTTTTCGCATTTCGCCCCCATCGGAATGCGGCCGCTGCGGCCGGGATCGAACCCGCGACCTCATGCTTATCAGCGCAATGCCATAGTCGGTAAGCCACCACGGCGGGTAGATTAACAAAACGTCGGGTTACAGGAAAATGTAGTATTTGAGGGGACCTTTGAGATGAAGCGACACAATTAAGAATACGTGAAATGAAAAAAGCAGAAGGGGCGTGGTGGTGCTGTGACATGAATGAAATGCAAATAGCGATTTGTGTTATGCGTTATCGCATGAGGGTGCGACAATAGTCCACCGGACTGCAAGTGCCTTAATACGCTCTCCTCCGTGCAGTTGTGATTTAAACTTTAATCACGTTAGTGCTTCACGTCTATTTGGATGTTTCAAGTAGGCGCAAGTGCGCGAAGTTGAGGAAAAGGTGCGACATTTATGAAACTCTAAATTCTGGGAAATTTCAGATTACTGTATGAACCTTGGCAACTACTCCGTGGATGTGGTGTGCCGCCAAACCCCACCTATTTAAAAACAAACTCGACTTCTGAAGTGTCGTCTTCCGTCGCTTGTGCAGTCTCTTTTTTATGTGAAAGTTTGTTGTAAGGCTTCCCCGCATTACCGCACTGAGCTGCCAGGAAACACATTTGGAGCAATGCACTTTGCAGGGTTTATATGAAAGAAGTTCCACGAAAAACTCTGGGACACTTTGACTCGCAAAAAAAAAATATCTGGAAACGTTTAATGTAAAATATAAAACTGGGCTTGAATTCATGAAAGCGTTCTTACGGTAAAACTATTCGTAAGAACCGAAGCCAGCCAATGGCAGTGAGCAAAGAGCACTTACGAACAAAAAGCTTTGTGACTTCGGCCCCTGGTTTCCATGTTATGAGCATAGAACTGTAGTTTAGCGTACGGAAAAAGCAAATGTATGAATTGGCACAAGCATATAAATGTTTTCCTATATGGTACTGATATGAGCATATTCCCCTGCAGGGGTTTGAATTCACATTATGATTGAAACTCTTTCTTTACCATATCCGTGAGTTTTACAGCTGTCATGAAACTGATTGCCGGAAAACGCGTTACGGCTCATGTAGTAATGTTAATAAACGTATATCAAGTTCACATATGCAAAATAAAGCACTACCCTTGTAGGGAGGCCTATTAGCAGAAAGTGAAATGAAAGAGCGCTAGGAACCAAAGTCACCTGAGCCCTGTTGGTTAATGCACCAGTAAGAAACGAGAGTCCCCGTTGTCTGCTCTAACAACAACAACATTTGTGGATTTCACTTTTAGTTGTGCGTTGGTGAGCCTCAAAGCGCTCTCGGACCTTCAACAAGATGATCCATGCCAGTGCACTTAGTAGAGTGCGCTGGAAGATAACGGTTTCTTCGAAAAGGACAGAGAAGCTTAAAACGTGCTTTCACACCTCCGGCATACTACACATATCAGACGTGTTTCAGCAGCTCCGCCCCGACAATATTTTTGGCTCGCATGGCAAGCACGCATTCTTGGGTTTCAGCTGCCCATATGCAAGGTAAATTAACGGAGTCATAGATCCAGGAGACTACACAAGAGCAAATGGCCCACAGCCTTATAGGAGCAGAAAGGGCTGTGGTGCAGTATTGCAAAATATCGGACATTATCAAGAAACCATGCGACACACTGAGACTATATTGTGTACTTCTGGGTATGTTTGCTGTCGTCAGCCCCCCCCCCCCCCTCCCCCCGCCTGTATTTTTTTTATTTATTCTTCACTTTGAAGATTTTGCTATGCGCCTTATTCTCTCTCGCATTTACAAACTTCTCACGCGCGAAGTGCAAAATCGATATGCCCGTGCCCTAGTTTGATCAAATGAAGGAAAACAGCTTTCTTGGTAATGGTGTGACACTGAAAAAAAAATAGCACTGATTTTCATTGCTCATGAAATGAAAGGGATCACTGTTATTTTCGGAGGACACTGCTGTGCTAAACAATGTGTCAGCATTGAAGACGCGTATAGTTTTGCTTCAGGAGTATTGCCGAAAGCATGGTGTGTTGCACTCACACTTGGCTCTAAAATGCTGACGCGTGGAACCGAGTCAGCATTTACTACGTTAGCGCATAAAAAATGCCAAGACGCCGTACATAAATGCGAGGCGAGCTGGCTGGGAGGGCGGCGCTCAGCTATAGAGAGGCAGCTTTCGCCGCTCGTTCATCCATGCCGTCCAGCAGCCACCGGGTCAAAGCTTTATTACCGCCTCTGCGGGAAAATCGTGGACGCACACCTCGGCTCACGGGCGCGCTGACCCGTCCGAAGAGTTGATCGTAGTATGACGGCACATAACCCACGCACGCACGCACGCACACGCACGCACACGCACGCACGCACGCACGCACGCATGCGCGCTCGCAAAAATACACACACACACACACAAACGTGGAAGTGAAGACGCCTGGTGTTAAGGGCAATTTTCGGGTTTGTGGAAAGACGGGGCCATTGTTCTGCGGGCTGCGCGTTCGAAGTGGGGGGATTTCGCGGGCCCGCCAAGGTCGGGGGGCTTTGGTGCTTTAAAGAGGCGACATCAACGCCGTGAGAGGCGATTCGCCCGGTCCTGGCACCTTGAACGATTCTGCGTTACTGCTTTCACAGCAGTGCTGCTCTTTTTTATTTATGATAATTTTTTTACTGGTATGGTGGTCACGATTTTCGTTTCCTTCGTAAAGCGTTCAACGTCCAAAACTCATTCGCGTGCTTCGTACTATTGCTCGCTGCAGAAGTTTGCGATTGTGGAGTACTGCTGGCAGAGCATGATTTCTTTCTGCCACATTAAGCGCATATGATATATATATATATATCAGAAGCACAACTTCGCGGTTATCTTAGGTTTATTTACCCAACAGTTTCGGTCGGTGGACCGACCTTTTTCAAGGGATACAGGAAATTCTCGCAACAGTCTTTTTTCAGGGAGAGAGCCATCGCAACAGTCTTTTTATATCTTCAGGTAGAGAAAGAAGACGCCAAAAAAAGTGAGAAAGGAGAGATAGAGAGAGCAAACAAACAAACAAAAAAGCCCAGGGATTTTTGTTTGTTTGTTTGCTCTCTCTATCTCTCCTTTCTCACTTTTTTTGGCGTCTTCTTTCTCTACCTGAAGATATAAAAAGACTGTTGCGAGAATTTCCTGTATCCCTTGAAAAAGGTCAGTCCAGCGACCGAAACTTTTGGGTAAATAAACCTAAGATAACCGCGAAGTTGTGCTTCTGATTTTTCTAAATACGCTTGGCCATTGAAAAACCCAGTTACTACTATATATATATATATATATATATATATATATATATATAGGAAGAAACAGTGCTCGAAATCACCTTCATAGATGCTTTCGTTGACAAACAAGACATCAATATATAGCGTCATAGCGTCACAGCACTTGGCATAGAAACGCGCTGATTGTGTTAACAGTGTTTCTTGTGCGCTGGCTCTGTAAATATAACATGTGCTCAAAAAGCGCAAACAAGGAGTCCACACACGCCACAAGTGCTTTTGAGACCTACGTGTCAGCGTCATGCTGTGTGTCCTCGAAGTTCTCGTAATTGCTTCGCAAAGTTATAGCGACAAACGGTGCTTGTGTAAATCACACGCATGACTCTCACTGAAGCTGCAAACCACTGACGGGATGAACAGGCGAGACGTAAGGACGCAGTGTTCGCATACACTGATGGACCAACATGGCGCACATTTCATGTCCAGTATTCGTAGCTGTGATGTGCAGTGGTAGATTCTGAATTTACTGACTCTGATGCATCAAAAATGTGAAGCATTGATACAGTGAAGTTTAGCAGAAATAATAAAAACCAACAGATACTGGCTAGGAAAAATAGAAGAAGGCATTCTGTTTTCCCCAGCTTTTATATTATTGACCTTTCACGAGAATACAAAATACATTACAAACTTTTCCTTAATTTATAATTGATTAGACTTTAAGAAACGAACATTTCATTTTCCCTTCGCCTTCCATGACTTTTTTTTTTCAGTTGGCTTCGTCGTCGTCAACTTTCTCAGCGCCTTTATTAAGATGGTTGACAAGAAAATAAATCCCTTGGCTCGCCTAGTTATTCTTACCCATGTAGATATAACTACAGCATACAAATTTTTATACACCATGCCCCAGCTAACACGCGCTATGTTTTTTTTTTTTCTAAGAGAAGTGATTGATGATTTAAAGAAAGCCAAGACAACCAACTCTGTGTTGTAGCCGCCACATGAAGAAGCCTCCAGTATTTCTGTGCTCTCCATCATTAATTAATTTTGTGAATAATTAAATAACTCCTTAATTAGTCGTTTTGCCGCTAATGTGTCAATAGAAGGTTTTTAGAGCACATTTGACAATGTTTAGTTGTCTGCGGTGAACTGCCTTTAGCGCAGCTTTTTTTTTTCATCTTAAAAGACATCCAGCTTAATTTCAAGAGAACGCACACGGCTTGCCGCTGGTACGCTGCAGCAGTGCTGCCCTCAAACAAGCTGCCAACGAACTAAACGTGCTTCATGAATAACTCGATGGTTGCATGCTATTGGACGGGGTATTTATCTTGGTGTGGCCGTAAAGTTCCTGCCAACGGTGAGTCTCGCGTTTAGCGTGAGTAGGGAACAGTATGTCACAGGGTATAGTGAAGGATTTCAGGAATTGCCACGAATATTGTGTGTATATATTTTGCGGAATCTGCTGCTACGACGCATGTGGCTGTGTGGCCCTTGGCGTTCGTCTGGTCTTGATTCGAATGTCTTTGTACCGCTTACACGGCGCCATGAATCACCGGCGAGACACTGCCCAATTCAGCTGCCGCGATATAAAATGAACCTTTCTATGCAGCCCTATAAACGTTTAGGTCCGTGATCTGAAATGAACCGGCCTCAATATATATCATTGTTCATACCCAGTAACCAGTAGATCTACGCGATCTACTGGTTTCACTATACCTAGACTTTTACAAAATAGCGTGTCAATGTCATAATTCTTTTAAAAAAAAGCTGTCCGGATATTATTATCGTACCTACACAAGATGTTAGACCTACACTCAATTTTCGTATTCAGACGGTCTTAGTAAAATATAACAAAAAAAGAATTTAGCAAAGAGCTTTCTGTAGCATCTAAGTGAGGAGGCTATTGCGTATTAGTTTTTCTTTTCCACAAATAAATTATGTTTTCCTTGGCACCAGCGTCATGCATCACGCCGTTCCGTACCACCTCTTCGCCGCACAACACCTCAGGTTGCGTTCGTCGCAGAATATCGGCGTGGGCAGTGTTGAGCAGCAACTTTATTTTCTGCAGCAAGTCTCTCGCACGATTAATAAGGATGGGCGGAATTCACAAAGCTGTTGGTTCGTAAGTACGTGCTCTTTGCTATTGGTGGGCCTCCTTGGCTAATAATATTTCCAGCATCAGGATTGGTTGGAATTTGTTTTTACGAACTATTCTAGCGTAAGAGCATTTTGCGAGTACGGACCGATATCATTCCGGTGCCCTGCCGGGATATCTGGCCAAGGCGGTGAGTCTTATCGATCGATGCCGAGTGAGAGCTCTCGGTATAGTGCCCTGTCTTGCCACGGATCGTGACAAGATACATTCCGCGACCGCAACAGCACACGCGTTTTAACACGACTATTAGTCCGTACAAGCGCGCACACAGGTGTGACCAATACCGCAAAAAAAAGAAACATGAAAAGCCGCAAATAGAATATAATTATCCCCAATAGAGCAAGTGAGAATAGGTAATTGTAATCACATGCCACAGTGAAGATAGCACGATGAAATATTCTAAATAAGCGATTGGATCAACGCCCGCGAAAAGGTAAACGCATTCGACAGCGACATAGAGGACAACACAGGGTTACGCACTTGGAATCTGTTTTCTCAGAGTGAACAGCTTGACATAGTTGCCCACCAATTGCCGAAGAAGTAATCGTGGGTCCAGCAACGTGCTCGCCGAGCGATATGGGCTGTTGTGGACTTTACACATATTAACCAAGGTCTAGGTGAGTGGCTTCTCTCGCAATCTTCATGACTTTTACAGCCATAATTACCGTCACTTTTCTGTCCTTATGCTTTATTCCCTCTCCAGAGTATGCGGCCAGGACATGAAGACTAACATGTCAACCTCTCGGCTTTTATCTGGTAACACCTCTCTTTCTGTAAGCTTTGGGCGAGTTGGTTCGGCATTATTACGATCAGCGCGTGCGGGAAGACGAAAACACGCAAGGAGACAAAGACAGGTGGTGCCTTCCAATTCTCCTTGACTGTTTTCGTATTATTTCTGTATTTCTTTCTGTCTTGGAGCCACGGCGTCTGGTTAATGAAAAACCTGAACCTCAACGTTTTCCCCCTTGTGTTTTCAAGAGAACGCGCATACTTCTTTTATGCTTTCAACTACAACGTGGGCTTTATCGGAGAACATTTTTTTAAAAACCAAGTGAGACTCAATTTTAATTGAAAATAAACATCAATAGGCCGCCAAGACACAATAGCCGTCAAGGGGGTAATCTCTTCGAGAACGATACAGGAAGGAAGTTGTTCTTTTCAACAAAAAAGTGTAAGTTTAAATGCGCAAACCGAGGGAAAAGAAGCGAGAAAAGTACACAGCGCCGTCATTTTTTTTTCCAAGACAAAGGAACAGATCGTAGCACTGGGGAATTTCTTACAATGAGAAGTTCTGCGTCAGAGAGAAAGTACGCAACAGTGAATAATGCTTTCCGAAATTTTTTATGAGAAATTGAACGGTCGATGCAAGAAGACTCGAGCAAGTCATCTGATGGTAGTTTTAGCCAGGTACTTGATGAACAGAACGCTGAACAAGAGCAGAGAGAAAACGTGAACTGATGGAGGCCGCAGACAGGGGTGGGAAATATCAGGGAGAGAGCGGGGCTTGTAAAATGAAAAGGCGAGACAAGTTGTTGGCCCGGATCCCCGGGACTGCACGGCCCGTTGCTCATCGTGGGTAAACCATGCGGCATGACGAGCAGAAGAAGAAAGTAAGAAGAGTCATAAAAATAGCCGAAAAAGAAAAAGAAACAATAGTGAGGGTGATTTGTGCCTCCTGCTGGCCCTGTGCAGTTTGCACCCAGCCATATCTTGGCACCATGTCGTGGCCTTGAAATTGTCTGAATTGTTCCCATCTCAGCAGCATGCGCTTGAATGGGCCCATACATATGGATGGACGTACAGTGGTGGAAGTTGCATTTCATGATTTAGAAAAGCACAAGCCCCGTCTCCTATACAAACCGCATTTAACGCAAAGGTATCTTATACATTTAAGCATAATGTAGAGGATGTCGATGTGGACGCCAATAGAAAAAAGCGCGGCTAGCCTATTTCAGAGAGAGAGAGAGGAATATAAGGAAGGCAGGGATGTTAAGCAGTGACGAGACCGGTTGGCAGCCTACTTCAGATTTTCCAGTAAAGTCATTTAAGAATCTTAACATTGCTGCCCTACAGCTCGGTGCGACCACTGACTTTCTAAAACGCATCATTTCATCTGTGAAGCTGCACTGATTCCCTTTAAGTCATGCTAATAAAAAAATTCACGGGCGATTACGATACTCCCTAATGCAAAATTTGAGCGCAGCTCTATAGGTGTTTTCATTTCGCTATATTTTGGCTGGCGCGGACAATCTGTCTCGTGCGATATGTATGTATGTATGTATATATATATATATATATATATATATGTATGTGTGTGTGTGTGTGTGTGTGTGTGTGTGTGTGTGTGTGTGTGTGTGTGTGTCTATATGTATGTGTATACATATTTTTATTAGCGGCAATCTCTTAAACTGCCGTTTTTTGTGTCACAGTGTATTTTCATGCCTTGTATAGCCCCTCCTGCACGGGCCAAAACTGTTGGCCTGTAGTATTTTGAAATAAATACATAAATAAACAGAGAGAAGTGCGCCGCGACTGCCTCGCTAATCAGGAGATCCTGAGAGGCGATGTGTAGGTGTCACGTGGGCGCGATTCAGAGCAGCCGCCGCAGACCGACCTCCGCTCATGCAGCGCTTTGTTTCCATACAGACAATGCGCGCTACTCTGGTACCATCTCGTAGCCATCACCGCAAAGCCCGTCTTGCGCAGCACTACGCTTTTCTTTTCACGCTTTCGTCATACCCTCCTCCTCCACTCTCCGCCTCATGGTTCCGCTGCACCCTCCTCCTCCGCTTTCCTCCTGGCGCTATCGCCGACTTTAATCTGCCACTGCACTCCGTGTTCGCTTTCATCCTTCGCAGTGTTCGTTCGCTCGGTTGCGAGGGACAATGCCGACGCCGACGCTTGCCGCTGGAATGGGTGCCTTAGTGCTGCGCTCTAAAATAAATACATTAGTTTTAGAAGGTTAGCGTAGTTCACGGTGTAAGAAGATAGGTGCTCCGACAGCGCGCCCGCGCTGGGGCGAGAGAGCGGCCACTTCGTGTGACCGGAAGTGAGCGCCGCCGCTAGGGGCAGCACGTGTTCAGGAGGCCTTGGAGAAGCGGCACAACAGTGGATAATTTACGACATCCGTCAGCATTTAAACACCCATACCCAAAGATATGCAATTTGTCGTTATTTACACGCCAAATCCTGCGCAGCTAGAGGGTTGCATGCCACTTACAGTCAAAATACCGTCATTTCCAACACGAGAGAGACGCGTCGTCTGCTCGAGCAGACGGCGCGCTGCGCTTACCGCTGCTCGCCGCGTCGGAGTCAATCGGAATGTCGGCAGAAATATAAAGGGACGTTCCTCCAGCCAAGTAGAGTCGTTTTAAGCAGGCGAACGACATATATTAATCGAAATAAAGCACTTCTGCCGCGTGTGCCCATAAAAGCGCCAGCAAAGCGAGCGAAAAAGTGGACCCCAGAACAGCTGCTGCCCCTTGCGGCAGCGGCGTTCGTAGAGTCACACTAAGTGGCCGCGCCTCGCGCCGCCGTCGGATCATCTTCCTTTTTACACCGTGGAGTAGTTCGCCTTTAGCAACATAGCTTATTTTGCCTATTTAGTCCGAATAGACGAATGAATGGATCAATGGATAGATGAAGGGATGGACGGACGGACCAATGGAGGAATAGACGGATGAACGGACGGGCATGTGGATGGATGGATGGATGGATGGATGGATGGATGGATGGATGGATGGATGGATGGATGGATGGATGGATGGATGGATGGATGGATGGATGGATGGATGGATGGATGGATGGATGGATGGATGGATGGATGGACGGACGGACGGACGGACGGACGGACGGACGGACGGACGGACGGACGGACGGACGGACGGGCGGGTAAGTGGGTGTATGGAGTAGTGGACGGACGAACGAATTTCAACGTTGCAGAGCGCGTCTTGGCTTCGATAGACATCGTCGTGGAGGTTGGCCGCCTGGATGTGGACGCTCATTTGACCACCTGGGCCGCCGCTGGCTCTATTGCAATACGCCGCTGTCTACCGAGGAGACACAACATTTGTTTCAGCTGAGCTCAAAGGTTCTTTCAGCTGCCCATGAGGCTAAAGGTGGAAATGACAGCCTTACATGATATCGAGCGTATCCACCACGCATCAGGGCCCGTATTCAAGGAAATCCTCTTACATAACAGGCTTTCCTTATTGCCCGGAGTTTGGGCGCCCGCCACCCATGATAGCGATCAGCGTGATAAAAAGACAATTGTTGCTGCGAAAGGTGGCCCGAATGCCGGTCTCTGCCGGTGCTATAACGTGCTTATTGAATGCCTGCTGCGGTCAGTTATATGTAGCTGTCTGCACTGCCAGTCATGTTAGCGTCTGAGCTTCAGGTGTGACAAGGCTCCGCTCGGTGGTTAAGTGTGTGGCGCAAAAATCAGAAAATCAGTACCACTTTACGTAAAGACGTACCGCAGTGTGTCTCATGGGTTACAAAGCGCACCGAGCCGCTGGAGTACCACTAGTAACAAAAGTGCCAATAAGCCACGCGCTTCAAGCGTAAGCACATTGTGTGCCGGCTCTGTTGACTGCTTTGTTTGCAATATCGCACTGCCAAACGGAATTCACAAGCATGTATAAGCACTCACCAACCACCCACGCAACACTTACCGGTGAGTTATGCTGCCGCTCAGTCACTGCTGCCACGAATAAATATTACTATGTTGATTACGGCAGTGTGTCATCCTTTGCGAATACTTAATATTCCTTTCTTGATGGAGCCGATCAAAGTGGGGCATGCAACTCTTGTAGTACCAAGAAAATTCTGAGCAGCCTAACTGCAAGTCTATTACTTTTGAGAATTAAGGACTTTGAAAGTCGCACTGAAACATTATGGCATTGTAATTCGTCGACCCATAAAGCTCAGATAATATTGCTGCGGTCATTGAAGTCATTTACCCGAAAGACAACGCATAATTGAACTGCAAATACTTTTTTATGTGCATGTGCGCTTTCGCTGCACATAATTTTTTCTTCATAATCTTCACCTCTCTTATTTAATATATTTCTTTCATCGATGGGTAGATGACCATTCGCTGTCCTTGTTAGCTTTCCTTGTTGTGCCTTTCTCTTTTACTTCGTTACTGCAATCCGTGCGATCAGATCTTGAAAGTTTGTTCCTTGCGATATGGAAATCGCAGACAGCGCTCGTGCACTTTCTGTGGTTTTCACGATAGTTGTCAATAACATATCTGGTAAACTCTTTCCATTTAATATCTTAATTATCAGTTGACAAACCTACAGAGCAGTACCATAATAAACTGTTTTATGGACACAGCATGCTCGAAACGAGCTATGTGAACCTGGGTATTAGTATCAACATAAAGCGTCAAAAATTATACATTGTGGGTTTTCTTTTTTTTTTTTGAGTCATGAAACGTGACTTTACGAGAGCTGTTTCCAATAATCGCCAAGGAGTGCCCAGGTTAACCTCACATACAGTTTCCGCGTAACTTCGCACTCTATCTCTCGACGTCGCTGGTGACATCGAATATATGAAGCGCAGGGAGACTGGTGACAAGTTGGCCACCGGATAGTATGCTGCTTGCTGCACTCGTTGTGCAGTGTGTACTGCACGCTGCACACTATACTGTAGAGGCGTGTCACCACCAACGGGACAGCGCACGGATCTTTGCCCGCATGCTATTTGAGGGCGACTGTAAGCGGAACTTTTTCTCCTTTTTCACCGCGTTTTCTCGTCACCGAAAGTTCTATAATAATATACCAATATACTGAAGGCATCCAAAACAGAAAAAGATAAGACGCGAACACAATTATGATGCTTTAACACCCATTGGTATAGATAATTTAGCAATACTCTGTAAACGTCTATGTCTTACAAAAAAAAAAAAAAACGAAAAAAAAAAACGCGTTCAGCCTTGCAGTGTAGTAATAGAGCAAGCGACAAAGAGCGTGCCGACCGACTGTATATGTACCCGTCTTCCATAACAGGTGGACTTCGACTCGAGGAGGGTGCGACCCCGGCGTCTTGCAGGAGTCTACAGTCTGCGCTCCATTCAAGCGTACCTGTCCTTCTTTGTGCAGCAGTGGCATATAAAGCACAAGCACCAAAATATGTGCAAATAAAAAGCGGAAACTAGGTCGTTGAAGTTGAGAACAACAAAAGAAACCGCAGGCAACCGCTTTTAAACTTTTCATTTTTTTACGTTATCTGCGTGAAAGCGTACAAGCTCCTTTGCTGCAAAATTACGGAAAAGCCCATCAGCTATCTGTGGGGGAACAAGACTAGAAAAAAAAATAGAAATCTCACTGGGTTCATGTGCCCTGTACTGTGGACTAAGTCGCACGCGCCGGTCGGCACTCCCCCTCCTCTGCAAGCGATGTATGCAACAGGTGCACAGGTGGAGGGCACTTTAAGGGGGAGGAGAGACGAGGGTGGTGCGGGCGGTGCGATGGGCCACGGGGCATCAGCTTGCCCCGAGGGTCAGCAAAAGAGAAGGCTATCACTCCACATGCGATACTTGACATCTCACCTCCGCCAGTGGATGTCTGTCTTGTTTTAGGTGTCCGGATATTTTATTAACATTGCGTACCGTTTCAATTCCTCCCTGTTAAGTTTACTTATAATCTTAGTCTTTCGCTCCTTTCCATCTTGCAGCTTGTAGCATTGTTGGCGTCTTGTTCTAAGTGACCTATTAAAGAAATTCATCTCATTCGCTCACCACATTTCCAGCTATCGAAAGTATGGAGACATAAAATGTCTGCCTTTTCATTTCCATACTGTTAAACATCATTTCTTCCCCGTCCTTTATTGTCGCCCTTCTGCAGTGTGCCTTTCAGAGCCTCGTTCCTCGCACAGCTTGCTGTAGCTTAACTGTTGGTAAGCTGGCACAGATTTCCCCCTGCGTGCACCCACAGACAGGTGCGCTCCAGGGCAGGTAAGACGCCATAAAGAAGGTGCAAAGAAAAGGAGAAAGAAAGGAACCAAGCGAAGGAGGAACTGGTGCACCTGTTATTATTAGGGAGCAAATTCACCGCTTACATAACGCGGATCGTCTTAATACACCAGTAGCTTCCAAGAGCGTAAAAAAGTATATAGAGAGCAAAGCTTCGTCTCTCCAGGCTAATTACAAAGCTCGCTGAAGCGCTCAGTCGTGCAAACGGGCGACCGAGAGTTGTTGCCATGCTGCGTGGCGGACGCCCACCGTCCGTGCCTCGAGATCCTGATTGCTGGTAATGACATAAAACCAGACAGCATAAAGAAATTAGTGTGCCAGCACATTGGTTCGTGGAATACAAGAACAAAACGTGCGGGAAAGAGAGATTGAATTGACCGTGTGCCCGCGCGCATTGACGCTGGGTGATGGAAAATGGCAAGACTGTCATCAAACGCATCCCGCTGGGCTTGCAACGGGAAGATATCGGTGCGTTAGCTTCCATGTCAACATTTGAAACCAGGGAGCTTGAAACAAAGTAAAAAGTAAAAAACCTTCGGTTATCGTTTTATTTCCGAATCCATGCCTCCCCATGACGCAGGTAAGGCAAAATACATCAAACAGGCGTGGACAAACAAAAACTATTTAGAAATTGATGTATATAAGACGACATATTTCGCTTCGGCTGACACAAGACTTCGGATGACATACAGGCGTATTCTAAATAGCATATTGAAGATGGGCCGTCCGCAAGAATTGATTGTCCCTTAACGAATCGAAGGCTGCAGGGTCATATTCATGAAGCAGTTCCTGCTCCAGTGGTTCGTAAGACGCTGGCCAGTGTAGTGATAAGGACCTCTTTGTTAGTGCTGTCGGCTAGTCAGTGACGAGAAGTCCTTGCCAGCCATAAGCTTCGTGCATTCAGTCTCAGAATCTCAAAATACATGTCTATTGCTGTGTAGAAATAACAACGAACGACGGGATGGGAGGTTGAATAAAACGTCTAATACGCGACGCATAATAGTGCTACGGAACAGTATTTGCCTTGACGAAGAGGCGAGCAGTGTGAAGACGACGACGAAGATTAGAGGCTACTGCGGGCTGTGGCTTCTTGGCCAAGTGTTTTTTTTTTTTCTTCTCCTCTCGCAAAATTTTCCTGTCTTAACTCCAGTATTCTATTGGTTAATTCCCTTGTTTTTATGCACCGAATATAACAACCCGATTCATGGCCAATCCCCCACTGTGGGTATGCGCCACAACCACTCAGGACAACAACAACAACAACTTCTTGGCCAAGTGCGGCGCATTTCTTTGTAAATATACTTGTATATAGCTTTTCGTCTGCGTCTTCCTACGTAACATATCTGGTGGAGGTGGGCGTTCGCTGTACCTCGTCACGGAGCTTCGCAGTGGACGGTACGTCGAGCCTTCCGTCATGTCTCCCGCCGACGACAGCTCGACTCAGCCGGCTCCGACACCTGCTGCCACTTCGACGACCTACATCACTCTCCCCGCTTCCCGCGATCCTGGCGTATTCTCGGGCAAAGATGGGGAAGACGTCGACGACTGGATCAGCCTGTACGAACACGTCAGCCGCAATGACCGGTGGGGCCCTACTATCATGCTCGCCAACGCACTCTTTTACCTCGGTGGCACACCGCGAGTTTGGTTTCGGACACACGAAGATGAGATCACCAGTTGGGATTCGCCTAAACAAAAGCTCCGAGACTTGTTCGGCTAACGGACTTGTTCGGAATAACGCCTGATGAATAATAATACTGGAATAGATCTTTAGCATTAAAGACTAGTCGGTGCGCTCGCTTCTAGCCGCTCCTGGCCGAAAGTGGTGCTCGTGACGTCATTATTAATTAAGTAGTGTGACTTTAATCTATACGTTCATCTTCATCTATGCCATGACAACGTATGCATAGGAGACAGTGCCTTTCGTGGAAATTGAACTTTGCAGCTCTTCGACGAGATAGGGCCCGATAACTCGATTGAGCATGATTAATCTTGCCTAAAATCGAAGTTAGCGAAAGGAAACCTGCGGCAGTACCGAAACAGTAATATTACCAACAAATCACATAAACTTAATACTATAAAAGTGAATTATAGGCGGCGCAAGGCACTAATAGCACAGGTTCAGAGTAATGCTTGAAAAACATATTTGTTAAGAACGAAAAGGCTTGTTCCTGAGGCAATAGTGAACAATTACAATTTCTTGGTTTTATCTCTCAAAAATAGTCAGCATGTTACCGGGAAACTAACCCCTCCGAACATACCACAAGCACCAGAGAAATTTACAAACCGGCTGCGCACTAATGAGAGTGACTGTGAAAAGCCCAGAGCAAATTGACTAGTCGATATCTGGAAAACATTTGGTCGTGTGCCGTGTGTTTCTTGTCTTTTTCTTATCTATTTCGAACACTTAAAAAAATTATGTCTGCAACAGATTTCACAATTATGCCTTATCAGGCGAAGAGGTATACAATACTTTCACGACATATCGCAAGGTTGAGAAAGGTGGATCCTATTCACGGCGGTTTTCGTTCGTAATAACCCTTTTTCGTTCCCCCAGTCATACTTGCTAATGATATGTTCGCTGTCACTATTGGCGAACACCTCTACTTACGAACCATTCTGGAGTACGAAGCGTTTTGTGAATACTGTCCCAGTTTGAACAAAGCACCGCAGGCGGAATTCAAGCCGGGAAGGGTTGAGGTTATGCTCATTGAGCAGAAATCCTACCATTACTACCAATTTTCCGATAAGCATTTCCAAACGTACGACGAGATGCATTGGTATTCCACGTATTAACCCCTTTAGTCACGAGTCATGGTACACTGTCAATACATGTATCAAATTTATGAAATTTTTACTCCGAGGTGCTGTATACTCAATAGTAGGATGATCACCATGATAACAAGTAGGTCACCATGAATGACAACAAAGTCAAAAATACGCACACACCAGAAAAGCAAACTACATAAAGGGGGCCCTAAACAAGAGGAGAAAAACAAGTGGCTTTCTGTATGAGCGCGTCCAAGTTCTATGTTCTGTCGTAGGTAAGCTAGGAAGCGACGCAGAAATTTATTTCGAAACTTGAACTGACACATTCACAGGTCCATAATTACATATGAAACTGGCGATATCTCAGAATGCAACCAATTCACACTTGACGTAGTCTTCGTATATTGTATCCAAATGATAAGATTCGTAATTAAGTTTTAAAATTCATAATTAAGTTTAAGGAATGGCAGTTGTCGTATGTTATTACGTACCATTTAAAGTTTTTTTTTTTTGCTTTTGCATGAAGTTTTTGAACCAACAAAGAAAACACAAATAAATGTCGTGACGCTTTTTTTTTGTGTGCACACGATTAGACTCTCTTCGTCTGTGCGTTGCTTGTCCATTCTGTGTGACTATGGAAATGCTCCCATATCACGTTCGTAGTCAAATCTGTATTGGTCAACTCAACATAATGGATTACAAATAAAGCTCGGGCTCTCCGCTCTCAAACAGCTCATCTTTTCTTTTGCACCATCGTGTGTTCTGGGGAGCACTCAAACTTATAATAGTTATTGAACACTATGATTTATCATCAAAAATGGTCTCCTATGAGACAACAGGACATTATGCGGCTCGTATAGTGCTACGCTGCTTCCTTCTACTGACACCTTAAGAGTACTTGTGTCGCGACAAATGAGTTTACACCCATAAATACATTGAAATGTTTGCAGTATATCGTACAAAGTGATTCAACTCGTCTTCTTGAGTCGCCACGGCTGAGCTCGCTTTTCTTGATGTGCACACCGCACTAGAGCAGCATCTCATCGTCCATCTTCTGCACGCACTCGCCTGTTCTTTCGTTCTCAACTTAAACCCCTCCGCGCAGGTAGCAAGTGACCGTAGAATGAAGGCGACAACAAAAAACCAGTCTTTTTCCATCTCCCTCCGTCGTGAAAAATGGGAGAGGGAAGTCTGCAAGAGAAGAGCAAAAGGTTTCAGTGCGCTTGTGCTTGTTTGTTTACATATTTATGCGTTTGTGTGCGCGCGGCAGAGGGGGAAGCGGTGCGATGGGGAGGACGAGTGCTTTGAAGAGGAGTAGCTCAGCATGAGGGCTGCGAACCGGCTCGCCAGTTTCGGCCCATTGCGCAGCTGGCGTGCGCGAGGCACGCGCGCCGCACGAGACTGTCTCAGGCCTAATCGCTTCTGCTCTTCCGCGCACCACAGGCCTAGCCACTGTCGGTGCTATCTTGAACGCTTCCCTCTCACTCTTCCTCTAGGTAGGGTTATTGTTCTGCTTCCCTTCTGCCACGCAAGCTGTCAATGCCAGCGAGGCCACTCTTATTACACACACACACACACACACACACACACGCACGCACTCACGCACGCACGCACGCACGCACGCACACACACACACACACACACACACACACACACACACACACACACACACACACACACACACGCGCGCGCGCGCACGCATACATGTACCGAACAAACAGATAAATAAATAAAAATAAATATAAGAAGCCCACGGCAAAGCGGAAATTAACTGTCCTGTTTTATTGCAACGTAAAATAGTAAAGATAAGGGAAATCAAAGTGGACGAAAGTACAACATGCAGCAAGTGGGAGCCTAACCCATATATTCCGCATTACACATGCTATGCCTAACCATTCAGCTACCGCGGCGGCAGTCCTCCTATGAGCTTTCCTCAATATTTGTTTGCATGTGTTCTAGACAGGATGTTTCACTTAACTTGGGCCAAACTTTAAAAGTATGCAAATGGCTACCTAGCTGGATAGAGCCAAGCTGCCGTCGCTTGGACATACTCAGATTATTGTTTGCATTCCGACTAACTAGATAATTAGCCTTAATTAATTAATCAACTTCTCAATTATAATAATTAGATCAAAAGTGTCAATGAGACAATTGTAGAGCAACATGAAAAACTCTCGATACAGCTTTCCGTTGCTCAATACGTGCTACATAAAAGTATTTTTGCGAGCGTGAAACATGCCCGCGAATACACGCAAAGTGCCTCGAGCGGCCAATCGCGCGGCAATATTGCACGTGTTCGCGGGCTTCTTGCACGCTGAGAAAAACACTTCTGTGTGGTTTTAAAAATTAAATTATGGGGTTTTACGTGCCAAAACCACGATCTGATTATGAGGCACGCCGTAGTGGGGGGCTCCGGAAATTTAGACCACCTGGGGTTCTTTAACGTGCACCTAAATCTAAGTACACGGGTGTTTTCGCATTTGTGTGGTTTTAAAAAAGCATCCGGCATATTATCTCTCTCTCTCTCTGCATGGCGCCTGAATGCATGACGCCTGAAAAACGCGTCGCGTAGCAACCGGGCGCCTCTATTGCGCTTCGTTCTGGACACACTGCGCCGTCTAGTGGCACTGCCGAGAAGTCCGCGAGCGGCCTCCGAGACGAGAAGCGTGGCGCGTGCGAACGCTGAGAATTGTTCCTTCGCTTGTCGCACAATCAGTGGCACATACTCAGCGACCCAAGTTGGGAAGAGGCTCATTGAAGACATACCAACTGCCACTCTTCATGGCGCCGCTCGCTAAAGCGTTGGTGTGAAAGGCGTTCATTGAAAAGCGGTACGTACCCAGTTCATTTGTGGCGCAGCCTGCTAAAGCATCGGGTTATTTTCCTTGAGGAACCCGTGTGCACGTGGGTTCAATTCCTCCCAGCATTGAAGAAATTAAAGTATATTTTTTGTCACATTGGCGTGTCACATTCCCATTGGCACATACCTAGCTACCCAAGTTGGCGTCAAAGACATTCTTTGAAGAGCGACACACACCTACGGGCGCATAACCAGTGACCAAAGTTGGCATTAAAGAGGTTCATTGGAGACTATAGCAGAGACCACATACCCGGTACTCCAAATCTGCGTGAAAGTATTTCATCGAGCAGCGGTGCCTATGCCCAGTCCCGCATCCAAAGTGCCTCATGTCGGCGTTAAAGAGCGGCGCGTATGCACACGTTGCCGCATACTCAGTGACCCAGCTTGTTTCGAACCGTTAACTCAGCACCAGCACCCATTCGACCACTGACTACCCAGTGACTCGGGTAGGCGGGAATAGGCGGTTAGATAGATAGATAGATAGATAGATAGATAGATAGATAGATAGATAGATAGATAGATAGATAGATAGATAGATAGATAGATAGATAGATAGATAGCCCCCCGAAAGTGTGTAGAGTACACAAAGAATGCTAACGCGTAAAAAGGCAGATGTAAAGGTCTCAGGAAAAAGTACAGGCCGCAACAAAGTAAAGCTGGCCACTTTTTCTTTCTTTCCACTCTGGAACATCACCCGGCTGAAGCCACCATTGAGGAGGCGAGTCTAATATAACATATTAGAGCAGATAAGGAAGAAATAAAAAAAACACATATATAGCCGAAGAAAACAGTGTGTAGGATTTAAGAACAAAAGGAAAAAAATGGAAGTCAATAGGCCGTCTGCTGCGTGCTTTCGCTCATGGCCTTGTTCTGTGTGTTGACTAAGCTCCGTAGTCGAAATATATAAGGAGCTTATAATCTCTACGACGTAACAGACTACTGCCTGAAATACGTATCTCTGTACCTGAAGAACACTTGCAGCTTATTAAGCGGTAACTTCAAGGGCTCTTCATGCGCTCTCGAAGGTTGGGGATTATTCTATAGTTATTTCTAGATGCAGTATTCATTGTACTATCGGCCAAAAAGCTCACGGACCACGGGATCTCAGAAAACGCTAAATACCAGAGCAGCCTTTAAAAGTAGCCAGTAAAACCGTACATCACAATGTTGTTCGCATATACCAGTAGAGGCTGGAAATGGGAATACCAGGCTGCGTTTTGAGGCTGTGGAGATATTCAGGTTTTTGTCAGATCCCTTGGTTCGTAAACTTTTTTTGTCGATAGTACTTCAAAGCGTATAGCGCTTCTCAGAAGGATGGTATAATACGCAAGGGCGCATGCACTGAATTATGCTGAAACTCCAAGAATTTGTCCCTCCATGTTGGGTTTTCTTCTTTTGCTGGCACGGCCACTACTTAGGACCGTCTTGCCCTTTTGGGATGAATCATGGAAACTTATTGGATGTTTAATATTTCTGCACGGACACCTGGAAAGTGGCTGCTGATTTCCAGAGTTGTATGATCCCGACTGCGTGCAACAACTGGGCCACGATTTTGTAGTGATGCCTTCGCCTAGATTCTATACCACCCTTATCATTCACCACTAACGGCCGGCTGACCCGTTCATAACACGGGCGGAGCATCGCTCTCACCACTAACGAAACGCGAAAAGCGTGTAAAAGAATAGCCACGGATCTCTACTATGTTTTGCTGGATACCGCTTCGCCGCTCGCTGAACCTGGCGCAGGTGAAGCTGGAGGAAGTCCAGTGCCGTGAGGCGGCTTGTCCCGGAAGAAGGAAGCATATGAGGCACTTACTATACAGGGTGATCAAAGTGAAGTCGACAGGTTTTTTTTTTTTTTTTTTTTTTTAATTAGGCGCTTAGATGTACGTCAGGACCACCGCTACAGTAAGGTTATGCGCCCAGGGGGGCACATAATGAGGTTGCAATTATTGATGTGGGTGGCTTAATTAACTAAAATTGAATAATTAACTTTCTAGTGGCTACAGTAAGCAGGCATGTTCGTATTAAAAAGTTAGAGGCAGTCGGGTTTCTACACAGTGTCAGTTAGAAGAATTATTTTAGCGTGTCTATGCTCCGAGATATCCGACTCCAAATTTTAACGCGATAGCGTTTAGGGCCCCGTGTCGCAGAAAATCCGGCGTCGGCGTCGGCATTGCCGCCCGCGGCCGAGAAAATCCTCCCCAACCACGCAGGCCCTCCAAATATATTTTACCACAAAGTTGCTCACACTTTGTCTTGCATTCTTTGCAAAGTTATTCCTCGGAATTTTGAGAGTGACAGCCCACAAACAATTGTCACGAAACAAAACACCGACAGCGCATGCCTTTTATGCTTAATCTTCTCAGGCTGAAATATTAAAGGTGCAAACAATAAAAGAAGGCCGGCCCACGAAAGAGGCCGCGTTTGTACCAGAAAGCGCGCCTTCGTGCATAGCGTTCACCGCCAGCGTTTCCCGGTAAACATTACAGTTACATAAGCTGCAGTTGCCGGGAAATGTGAGAAACAGTCAAGGATGTTTGAATGCTATCGCGTTCCACTCTCGAAGGCGAAGCTTAAGCATAAGCGTCCTCCTAATTTTGATGATTACGCATGCAAGAGAGTTGGGATCGGCGCAAAGCTCCTCCCTGATGTGACGCGGCTTTTGCGTGCGGCGTTTAGTCTGGCAATGAGGCGGAGGCATTGCCAAAGATGATAACTGTCCCCCTTCCTCTCTCGGCTGGCGAAATCAAGATATGACAGCGCGAACGCCGCACGCAACAGCAGCGTCACAAAAGAGAGGAGCTTGGCGCCGGTCCTCTCTGTCTTGCATGCGTAATCTTGCGAACGGCAATTAAACTTCGCAGTTTGATATCTCGGAGTACGGATGCTCTAGAAGAGTTCTGCCAAAAGAAACTGTGTAGAAACACGATTGCGTCTAACTTTTCAATACAAACTTGCCTTACTGCAGCCACTAACAATTTATTAGTCAGTGTTAGTTAATTAAGCCACCGAAATCAATAATTACCGCCTCATTCTGTGTCCCCCTGGGCCAAATTGTAGAGCTGGTCTTCACGTACATCTAAGCGCATAATTAAAAAAAAAAAAACCGGTCGACTTAACTTTGATCACCCTGTATAAAGTGCATGCAGTCAGATAATATTGTTACCGTAACAATTTTTCTTCATTTTTTCCACCTTTTAGGGGGTGTTTTCTCTATATGGGTTCGTTTGGTGCCTATAGAAATAGCACAACGCACTACGGGGGATTGGCCATGAATCGGGCGGCAGTGGGAAGAAAAATGATGGATACTTAAATGGGTTTTCTTACTTAAGAATATATGTCCGGTAAGAGCGTTTACTATAATCTGAACCCGTATACGATCATTTTTTTTCTTACATAAAGCGTTTTCTCAGTGACCAGTGTTTCCAGCACGCGCCACTTATGTTAGCGACGCTGTCGGCACTGCGAAGGAAAATTGTAGACGTCCTTTTAAAAGACTTCCCCAGCCTGCTTCAGTAGTTTACTGCGCAACAGGTAGGCTTATAAGGGCGAAGGAAAGAAGAAATGCCGAACAGCCATGCATGCGAAGCGCCGCTGCAAAGTCGCCAAGCCCCAACTTCCGGTACAAGGCTGGCTTCAGTCAAGGGCGCTCGATGCGCTATTCAGCCCCCTATAGTAGAGATCAATGGCAATAGCACGCGAAAAGGCATCGTTACAAAATCACGGCTCTGAACACCAGCCATACTTGGTCTTAGCAGTTCCGGCGCAGCAGGGCCAAAGCTACGAGGCCTGCATACTCAGATGCTTGCGCGGGCAACAAAGCGCTGGACGACAGCAAAGCGCGGGCGAATGCCTTTAATTGTGTTGGCCGTCCTGACTGGTCGAGGCGCCCGTACTTTACACAGTGCTGCACGGAACTACTGAGATTCTGCAGCTGGAAGCCAGCTCAGAAATGAACGAAATCAATACACTCAGTGATAACGCCTTACGTTGTCCTTTTAAATTGTGGTTCCAATTACAAAATACTCTCCATACGACGTAGCTATAAAGACAGTGTTGCACTGCTTGCCAAAGTTATCATTTTTTATTAGGCACAGTAGTTACTTTACTTGTGAAACGTTATTGTTCAAAGCGGCGTTCAACGAAGAAGTTTCGGCGTAGTCGTCCCTGCACCTTGCCGCATCATTTAGAAACATGCATCAAATCTATAGGAGTCGAGCTCTGGTTGTAGCTAAATATGTAACTTACGTATATGCAAAAGGTTGTATTAATTATTTAATCTAAATTGTAAGAAAGAGAGCTCACTAAACGATGCATCACATACGCTAGAAATGTTTCTGTTCCTCTTCATATTGCTTGTTACTCTCACTGTAAATGTATTGGTACTCTCTTACTCCTGTACGCTGTCTCAACGGAGAAGACAATACGAAAAAAAAAAAGAAAAGAAAACCTGCTCGTAAAAGCTGCTTGTTACTTATAACAGTAGCGCAATATCACACAGAACACTAGACACTGCGGGTAAGCGCGTGTCCGTCATCTCGTTCGTGCGTTTTGTATGGTTTGCTGCAATTGTTACAAACATTGAGTATAATTTCGCCCAGCACGCCTTCCTTTTAATGTACAACTGCTTCGTTTATAGATGACTCTCGTTAACATCGTTTTGTTATCGTTAACATTCATATTTCATTTACAGCCCAATGCGTGAACACAGTGAAAGTTTTGCACTGAGCTCTAACTGATCCTTCCCACCATGGTGGCCTTGTGGCTATGGCGTTGCGCTGCTAAGCACGAGGTCGCGGGATCAAATTCCGGCATCGGCAGCCGCATTTAATTGGGGCCGGGATGCAAGAACGCCCCTGTACCGTGCATTGGTGGCACGTTAAAGAACCGCAGGCGGTCGAAAATAATTTGGAGTCCCCCACTATAAGGCGTGCCTCATAATCAAGTGTTGGGTTTGGAATGTAAAACCTGAAGAATTAAATTTAATTAACGAATTCGTCCCCGTGGCTATTGCTTCCCTGAACAGTCTGCAGTCACGTTTGAATATTGTCTGCACCAGTTTCATTAATTACGTTGACTGCGGCCCAGTACTACGGCAGGTTTTCGTGTTCCCTGTTGGCTGAAGCAGCCACGTATACGAAGCGTCCTTCGTATACGATGACATCAATAACTCTCTTTCTTTAATGAAGTCACTTCGCCATGCGTAAGAGGTGGCAAAGGGTGAGGCTGAGTCGAAGAGGACGATGAGACCCTGAATGCAGAGTGAGCTTCGAGAAGTGAGGGGTGGGGTGGGCTGGAGTCCCTGGATGTATTACTGTCGCAATGCAGCAAATAGCACGGAAAATTTCCTTTCGCGGCGCTTACGCTCCCAAATTACCTGTCTCGTCAATTACAGGAAGAACATAAGGCAAAGAAACGACGCAGCATGTAGATGCAGCGCAGTGTTCTCGACATTTCTGCGCTCATTTTCCATAAAGGATGATACCATAGCGCTTTCGGTAGAACGACGCGCACACAATAGCGCTGACCTGAAAGGCTGTCGTTACTGCTTATTTGGGAAAGTGTATTGACATACTTTACTGAACACGGGTGCTGCGGTGAAAGTTTCAGCTTGAAGGCCGTCCCGTGCATCTGGTCAAAAACTCCACTGAGAATTTTCCAGAATGTGATAAAAAATGTGATTTGCCATCTGTAGAGTGTACTAGAATGGGGGAGTGGGTCCAGCGGACGCCTTAGCAAGCGCCGAGGGTGAAGCAAAAAACGCGGAAAAGGTGGCGGCGCTGCCGTCGCCTTATTCCGAATCCCCGGCCAATAAACGTTGGCTCCGGCTGTTTCATCAGCGCTCATTGGCTGAGGCGAGCTCGCGGGATGAGTAGCTGTCGTCTGCTCGACGCACCGTCGTTGTTGCATCGTTTGCGTTCTTCCCGCCGCTATTTTTCCATTTTATTTACAATAGATCGGTGGGGAATCATCTCAGTGTTACCGACACCCAGTATCCGCCTGTCAAAGCTCCATGCAGCTGCGGTAGGGTCTCCAGCGCGACAAGCGTCCGGCCGGCGAGTGGGGCCGCTCATTCGGGAGAAAGCGACGGTGGCGCCACCTGTATTTTCAATAAAAAATGCCTCAGCGCATAGCCCTCGTTGGACCCACTCCCACAATCTAGTACAGTCTAGCCATCTGTCTTGATACAACTGAGAAAAAGACGGGCCGCGGCGTGCCAGTTATGATGCTTAATGTCGCTGGATTTCAAACTCTGGAGAAAAAAGAAAACAAATTCATTTTATACAAAAAGACTTCCCCGTCATACGTACAGGATAAATCCGTTCTTCGCAGCAAACTGCCAGTCCCTCGGCTGGTGTGGCAGTAAATGTTTCCTTGTGTTAGTGGCATAAGCGCGAGAAATACCTTCTCAGTGCTCACTTTTTCCTGATATAGTTTGTCACTTCACTGTTTTGTCGCTCGTTGAGGTCATTCCATGGTTTAAAAAAAATACATTTTTGCGTGGCCTTTGGAACTGGGAAAGAAATAAAATCAGCATCGAATAACTTGCCTGCTGCGTCTGCGTCGACCAGCTCGCTCAACGGGAAAAAGCGTACACGCTTTGCTACCTGCGGACGTAGAATCTAGTAGAAAGTTGGCCGCTGGCGCCCGCAGTACGGAAAACCTCACATCTCGACACCGACGCAGAAAGCGTACCTCTGACATAAATTTACGAACAATTGAAGATTGTGCAAACATTTCGCGAACAGCACGGAAATATCTTCAGCATGAAAACGACAAAATGAAGTGGCGTAGGCTAAACAGAGAGCGAAAAAACAGGGCAACATTCGAAACGGGCCGGGAAAAAAATTCGCCTGGGGGATTGGAAACATAAAAAAAAACGAAAAAAAAAACGAAAAAAAAAAAACAAAAAACAAACAAACGATGGCGCCGAGACGCGAGCCGCGGAGGTGGTGGCGGCAAAGAAAAAGCCGTCTCGTTTGAAAGACCGACACAGCGGACCCTCATTTTCGGCGCAGTGAGACGCACGGACCACACCGCATTGGAGTCGGCAAACCGGTCGTTTTGACGCGTCCGGGTGAGAATTGTCGTTTCACTGTCTAGGCTTTTTTAGAATTTTTTTTTTCTATCTCTCTCTCTCTTTCTCTCTTACGCGGAGATGCCTTTTCTGCTTTGTAGCAGGCGTGTTCACAGTTCGTCCAAGACTTGTCCGCCGTTCCGTGCAACTCCTTTCTCCTTTGACGTATTTTATTTTTCTCGTTCCACTGACGCCAATTTGGTCATCGTCTAAAGACGATTACGCGCATTGGCCCCTCGCTTTCGGCATTTGGCTGTCTGCTCTCGCGAAAGAGCCCAGTTTTTGTCCCCAGCAGTCTCGACCTTGAGAGATGGAGACTTATGACTGCCTGATGGGCTGGCTGCCTCCATCACTTTGAGTCTCTTTACGAAGGTGCTGATTTCGGGAGGGCCTCCGCCCTGACTGCGGTGACTTATTTGTTCTTGTTGCTCTATGTTCCTCTTTCCGCGCATGGCGTGCAGGGCGGGTTCCTAAACGACCTTATCGCATATCAGTTGTGTTCCCCGCCACTACATTGTGCGTATGAAGACGCCAGCGCTCGACAGAATGGGTAGGTTAACTCAAGAGTATATAAGAACATTCAGACCAGAGCTGCAGTGGAAATACGCACTAGGCCGGTATGAAGTACACTGGTAACCAATATGTCCGCTATATTACTACAGGTGGATCAATAAGTCACAATAATGCTTTTCAGACGGCTCACCGCATTTGTGTTTAGCTAAAACTAGCCCAGCTTCCTGTAGCTTTTCTGTTGTATACTCATTCCTGCAAGCCAAATTTTGCTCGATGAAATATTCATATTCTTAACACAATACGAACACCCGTTTCAGACACGCTTAGTGCATTACACCGTCCGAATCACCAGTGCTCTCGGGTTGCCAAATGGATTGGTTTTCAACTGTTAAAATTCGGGAACGGGACAACTGTTAGGCTCTGATTTGACCTTGCGCGGTGTTTCTCGCACAGCAGGACATTTGTCGTGTCAATAACAGCCGATTAAGATATTGCTAAAACTTGCTACGACACATCTAACACTGCGCATGAGCACATATTACTTGCAAATCTTATCTTTATTAAAGAAAGATATGCATAGTAAACAGCAAGTTTTTCCATTTACTGGTTTCGTGGCTTTGCTCAGAGATCGGGAACCTTGGCTGCTCGAACTGAATTTCAATGTGGAAAACGTAAGCAATCACTAATCCCCAGGCTTCCATAGAACTGAGCGGCCTCTCCTGGGCCTGTCCAGCAACATCGACACAATGTACGTACGTGTGCAGCGGTAAATTTTATTACGCATTTTTGCGTGATCATAATGCGCACATTAGCGGAACATTGCTATATACCTGAGAAAACAGGCCTGCTCCCTATATATGGCATGACTGGGCCTTCTCAGTTCTCTCAATTGCTTTACATGAGAGACCTCTACATGCGACACCAACAGATACATTTTGAGAGCGTATATGTCGGCGATGTATAACAATATATACGCTTACACAACTGAAGGCCGCCTCTACATACAGTCGATGTATATAGCCTGACGCCTCCACTAGGGCAATTTCAACGGCGCTCATGTAATTTATAGCTTCTCGGGAATTTTTTCTGGGCCGCCTCGCACCGTTCACTCGCGTTTTAGATTAAGAACCTCCGCTGCCTGTTTGGTGTCAGTTCAAGTGTAGCACACCTGAACGCAATTAGGGCTCTTACCTCACTAATTTGTTCATTAGGGGTCGCACCCATCTCGCCTCCCGACATTACGCGCTACTGCCCCAGGCATGAGTTCACTGATATAGGGTGCCGCCCCGGACCGACGATGCCATCCGTACTTTTGTGGGAGTGTAGCGGACGTCTGACGCTGCGGACGCCCCAAGTGGACAGCCATCGGCGTTCCATGCCCTGCGCGAGCACCACCCCTCCCGCTTTCTTTATTCATTTAGGCGATGAGATTTGTATGCGTGTTAAATGGTCTACAATTTTGGATAGCGGCACTGCGAAGCCTTCCTCGTTAGCTCTTCGGATCCACATTTAATGGATTTATTATTTTATTCCTTCGTTCTTGCGTTTCAACTCGCCGCCAATTAAAGGTACGTATACATTTGGCGCTTCATGAGAAAGAAATTGTCTGGTTATTCATTCCTAACCTCGCTCATGAAAGCTCTCGCGCAAGAAAGCATACGCAGGGTATGATATAGCGGGGAGGATAAAAGTATTCTTGTTAGACTAGGCACGCCTTTCGATTCCCAGCCATTGAGGTGTTCAAATGTCCAGAGGCGAATTGCAGTCTTGCTCTGGCGTAGTCACTCACCCCTCCTGCCTTCTGTAACCTCGTTTATTGTTTAAGAGTGTCTCGTGCACTGTGCCACCAGCCCTAACATGTGCCCCGTGAGCCACTGCTGCTTTCAGTACAACGCATTTCATCACTCGTTGTAACGAATGCCAGATATGAAAAAAGTGAAAAAAAAAAGTGAACCAAGTGCGTTTTTCAAATAGAGTGAAGTCTCAAGCGCACAAACAAATCGTGTAGAATATCTTCGGTGGTGGTCGTCCAGTGTACCAACAAAGATGAATATCTTGTAAGAGATAACTTTATGGAAAGTCGAATATTCCAGATGTGTTCCGCAACCAACCTGAATCACTCATCTGAATGGAAATCGCCGATAAACTAACATGTATGAAAAGATGTTTTAGTGTTTGTTCTAACCTAACCTAAAGGCGCATATCATGTTTTTAGTTACTTCTGCACGTATTATATACGCTGTGTAACTGTGAAGAAGAAGAAATGTCGCCCCACATTTGGCGGGAGCATCTATATTTGGAGCAGAAGGTCGTAGGATTCAAGACCAGTTGCGGTGTGTTCTCTTCCTCAAACATTTATATTACATTTCTGATCGAGGAGAACAGAAACCGAGAGGCTCATTCAAAAAAAAAAAAAAATCACGACCATATAAAGCTAACGGACCATGAAGCCATGGAAAGCATAGGGGAAATTAGCTGTGGCTAAGATTAATGTGTAGAAAATATTGAGAAATAGGGAGAGGAATAGAGAATAGGGAATAAATTACGTTAAAAATTGAAAAAAAAACAATACACATGATTGGAGACTAATTTACAAAACTAACCAAACAAAATGACATTTACAAATTTGAAAAGAAAGTGCTCAATTCTTTTCTGGATGACCCTTATAAAAGGAACCACAATGAACACCGTCCGACGCCCCCTCATCAACCCCGGCCCTTTCAAAGAAGGGACAAGCTTTCTCATTTGTTAATCTACGCTATACTCAACAGCGTGTCAGCGTGTGGGCATGCGGTTCGGATTTCTCCTATATGGAAATGTATCGCGACAGGACACCGAGGTATACGCAGCTCGAGATCGTCGCTGCCCGAGGTCGTTGCGCCTACATCTACTTTTGTCAGCCTTGCTCGCACGCAATATCACCCACCTCCTTTGACGTCACGTACACCTATAACGCCTTCGATTTTTGTATAACCTTGCCGGCGGCTCGGTTTTCCAACGAGCCTGCACAAGGATAACGCCTGCAGCGTCAAGTCAGCCGCGGCTCTGCTTCCTCGCCGTGCCATTTGCGCGCGCTCGGTGCTCGCCGCCTTGCGCCCCTCGTCCGCCCCCAAGGAATGTATTGCAACCAAAACAAACTACCGTCTGGATCCAGGACGGAGCTCATCGTTCATATTTTGCTTCTGCCGGCTAAGCGACTAGGGAGCTTCGATTGGCTTCCCTGTTTCTCATCGGCGCGCGCGCGGCCTACGCATCCGTCCCCCGAACCAGCTCACGGTGGAAGACGCGACCTTCTATACGGAAGCGAGACCACATGCCGAGCCCTAATTAAGACGAGGAGCGCAGTTACTCCTTCCCCCCCCCCCCCCTTTTTTTTTTTGTTTCTCCCTTGTTTCTCCGAGCACATAACAAAGGAGGAAACAACGCACCCACGCCTTCAGAATTCCCGCCGGTATTTGTGCGCCAGGGTATGTACCGCTGTTAGCATGGATAACCGAGTTCACGTGGGCCCGGCGACTACGGGGCGGCGTAAGCATAACATAACCATGAAGTGCGTGCAGCTGTGCACGTGCAGGAAAAGCGTAGCCATACTTGTGTGGATATACCAAGAAGTAAGGAATTACTCGAATGAGCGAACTCCTGTTTATCGTTTGTTAAAGCCCATGTCGCAGGAGCTTCAGTAACAAGTCCGTCTGTCTTTCTTTGTTTTCTCACTTTTCACTTCGTACTTGCCGTGAAATTTCTCGAAGATGCGAGGTATGAGCGACACGCCTGGCTGAATCCGGCAAACAGTTTATTAGAGCACAGAATCGTATAAAGGATTCAGCCTAAAAACAAAAAAACAATGCTAAAGCACTATCGGAGATTTAGGTTATATGCAGGGCTCATAGTGAGATATTTCCATTCTGGAGGATTGGCCAAGAACAGACACATATACTGAGTGACTAAATCCATGAAGATAAAGTAAGACAAAAAGTCACATTAATAGGATTCACCAGTGCGAAACAGATCGGTGGGCTTTAAATATGCCTGTGAACCACCAATATATGTCCAGGTTTTATGTAAAAAAGTTATTATTAGTGTTTGTTTACGCAGAACAGAGGTGCGCACACTTCGTCAGCCAAACAACGTTTATATAAGCGAGTAATATAATATGCGTCTATATATCACCAAATATATCCACTGAGATAGCAAGATAGGCCACGAAAGCCTGGCTTTAAAAATCATGTTGCAGAACGCATGCCTCTCTCCTGATCTATGAGGAAACGCACTATATGAAACGTACAGAAACTGCCACCGCAACACATTTGGCTGCTTTGCTTAAATGTCATTTCTGCATATTTTCTCATCCCTTTCAATTTCCCCTCATGTGATTATTCCCAGGGCAGCGTTGCTTTTGCCCGTTCCACCTTTACCCTGAGGTGTGCCCATTGTTCGAGTTCGGCCGAGTTTCCTCCACCTGCGTGAACACCATAAAAACCAATTCAGCTGCATCTCTTACATTCACATTTGCAAAACTGTCGCGGAGACGCTGGGAACAGCGAAAAAAAAAAAAAAAGACTGCGCAGAAGATCTCCAATGGAAAAGGTCACGGCTGAATCAGGCGCGCTGCTGCGCGAACTGCTGTAACGACGAGTACGTGGGGGCAAAACAGCGGCCGTAAAGCATGCACACAAACCGGGTGGCGGTTGAAAACAGTCGCGATATAATATGCGCCCATCTTTCCCCTCTTCAGCCTCTCTACGTCCTGCTTGCCGTTTCAAGTTTTTCTTCATAACAACATTCAGAAAGTTTTGTCGAAAGAGCGTGGGTAGCGGTATAAGTTCCGAATTAACCAGAATTAGAAAGAAAAAGCAAACTAAGGGAACCGAATGCGGCGGAATGGAAGCAATTTTAATGTTTACCGTCATTATGCTAGACGCAGGTAGAAGGTGCATTAGTCTGTGAGATTAGCGGCAAAGGAAAAAACAGAAAAATGAACAAGGACAAAATATACAAATTCCATAGAACCAGGAAATGTGCAAAGGTTAGGGCGAAGGCTTCGCAGCTTTTCTCGAGAAGCTTCAGCCTCGAGGGACCGCACGGGATGGTAAAGGGGCCCAGAGGGAAGGGGTAGGGGGGGGGGGGGGCGGCTTGAAATTAGGGCCGCTGTAGGATGGGGCATAAAAGGGAGAAGCACGGAAGCTTCTGCAAACTAGCGTATAAATGGGGGTTGCTGTGCTCGTGAAAACCTGCGCGCACAAATAGGGCACCACCAAAACGTAGCAGTGACACTGGTTCAATACAACAAAACGTCTTCTGTCTCGTTCTAAAGCGAGAACAGACATAAAATAAAAGCAAGAAAGCCACCGAGAGAAACTAGGGAATTCGGGCGAAGCTTCCGCGTCGTTTTGCTCCTCGTCTTTCTCACTCATTGACACCGGCTTTCTTCCGGGAACTTTGCAGGACGCGTACACTGTCATTAAAACCTGAAAAAAAAGAAAAAGAAAAGACGGAAGAATCCGGATTTCGCACGTTGACTCTCATCCCCTGAAGAGCTGCCGAGCGCCAGTATCGTGCATATAGAGACATCAGTACGTGTAGGAGCAGCGTGCCTCGAAACTAAGACGGTTTCACGGTACAAAAGCATAATTCCAGCTTCCGCACAAGTATGAGCTACCAGAAAAACGCGGAACGAACACAGCGCAACCCTTTTCCCTGCCATTGCTATTACCGTCGCACAGCCACAGTTGCGCCCCCGAAGGCTGCACCGTCTTACCCGTGCGCGCGGCCGACTTCCTGGTTAAGCGGGCAAGTTGTCGCTGCGTCACGATATTGATGACCCACAACAGGCGCAGCGAATCACAAAGTGGTGCGAAAGCAGCCTCAAACGAGAGCAGCGTGCGACCACCCGGTGTCCTCTTTATCGCAGCCCTGCAGGGTTTCGTTCAGGGCGGAGGAAGCGGGTCAGAGGGAGCTTATGGAGTGAGAAGAAAGAGCGTGGTTCGTTCCCGTTTACACTTTTTTAACTGGCTCTCCCTTTTGCTAGAGGCTCGCGCGGGAAATGAAAAAAACGTGCAGAAGCAGCGAGGATTATAGGGTGGTTGCGGTAGCCGGCATTTAGCACATTGTAATTTCACGGTGCCACAATTGTGGAAGCAGTTTTCATTGTGGTATAGGAAAGAAGAAACGCTGCCCCCAGGAATTGGTGCCCTATTAGGGACGTGAACATGAATTGCGCGGAGCGGCAAAACGGTTGTAGACTGTTTTCATTAGGTAGGTTGCTATGCGTAGCGACACTGAAGGTGAACGCTTGCTGAACGAGAAGAAAAAAAAAGAAGAAAGTATGATGGCGAGGTGGGTGGCCATGTATAAACACTGAAAAAAAAACAAAAAAAAAAAACGCAGGCATGTTTATAACCAAGGCAAACTTAACTATAAGATATTTCTCTGTGCCCTGCAAACTTCACTTTTGCCCTGCAGCTTTAGTTTAAGTACGTACCAATTCATGTAGACTTTGATGAAATTAAGCATGCCCACCGTTTTGTGTGGGAAAATTAAAATCTCGAAGGTAGGAAATGCGAAGGCTGGCGACTTAATCAGCGCCTCGATCAAGCGACGTGCTCATATATAGCTACTGACACCATTATTGCGCAGGTCTAGTCACTTCTTTGTTCAGAGAGAGAGGGAAAAGAAAGAAAGAAAGAAAGAAAGGTTAAGCAGGTTGCACTTGGTTTGCTACCGAACACTAGCGGAAGGAGAGTGGAAATAAAAAGGAAGAGATAACAAATGATGCACGTGCACTTATGGCGTTCACTGCACAATCAAAGGTGGTCGCCGAGCCCAGTCGTCTTTAGAAAGTGCAGCAGTGCTCTAGTGACTTTATGTGCGGATGACGATCGAGTCCATGGCGCCCATATAGTGCTACAGAACAGTATTTGCCTTGACGAAGAGGCGAGCAGTGTGAAGACGACGAAGAAGATTAGAGGCTAGTGCGGGCTGTTCCCTCTTGGCCAAGTGCGGCGCATTTCCATATAAATATACTTGTATATAGCTTTTCGTCTGCGTCTTCCTACGTAACAATATATATATATATAATATATATATATATATATATATATATATATATATTTTTTTTTTTTCCTGGAAAGCTCTGTTGTCCAGTTGGCTTGAAAGGTGGCTGAAAGAATACATTTTAGGTCTGTTAAATTGTGTTAAGCGCGTGCACCGCTGTTTCACAAATCTTCGGCAGCATGACATTTCTTACAGTTGCCGTTCTCCAAGGGCAACGAGACTAGTCGTCGTTTGTCAATGTAGTAGTTGTCTACAGACTCAATTTTGTGAACACGTGGTCAAAGTGACGCTTCAATGCCATGATTGTCACAGCACTGCATTTTGCGATGGCCAGGACGCTGAACTTGTCTAGCTGATGATTTGTGAGGTATCTTGCCTGACGCATGTCTCATGTGCTATGGGAACTTATGCTCATTCTTCCGGCTCACTCAAAAGCAACAGCGACATCACACAACATCTCGATGGAACATTGCCCACTTCGGCTTCGGCGGAAAGATGTAGGAGCACATCTGGAACATCAGCATTCCTTTTCACGACCCATTTCCACATTCCACCCACTCTGCCTCTAGATGTTAGGAATTAAGAGCGTGGTACTGTAACCTGTACCCAAGAGTTTGATTAAGTCGTGTTTTTTTTCTCTCTCTCACTTCCGTCAGAACCCTCCATGATTGGCCATCGCGGCAGCCATCATCTCGTTATCATGCCTATCGCTACCATGAGTGCGCGAGTTCCCGAACGCCAAGCAATGAGGAAAATCACTTCCGTGATCTGGCTGTTCATTGTGCAAAGTGTGGATGTTCACCACTCCTAGATAACACACGTGTGTTAAGAAGGTACTGCAATCAGATGGACAGGGAAATGTTTGAGGCCTTTTCTATGCGCCAGTTAGGAGCCACCTGTGTGAGTGCCCCATCTATGTATAGCTCTTTGCGATAAGAAACTTAAGTTCCTCAGGAGTTAATCAGTTTGGCCAGTGTCCACCGTGTGTATTGTTAAATTTGTATTTCTTAGTGTTTTTGACGCATGCGCAGAAGGAGTTGACTGACGATGACTCACCTTTCCTTTCCCCCTTTTTTCTCTTTCTGCTCATTGCGAATTATATATATTTGCGCAGGCTTCAATAAAGGTGTTGTTGGCAGTCAGCGCTCGTCCTGTGTTCTCTCTTGTCCGTGTTTTTAGGCGCTGTTTTAAATATGGATGATCCGTACCAACTAGCTGGCACCCAAACCCTTCTGACTTACGTAAGACTAATTTTGTGAACACTGGCCCAGATTTTCTTTGACTCAGGAGAATATAGGTTCCCTTTCGTTTTTCGCGGTGGAGAAATTAACGTACAAGCCGGCACATTGATGTTTTGTTATCAAAGTTACGCTGTCGCATCACACCGCTAACATTTCCTTAAGTCTTGTCCGGCGCTATCTTCTCTGCCAAATCTGCAGTGAACTGGAATCGACTGATGACTTTTACTAAGGAGCATACTTTGCCTCAATCTTCCACTTTTAGGTAGTTGCTGCTGTGGGGTACCTCGCCACCTGTGGTCTGTGCCAACCAACATTGACTTTAGGAGAGCAACAGATGCGCAGTGCAAGACAAATAGCATATTGTTCTTAGTTGTCTTGAGTTATCCACACTATTTGTTTTAATGTGATGACATAACTAATGGTGACGTTTAAATATGCAAAGTATAAAATATTTGTTTCGGGGCGTAGGCCGCAGTAGAACAGTTGTGAACATTCTCAGAAACACCTAGTTATTTTGCTTCCGTGATGTTATCTTTGACGTGGATCTTTTTTTCTTTTTTATAGCTCTGAAGAACGCACGCGCGAAATATGGCAAAAAAAAAAGACATCCCCGCGCGTTTTCCCGTCTGGACTGGAGCGCTCTCAATCGTTTTAAATGCGAACGCATTTCTTAGTCGGGGCATGTCAGGCGTCTGTCGGTGTCCGCGCGCCGGCAGGTGTTATTTCTCCGCTCTCACTCCCTCTCCCATAGCAACAGCTGCGGGCACGCACGCTTATCCTCGCCCCTAGCAACCGGAGCATGTGCTGCGGGCGGAGTAGCGGAGAGTGAGTGGAGAGGAGGAGCGCGCTCTGGCGTGTGAGGGCGCTCGCATCGCGGGAACTCGGGGGAGCTCACGCGTGTGTGGAGAGAGTGTAGGAGAGGGTAGATGCAGTGCTTCGCCGCTCCTTCTCTCGCCGTTCGCTCTCTCTCCTCCCTGCGCCCGAATCTCCCGTTCGCTCTTCGAAGTGATCATGAACGTGCTCAGGGACAAGCGCTGCTCTCCGTTCAGGCCGTACGTTGTGCGAGACTACTTCAAGCGAGTCGAGTTTCAGCAGCGCGGCAGCGCGCACGTGCACGTCATTCTGTGGCTGGAAGACGCGCCCGAAGACGAGGAGCTCAGCGGAGCCGAAGGGGCCATGCCCAAGACGCTGGACTGCCGGTTGTGCCGTCAAACAGACGTGCGCATACTTCTCAAAGACCCTTTGACTGTACACTTTGGTGACCACAAGGCTGTGATTATGGCCGTCAGGTACAATGACAACACAAACAGGTGCTGATGAATGTGTAAATAAATGGTTACGGTAAAAATCCTCGTCTCATCATTGATTTACGCCATTAAAATTACTACGCCGTGTACTCTCGGCGCAAGAAATGCATTCGCATTTCCTCACGATTCCCTTCGGGGAGGTGGGGGCAATTTTTTTCGAAAGAAGGAAGCCCACATGCCAAGTTCAAAAGAAACAAAGCAATCGGCCACGGCGTCCAGTCGCGAACGTCAGCACCTTCGTCGTGAAAATCGAAATGCACCGCGGTCCTGAATGATAAGCGATAGGCGGGCACTGAACACAGATGCAAGCACACTCAACGGGTTTTGATTGGCATGCGGGCTTCGTTATATTAATACACGTTTGAAAGCCCTACAATTCAGACACGCAAACTCACCAGTGACGTCATTTTTTTAGTTTTGCGGGTTTTCCTTCAAATTCAAAAAAAAAGAACTACGTAAAATGTAATTTTATGGAAACAACTTTATTAGGTGTTTCTGAGCACGCTTCACAATCTTTCAAGTGAGAATTCATCCATAAAACAATTATTTAGAATTTCCCAGAATTAAACGTAACTAATGACACTGCAAAAAATAGTCTGAGTAGCTCAAGACGACTGCGAACAATATGCCGTTGGTCTCATACGTCTAAAGTGTACCACTTCATTTTGTTTAGGGTTTGGCTCTAGTTATGTGAAACACAATGGTACTGTGGCTTAGAGCACTGCACGGGCTCGGGCTTACCCGAAAGCCCGGGCCCGGCCCGGCCCGTGGGCCAGGCCGGGCCGGGTAGAGCAGTTTTTTCACGGGCTCGGGCCGGGCTCGGGCACGGCGTGTGCTTTTTGACCCGGGCCCGGGCCGGGCTTGGGTTTTTTGACGCGGGCCCGGGCCGGGCTCGGGCTTTCTGGTGGTGTGCATGTAACGTGCAGCGAGTTATTGTCGGGCGTCTCAACTCTGAAAAACATGTATTTTTCGGTCTCGGGCCGGGTTCGGGCCAGTTTCAAGCCAGGCTCGGGCCGGGCTCGGGCCTAAGGTAAAGGGGTGGCGGGCCGGGCGGGTAACGTAGATTATTTACGGGCCCGGGCCGGGCCCGGGTGTCGCCATAAATGTTTTGATCGGGCTCGGGCGGGCCGCCCAACGTAAAAACGGGCCCGGACCGGGCTCGGGCTGAAAAAATCGGCCCGTGCAGTGTTCTACTGTGGCGTATAGCAACATAGCTGTGGCGCACGTGGTATACATTTTCCTGAATACGGCCATCTGGCCGCTGGTTATGGCCACTCGGAATCGTGGCTCACTATAGGTGGGGGGATTCACTTGTCATCCCACAGTGGTTTTGATCGCATAATCTCTTTTGTTTCTTTGTTTGCTTGCTTTTTTCTGCCGCTCGTTTCGCATTCAACTTCGCTTTTCTTTTTTTTTTTTTGCTTCCAAGGTTGCGTAAGTCTTTGTCGCATGCATTTTTTTCGCTCAGGTTTGTATTTTCTGTTTTTCTACCACATGACTATGAATCAATCCTTAACAATAGATGTGTGCTAGTTTTAGATTTCAACATCATTATCATCATCTTGCTTGGAACCGGGCCTTGTCCGGCTTGAAACCGGGCCTTGTCCACATTGGGGGTCAACCAGTGAATTTCCGCAGGCGGCATGGCCCCGAGCACCAATGCGCCGTACGTTGCAAGTGAGAGAAACTGTCGTCAGCAATCATTTCTCGCAGGATTGGGCGGCGCGCGCTGTCTGCGCGTCACCCAATCTCGTAGGCCGTGCACTGTAACAGGCGGCAGAGGCGGGCATGTTCAACGGGTCCAGGTGTCGTTGACATGGCCGCAGGGCGCGGCCGTTCGCAGAACAAGGAACCGTTCGTTGCCTTAGACACAGTCTTGTATAGGTTTGCGCATGACCGTCTACAAAAGCTGTGTCATATGCATTGGCTTCGCTTTGGTGCAGCGTTGAGCCATCTACTGATCTGTCGTCCCCAGTACAGCACCATGGCATCTTCGTGATGGTGCCATTGCTATACCGAAGGCGACAAGTCACACACGTACGTGGTCGTGCCTCAGTTCAGCTACCAGAATCACCCTCAGCGACCTCCCTTGTAGTAAGGGATGCACAACCTATACGTCTGGTGCATATCATGCGGCCACATTAGGCAGGCGTTAGCCGCACCCATCCCGCAAGTAGTGGAGCCGCTTCAACTGAGGACGGACGACCGCAAATTTTGTCCCTTTTCCGGGTGAGGCCTCGCATGGTCACATGGTTGGGAAGTCATTGCGTGCTTCGAGGGGCACGTCCTAAGAGCCAGCCAGGATCTCAGCGCACCATGGAAGACCGACGCCTGACCCCGATTTCTAGTAATGCAGTTGCAGCCTCTGAGTGTACCAGCGAGCGGTAAACCATGCAGGTACACTCTAAGAAAAGCGATGGTGCAAACAAGACTAACTGGACAGTTAGTCCTAAAAAGAGCGCTTTTGTCCCTCAAGGGAATAACTACAGGAGTGTGCGTGTCGTTTGCAAATTTCGGTGGGTAAGTGTTTAGTCCCTGGTCAGAAAGACAGCAATTGGTGGATGAACGGCAACAGTTATACTCCTCATGTACACTGCTGTTTTCCCCCGTGTCGTCGAGGGAAGCGGAGGAAAGGGTATTGTATGCACAAGTACAGAAAACAAATAATTTGAAGTTCGTGCACTGTGTACTGAACTACATGCTCAATGTAGTGCTATGCCTCTTCGTGAGAACATTGCGTGAAATTTAAAAGGTCGAATTCGACGAGCCATGCACTTCATGTGAACACTATAAGTGAACTATACATATTAAACACGAAAGTCATTGATTGACTGGTAGAAGTTTTTGGTCAATGGTACCTAAGTTCCTTCCGTTCCAAGGAGATTACGAAACTTACGTGAAGCGATGTGTAGCTCAAACGGGACACACTAAGGGACAGAGAAGTACATTTTCTCTATCGTCTTGCGTGCCCCGTTTGCATTACACATGCATCCCCTGATGTGTCACAGGTTAAATCATTCTAAAATCATCGAGCTGCTTTCTTTTTTGCAGTCGTATATGGTCCCCGCATAACATACACAAAGTGTCGAGTCTCTTTCGTATTGCCGTACCTGCTTTGAGCTGCTTAACATGCTCCAAGTATTCCGTCTCATCAGCCGAGCTGTCATAGTGTCATTCTGCTTCTGGTTACCGAGCGTTGCGGACGCACGATGGTGAGCTCCGCTTTTGATGGTGAGCGGCCAAGCTTTTCTTTAGTATAAGTTTCATTTGCCAATGACTGGCCACCTTCACCCATGTCAGCCATCAGAATTGACAGGAATTTGCTCTTACGAAAAATTCTAGCCTAAGAGCTTTTAATGAGAACCAACCCGGCTGTCCAGAACAGTGACTGCGTCAGAACAGGAACTCAAAGGATAGGGCTTACATTAAAAAAAAAAAAGAAATGATAGTAACGATCACTGCTTCTTGTGCTGACAGTGAATCGACCCTGCAGGCAGCGCATCAGCTGCTATAGCAACGCTCTGTTTAAATAGATGGTGCTCCATTTAATCAGAACATTGCTGCGACACCTAATGCGCCTAATTTTGCGTCTGTGTGCATGCTGCGGTGTTCTGGCCCCACGACACGAAGTCACGACTGAAAATCACGACAGCTTGTTTTCACTTTTAGTACTCGCCAATAATTTCACTGTCTAGCCCCATGAACTACAGAAGAATAAAAAAAAGCTATGCTTACTAGCCCCGCGCAAAATGCACTGAATACCAAAAAGTAACTTAGAAGGGCGGTGGATTGGGCTAGTTGATTTTCCATACGAAGTGCTGAGTGAAACGAGACAGAAGGACCAGGAAAAGACGAGGACAAGCGCTTAGTGCCAACTGAAATTTATTACTTGAAACGGGGGGTTCATATACTGACAAAAATGACAAGAAAATATTGAGATCAGCTGAAGAAACGCATCACAACTAGTAACAAAAAGAAACTGATTAATCAAAAGAGTGAACAGGATGTCGCAATTGCCTGCACCGCGGGCTGGTTATCACAAGAAACGCCCGCTCCTTTTGTAATAAGGCGACTGATGGCTGGCTTATGCAAGACCCATTTTCACATGCTATGCTAGCTGCTTCGACAACAATGCTGGTGCGATAATCTCTGTGTCTGAAGATGACCACTATGAGCTCGAACACGGGAAAGCAGTCCCATGTGTCCGGATAGCAGGGCTAAAAAAACTTTTTTTTTTTTTTTGCAGTGTGAATGTTGTTCGCGTGCTCACGTAGGCAATCATTTAGGCATCTGCCCGTCTGGCCCACATATGAAGTACCACAGCTTAAGGGAATTTGTATACATGACCATCTACGGAGAATCCACGCGCTGGTTACACGATGCTTCACACCACACGAGTCTTTTTGTTTCTTGATAGGGATGTTCCTCCCTGCTAGCATGGAAAGTTTGTGAAGGGCAGAAAACACCACCAGAACACACGGGTATATAGTTCCGATCCTCAATGAAGTCGGCCTGCATCGAAATTTTGACAGTGATAGAAACAAAACGCTGCTACATGAACCAGCTCAATAGTCATCAAGGGATTGATTCCGCTTGATGCACAATGTGTCGGAAACTAAACCTGATATAGTTGGCAAATATGGCTTTCATACCTAAAACAATACAAGGGAATATTTATCATGAACGAGCTATTTTATATATCTAGTTCTAAAGGAGGGGAGAGCTTTGTTTAAATAATCCTCTCTGTGCTATAGCTTTTCAAACGGAATGTGCAGATTAATTATTAACTTCGCGATTATTCGGTTTGTGATTATTTTTGGTTAATTTTTGTTTCCGTGTTCTGCGTGTGCTAGGTCACTGAGCTCAAACGTGCCCTCGGTGGCCTTCAATCGTTCTCCAGCATTTCCGTCGTGATTGATGAAGCATAATTGACTCGAGCAGGATCGAAATCAACCGCGCTTAAAGCTACCATGTAGCATCGTGTGATTGGCATAGAGTTCCATCGTGATTGACTCAAGCACGCTTTCAACTGTCCATATATTACAGGAGTATAATAATACTGACCGTCCTTATCAATTGATTTTTACAACCCTTGTGACAGGTTTTGTGCCCTATACTTCAACTGCGTCAAAGGGGTAGAGGAATGCGCACCAACTGCAAGGTCGCTGCACCGAGATCATTAGGTGTTGCTTCTTTTCTTCCTGCGTGTGCGTTGCGTCCGGCAGTACGCTCAATGCGGAGAACCATAGTGATGCGCCGCCAACCAATTAGACTTATTCACCGCTTCGATGTACCCTGTTAAATATTCTATAGAGAACGGCTAGAGTGAAACGCTTGCCTGAGCCACTTCCCGGGCCTGTGGACGGCCATCAAGGGATTGCTGCTCGTTTGCCCTTTACGGATGATCGGGGCACCAAATTACGGGCGGGCTGCAGGCAATGCAGGCACAGTTCGTTCCCCTCCGTTGCTGAGGGACGGACGACTACTGATCTTTAACGAGCTTTTAGAATTGGAGGCAGCAGACGAAGAGTGATCGAAAAAGGCGTGGAGCGCTTCGAGACCTAATTCAGGTGGCCTTTGGCTGATTGCGTGACTCAGTAAGCGGTGAGCAAAGACGGTGCCTGTGTTGTGTGCAAAACAGCCGAAGAGAGCGTGAAGTCCTCGAAATCGGAATGACAAAATAATTTTTTTTTGCAACTTTCCTAGGAAAAGTTGCTTTGAAAGGGGACGACACCTGAAATGTGTACATTGAAGATGAACATATAATGCGGAACAAACCTAAAGAAGGAAAGCTGAATCTAAGCATTCTGTAACGAAACAGAGGGATGAATTCTTTCGTCTAGCATATGTGTACTGTACATTATAGGTGTAACATTTGTACAATAGCAACAGTAACATTTTTGCGCCCCTATGAAGTTCTTCGTGTTTACACCCACCATTGCACCTACTTAATACCCATGTATACCATTACACCGCATACTAAGGTGTGTGCGAGAAACTGAAAAATAAAATAAATATTAACACCAATAAGAGCACTGCATGGGTGTTTAAAAATTTACACCCATTGTTTCAGGTTTATGCACCTTATATGAAGGGTGTTTATGTGTATACCCTATATACATATAAGGGTGTGGTTACACCAATTAGCTTGTTAGCGTATGTTGAAAGTTGTCTTTACAGCTACAGGGGGTTAAAGGGCAACTCTGGCGATTTTTCGATGCCAACGGACGTCCATGAAATTCGCTGGGTACGTTCTTCTGCACACTTCCGTCATGTCCTCAAAAAAGCAGGTTTCAGAGCTGCACAGATTTTTACAAATGAATTTAATTACCTATCTCGAACAATCTACCTTACCTTCTCCTCAGTTACAAGCGACATTGTGTATGACGCCAGGAGTGTTCCACGCAGAGAATTCTGGGATCACGCAAACACTCCACGCTCGTGATCACTGAGTGATTTATCAATCATGGAAAGTACCTTCGAGCTCCCGGGGCTCGAGACAGACACTGGTTGCTCCTCCATCGGGTAGCTCTGTAAGTACTGCCACGGATATAGTCGAGTCTTCCTGAAACGTGGCAATCTTTAGGCCTTGAGGAAGCACTGCCGCTTCAGTGGAACAGTTTAGCGCCCACAGCCCCGCGCATCCGTTGGTCACTGAGACCACGCAGTGCGGAACTAACACGTTTTTCTTGAGGTAGTTCCGATGTACAGGTTCTACTGCAGCATCGAACGAGATAGGAGTCAGCGATGAACAGGCGACGGCAACACGCATCGCGGATAAGGCGGGCACAACTGTATCATCAGACACGCAAAACACACTCTCCGGGCAAGCTGCACCTTCAAAGAGCCCAGGCGAAACACCGGTGTCGACACTGAGTTCTCCCGTCTGGCAGTCAACATTGGCACCACACAATTGCAAAAAGGCAATCCCCAGAATCACGTCATGCGAGGAGCGAGGAATAACAGTAAACTCTGCATTAAAAACTCTCCCACCCAAAGACGCATCCACATTACACACACCAACCGGGTATAATGATTCACCACTGACTCCACGGAAACTTGTGCACTGGTCCCAATGAAACCTAACCTTGCGTCCCAGAAGGCCTTTAAACCCCACACTCATGACCGAGACAGTTGCTCCCGTGTCGACTAAAGCGATTGTAGACACCCCATCAATCAGTACATGAACCTTATTCTTAAGCATGAAAATAGTTGGAGGCAGTTGAGTCGGCAGCGCACATTGTCCAGCGACCTCACCTCCATCGGCCGCGCTGGCTAGTTTCCCGGCGGGGGCGACACGAAACGGCGCCGAGGTGATGGTGACGTGAATTGCGACCGCGGGGATGGTGATCGGGAGGCTCGGAAGGCTGGTGGTGGCGTCAGAGTACGGTCGGAGGCAGGGGAGCGATAGCGGTTGCGGGTTCTTGCTTCTCCAACATAGGTCTCCTGGGCGGTGCGTCGGTCCTCTCGGAAGTGGCTTCCTGAAGTGGAGTCTCCTGGCCACTGAGTACGCAGTGTACGACCGCTAGACCGCATAGTCGGCGCTGATGGTCCGTAGTTCCATGCTCGGCGTCGGCTACAGTACCTAGCTATGTGGCCAGGCACGCCGCAGAAGTAACACACTGGCAAAGGGCCAACTTCAGGATGCGGATTCAAGTATTCTGCCGAAGACATCGGTTGAGGGTAACCAGGCTCTTCCCCTTGATAGTCGTAGGTAGCAGCAAGTCTTCGTGGACGAAAGTTGCGTGGGCGTGGATAAAAACGTTGAGGGGGCGAATCATTGCGTGGTGGTTCGGTCGTGTCGTAATGCGGTTCGTCTCTGGAGCCGTTTAGACCCGCAACGTTCACCGGGTGGTTCCAAGTAGCCGAAGGGGGTTCCCACAGAGTGTCTCGGAAAACGGAGCAGCTGCAACGTGGCGCCGCATAATGTGCCTGTTCATCATGCCGCTGGAGCTCATCGCGGACTATCTGGCGGATGGCGGACGAAAGCTCTGGGTGCGGAGGACTCGTCTCAACACTTGCTACGGTCGTTACGTTGGCCAGCCGTCCAAACTTTGGTGTAATTCGGCGAGTCTTCAGCGCCTCGAACGTACAGCAGTGCCGTATCAGTTCTGACACGGTGCTCAAGTTCTCTTTACCAATGAGGAAGTTGTACAGGTCTTCTGCTATTCCTTTTAATAGGTGCCCCACTTTATCTTACTCTGTCATTTGAAGGTTGACGGTTCGGCACAGCTTCAAAATTTCTTCAATATAGGTAGTGCAAGTCTCGCCAGGTACTTGAGCTCTCTGGGCTAATGTGAATTCCGCACGTTTATTCTTTGCATCCGAGTCGCCGAAACACTTCTTGATCTCCTCAACTAAGCGCGTCCACGTATAGTTAGCATGTCCGCGTGGTTGTCGTACCATACCAACGCCGTGCCGACCAAGAAGAAAACAACGTTCCTAAGCTGACTGACAGCCTTCCAGTTATTGTATTGGCTTACCCTTTCGTAATGGGTTAGCCACTCATCCACATCTTCCTCTGCCTTCGCCGAGAACGCGCGTGGCTCTCGGTAGTGCTGGATAGGAATTGGGCTCGCCAAGGCACTGCTGGTGAGGGTGTTTTGCTCGGTGGCCATGATTGAGCGCGACGGCGAAAGTCCGGCGAGGCGACGGCTTCGGCGTATTTCTTGTGCTGATGGCTCCGTTGTAGGTCGTGGGAGTTACCCCGCGCCTCCACCAAATGTTACGTACGAGTTTAATGTCGAACCAGATGAATCTGGTTGGTGAGAGCGTTTCGAGCGTGGTCCCGAGGCAGCGTGGCTCACGTCGTTCTCCTCTTTCTTTTCCCTGGTTGTCTGCGCAGCAGCGGTGGTTCAAGGCAAGAGCTCGTGACAATATGTATCGATACCAACAACATAGAGCAACCACACTTGTAAAAATGATGTATCATTTGATGCTGTCATACTCATAGCTCTGTATAGCATTTGGGAGAAGCGCTTGGCTGTGAATAATGCAGATGTTTACATTGGACCAATGCGTTATATTTCAGAGAACTAATCACAAGATTCCTTGAAGTTTCTAAAAAACAAAAAGCTGTACCAGAATGGCTCAATAAATTTTCAGCCACTTGCATGGCTGAAGTATATTAAAGCTTCCCCGTCGGCCAGTGATTGGCTGGCAGTTTTAAATCTCTCATAAAACTGTACACATTAATTTATTCAGTTCAAAAGCAGGCAAATGGGAATAGAAATTGCTGTGTGACGCAGTAGATCGAGTGTCTGGCTTTCATTTGAAGTTTATGGGTTCGAATCCACCTCCATGGCATATCTTTGGCAACCTGTATAGGCTGCGTTATATGTCCTTTGATTGAGTTTGCGTTCTAAGGCTAAAGAAAAGTCAAAGTACGACGTGCTTAGGAAAATATTTTCTTTTCATGTCTGCCCGTATTCACAAAAAGCTCTTACGCTAAAATTGCTCGTAAGAAAGAAATTTAGACAATCCAGATGCCAGACGTAACATTAGCGAAGGCGGCCAGCCAATGACAAAGCGAACCTACGAAAGAAAAGTTTTGTGAATGTGGCCCCTGGTTCCTAGTAGAACTAAACACCCTTCCTTAGGGCGGGCAGGCGGGACAGGCCCTTTGTATAGGGATACTGGCATGTGTCACCATGTCATCGAGGTTCAAAAAAGAGAGAAGTTCAAAGGAAGATGAAAACTTGAAGGAATGAGGGGCCCTAAAATACTGTTTGAATATAGTAAGAAAACGTTGCCGATCCATTAACGGAGCTCCTGTAAACATGTAAGCCAAATAATAAATATGTGCATGCAGCAGGGAACTCGCAGTCTTCTGTCAAAAGCAGTGAAAAATCGCTTTCTCTCGTTCCCGCAGTGTGGACATGCAGCGTCATCGCAAGCAGCTGGACCCACAACAGCTACTGGCTACTTCCGTGATCGCGAGAACATTTCTCAGTGATAGAATCATGGCTCATTTGAGTTAAAGAAATAAAATATACCTGCAATGCCAAAAAGACCAAAAACATTTCATATTTCCCTCGCCCGTCTAAACACGACAGTTGCACGTTGCTGCACGTGGCCTCCGTGATAAAAATTGGAGGATGCTTAGGCTTCGCCTTTAGGAGTGGAACGCGTTAGCGTTATCGGGTCCTGTTCGCATTGCATTTTTCTTTACGAGTAGGCTTCACTGCAACAAATAACGTGGGAAAGCCAGCTCACAAAGACCAAGATAACACCGATTCCCTTAAAGTCAGCTTCACCTTTAAACACAAATGCATTGCTGGGAGGACATTTTTCCAGTGGCAATGTAAGCCGTCTTATATAAAAATATGAAGGCCCTAGGACCTTTTTTTATTATTTTATTAATTGTTTGCTGTTGTCCCGAGGCGCGCGCGTGTCCAAAACTCGAAGTGCATGCTTTAGAATTCAGAAAGGCTCGGTTTTCAACATTCCCCTCGATGTTGCATAGAACCAAGGTACAGCGAAACACCATCAGAATTGGAGGACGCTTAAGCTTCGCCTTTATGAATGGAACGCGATAGCATTAAAAGATCACTGGCTGCTTATCAGGCTTTTTTCTCGTATATTCAAATTACAATGCGACGCTATCATGCCTGTAGGTTGTAGTTAAGTCGTACTTTACGATTTTTCTGACGGATTTTACTTCGAAATTCAATTTTTGTTCACTATCCCCTTGCGCCCGGCGGAGGGCCTGTGTAATCGGGGTGGTTCGGGATGGTTCGGGATGAATTTCTCCGCCACGGATGCCACGGACGCCGATGCTTACGCCGACGCCGGATTTTCTGCGACACGGGGCCCTTAATGCTATCGCGTTAAAAACGTAGCGTACATACTGTGGCCGCCAAAGGGAGCCGCCATGAGCCGTTTCGCGTTGGACCTTTTGGTGGGGACAGCGGGGCACTGCTCCCTGGGCCCCTTTGCCGTCTTCCCTATGTAGCTACCAGGGCGGCAGTAGAAATGAAAGGAGACAGAAAGCCACTGATTGGTCTGATAACTTTACTTCTGTTAGCTCTGATTTAACTTGGCTTGCGTTTGAATGACGGTGACAAGAACTTTTATTGGTCCTGAGCAACTGGCCAGGGGGAGCCTAAGGCTTCCTCAGGTCAAGTCGGTGGCTCCGCGCACGATGTGTTTGAATGGTTCGAAAAAAAATTTTGCAGCAGGAGATTAATAGTGATGTCATTTTATCGTTAGTTGAAAACGTATTTCAGGGCCCCTTTAAAGCAGCATTCCTTGTTCGGCCACTGCTCATCACCTGCCATAGAGGGAAACTTCATCATCAGCCTATATTTTATGTCCACTGCAGGACGAAGGCCTCTCCCTGCGATCTCCAATTACCCCTGTCTTGCGCTAGCATATTCCAACTTGCGCCTGCAAATTTCCTAACTTCATCATCCCATCTGGTTTTCTGTCGACATCGACTGCTCTTCCCATCTCTTGGTATCCATTCTGTAGCCCTAATAGTCCACCGGTTATCAATCCTACGCATTACATGGCCAGCCCAGCTCCATTTCTTCCGCTGAATGTCAACTAGAATATCGGCTATCCCCATTTGTTCTCTGATCCACACCACTCTCTTCCTGTCTCTTAACGTTAGTCCTAAGATTTTTCGTTCCATCGCTTTGTGCGGTCCTTAACATGTTCTCGAGCTTCTTCGTTAACCTCCAAGCTTCTGCCCCATATGTTAGCACCGGTTGTACACTTTTCTTTTCAACGACAGTGGTAAGCTCCCAGTCAGGATTTGGCAACGCCTGCCGTATGCACTCCAACCCAATTTTATTCTTCTGTAAATTTCCTTCTCGTGATCAGGGTCCCCTGTGAGTAATTGACCTAGATAAACGTACTCCTTTACAGACTCTAGAGGCTGACTGACGATCCTGAATTCTTGTTCCGTTGCCAAGCTATTGTTGCCTTGCCAGGAAGAAGTTGAATTAGCAATGAGAAAGGTGAAAACTGAGTATACTGTAGTCATGGGCGACTTCAATGCAGAAGTGGGGAAAAAGCAGGTTGGTGAGCAAGCAATTGGCAACTACGGCATCGATTCTAGGAATGCAAGAGGAGAGATGTTAGTAGAATTCGCGAAAAGGAATAGGCTCCGAATAATGAATACATTCTTCAGGAACCGCAGCAACAGGAAGTGGACCTGGAAAAGTCCTAATGGAGAAACAAGGAATGAAATAGATTTCATATTCTCTGCCGATCCAAGCATAGTGCAGGATGTATAAGTGTTAGGTAAGGTAAAGTGCATTGACCATAGGTTAGTGAGGTCTAGAATTCCTCTCAATTTGAAAAGAGAAAGAGTGAAATTAGTCAAGAGGAAACAGGCCAACCTAGAGGCAGTAAGGGTAAAAGCAGACCAATTCAAGCTGGTGCTCGCAAACAAATATGCAGCTTTCGAAAAGGAAGATAAAGACAACATAGAGGTAATGAATGAAACCGTAACTAGGTTGATCTCAGAAGCAGCAATTGAAGTGGTAGGTAAGGCACCGAGGCAACCAGTAGGTAAGCTCTCCCAAAAAACAAAGGACCTAATAAAGAAACGACAAAACATGAAAATGTCCAACTCAAGAGATCAGATAGAATTCGTTGAACTGTCAAAACTGATCAAGAAGAAGAAATTAAGGGTTATTGGAAATTATAACGTGGAAAGATCAATGAAACACTGAAATATGGACACAGCATGAAATCAGTGAGAAGATAACTTGGCCTTGGACAAGGCAAGATGTATGTACTGAAATATAAGCATGGTAATATCATCAGTAATTTCGATGACATAGTAAAAGCAGCGGAAGAATTCTATACTGACCTGTACAGTGCCCAAAACAGCCAAGCTACTTTCATTCAAAATATAGATGAATCCGATGCAGAGGCCCCTTGTATAACTAGCGATGAAGTTAGAAGGGCCTTGAAAGACATGACCAGGGGAAAAGCTGCTGGAGAAGATAGAATTAAAGTAGATTTAATCAAAGATACAGGAGATGGGGGCACCTCACCGAAAGGAACTCGGTCACGCAAATGCCCTTTTTCGTGCAGGCTGCCCTTCTTTGGCCCACTGCGGCCTCAGCCTTCGCTGACGCTGCCGGGGTCTTCATCGAGGACGGCATCTACGAGCTGCCACAAGGACTTCAAGTTGGCGAAAGTGTTCACTGCGCAGTTTTCCTGCTACCGCCAACGACAGTCATCAACCCCTCTCTCGCCTGGCCACAAGGAACAATCAGCGCGGGAGCAACCCCGTATCTACAAATACCGCCCTCGCCGGATGCCAGTTTGGGGCACCTCACCGCAAGGAACTCGGTCACGCAAATGCCCTTTTTCGTGCAGGTTAGTTACCGGCCACACGCATCTTGCTGCTGTTCTAGCGATCGCTTTTTGTTTGTGGTGTCGTGCCCCCCCGACATGCTTGACCGTTGGCGTAATGTACTTGGCGAGCTATTGTGTTCAATTGCTATTAACGCTCATGTTGTGTGCTTATTACTTATGTTGTCTGGAGACATTGAGGTAAACCCCGGTCCTGATCACGGTGATGCTAACCCTGCTCCCACTCTCGAAACAATTTATAACGCTATTTCTCGCCTCGAAATGGCCCAGAGCTCAGTCCTGAGTGAACTCGCGTTAATCCGTGCTGCACAGTCAAATACAGATTCCTTAGTTGGACGCCTTGCCGCCCGCGTCGACAAGTTAGAGCAAACCGTTGAAGCCAATAAAGCTTGCCATCCTATCCAAGGCACTGAGGTTGATTCTGTTATTTCGAAGCTCTCGTCGGACGTGCAGGCGCTAACTGAAAAATGCGACGACTCGGAGAATAGACTTCGGCGTTGCAACTTGGTCTTTTTTGGTCTCCGTGACGTGGTTGGCGAGTCTTGGGAGCAGTCCGAGGTCCAGATTATTACATTCTGCCGCGACAAACTGGACGTATCACTCGATACTAATAACATTGAACGGGCCCATAGACTAGGTCGATTCCAAGAAAACAAGAACCGCCCTATTATCGTGAAGTTTATGCGGTTTAAAGACAAATCCCAGATTCTCTCCTGTGGCGGGAAGTTAAAAGGCACATCGTTTTCGATACGCGAGGATTATTCCGCACGTGTACGCCTCGCTAGGAAAAAACTTTATCTTTACGAGCAGGAAAGAAGGCTTCCTTTCAAGATTAGGTTCGATAAACTTATTATCGGCAATAAGCGTTTTGTTTACGATGCTCAGACTGACTCTGTTATCGAATTCAAATCCTAGCCACCAACGTGTGCTTCCACTCAGCCGTTTTCACCTATCGCCCTTGACTTTCCCACTCCTGTCTTTGAAGCAATTATCACCTTATGCAGGGTGTGCTTTCGAACGTCCGTAGTTATTTACCTAAAAAGGAAATTGTGGAAGCTCTTCTTCAGGATAGTGACACTGACTTTGCCATCTTTACCGAATCATGGCTAACTCCAGACATCGAGAGTGATGAACTATTGCAAGATGCCACCTCATTCACTACTTATAGATACGATAGGACTTCACGCAGGGGCGGTGGTGTATTGGTCTTTGTTCGATCTAATATCGCCTCGTGTTCCGTTGCGATTAACTGCAGCCTAGAGATTGTCTGCGTTAAACTGTCCCTCAAAACATGTACGAACATACTTATAGCATGTTATCGCCCTCCGGACTGTGATCACACCTTCACTAATGACCTGCACTCGGTTCTAGTTAATTTGACTTCCCGGTTCCCCAACGCCAATTACATCCTTTGTGGCGATTTCAACTTCCCTGATATTGACTGGAAGAACTTAACCGCATCCTCACGATTATCCAAAGACTTCCTTCAGTTAACCCTATTGTTCAACCTTACTCAGACAGTCCACTCGCCCACTCGGGGCTCTAACATACTCGATCTTGTTCTGGTCTCAAACCCTGACTTAGTTTCATCAGTGTCCCTTGTCATGGAACTAAGTGATCACAAAGCCATAACATTCCACCTATCTTTTCCCATTAAAAGAAAACAGCCAATAAAAATACATCAGGAGCTACAACAAGGCCAACTTTTCCGCAATTAACTTCGAACTAGAATCTTTCTATGAATCTTTTTGTCAATCTGCTTCTTCACGATCAGTTAACAGTAACTGGTTGCTCTTCAAACAGCAAATTGAAAATCTAATTGACAAACACGTCCCTCTGATACGCATTCGAGGCGATGCTGGCAAACCCTGGTATTCCAACTCGCTAAAGAAATTATCGCGCAAGAAAAAAAGGTTGTATCGTGCCGCTCAGAAATCGTCCTCAGCATCTAAATGGAAGAAATACTCAGATTGCCTGCGCGAATATGCCGGTCTTTTGAGGCACTCTAAACGCAAATTTCATCATGAGGATCTAAAAAATATCATTACTGTTAACCCCAAAAAATTTTGGAGCATTTTAAAACCAAAGAATCAGTCCCATAACATTGCGCTTGTTTATCCAGATGGCTCTGATGTTCCACTTGACCAGCGCGCTAATGTCATGAATTCCTATTTCTCGTCTGTTTTTACCTCCGAACCTGTTCATGATGTGCCGGCGCTGCCTGGTGCAAACTTTGATGCAATGCCGCCGGTCGTCATCACAGTTGAAGGCATTTTGTGCCTCATTAACAAATTAAAAATTTCGAGTGCCCCCGGACCTGATAATATTCCCGCAAAGTTCCTTAAAAGTACCAAGGACGTGTCGAGTCGCATCTTGCAGATAGTTTTTGCGCAGTCCCTTTTAGAAGGTGAAATTCCGCACGACTGGAGGACTGCGAAAGTAACCCCGGTTTTCAAAAAAAGGCAACCGCTCATACCCGTCAAATTATGGGCCCATATCGCTGACATGCGTTGCATGTAAACTAATTGAACACATCATATATTCCCACGTCGCCAGTCATCTCGATAATAATTCCTTCTTTTTCCGCAAGCAGCACGGCTTCCGCCCCGGGTTATCATGTGAAACACAATTATTCGAATTCACTACAGACCTGAACTTGAACTTGGATTCGTCTTTTCAGACCGATGTCATTTACATTGATTTTTCTAAGGCATTTGATCGCGTAGCTCATCGTCGTCTCATGGCCAAACTCAGTTGTCTTAATCTTGACCCGCTTACCTTGTCATGGATCAAAAGCTTTCTAACAGCACGATCTCAGTTCACAGTCATTGGCGGTAAGCTATCAACAGCCGCACAAGTAGTATCCGGCGTCCCTCAGGGATCAGTTCTTGGCCCGCTTCTCTTTCTTATCTTCATAAATGACTTGCCATCTGGAATAACGTCATCTATTCGCCTCTTTGCGGATGATTGCGTTGTATATCGTCGAATCTCAAACAGTAGTGATCAATTATTATTACAACGCGACCTGAACCTAATCGAAACGTGGTGCTCGCGCTGGTTGATGGAGCCTAATACCTCGAAGTGCAAATGCATGGTTGTTTCACGCAAAAAAACTAATCTGATCTTTCAGTACTCCCTTAATTCTACAGCTCTATCACATGCTAGCTCGTACCGATACCTAGGCGTCCTCATTAAAACTAAACTGACATGGTCAGAGCACATCTCGAGTGTTGTAACTGATACCTCAAGGTCACTGGGCTACTTAAAAAGAACACTACGTCTGTCCCCCCCCCCCCCCCGGAAATTAGAAAAATAGCCTATGAAACCTTCGTTAGGAGCAAACTCGAGTATGCTGCTCCCATTTGGAGCCCCTACCAAGATTATTTAATTACCTCTCTCGAGTCGGTCCAAAATCGTGCTGCCCGATTTATTTCATTTAACTATAATACACACGCCAGCGTAACCCACATCAAATCATCTCTTGAACTACCCCCTTTAGCAGTAAGACGCAGAATCTCACGACTCAGTCTGTTCCATAAGCTATATCACAACTTTTCTCACCTGCATGGTACACTGTTACTGCCACCCGCTCGAACTTCTCGCCGCCTGTTCAACTCCAACAGCGTCCAACGCCTTCATGGTTCGACTGTTGCATTCAACAAATCATTTCTTCCCGCAGCCATTGAAGACTGGAATTGCCTTCCCGAAGCAGTTGCTCTTGAGAGAAATCCAGAAAAATTCAGGCAGTCCTTAACTACACTCTTTGTTTAACAACTTGAACTACGCATTTTTTGTTTTCTCGCACCATTTATGTTACAGACGTTGTCCAATAGAAGATATTGATTTCCATATTGCTTTGCACACTTTGACTTGTATTTGAATGTCCGGTTTTGTGTCACCCTCTTATTACAAAGTATCTATTCATTTGTTAGCTTATTCCTAATTACTTGCTTCATCCCATCCTTGTGTTTGATCGTTTTTTTCTTGCCTTGTGTTTTTCACTGCTCATTACTGTACTTCATTATAAGTGAACAAAATGACAAAAAAAAAATTTTGTGTGTGCGCTCTCTATTTGTAACGTAGTTGGCTCTTTGTTAAATAACATTCGCTCCATTATTTGTCATTTCAATACTGTCCCCCCCTTATGTAATGCCCTGTTAAGGGTCCTTAAGGGTTAATAAATGATGATGATATCATGCTTGAAAAGCTTGCTGCACTTCATACGCAATGCCTCACAACTTCAAGTGTACCAGAGAGCAGGAAGAACGCCAATATTATACTAATCCATAAGAGGGAAACGTGTGTTACCCAAATATCCTCAATGCCTTGGCAGATCTGTTAATCACCCTTCGCACATCCAATCCTCCTCACCAGTATCTCAGAAGCAGTAGAAAAAACGACGCAATCGCTGTGTGCGGACAGGTTTTGGTAATCTTCTTTTGTCTTTTTTGCCTCCCCCCGCCCTAGTCTTTATCATCCATTACTGTCACTGCTAACCTACATGAGTGTAGATCGCTTTTGATTTTGTGAACTATCGTTTGTTTTCTTTGTTGTTGTTTTTGCTTGAAAGATTTAACTACCCATGTTAGTTATATCGCGTGTAGTGCCAATAAATATTTTAGTTGCTGGACAGTGCTTTGTCTGTATGCCATTCTTTCTTTTGTGTCTCGTCTTTGTGTGCGCTATAGCAGAAGATCCTTCTATGTCTCTTTCACCCTCCGCCACTTCATACTCTGCCTAATTATAATGCCTATGCCTTCGCCTTTCCTCGACCCAATCTTCCAGTTGCCCTCTTCTCAAACAGGCTTGTCAATAACAGGTGGATTCTCCAGATCTCGTAGATGCGTTTCAGTCAAGGCGTACACACTAACATTCAGCCGCTTTTCAATTTCCAGCTAATTACAAGCACCCTGTATGTTTATGTAACAAATTTCACGGTCTCTATACTTATTCTTTGTGCACAGTTTTTGTTTACCTGCATTGCTTTGCTGGTATGTCACTGCATATGTTGCTTAGTCTACCTTCTCAAGTGCCTGGGCCCCACATAAATATTACTGCCTGAGTCACGAATCAACTTTCTACCGGTGCATCTGTGCAGCCCTTCACGCACAAACGCGCCGTCGGGGCCCGCTCGGTGCACTTTCCGGTAGATGTCAACGACTGTAAAATTTATTGCTTGAGCTAGCGTTCAAGTCTCCTTGTTTCTGCCCTTTCACTGCCCTTTCAATTTCACACCCCCGCCTTCCAACCTCTAGAACGTGTAGGCCGCTATCTGCACGTTCTCGAAGACCACCCTGAATTCGCCGACCCCTTTGGCTATTTGATTCGCAATCCCTGCTCTTCGGCACTACAGCATGTGAATTACTCGCCTCATTAACAGCCACTAGGTTCCATTCTCCCATCTTGTCCCACACGTGTTCGTTTGCCTTCGCTACCACAGTCCCGACCACTTTCCCGGGAAGCGCGCTAATCGTGACTTGCTTCACTGCACCTACTCTCTCTGTTATCACCGGTTCAATTTCGCGCATTTTCAAATTTCCGACCAAATTAACTCGACGCTGTCCCTCCTCCTCCCTCTTGGAAGCTGCTCCTAACACCGCGGCACCTTCCCCCATTTTCCAAGCATAACCCTTCACTCTTTGCTTATCCGCTTTCCCTGTCGCCATGCCAATGGTAGCACTGCATACCAAATTCCGTCTTTACGACCATCACTGACGTGCCCGTCACTGTTTTTGGCGTGGTGGTCCTGGCTTTCTGCCCTTTTCCTGCTTCGGAGCCAGTCCTGTATGCGGTGATCGCACCGAAGCGCCCACCATTGCTTCTTGGAATGGCACCCTTCAACAACCTCTTTTATACTTCGGCTATATTTATAATTCTACTATGTTCCTCTGCTTTTGTTCGCTCTTAAGTTCATTTGAAAGGATCGTGACCTGCGTCCCCAGCTGTACCCTCAACTGCTCCAGTGTCTACATCTGCAACCCTATAGCCCACAAATAATACAGACAAAATTTGCCCCATCTGCCTTCTTTACCACCTAATACTTCCTTTCTTACAAAACGTACAAACGCTTGCACTCCGCATAACGCACACTAGGGGTCTTCTACCCATTTATGATCTTGTACTAACACTGTCGTATAAAAATAACACTCCTGTTAGGAGAAGGCTGCCGTTATCCGCCACTATATATACCTAACAAAATAGAGAAAGAAGCCGAAAACCACTGAGAAAAATCTGACTGCTTGTTTAAATAAACCCATGTAAACAGTAAATATTATTTTTTATTATTTATTATACCTCAAGGGTCCCGTGAGGGACATTACATGAGGGGTGAGTACAGGGGATAATACATAAAAACAGTAAAGATTGCTGAATACAGGTCAAATGAATACAAATCAGTTAGTGAATACAAGGCATGAATAAATAAAATAATAATGATGCGCACCAGTATACACGATAATTCTATGGGCTAGCATCGATGCGTGTGATTTCTTCGACGGCGGATTTGGATTCTGCAGGGTCAATGATAGCAATGATATGGCCGGGAAGGCGGTTCCAGTCAAGCGCAGTACGAATAAAGAATGATTGATGAAATGTTGTGGTGTGGGCACGTGGAGGGATGACCGCGGTTTGGATGGGTGTTACGTGACATGCGATGGACGGGAACGATGAGTTAGTTTTAGACGGCAAACAGTGAATGAATGAATGAACGAATAAACTTTATTGTACCAAGAGTGGTGTGGTTAATCTCTGATGGAGCCCTCTTGTAGAGCCCCACTGGCCGCGGCGGCTCGCCGGGCCTGGTCCAGGGTCGCCAGTTGGCTTCCCAGTGCCAGCTCGGAAAGCCGTGCCTCCCAAGACCACGTTGTGAGTGTCTGTGATGAGCTCACCAGCCTGGATACTGCCTGGGCTGGGCGCTCCGTACACTGGTAAGTAATGCGTGTCAGTGTGGCTTTGTGGTCGTTGCACCAGGGGCATACCCTGGTTGTGTATACCTCTGGAAACATTGCGTGCAATCTCGATATGTGCGGGTAAGTGTTGGTTTGAAGGCGGCGCCAGTCCCCGGCTTGTTGGCTGCTTAACTTGGGATGTGGAGGAGCGTACCTCCGTCTGGTCACGCGTTGGTCCTCCAAAATCTGCCTGCTCGTGATGGGATCTTCATGGTGGTTTGTGAGGGGCCTCGAAGAGTCTTCTGCGGCTCGGCCAGCAAGTCCGCGAGCTACGCAGTCGGCCTCCTACGTAGCCTTCCAACCCTGTGCGCCCTGGGGACCAGGACCCCATGGTCCTCAGTCAGCGTGGGGCCCAGGATATCGGTGACGCACCTGGGAAGTGTGCCTCTAAGATATAATCGACAGGCGGCCTGTGAATCCGTCTCGATATATGCGGAGCGACCTCTTCGTTCTGCTTCTTTGATTGCGAGGGCTATGGCTTCTACCTCCGAGGTGGCGCTTGATCTGGTGCGTATAGATGCGCATGCCATCACTTTGTTTTGGTTAGTTACTGCCGTTGCGTATGCCGGTTTTCTGGGGCCCTGTGGTGTTGTGGAGTAAAGGCCAGCGTCGGTGTAGTAAGTATCAGGATCGTTCCTTCTCTGGAGGAGTTTTCGTGCTCGCTCTTGCCGGCGCTTTTGGTTCTATAGCGGATGCATGTCCTTGGGGACCGGTTCCACGATCATGCGAGCCCGTAGGGTGCATGTGAAAGAACTTGTGATGAAGATTTAGTCGAGAATTTCTGCGGCGATGAGCCAGGGTGGGTAGATCAAGTTGTGATTTCAGCGCTGTGATGCTAGAGTTGTAGGAATAATCACTCAAGATGAATCTAGTAGCTTGGTTCTGGACTGCTTGGGGTTTCTTAATTAGGTTCAATTAAAAGAGGTCATATATTGCACTTGTATACTAAGTTTTGGATGGACGAGTGTGTTGTATGCCAAGAGCTTAACAGTGAAAGGTGCCAGGGAGAGATTGAGACGGATGTAGCCCAAGACATGGTTTGCAGAATTAGTAATTTGATTAACATGATTGGCCAAAGTTAGGTCAGTGGGAGATATGAACACCGAGGTATTTGAACGAGTCACCGAGATTTATAGGACAATTGTTAATGGTGTATTCAGGAGTTAAAAAGTTGCGACGACGGTCAAATGAAATTATTACAGTTTTATAACGTTGAGAGATATCAAACAAATTTTACACAACTCTTCTATATGATGAAGATCGTTCTGGAGGATAGAGATATCGGACGAGTCGCTTATAGGGCGGTATAGAATACAATCATTGGCGAAGAGGCCCATTTTCGATGACACATGAAAGGGCAAGTCGTTAATATATGTTAATACAGAAGTGGCCCAAGGACCGTGCCCTGAGCGACACAGGATAATACTTGTGTAAATGATGATGAATATGTATTAGCATAGACGTACTGAACGGGCCTGTTAAAAATGCGTGAATCCAATTAAGAACTGATTGGTGTAGATTTAATCGTGAGAGTTTACTACTCAAACTCTCACGATTAAACGAGCATGAGGTACCATATCGAACGCCTTTTCTAAATCAAGGGCAAATGCATGGACAGGTACGTTACTTTTAAGCGATGATTGAATGTCGTACAAGAATAAAGTGAGCTGTGTTCCGCAGAAATGGCTATTACGGAAACCGTGTTGGTTAGGATGAAAAAAAAAGTTGATGGATGATAGAAATTTCGATACACTAGAAAAAAAATGACGTGTTCTATTAATTTTGAGCAGATGCTTGTGATTGAAATATGGTGATAGTTCTTGGGACAAGACTTAGTACCTTTTTTTTAAAAAAAAAAACTGGGATTACCTTGCAAACGCGCCAGTCAACTGGTATAGTACCGGTAATTGAGAGATTGCTAGAAATTTTTGGAAAGAATGATGCTGGAATGATGCTTAGTGCCTGAAAAAACTACCTTAGCATTGATTCCATCAATTCCGGTTGACGATGAATTTTTTAGTGAATCAGTTATTTTAAGAATGCCAGATGGGTCAAACTCAAGGCTATTCATATGGATATCAGTCTATGGCAAGATATCGGGTACATTCTCAGTGGATTCATCAGTAAAACCCGAAGACAATGTCATGTTTAGGGCATTAGCGACTTCGCTTTCCGGTATAATACTGCCCATGTAATCACAAAGTGAAATGATGCTCTCCTGATGAGGGTTGATGGTTCGCCAGAAAAGTTTTGAATTGCTGTATAACATCGAGGGGAGTATAATGGAAAAGAAATTGCGTTGTTTGGTTGTAAGCGAGTGGTAATGCTTCGTTGCAGCGTGATACTTTTGTAATGCTAATGAAGATCCCAAGGAAGAACCCAAGGCCTTAACTGAGTGGAATAGACGTTTTTTTCTTATTGTTTAATCTTTTCAAAGTGTTATCGAACCATGGAGAGTTCGCGCGCTCAGTTATTTTTATAGTGGGAATATGTAGTGTTAAATAACAGAGCATTTTGGATTTGAATAGTTGCCAATTTGACTCGACGTTCCGTGAGTGAAAAACAGATGTAAAACGATCGCAGAACTTTGTGAGATCATTATTTAAGCTCACGTAGTCACCTATATTGTAAAGGGTGAATGTCTTTTTAGCTCTTTTACTGGTGACTAGATTACAAGGGGACGTGCTATGGATGACTACGTGATCGCTAAAGGCAGGTAAGTATGTGATATCGTAGAAGTTATTGGGATGTGTGGTTAATATAAGGTCGAGAGTGTTGGCAGAGTGAGTAGTCGTACGTGTTGATTTACTCACTATTTGGGATAAGCCGAAGTTAAGACATGCGCTCGCGAACTCGCTATCCAAGTTGTTTCTTCATAACGTAGTTGCTATATCAGACCAGTCTATAGAAGGAAGAGTGAAATCGCTGAAAATCAGAATGGGCGAACTTGGATAGGTAGTGAAAATGGTGCACATAGCGTCATGGAACAGTGATATGAACGACGAGTCGGTGCTGGGTGGACGATAGCAGATACCAATTACTACGTGTGGGAAGGTAGCTTTACAGCATACCCAGAACATCTCTTAGGGAGTCGTTAATTCAATGGGAGAGCAAAGTAATTGGTGATGGGCTGCGATGAGAACACCACCACCACGTAGGTTGTACTCCCTGTCTTTACGAAAGATCGCATAATTATTGAAGGCAGGCAGAATTTCTGCATTGTTGATTGACGAGTTGAGCCATGTTTCCATTCACAGAACTGCGTTAGAGTGAGATGAATGGATGAGATCACATAAGAGGTCACGCTTAGGGATGGCGCTGCGTATGTCAGTGATAGATAGGCGAGAGTGATTCGGTTGGGAGCAATGGTTGAGTGACGGTTGTTTGAGAGTCATAGGTAATTGCTTGCTTTATTTTTTTTCAACAACTTTTCTGTAGTAGGGTCAAATATATAGGTTTTGTTACCGAATAGAAGCTTGTCGAAACGGAGCTTGAAAGGGGCTTGCATAGATATGCCAAACTGAACCAAGTGCTTTCGAGCGAGGCGGACACGAGGCGAGAAATCTTTGCCGATGCTAAAAGTTGTGTCCTTTAACTTACTTGCTAAAGAAAGCAAGTGTTCTTTTTATTTGAAGTGGGCCAGTTTGGCAATTATTGGTCTTGCCCTATCCTGGCGGAATCAACCTAGTCGGTGAGCATGCTCGAAGTCACGTGGTGGCGCAACAGCGCCGAGTTGTACCTTGCAATGTTCGATTAATAGTTTTTCCGAGTCCTGCCAGGTTTCGTTTTGGGCATCTTTCAGACCGTAAAATATAAGATTGCACCGTCTATACCTATTTTCTGCGTCATCCATGCGGGCCGCCAATGTCGAAACTTGGGTCATACAGTCGGTGCTAACAGGCCTTATGTTATCCACTTGCCTCTGCAATGCTGCAAGAGGCGCACAATCCGATTAAATTTTAGTCAATCTACTCTTGAGGTCGCTGAACGTCTTTTCATTGTCAGTGAGTGCAGTTGTATTGACTTTAACTGGTCTAGGGTTGTATTTTGGCCAGACTGCAGTTCATTTAATGCATTCCATAGTTCAGCGGTGGAAGGTCCAGGATTTGTCTCGACATCACCGGCCAGCAAGAGTAGTTTGAGCACTGTGTATACATAATCATAAGCAATACAACATAGGCACTGTAGGGCTGGCAGCACAAGTGAAGAGCGGTAACTACTACGTTTAGCAAAAAGTCTGTATCGATTTGTTACCTGCGTGAACAAGAGGAATCGTGGCCAGTTAGGGCGACGCGCATCTTCGATATGCTCTCAGACCCACTGAAAGGACGGAAATTTCGGGCTTGCTTCGTATACCCTATTGCGCCGGCTATCTTGGTCCCTCTTGTCATCCGGATGCGTAGTAGAAAGGGTGGGTGTAGATATCGGGGAGGCGGCTGCGTGAACTGCGTAGATCAGGGTGCACAGTTTGCTCCAGGAATTCCGCCATTCCGATGAGGGTGGTTCGGGTGCAGAGCTGGGTGTTCCGTTGTTGAGCAGGATGGACAGCTACGGATTTCCGGGTTAGTAAGTTGGCCATCAAGAGCATGCACGGAACGAGGCCAGGGTAGTGCCAGAAACTGCGTGAACAAGAGGAATCGTGGCCAGTTAGGGCGACACATCTTCGATATGATGCAAGACCCACTGAAAGAACGGACATTTCGGGCTTGCTTCTTATACTCTCTTGCGCCGGCTATCTTGGTCCCTCTTGTCATCGGGATGCGTAGTAGAAAGGGTGGTTGTAGATATCGGGGAGGCGGCTGCGTGAACTGCGTAGATCAGGGTGCACAGTATGTATATTCAACTCAAAAAACAGTGCGTAGTGTGGAGTGGTGGTGGAGTGGGGTAACAGAACTAAATTCCCCCAAGATGTGTATGCGCCTGGCTGGCCGACTGGACGCAAACACGGAGATGAACAAATTGTGTTCCATAAGTGGAATGAGCTTAGTACACAAATTATAATGTTGCGCACGCGCATCAATACCCGACGAAAAGTCCACACTGATTAAAAACTAAGCCCAAGCTCGTCGCAAACGGGGCAGATTGTGCGTTATTGCCAGAGACACGTTGAACATTTTCCTGTGCCATCCGACAAAAAGGCAGTAAGACGATTTTTAGGCTTATGCGCATATTACCGGCGTTTTATTCAGAACTTTTCGCGCATTGCGTCGCCGTTGACACGCCTCACCAGAGAAGACGTAGCATTCGTATGGGATGAAGCTCAGCAGAAAGCATTCGACGAGCTACGGCAACGCCTTCAAAATCCACCGGTCCTGGGACACTTCGATGAAGACGCCCCGACAGCAGTTCACACCGATGCCAGCAATATCGGTTAGGAGCTGTACTTGTGCAGTGGCAAGACGGCGCTGAAAAAGTAATAGCTTATGCAAGTAGAAGCCTTTCCTGCACAGAAGAAAATTATTCTACCACAGAAAAAGAGTGCACAGAAAAGAGTGTCTTGCGGTGGTTTGGGCGGTGATCAAATTTCGCCCTTATTTGTAAGGCCGCTCGTTTGCTGTTGTCAGTGACCATCACTCACTTTGCTGGCTGACGAACTTAAAAGACCCATCAGGACGATTGGCGCGCTGGAGCCTTAAACTTCAAGAGTTCTACATGACTATTGTGTACAAGTTGGGAAAGCGGCATACGGACGCCGACTGTCTTTCTCGTGCCCCATTCGAACCTGCAAGTCCAGAAGATGACGATGCTACAGCGTTTGTTGCGGTTGTCAACACGACTACGCTTGCACAGCAGCAACGCGAGGACCCAGAATTGGAGCCCATTATTAGCTTCCTGGAAAGTCGCACTTCTACTCTGCCAAAACGTTTTGGAAGAGGACTTCCATCGTTTTGCTTACGCAACGACGTCCTCTATAAAATGAACTTTTCTCCGAATGGCAGCCCCTACTTGCTCGTCGTCCCACCATCTCTCAGGAATGAAATATTGCAGGCGTGCCATGATGAAGCAACATCCGGCCATTTGGGCTTCACACGAACGCTTTACAGAGTGAGACAAAAGTATTACTGGCCAAGATTGACGGCGACCGTTCAACAGTACGTCCGCACATGCCTTGATTGCCAGCGGCGGAAAGTGCCAGCCGTCAAACCAGCAGGCTTCCTCCATCCTATCGATGTACCCAGAACTCCGTTTGCACAAGTCGGAATGGATCTGCTAGGCCCATTTCCAACTTCTGCTACGGGACACCGATGGATTATCGTAGCCACGGACTATCTCGCGCGCTATGCCGAAACCAAAGCTCTGCCGCGGGGAACGGCCAGTGAAGCAGCTCGATTTTTTATAGAAAATGTTGCACTGAGACATGGCGCCCCCACAGTATTAATAACCGACAGAGGAACTGCATTCACAGCCGAGCTATTGGGCACAGTTTTAAGACTTAGTGGCACATCTCATCGGCAGGCAACGGCGTACCATCCGCAAACGAATGGACTCACGGAGCGCCTCAATAAGACACTTGCGGATATGCTTTGCATGTATGTTGATGTGGAGCATAAAAACTGGGACGAGATATGGCCATATGTCACCTTTGCATACAATACGGCTCAGCAAGAGACTACGAGGATGACACCGTTCCGCCTTCTCCACGGTCGCGATGTCACAACCATGCTCGACGCAATGTGGCCGCATGAACATGGATGCGGTGGCGTCGAAACTGATGCTGACTACATCACTCAGCGTGCTGAAGAAGCCCGACAACTTGCACGCATACGTATTCGTCGGCAGCAGTAGTACGATGCAGGGCGCTATAACCTTCGCCACCGAAGAGTCTGGAGAGAGAGTTTGGGTCTGGACTCCTGTCCGCCGTCGTGGCCTTTCAGAGAAACTACTGAGGCGGTACTTCGGTCCGTATAAAGTCATACGACCTCTCTCTGATGTCAACTATGAAGTCGTTTCCGATAGTCCACATTCCTCAAGGCGTCGACAGAATCCACCATAGATTGTGCACGTCGTCCGGATGAAGCCTTATTTGTCCGAATGACATCACTGCAGCGTACGCGTGGACAGATCCTGGCGTCGTCACGATAAAGCATCGAGACGATGCTTTCTTAGAAGGGAGGCAATGTCACGACTAAAGAAGACAACGAAGGGATGGACACGAGCGCAAGCATCTCTCTCTCCGAAGAAGTTAAAGTTGGCGCGGACAATTATTGTTGGGGCTTGAATATAGAGCCTGTGTTTGTTGTCGCACCACCGTCGTTCCGTGTGCCGTTCTTCGCATCTTGCGACAATATATATATATATATACGAGGGCGTATCAGACAGTCTTTGTTCCTATTTTGTACTAGCCAAAATAAGGTACATGCAGGTCATTACAAATATATGTACTATTCTGCGTACCTTACACTATTTTTTCACATAGTCCCCACGCCGGTTCAGACATTTGTCCCATAGCAGCACTAAATTTGAGATGCCCGTGTGGGCAATTCGTCCGCACGCGGCCTCCCCAAACGCTCATTGTCATGCAAGCCTCAACGGTCTTTTGCGAACTCGCAACACCAGCACCTCACACTTCTCAAAGCGAGACACCTTTCCCCATACATGGGCTGCATTTCCCTGTTTATTTCGATGGGCGTTCGTCCCTTGCTCCATAGAAAACTAATCACACTTCGTTGCTCATACGCCGTGGACGCGCACAACCGCCATCTTCAACAACTGGCAGCAGCGCCGTGCGGCGGAGCTACCCGCAGATAAGGCCGGGTGGTCGAAGAAAAGTACACCTCTGGGATGGATATGTTGACTTCGCAGTTACAGCCACAATTTGGCTACAAAGAATAGGGGCAAAGACTTTCTGATTCGCCCTCGTATGTATGTACTTCATAGCGAACTTTCTCTTCGTCTCTTAATCTTTCCCTCCCATTTTTCCTTCCCCCAGTGCAGGGACGCCAATCGGGCTCTTTCCAGGTTAACCTACCTGCCTTTCATTTATACTTTTCGTCTCTCTCTTAATGCACCCAAGCAATAAATAATTAAACTGACATGCCAACTTTTCATTCAACATTTGGAACTGAAGTGTCAATTGAAAAGCCGCCGGAGAAACGTCAAAACCACAAGGGTTTCTGTCAAGTCAATATATCTCCTTCTCCTTTTTCTTTTTCTTTTATAGGGCAGAGTAGCAATGGATACGGACTCGAGCAAGCGCTGATAAATGTCATTTGTTTTAGAGTGAACAGCTCATGATGTCGCCCTCCCCGCAAGCGTTTTTCGTCTGCAACAAGAAAATATTATCGTTGTGACCACGATGATAGAAGGAAATATGTAGGTTAGAAGAAAATACAGCTCTAAAACCGACATCGAACTTGGCATCTGATGAATAATGCTCCTCCTAACTGCCATAAAAGGATACCATTTCTTCTCTCACTATTTGCACGTAATATTTATTGAAGTACTACATGGAAATGTACAACACTCATAAAGAACAACACCACCAGGAAAGCATGTTGACAGCCACAATGACGCGCACACATGGTGCACCATCAAATTTACGAGGGCACCAGTTCTTTTTCGTGCCGCAGTGCACGGGACACTCACAAACCTAAGAAAGGAAGGTGCTGTGTAACCGGTTGTTTGTGAGGTTCTGACCTTGTTTACAGACAGTGACGTGGAAGTGAGGCACAGCTGCTAAAAATTGCGCTGGTCTCCCCGAACTTCAGTTGTCACTTCAGGGAATTACTTTTGAGGTCTAAGAAAGAAAAAGTCAGCTAGTCAGAAATATTTTATTTGTTTGTTTCTCAACGTACACTACAACTTTTCAATCGACACCTTGGTTGTTAAGTCACTAGATCGCAAATACTTTGAGCTATACGTGAAACTGAAAATGCATGGAAGAATTTATCTTTTAATCATCGCTTTTGGGACGAACCTGCCTCCTTTCTATATATATGCCGAACTCATTCTTCCCTACCCTGAGTTCTGGACGGTGAAAGTCAAATGCGATATTTTCTTTACGAGTTGACTTCTCGTAGAAAACTGCCTCGCTCCGTTCGTGTTTCGGCCCCAGTAAAGCGCACTAGAAAGTACCCCCTCTCTTAAAATATCTATTCCTATGTCAAGAAAATAAGTGAATTACAATTATCATGCGGGGCGTGTTTATGGTCTTATGCGCAATCAACATCGATAATTTTCTTGAAAACAATAAATTGACGACAAAACAAATTACATGCTCGCGCTGTCTCTCTTCTCTTTGTTCTTGTCTAACAGCTTAATCCTGCGCGTTTTAATATTTCTACAGTACCTTTCTCTTCATATATTACAGTGAACCTGTTAGCCTCTCGGTGGTCGCCATTTTTCGTGTCCGAGTCCGTGACCAAAAATGTGGGCCGATCCCGGTGGCTGTGCAGGGCAGGAGCAGTGGCTCGTACCCCGGTAAGGCAGAGGCTTCAAGCACTCAGCAAAGTGAAGCGAACAGTGCAAACATTCTTGAGAATCACGCATACAACATACAGAACAGGATTCGTTTCAGTAAAGAACAAGCACAAAGCAAACATCCGAGCCACATAATTGATGATAAGGTGCTCCTGATAACAATGCGAATCACATAGCGCTCCCCGCATACGTTTCCCGGTAAAGATTACTCTTGCGCAAGCTGCTACGGCAACGGCAGCTTGCGACGTGTGAAGTGGCGTCTCTAGCCTTTCGTATATAAAAGAACCAGCCTAGAAACTAATTTCATTGTTTTGTAGCACCTCATTGGGTACTCAGCGCATAGCTGGACTCCCGAGGAGCAGCGTGAACATGAGTAGCGGCAAAGGGAAAAAGAAGCGGCAATACGACCTGCGGAGGAGTGCTGCGAAATTTACCATTACTCCCATTACTACCATTACTCTAAGCTACTATTACTACCCTTACTCAAAGCAATAAAGCCCCCCTCAGCAGTTGTAGTAGCGGTTTTCAAGAGTTTCCCTGGACATCCACTTTCGAAGGGCCGAGATAACGAGTAAATTTTTTGAGCTCGCATATAACGCGCTCTGCATATGTACTTTATTCTTTCTGTGCTTGTGTTTATTTTGCTAATACCATGATCCACTGTGTCCGCTTATTAAACGGGGATTATTTTCATACTGTCAATTTATTCTTCCCAACTAACAGTACGAGTGCATCAGAGGCGTGGTATTTGTGCGAGAAATGCAACAAATGCGGTCGCTGGAAAATGTGCAATTACCCTTCTGCCTGGTCCATTCTCGCGCACTATTTCCTCGTAACCATTTCTTCTCGTAACTCGCTTATGTCGATGCAACGCGTACATTTAGAAAGCCATGTTACTTGCTTGTTTGTTTCTTGGTATGCTTGTTAGTTTGTTTGTTTTCTTTCTTTCTTTAATGCAAAAAAAAAAGGAGTTCTCCTATTTTCTCGGGCAATGATAATGGGAATTCGAGATGTAGCGTGCGCATGGAAACAAGTTTGCATCCTCGACATACAATTTCTAATTACTTTGTAGCGAGGAAAGTTTGGGTCGGGCGTATGCTTTCTCTTGAACTACTTCTTTTCCGCAGCACTGCACACTTCACATACGAAAAAGGAGAAATGCTAATGGCGTCACCATCTAGGCAGAAAATAATGGCGACGTTAGCTTGCAATGGACACGCACGTCTGCTTCGCCTTATGTATACTCGCGCACTCTTGATTCGAAGGTCGAAGATATAACCTTTTATTGATTCCCGTAGCCCAACCCATGCTCTTTGCTATAAGTTGTTCTAAAAAGTGTGTGCCCTTGGGTGCTTCCTTAGACGCAGTTATTTCCACGGAATTAGCAGAAAGTAATATTGAGGAAGCATGCAAGCACTGAAGGAGCCCGAAGTCACCAAACATGGGACCCGGCCAAGTATCGAGAAAGAGCTATGTACCGCGAATAATGTCTGCGTTTGATTGATTCTGCGTTAATAATTACGATAAGCTTCTGAAACAGCTACCGGCTACAAAAAGGTCACTATAAATATTTATTCTGTGGTGTAAGCGTCAAGTTCCGGTTTCCTTTTTTGTGTGGTCATCATAACGTTCCATTCATTTAATCAAAAACCTAAATTAAGAAGAGCCCTCGATGGCTTACAGTTGCAGAAAGCCTTTGTCCAAGCACAGATGACTTCTGAATATCGTAGCGCTTCCATAAGTGCAGCGGCAGGAATTCGGCGCACTAAAGTCACTAAAGTTAGAAATTTACGTCTTTCCATCATCAGCGATTGAGTGCCGTCATAAGAGAGCTACTTTATTATCGCTATAGTGAATACATAAATTAAATATCAATTCAGGAGACCTTGGTAGTCTAATTTTAGTCCATACCGTCAGTGTAATGACGTCAGCGCGGCCCATGATGATGATCATGATCATGACCTTAAAGGCACTGGCACCTATTGATGAGGATAGTAGCTTGAGCCGGCAGTGACCATTGTTTTAGCACGTACTCTTTGGCCATAGTAGCCTTTGTTCCATTAAACCTTTTCGATCGCCATCGTCAGCACCCAGAAGGCACTCAGAGGGATTGGCCAAGAGTCATATGGGGCGCTATAACGTAAAATGATTCCAAACTGTTTTGATTCCAACTTCTGCAATCAGCCTCCACGATTGGTCAAAACATTTTCGAGCCAATGCCAACTTCGCCTGTCTGTCACGCGACGTCCCGAAAACCGCGATAGCTCCCCATCTGATATAACGTGTACACTCTGATTATGCATGATTAAACCACACAAAACAAAAATAATCATTCCTGATTCGACGCCTTTTCACCCTTAGCCCTCTGCTATTGGCCCAATGTTTACTGGCTACGCCTACTTCGCCTGTCGGTCACGCGACCTCACAATATCGCGAAAACTCACCATATCAAAGTTACGTGTACGCGAAAAAAATGCAATAATATGCCGAACAAAACTGAAAATTTTTCTGAATAGCCACAGACTGCCCCGTTCCGAAAGGAATAGAAGACGGCTGTCCGCCGATCACTCAGGCCCTCGCTACTCGCACCTGCCGGTGAGCATCTATTTATTTGCACATGATAAACCTTTTTGCGTAGCAGTAAAACGTTATCAAGCCCTTTCGGCACGTATACAACATCGCTCTGCCAACTCTTCCTTGCTGAGGATCCGTTTTAGCGGCATTCTCATCCTTCCGTTGCACGCCGCTGCGATTTTCGACCAGCCAGCGCACGCTAAGTAAGGCGAAGCGGACCAATTGGAGAAGCCGGCACCACCCTCTTCATGCGGTTATCTATTTTCACTGTGCTGGCTCGGCCCCATCGAAACCCTCTCCACTAGAGCGTGCTCCTCAACTCTTGTCAGCCAATTAGATAAAAAAAACCGCTGAGTGTATACAATGTTATTGGTTTTGCAAGCGAACAAAGGTGGCCTCCTATAAACGAGGAGAGTGTTTGATTCGGTTGTTCAGACAACGCTGTGGGTCACCGCCCGATGCTTGCGTCGGTGGTTACGTAAAAATGACGTCAGGAGTTTGGAATCAAAACAGTTTGGAATCATTTTACATTATAGCGCCCATGGTCTTCATAAATGTATAACAGAATTTCACTGGAAAATAATATGGGCGCTTTGGTTTCTTCGTCTTCATGTTCATTCTCGAGCTGCTTTAGCTGTAAACGGGAAGCGATGGTACTTAAACACTTTGCAAGCGTGTAATTAAAAAATATAAACCCTGACGTTCCGAAGTCTACTCTCGTCTTATCACGAACCCATAAAGGTTCTTGCTTGTATCCCATTACCTTAGAAATGTCGTTTTAAGGCGAACTTTGAGGAAGACTTTGGAATAACTTTTGAAAAACTTGGTTGGAACCATGCGAAAACTTTTATTCCAAAGAATTATTTGTGGGGAAAAATAGCCTTCTAGAATATCAAGCCTCATCATCATCATCATCAGCCTATATTTTATGTCCACTGCAGGACGAAGGCCTCTCCCTGCGATCTCCAATTACCCCTGTCTTGCGCTAGCATATTCCAACTTGCGCCTGCAAATTTCCTAACTTCGTCATCCCATCTGGTTTTCTGTCGACCTCGACTGCACTTCCCTTCTCTTGGTATCCATTGTGTAGCCCTAATAGTCCACCGGTTATCCATCCTACGCATTACATGGCCAGCCCAGCTCCATTTTTTCCGCTTAATGTCAACTAGAATATCGGCTATCACCGTTTGTTCTCTGATCCACACCGCTCTCTTCCTGTCTTTTAACGTTAGTCCTAAGATTTTTCGTTCCATCGCTCTTTGTGCGGTCCTTAACTTCTTCTCGAGCTTCTTTGTTAACCTCCAAGTTTCTGCCCCATACATTAGCACCGATTGTACACTTTTCTTATCAACGACAGTGGTAAGCTCCCAGTCAAGATTCGGCAATGCCTGCCGTATGCACTCAAACCCAATTTTATTCTTCTGTAAATTTCCTTCTCGTGACCAGGGTCACCTGTGAGTAATTGACCTAGATAAACGTACTCCTTTACAGACTCTAGAGGCTGACTGGCGATCCTGAATTCTGGTTCCCTTGCCAGGCTATTGAACATTATCTTTCTCTTCTGCATATTCATCTTCAACCCAATTCTTACACTTTCTCGATTAAGCTCCTCAATCATTTGTTGTAATTCGTCTCCATTGTTGCTGAATAGAACAATGTCATCTGCAAACCGAAGGTTGCTGAAATATTTGCCGTTGATCCTCACTCCTAAGCCTTCCCAGTCTAAGAGCTTGAATACTTCTTCTATGCATGCAGTGAATAGCATTGGAGAGATTGTGTCTCCTTGCCTGACCCCTTTCTTGATAGGTAACTTTCTACTTTTCTTGTGGAGAACCAAGGTAGCTGTGGAATCCTTGTAGATATTTGCTAAGATATTCACGTATGCCTCCTGTACTCCTTGATTACGCAATGCCTCTATGACTGCTGGTATCCCTACTGAATGAAATGCCTTTTCATAATCCATGAAAGCCATATATAGAAAGTTTGATTGTACTCCGCAGATTTCTCGATTACCTGATTGATGACATGGATATGATCCATCGTAGAATATCCCTTCCTGAAACCGGCCTGTTCTCTTGGTTTATTGAAGTCAAGTGTTGCCGTGATTCTATTGGAAATTATCTTGGTGAATATTTTATACAATACTGAAAGCAAGCTAATGGGTCTGTAATTCTTCAATTCTTTAACGTCTCCCTTCTTATGGATAAATATAATGTTGGCGTTCTTCCAGCTCTCGGGTACACTTTCAGCTTTTCAGGCATGATATCTCCTCCATATTTAATTAAATCTACTGTTATTTTATCTTCTCCAGCAGCTTTTCCCCTGGTCATGTCTTTCAAGGCCCTTCTAACTTCATCGCTAGTTATAGAAGGAGCCTCCGCATCCGATTCATCACTATTTTGAATGAAAGTAGCTTGGCTGTTTTGGGCACTGTACAGGTCAGTATAGAATTCTTCCGCTGCTTTTACTATGTCATCGAAATTGCTGATGATATTACCATGCTTATCTTTCAGTGCATACATCTTGCCTTGTCCTATGCCAAGCTTTCTTCTTACTGATTTCATGCTGCGTCAATATTTTACGGCTTCCTCAATCTTTCCCACGTTATAATTTCGAATATCCCTTACTTTCTTCTTGTTGATCAGTTTTGACAGTTCAGCGAATTCTATCTGGTCTCTTGAGTTGGACACTTTCATGTTTTGTCGTTTCTTTATTAGGTCCTTTGTTTCTTGGGAGAGCTTACCTACTGGTTGCACTGGTGCCTTACCTTCCACTTCCATTGGTGCTTCTGAGATCAGCCTAGTTACAGTTTGATTCATTACCTCTATGTTATCTTCATCTTCCTGTTCTAAAGCTGCATATTTGTTTGCGAGCACCAGCCTGAATTGGTCTGCTTTTACCCTTACTGCGTCTAGGTTGGCCTGTTTCCTCTTGACTAATTTCCCTCTTTCTCTCTTCAAATTGAGAGAAATCCTAGACCTCACTAACCTATGGTCACTGCACTTTACCTTACCTAACACTTCTACATCCTGCACTATGCTTGGATCGGCAGAGAGTATGAAATCTATTTAATTCCTTGTTTCTCCATTAGGGCTTTTCCAGGTCCACTTCCTGTTGCCACGCTTCCTGAAGAATGTATTCATTATTCGGAGCCTATTCCTTTCCACGAATTCTACCAACATCTCTCCTCTTGCATTCCTAGAATCGATGCCGTAGTTTCCAATTGCTTGCTCACCATCCTGCTTTTCCTCCACTTTTGCATTGAAATCGCCCATGACTATAGTATACTGAGTTTGAACCTTTCTCATTGCTAATTCACCATCTTCATAAAACTGTTCTATTTTTTCATCATCGTGACTGGAGGTTGGGTGTAGGCTTGTACTACCTTCATTTTGTACCTCATATTCAGCTTTATTACGACGACTGCTACCCTCTCATTAATGCTGTAGAATTTATCAATGTTGCCCGCTATGTTGTTATGGACTGGAGATCCTACCCCGGATTGTCTCTTATCTGGAAGACCGCTGTAGCAGAGGGCGTGGCCGTTAGTCAGCACTGTTTAAGCCTCATATCATGCATACTGCAACGTTTTTCAGGTATTTGTTAAAATTGTAGCTAAAAGCCTCAATTACTAAAGCATATGAACGGCAGCGTCCTCGATGAGTCGTCCATGAAAAGAGCAACAAAATCACCCTTCTGAGCAGCTTGAAGAGTAAGGATGGCACGAAGTTCTTACTTATTTCAGTTTGAGACTGTACACATATGCGTATGACAAACTGAACGCAGTGGTAACAAGAAGGAATGAGGATACACAGATGAGTCATTCTATAGGATATCCATCACAACGTCACACTCAGTAAGCTTTTCTTTCTCATTCTTAGGCAAAGCAACAAATGTTTCATTCATGCGCATGTCGCCTTTAATTTTGAAGACATAGGCGTCCAGCAGTCGCATGGAATGACCTCCGTTCTTATTTATTTTGTTTAACTTAGTTTAAACCTTACCTAAAATTTGTTTGCGTTATAGTGTGCGCGGACATACCGTACAATTTAGTTAAATTTTTATCCACCGTTCGTGCTCCCTAGCACGCCAGTTTTTAGGAACTGTCACGTTTGTGCTAACCGTCGTCAGTGAAGGTGACTAGCTAGCTTTAAACCGAGTGTTGTTGAAAGCAACATGTTCCGTGGATGCAGAAATCACTGTCTCAGGTCGGGAACAAGACAACTGAGCTTTAAAGTGGTAATAAAGGAACTGGAAACCGGTCTAGTTAGTCTTGATGGATCTTGAAATTTCAGCGGAAAAAGAACAGCCACAACAGAGGATCGCATACAGGCAACCCTTTTCGCTCTGAAATTCCGAGATCAGTCAAGACCAGTTAGACAGGCAGCGCTGTTTGTGTGTACTTCTCTGTTGTCTCTGTGCTTTCTTTATTTATTCTTCTTGCGCAGAAATTTTAGGTCGAATTGCTAAGGTTTCTTTCACCTGTTTATAGCTACCTACATGCTTTTCTGCAGGTGGAAAATTGAGACTACGCAAGTGGAAAAATGGGGAGTAAGCATACCATAAATTATACAAAAAAGTGGGTGGGAGGGAGACGTCATCTGCTGCCGAAGGTTGGAGTGATCCTACTCATATTTGATGAGAAATGCAAGTCTGCTAGGCACCGGTCCCATGTTCTTTAACATAGAAACTGACTTTGTTTTACAGCGAAGCTGGCTGTCTATGGCTAGGATCCGGGATTTTATGGCGTCCGAGCGGAAAACTTCTCCCCTAAAGAGTGAGAGTGAAAGAGCCAACAACAAAAGCAAACGCATGTCACCGCTCGCGTCGTTCGCGCGGTTGCGCCCCTCGGCGCAACCGCGCGAACCCGCTCGTGCCACTGCTCACGCGTTCATCATCGTCTTTTTCCACAGCTGGCTCGACTGCCGCTCATCATTCCACTTCTCACTTCTCTTCTGTCGCCGTAATGGGGAGGCCGCATTTACGGGGAGTATGAGTCATTGCTTAAGGAGGTAAGTCCGTCTTACGTGGGGGTCAGATTTAATAACAGAGATGATACGCGAATGCGTGTGCGTACTTATCGCCACGATTACCACCGATCCGGACAATAAATATGTTCGTACCTTTGTTCAAAATTCTGTGTCACCTCTGTGTCGTGCGCTAAACAGCTTCGCTGGTCATCCATCTTCACGGAGTGGAATGACTCATTTTTTTTCTCGCACATTACCATCAGGGTGTCGAACTGAACCCGAACCCGATCCGAAAACCATACCCACACCGAAATTTTGGCTGAACCTCAACCGGATCCGGAAGCGATTTCTTGGAACGTGCGTGGAACTCGACCCGATCCTGAGCTGAAAAAAAATGCGGCAGTTTCGCCCGAAGGATGGAGCATTACCAGCGTTGCGCTTGGACTCTCATTTAGGCCTCAACTCTGGAATTCAGCCACGGGGATATTTGCTCCACAGTCCAGGAATTTCTTATGGAGTCCAACCAAATGCCCTGTTAAATATTTATCTCTTCCTTTCTTTATGAGCATTTTAATTATTCTGATTCTACCTACTATTATTCCTTTCATTTTAACATGTAATTTAACCTTTAAACAACACATTCTCTAGCAGTCTTCATGTTTATTTGTTGTTATAACTTTAATCCATCTATGTCTTGGCCAATCCCACATTATAGGTATGAGCCATGAGTTGTATGGTGTTCTAGGTATACGGTGTTCTAGCTAGACGTGGGTGCGACCTATTGGTGCGGTGCAGCACGCAAGGCAACTCCTGCGGGGTGCAATAAACACCAGCGTGGCAGCTACGAAATGCTCTTGCAGTCGGGTTATTCTTTTAAGGGTGCTCTATTCCGACTGCTGAGGCAAGCGTCCGTGGCCTAATGCTTAATATGTAAATACTCGTGTGTGCTACAATAAAAAAAAGTCTATTGGTTAGAGTATCGGCCTTCTGTGCTAGAGATCCTTTGTTTGAATCCAGCCTTCGGACAATTCGTTGCATATTTATTTATTTAATGATATATATATATATATATATATCATTGTTATCAGCCTATGTTTAAGCCCACTGCAGGACGAAGGCCTCTCCCTGCGATTACCAATTACCCGTATCTTGGGCTAGCTGATTCCAACTTGCGCCTGCATATTGGGCGTGGAGCAGAGGTAGAACACCGGGCCTCTAATCTCCAGGTCCTAAGTTCGAATCCTCCTCCAGTTTACTACATTTTCAGGAATAAAGTGGCGTCTGACACCGGCAATATATATATATATATATATATATATATATATATATATATTATCGAGAGCTAGTGCGGTTACATACTAATCCAGGTGCAATCAAATTCGGAAGGTTCACTAAGCTTCAACAAAGTCACTCTCTCACCACAAGAGAAATTGGCCTCCCTAGTGCAGTATTCGACCACTACCTCCCTCCTGATATATATCCTATAATAACAAGAAGCCAACAAACACAGACACCAAGGAAAACATAGGGAAAATTATACTAATTGCATTAAAGAAATGATAAACAAATGGAAAAATGAAAGTGGATGAAAAAAACGACTTGACGCAGATGGGGAACGATCCCACGTCTTCACATTACGCGCGCGATGGTCTTACCAATTGGGCTACCGCGGCGCCGTTTTCCCACCCACTTTCTGGACTATTTATGTTTTATACCTGAGGCGCTATAACGTAAAAGGATTCTAAACTCCTGACATCAAATTTACGTAACCACCCACGCAAGCATCGGGTGTTGACCCGCAGCGTTGTCTGAACAACCCAATCAAACACTCTCCTTGTTTATAGGAGGTCACCTTTGTTCGCTTTCAAATCCAATAACATTGTTTACACTCAGCGGTTTTTCTTATCGAACTGGCTGACAAGAGGCGAGGAGCGCGCTCTAGTGGAGAGGGTTTCGATGGGGCCGAGCCAACACATTGAAAATAGATAACCGTATAGAGAGGGTGGTGCCGGCTTCTGCAATTGGTCCGCTTCGCCTTACTTAGCGTGCGCTGGCTGGTCGAAAATCGCGGCGGCGTGCAACGGAAGGATAAGAATGCCGCTAAAACGGATCCTCAGCAAGGAAGAGTTGGCAGAGCGATGTCGCATACGTGCCGAAAGGGCTCGATAACGTTTTACTCCCACGTAAAAAGGTTTATCATGCGCAAATAAATACATGCTCACCGGCAGGAGCGAGTAGCGAGGGCCTGAGCGATCGGCGGGTAGCCATCTTCTATTCCTTTCGGAACGGGGCACTCTGTGGCTATTCAGAAAAATTTTCAGTTTTGCTCGGCATATTAATGCATTTTTTCGCGTACACGTCACTTTGACGTGATGAGTTTTCGCGGTATTGTGAGGTCACGTGACAGACAGGCGAAGTGGGCGTAGCCAGAAAACATTGGACCAATAGCACAGGGATAATGGTGAAAAGGCGTCGAATCAGGAATGATTATTTTTCTTTTCTACGGTTTAATCATGCATAATCAGTGTGTACACGTTATATCAGATGGGGAGCTATCGCGGTTTTCGTGACGTCGCGTGACAGACAGGCGAAGTTGGAATTGGCCTGAAAATGTTTTGACCAATCGTAGAGGCTGATTGCAGAAATTGGAATCAAAACAGTTTGGAATCATTTTACGTTATAGCGCCCCTGGAAACTAACCCTGGGAGTGTTAGCCCGCGTCACCACTCACAAGCCTTGGCGGCGGATTTGGGGTACTTTGCCTCGAATTAACACCAAAGGCCGTGGGTTCGACTCCCACCAAAGGTCGTGGATTCGGGTGCCTTAATTAACTCTATCTTAATTAGTCTTGCCTTAATTAATTTTGTCTTAATGGCAGTTGTCAGCCTGCTCCCTCCTTAATACCTTTGTGTCCTTGTGTGTATATGCGTACAAATCAAATAATAATAATAATAATAATAATAATAATAATAATAATAATAATAATAATAATAATAATAATAATAATAATAATAATAACACCAAAGGTAGTGGGTTCGACTCTCGTCCTTCACGATGTCAATTGGAATCCAACTTAGAGATATAGACGGTTCTCCCATATCTATTAATTGATAGCCTAATTCGCCCTAATTAACACCACAAGTAATGGGTTCGACTCCCACCAAAGTTTTGTGTCATTAATTTTGGTGCCATAACGCCGGACGGTTTAACGCCGGGCATCAGATTTTTCACCCCATGAGCCGTCTAAAGAGTTCGCCTTAATAAGCATTCAAATGAAATTCATTTACATCAGCCGTTGGTATCGATTTTACCTAAGAACGCCCAAGTTAATAGTTCCACTAATACCCATGGCTCCAGCTACGTTGAACGAAAAATTTGCATGCCGTTGAGGCGCCAATGCTCCAGCCGCAACACTCTCGAGAAAGAGGTCAAAAGGTGAGTTGACCACAATAGAAGGAGCAGCAGTGAAAGACAGGCGTCTTGCAGGTATAGAGCGCACGACACAATACCCAGTACCGGCGGAACAATACTGAGTTGCATCCTATACGTAACCAACTGCGCCTGATGTCGGCAACACGGGTGCCTGGAAGCCCTGACATGCACATCACTGCCTGCGTGTATGCGCGCTTCTGCGCTTCGCACAGCGCTTTGCAAGCGCTCTGCTTTTGGCCGAGCCACAGTGCTTACGTACGTAATATGGCAGATCGCGAAGCGCGTTTCTGTCCCCCCGCCTCATTATAAACGCAGCAGGGTGCAGTACTCATCGCAGGGACGGCTATAGGTCGGCTGGCAGCGTGGTTATTCATTGCTGAAATTGAATTTCGTCCTCAGACGCGTAGACGAGGGCGGCGCTTTCCCGCCATGTTATTAACCAGGACGTGGGTGAGCGGTAGAGATGGGCGAAGTTTGTTTGTGTGTTTGTTTGTTTGTTTCCTAACGCCGAATGAAAGGCTCGACGGTTCCAGGCGAACGTATACACAGGCGGGAGTAAGTAAAACACACAGAGCCGAAGAGAAGGCTGGGGAATATAACATCCACGAGACGTAGACACCGTGCCTACGCACGTCAGCTTTGCTGCGCCTGGTCTCCGCATTGTTCGGATGACTGTGTTTACCGCTATTGCTGTTCCGCCCAGTGGCCCAGTGACGACGGAAATTAGACGCGCCGTGCGACGGTCGGCGAAGAGTTTGAGTCGTGACTGAGCGAACGTGTAAATGGGAATAACGGTAGCTCCCAATTCCGGCCCATTCTTACTGTTCCTCGGGCCGGCCACGACATTCTGTGCCTGTAGGCGCGTAGGAAAGAATACGTACGCAATGCCATTCCTCCTGTGTTTTTTCTGTGTGGTTTTTTTTTTTTTTTTTTTTTTTGCTGTGCTGCTTTTCCAATTCCACGAAAACGGCCGGGCGCATCGAGTAAGGTTCCAAATTCCGTTATGTGTAGGAAATAAAAAAATAAAAAATAAAAATAAGGACCGCATAACTCCAGGAAAAAAAAAGAAAACTCACAAGGTGGCTTGGGAAGATCACGTCATCCTTCGCCGTTTTCTATAGATTGGTCGTGTCTTCTTTGTAAACGTTTGGAAGCAGCGTGATGCCGTAAAACCAGAATAGATCGGCGGTCACCGGAGGCGGAAGCCGCGTAATGATAGAGCGCCCGCTGTCCGAGCATGTTTTCTGGCCCTAGGGAACCGATTACAATGAGCGTGCTGTGGTCTACCGAAGGCGCACGCGCACCCAGTGACCTAATTAAGGCTTCAGAAAAGGCCGAAAAGTACAACGTAGCAGAAAACGCGCGAACTCGATGGTGTGTAATTCAGAGAAGTGAGAGATTCGTTTCTAACGTGCAATTGGAGACTTGCGCGTAGATTGCGTCCGTCATGAAAGCAAAAGCCGACCAACACAGAAATGTGGGTCTATTTACTTGAGACGCTGGTGTTCGAGCTCGTGATTTTGAAGACAGCGGGAAAACTTGGACGCCATTATCGAGAAATACCGGGCTGTATTTATCGGGCTCACCTGAAACACTGTGAGGATGATTCCATCGCGAGCTGGTACATACCGAAGGTGCCTGTCCTAACCATAGATGACTATACAGCTGTGTAAGCCAAGGGGAAGGGGAAAATAAAGCAATAAAGTAGAAATTATAACCGATAATGCATTTGCCGAAGTGTTTCTGTTCTGATAGAGGACGATTGATCAGTCTGTCAAGCGTTGCACACATGACTTGCCTCAGGCACCACACATATGACATAGAGGCGGTGTGTAAATGTCTCCTCACAGCTGCATGTGTTGCACGTGGGGCTGGCGGTCATTCTAGCAAAGAAGACATAGGTGTTGGGAAATGTGACGTCGAGCCACAAACGGCACAACGTGACCAGAGAAGGAAGAACAAACTTCTATTGAAACGAGCAGTTTAGTTGGCTGGGCCTCCCACGTGGGGACGTCGAGTTCTTGCCTCTTCGCCGCCTCGCAGGCTGGCTGGGTAGCGCAGAGTTGGTCGTCCAGGTGGGAGCTGCGCAGGGCGGCGTGCCATCTAGACGAGAGGGTCACAGTATTAATTGTTGGATATTTTGGTGTTTACATTCCCATAGCATGTGGGGAAGCGATGCTACCTGAGTCTTACAGATCTTGCAAGTGTTACTAGAGTAGATGTCTGGGTAGATCCTGTGGTAACGTGTAAGTGAGGGGTACGTGTTTGTGTGTAACAGGCGAAGAAGAAAAAAAAAAACACCGATGATTACGATACTCCCTAATGCGAAATTTGAGTGCAGCTCTATACGTGTTTTCACATCGCGAAATATTGGCTGGCGCGGACAATCTGTCTCGTAACATATTACAAAGAAATTGATTTTCCGGGTTACCTGATATGCAGGCGTGATTGCGTCTCACGAGACGGTGGTGTAGCGGTTATTTATAAGTCTTCTTTAAAGGGTTGCCTTACTGATCAAATAGCTGATTACAAACGCGTGTTTCTAAATATTCATTAGCTGGTTTTGCTTTTGTGCTGTACGTTCTTTTTTCAAAATTTGTGGTTAACGTGCCAAAACCATAGTCTGATTATGAGGGACGCTATAGTGGGAGACTCCCAGTTAACTTTGACCACATGCGGATCTTTAACGTGCGCCCAATGCATGGCACACGGGGGTTTTCGCATTTTGCCCCATCGAAATGCGGCCTCCAGGTCGGGATTTGAACCCGTGGCTTCGTGCTGAACCGCGCAACACCATGGTCGCTAACCTATCACGGCGGGCCATGAGCTCTATATCGAGCGTCCGATTCCTCTGTGTCGTTTTTCCATATATAGGCTATATGGTCAGCTACTTATCCGTCGTACACGAAATAATATTGCATCTGGTGATTTTAATATGCCGTCCTTAGACCGGAAGCAATTATTTCACGGAAAATGTGTTCTTGTTGATATCATTCTAGACATGAAGCTAGCTGTAAACCTTAAACAGAGGGTTTGTGAATGCACACTTGGCAAAACTATTTTTGATGTATTTTTATTTTCGAGACATTTTTGAAGGTATGTTGACTGTTGAATCGGGTATATCTGATCATTCTTTGTTGTCTTTTTCGCGGTCGACTGATAAAGGTGGTAATTACTCGAAAATGATCTCGAAAGAGTCCTAAATATTTCGATCGTAGCAATAATGTGTGCATCATGGACCACCTACAACAGACATTTGAGAGCTGCAGACATAATGAGCGTTAAGAGGTTTCTTTAAAATTCTGTTAGTTTCTCAGGTAAAAATACCCTGCCGTTGAGGACCGTAAAACTGAATAGGAGTCATTCTCAGATTAACCGTGAAGTAATCCATATCAAGCGCAAGTTAAAATGCCCCAGGAAGACGAGAGACATAGGAGCAGCACACTTTGCAGAACGTAAAAGGAAATTGGTAGAAAAAGACAAGCACGCGAAATGTCATTCTTTAATGTAACTCTACCAGATTTCATCAAAACGAATCCTGAAACCTTCTGGTGATATCGTGCGCAAGCTAAACAACGGGTGAAACAAATTATGTTGAACTAGAAGCTTGTAACGGACAGCAAAAAAATTGTTATATCTTTTAACCAATATTTTCAAACTGCGTTCACTGTTGGATATAATTACCCACACCATGCGTATAACCATAACAATTCAGATGTTCAGTCATATTTGTTCAAGGCTGTATTATGTAGCTAATTAAACAAGTTGCGGTCAAGATAGTATTCCGAATGCGTTCTCAGAATGGTACACGCTGCAGTGGTTGGCATTTTTAATAAACACATTTAAAGTTTCTTGACGCACTAGAGAGTTCGTCAATGACTGGAAAAACGGACGCGTAGCACACATCCACGAGAAGGATTACAACTTACGCGTTTGTAACTATACAGCCATTTCGATTACATCTACATGTTCTAAATTATTAGAGCATATAGTGGCAGCAAAGATGAGGTATTTTTAATAGGTAAAATATTCTCTCCTGTTCCAACACGGATTCTTAAACGGAATGTATACTACCACTCAACTAGTAACTACTGTTCATGACTTTTCAAGCGAAGCTTGTGTTGGCTCACAAGTTTCGGTGGCGTTGTAGTCACGTAAAAACTCACGTGTGGCGCATACCCGCATTACATATACGGGTATGAGCCAGGGATATGCGGGTATGAGCCAGGGTCAAGAACGAGCAGGTGCGGGGAAAGCTTCGCCGGCGCCGGATCAGGTGACGCGCAGGACCAATCAGGGTCGTTTGGTTTCTCGCGGGGAGGGAAAGGGAATGAAAGGGGGTTGGCGCGCGCTCCGCCGGGCTTCCCTCTTTTCAGATCAGTTTCGGTGTCCGGATGGGAAAGCTTAGCGTGGTGCGTTCCGCCGAGGAGCAGGCTGCGTTTTAGCAATGGCGCTGCAAACGCGTTTGGGAAAGGGCTCGTCGATAGGCTGATTCTAGCGTGAGGGCTTCCGAAGCCCAGATGAAACGTCAGCGAAGAGCCGCGGGCCCCGAGTGTCGGAGCGCGATGTTGAGGCCAAACGTCAGTGAACGGCCACCGACCCTGAGTAGCGGGAGCACGATGTTGAAGCCAAACGTCAGCGTCGCCTTGCCCTCCAGGAACCCGACAACGGTGGTGCACGCCTCGGCAACGCTAGCGCCAACTTTCCCGGTGCGTCGGGTAGGTTTCAACGCGAGTTTCTCAACCGGAACTTCGGAGCCAGCTGCAGTGTGTGTGACCGGTTGTGGTTCGAGCACAACGTGGTACGCGTGAGTGCAATTCGTTCCGAGGAACACCAAAGAAACACACGACAAGCTTCGCTTACCCCCATTTCCTCGACAAGGGAGGGGCTACTGATTTTTTTAGTGTACTTGACATTTCAGGATAACTTAACGTACTATTCTTAGATTTCATAAAGACCTGTGACAAAGTGCCACACAGCAAATTGATTTATAGACATGAATACATTTAGCTTCTTTAATTCAATAATAAATGGATCAAAGATTGTTTAGAAAATAGAACAGAGTATGAACAGCTAAATGATGCTGTTTCAGAGTCCCTGCTTGTCACTTCTGGAGCATCGCGGGGCAGTGTTTTAGGGCCATTATTTTTGTTTTATATATAAATGTCCTGGTAAGTGCAGCTTCAAAGTAAGCCTCAATTAAGTTATTCGCCAATCACTGTATTATTTTCAATAAAATTAATCAAAGTCTTAAACATGATGACCTGCAGAGATCAATTTCTGAAATCGAAGGCAGGTCCGAAAATTCGGATATGTATATGAATAGGACAAGTGTACTTTTAAGGATTACGCATAAAAAGAATCCTTTATTTCAATAAAAATTTCAAAATAGCTATGTCAAGGAAGTTTTCAAGCACAAATATCTAGGAGTGACTCTTCACGATGATTTGACGTGGTCATCGCATATTTCAGGCTTCTGCGCTACCGCATTTGGTAAGTTTTGTGTCTTAAAGGGACTGACAACTGATTTTTACGGACCCAGTTTTTTTTTATAGCGCTACGAAAAGCTCACCCTCGGTAGTGTTTACACCTGCAGAGGTTACTTTCAAAAGCGCGTGGATATTTTGTAAGCAGAATTTTTCGAACTGAGCAGCCTCTAAAAAAATAAGAGTCCCTCCTCCAGCAACGCTGAGAAATGATAGCGATGCCTATAGCTCGCCTCGCAAATTGTGAAAGCCGCCCATCGTCCTGCTTTCTCTGGAGGGAGTGCAACTGTGGTTAACCACCTATATTGTCACCTTTCCAACCACTCTTAAAGGTAAATAGACTGGTACAATAAGTTTGCGTTGTTGTATAGACCTTTCTTAGAGTTCTGCCGCGTTTTTCCCCAAGTACATGCCTACGTCATGGCTGGCTGGCCCCCGGCGTCGTTATTCTGTCGATAGTCGAGCCAAGCCCACTCAGCATAAACAAAGGCGGAGGTAGCGCCACTTTTCTGCTCACTACAAACGAAGGCTTATCTGCACATTGTAAGTTAGCAAAAACTTAAAATAGAAAGAATGTTACTGCATTTCAATAATAATAAAAAGACCAGGAACCGCGTACTATAGTAGAAGGTCACGTGGTAGACCTCATAAGTACGTTCATGTTTTTGCCACGTGGGGCGCCAAAGGTAATTTTTCGCGACTTTTAGTGAAGAATTAAAAATATAAATCCACGTTTAATGATAAAAACAGGGCCCGTTCTAGCCAATACGATAGACAATTTTTCCATCAGTCGGGTTATCTCAATTCATGTTCTGAGCCGTTGTCTGTCCCTTAAAGAAAGAAGCTGAATCATTCCCTTTTAATACCTAAACTCCCAGCATATAGGACCTTTGTTAGATCAGAATTAGAGTACACGTCAGAGCTCTGGGATCCACACACAAAAAATTATACATGGCAGTTCGAAATAGCACAAGAAAGGCAATTAGATTTGTTTCCCGGAAAAACAAAACATTTGACTATTTCACAGCTTATGGCTCGCAGTAATGTTCCACCTTAGAGCTTCGTGGAAAAATTGCCCGCCTGGCTTTTTTGCATAAGCTCTTGAGCGGCATATTCAAGATACCTGTTCCATTCCATCTTGCCCCATAAATTACACAAAAGAATCGGCACACGCAGGATCATGCATTCAACCCCATTTTTTGCCAGTATGAATTCACTGTAGTACAGCTTTTTTTTTCGAGGATCATTTTGCGATTGTAACTTGCTTCCGTGTTCCGTTTTTGAAGCGCAAAAGCTTTCCCAAGCGCTTGAAGAACATTTCATTAGTTAAGTTGGTCCTTTGGTTTCTCCGACCAAATTTTTTAGTGTTATGCTGAAATTTTTGTGCATGTCTACGTGTATGTATATAGTATAGGAATTTTATTTTATACTTCAATATTGTAATAACGCTTTACTGGTGTCTATTCTTTCTGGCTGTTCATCGCCGTGAATGTATCCACTGTGCTCATTCTTGGTTGTACCTGCTGCTATATGAATCCACTCCTGTTAAGGCCCAGAGTATGGCCGGCAAAATATTGAAATAAGTAAAAATTGAAACTTCGACTTCATTCTCAGCAGCAGAATGTCACTGCGCCGGGTGAAACTCAAATGCTTCTAGTACAATCTAGGAGGTTCCCATTATACTTTGTAAGCTCATAATCTTCCAAGTGATGCGATGAATTTTTTTTTTCGCACTATACGTTGCTCAGGTGAAACTTACTGCCTAGCTTAAACCATGCCATTTTAGCACTAGCAGATGAGATTTAGCCTTCTTTGAGTAGTCGTGGTTGTACAAACGCACGACCGGTAGTCAATGTGAGTTCTTCGACTGTGCTAACGGTTCAGCGAAGTGCAAATGTACAGCCGTCCAAATCTTTAGCTAGCGTGCGTGAGCGGCGACTTTCTGTGCGCCAGCACCTTAAAGTAGGAACAAACTTACAAATGACTATGCTGTCTGACTATGCTCACAAAGCTCGTCAAGATAGCGTAGTCATTCGTATGCTTGTTCCTAATTTAAGGTGCTGGCGGACAGAAAGTCGCAACTCGCGCACGCTAGTTAAAGATTTGGGCGGTTGTGCACATTCCCCGCTCATATAAAAACGCTTTCGCCGTAACCTCACGAGGCCTCTACGTAGGAGGTCCGTCTAATTGCGTTCCCTCTGTGCTCCGGGTACATTTATCTCGGTCACTACGCATCCACTACAGCGCGGACGACGACAGGCATGGCCGCATGTTTTGCGCACACGAAAGGTCTCGTAGCGTCGCTGCGCATGCGGGCTACACGAGGCCAAGGGTCAAGCGCATGTCCACGAGCGTTTAGTTCATTTCTGTCCACTATTTGCTCCTTATACGCGCCGATTCTACATGATGCATGACGTGCAGTTGCAAACTTCGCAGCGAAATTGCGTCGAGTACTTGAGTGCAATCAGCAAGGGTACACAGAAAACCATTAGCAAGATTATTTGCGCTCAAGAAATTGAGCGCAAGTAAAAGAAATATCTAAGAGAACTAAAGTTTGAATGCAGACAAACCTTTGTAGAGATATGGAGGGTGTCGCGTGTAATATGCGTACCAAAATTACGGCCATACTAAAATGATCAAAAAGCGGTTTACTTGCGGGTGCTTGAAAAAAGTTAAAAAAATGTTGCAACTTGCCTATAGCAACGACCGGGAAATTTGAAAATAATTTCTGTACGCGAACTACGCGGCCGGAGGTTAAACTATAAAGAAGTGGAAAAGGTGGCGCATTTACATCAGTTGAGTATTTACATCAATGTTGGGTAGGTGGAGGAGTAAGAAATTAAAAAAAACGTCCTAGTTGAACAGCAGGGTGGAAATCTCTAGGAGACTCGAACGAATATCGTATAAAATTAAGGGTTGGACGAAATAAAGGATCGCATGCATATGCGGACATTGTGCAGCATCCAGGGAAAAAATTCAAGTTTGTGAGTCAATTACAAGGTGAACGATAAAAAGTAATGAATAAAAAAAAACGAGCTACTGGGAGCCCATGAAATCACCTCGGAAAGACGACAAAATTTTTATGGACTATTCTGGTTAGAAGGCGGAACAAAGACTTCGAACTGAATCTTTGCATATGTACAGTCGAATACTTCTGAAGCCAATTTAAACAATGAAAAAATATTTACCAAATTAGAACTACTTATTCACTCACTTTGATCAGAGTGATGTTTACTCGGAGGTGGCCGCAGTCGAATAGGAATCACTTGTGAAGCACGTGTCGCAGGAACAATACAATGTCCAGAGGGCGCGGCGCGTGTCACGGAGGTGTAATGCTCGTTGGCTGGAATGTGTGACAGCTTCGCTGGTCTTTGATGAATGATTCTGCAGATTTGCATAAATCTGCTATGAATAATTAAATGCTATTTGGAGGAACTCGTTCCTCACCTGAGCGGTAGTATAGACACAAGGTATTATGCACAAAATGCACACGGAACGTTCCTTCACAAACATTTTGCCAATTTTCTAAAGGATTGTGATTTGATGAAGAGAGCGTTGAAAATGAGAGGAAAATTAGCTCGTTGTAAACACAGGCTGGCTACTCTGTTATGCGATTAATGGGTTCAAATATATGCGACAGAAAAACGCAGTTAAAAAAGGAAAGGATGTTTGTGGAAGTAACGCATGTCCTAAAGAAGTATAGAGTATAGCGTAAAACTGTCTACTCAAGACGGTAGGGACCAGTGTCCCAGAATTCTTTGCTCCGACAAGGGCCGATTGTGTGATCTCTATAGCGTCTTCTAGTGTTACTCTACAGGGACATGCTGTAGCGAGACCACAGAAGAGGTGCCCGATTGTCTCCTCAGATGGCTGTCTCTTCAAGTCGTTACATGCAGGGCTATCGACCATTCCAATTCACTACAAATAGACCCTCGTGGATGCCACGCCGAGCGACCGGAGGCACAGATAGGCTGCTTATGCTTGTGGCACTGCATAAGGAATACAGAGATGCAGACATGCATCCAAGCTACGGAGACGAGAGCTCTGCCGAGTTCCCCTGTGCCAGTGCAAACTTTCGCACCAGCGAGAGAAGCTTTTGAGCATGCATCTGTTTACGGCAGTCATATCGGCCGGCCGTGGACATCACAATGAGTCTCTTCCGCGTAGTGGTTACCAGTGATGCCGCCAAGGCACGGTATCCACTGATAAACGATGCTTAATTTCTTTTGGCTGTCTGACTCTGATATCAGGAGACAGTTGTTCACTATGTCTAGGATGTAACGATGACATCAGACACTGCATTGCTTCCTTCGAGACAAACTTGCGCGCCAGTGAGCGAAGCCCCTGAGCTGCCACCGTTCTCGACAGTTATAGCGGCACAGTGGGGAGATTATGCGGCCTCATTCGTACGGATGCCGCTAAGGAGCGGTATCTATTGATAAACGAAGTTGAGTCCCTTTTCGATTGCCTGATGGTGTAGTACTGTAATACAAGTGACTAGTTGTTCATTACATCTGGGATGGAAGGGCGACATCAGACATTGTACCGCTTCCTTAGAGACTAAAGAGATAGACTCTGACTCTACTGATTCCTGAATAATGAATTCTAGAGCGCCACGAAGGGCTATGAATTATGTATCAACATTCAGTGAAGACGTAGACAAAAAAGAGTTCGACGGAAAGGCAAGGAGACAATGAGCCGTATAGCACCCGCTTAGCTGCCGCACAGTAAATAATGTACTAAAAGGGGAGAACATAAAGGGTGGGACGAGCAATTAATGCCCTCATACGCACATGAGCGCTCAGTGCGCAGTAAGAGTTAAGTGAGTTTCAAGAAGGTTAAGGGCGCTCTAATAGTTTTCTCCGTGCCAGGCTGCGGCGGCCATAGTTACAAAAGCTTTTTTTCCGTTGTGAGCGCTCAGTCTGCTAGGTAGCTTGTGAAAATGCGGAGAAAAAATTGTTGGTCATTCAATACAGGGCAGGGACACATGGGCGGCTCTATTGTTTCACGGGTATTGTACGCAGCACTGCAAGGTATTTCGATTAAGAATAAGTGTTCAGAAAAAGAACACCACGCCACTAGTCATACATCAGTGCTGTTTCATAATTGGAGAGTTTAGTGAGAGCTGAAGATACAAGGAAGCGTGCACTGAGCATATACGACAATTACTGAAGTCAGGTGGATTCTATTGTGGCAGTACAGTGTAACAAAGCAATAAAGACATTTTTCACAACTTCTTGACGCTGAGATAGGTACACTGTATATTTGCCTCGTAGTAATTTTACTACGAGGCAAAGAGAATTGTTTTACCACTGTGGAAAAGAAAATTAGTTAATAGATAAAATGTTGTGACAATTGCCACGGTTTCTTTTAAAACGCACATCGTAGCTTTTTTGTTCTTTTTAGAGGTGTGTTGTGTACATGCTTCGTCAATTTTTATTATTTGTTTTTTTAAAGATTGAGTGTGATGCACGAACTAGCCCAATTTGTCGCAGGATTGGTACCTTGTAAATAAATTATGCTAGTTTTCTATGTGCGCTACATTAAATTAGCAGTATTTATTATTAAATTGGCAACACTCACTACAGATAAATAGGGTTTGATAACATGCGCAGTTATTTTTCTACGCGATGGCTGAACGCAGTGGAATGGCAATAATAAGGAGCAAAAATAATTATTACCATGTTACGAATTAGAAAATGAAGAGTGACATGGGTCGTGCGCATCTTCATTCAATTCCAATGAAGCTGCGATGCTTCCCACAGCATTCCTCGGCCGGATCTTTCTTCTGCCGTGGTCTCATGAACAACATGTCACTCAACCAATATGTGACGACAAATTGCATTCAACATGTAGTTTAGACAAATCGATGTACATACCCACCCCTCCCGCGCTATCACTGGAACAGCGGGATGCCTATGTAATAGTCTTAGTATTAAAGCCTATGTCGCGAGCCATGCAGCTTGATTGGGACTTTCATTGCCAATGGTTCGGTGGTGGGACTATTGTATGTCTGTGGTGAATTGACTGGTGGCATGAAACTCGGCTTAGAGTGACGATAAAAACAGTCGACGTTTCCGCACGTCCCTGTTTTTTTTTTTTCACTACTAGTATTGAGGGATGATCAGCTTCGCCTTCTGAATAACGGCTTTACTTGCGACAGGCCAAGAGTATGACACCGTTTTTTTTTTTCTTTTCATTTTTGCCGTGTTGTCACTCAGCAAAACAAGATACGTTTATCCGCATGCTCAGACTACGGTTTCGTTCCCGAAATTTAATCACCCGTCTAGGCTCTGTTGAAACGTTATTTAAAAAGAAACTTTCTCAGTAACAAGCCTTTGCACTCCACCCGTCTTTCAGTTTCTGTCATAGTCAGCTGCCGTAATTGGAAAATCCCGATACATATTACAAGGGCTCGTCAAGAGAAAAAAGAAAATAGGGGGAAAACACATCTCCTGTACATTGGCGCAACAGCGACAAGAGAGAAAAAGGTAAAGGAAAGACAGGGAGGTTAACCAACAACGAGCAACAGCGACAAAATAATTTAAAAAGTCGAAATGAAACGCTTTAATTTTTTGTGAGCGACGAAAAGCTCGAGCCTCACGTTAGCCTTTTCTGATACGTAAAGAGGGAAGCCGCGATTTAAAAAAAAGGTTAATATTGGTTACACCATTGTGCAAAAGAAGGATACGTAGTAAACTGTTGGCACTGTTGACATGTCAGATAAGCAGGATCTCGCAGAAGGCTGAGCAAGACAACAACTACAAAAACGACAGCACAGAAGAAGTGATAGAAACGCGACATTTACTATATCTTACACCGTTCGGCACTCAGAACTATCGCGCTTACCTGTTCTCAACCAAGATACCAAACTTGTTGAAGTGTTTACGTGCTTCCTTCTTCGTCGTTTCATACCAGTAAAGCCTTTTTTTTTAACTAGATGAAACGGGAAAGGCAATGTCTCAATTTTAAATGATTACCTGCAGTAACACGGCTATGCAGGCGTATAATAGCAATAATAAGGAGGCTGCTGTTATACAAGGCTCTATGAACGTCGGCTAAGTCACGCCGCTGTCAGTGCGACCCGTCAGTCCCGTCATTAATTACGTGCCACTTTTTTTTATTACTTTTTCTAGCCTAGCCAACCAACGGCAGCTATTCAGACACGCGAGCCTTCGACGGTGGGCGGGGAGCCCGAACCACTGACCCCGCCACTGTCGAGCCTTTCTGTCGGTGCTCGCCTTTTCATCAGTCTCTGTCCACTGCTCCCGCTTGCCTCTTGATTTCCCTGTTTCATTAATGGTGCTCTCACCGGACGTGACGGCTTCCCTGCAAGGGCAATAACTACATATAACACTCGCCCGTTAGTTCGTGAGCACAGCTTACTTTTTGAAAGTATTCACCCGACAGATCCACGCAGGTCTCGTTGCGGCCTAAACGAAACTAAAGAACGAAAAAAAAAAGAAGAAAAAAAACGGTCTGGCTTTTGAGCGAGCTTCTCTGTGCACGGAGTTGTCCGCGTGTGCGGATCACCGCCTCTTTGCTTCTTTCTATCAGTGCTGTGCTGCGTCAATGTTGGTATTGATGACCATGCTGCTTTCTCTCTGTGTTAAACAAAATAATGATCGGCATTCGTGCAGCTGCAGCAGAGTAATGCGATTCCCCACCATTACCTCACCATTTACTCGGGGACGGATTTTGGTCGTGGTGTCGCTTCATTGCGCTATTCTACATACTTTGATCTAACCTGCATATGCCGCACCTAAGGCGCGAAGCGCAGATTCACTGTATTTGAATATATTGCAACGACGTGGGATCGACGAGGACGCGGAGCAGCACCAACAAAGACACTTTATCAGTCGCCAAGAAAACCGACAACGTCTTCTTCGTCTCCACGCTTAACCTAAAAGCCCGCGCTACTCCAACCTTGTCCCGACTGGCACATACCCGCGGCAATATAGTTGTTCCATTGACTCCCCCCGTAGAAAAGAAATCATCGTCCCGATGACAGAGGCTTGACAAACTGCGATAAAGAAAAAAAAAAGAAAAACTGCGCAGTCTTGTCAGTCTTCATAGTACGGCTTCATACGAAGCACGTGAACGACCTCTGGTGAATGCCGTCGGCGCTCCATACTCCATACACATATACTCTCATATACAGTAACTCTATACAGGGTGTATTAGCTAACTTGTGCCGCCTTACAAAGAAAACCTGCTGTTTGCTACGCCGAATGCAACCAAGTTGAATCAATGCAGAATTTTGCGCGAGTCAAAGTATTAAATCAGAGCTTTTTTTTTTTGCTCTTCCCCCCATCTCGTGGTAGCTAGCTACTGGCGTTTGCTGTCTTGCCAATTATACAACTTGGGCTATTGGGTATTCGTATATGCAACTGGGCATTCAGCACTGGTTATGGAAACATTCTTGATCAATCTCTCAAACTGGGTATATATTCCACTGGGTATGTGCTGTAATAGACAAGTATAACGAGAGACAACAACTGAAGCATTCGGCAACGAAAACAGCCGAGTGGGGAGAACGAAGTGAAGGAAACAAAATAGAACCGGAGCGTGCATTGAGCGATGGAGCGTTGAGCTACGTGGGAAGGGAAGAGGGACAAGCGATGTGAAGACATATCAGTAAGTATATCAAGGAAAGCTTCGCTTATTACTGATTCCCACATATACATGGGATCCGGTCCTCTGTTTCTTTTTTTTCCCTTTTTTACTGTAAGCCTCATCATTTAAAGGCGATTTGTAAAATGGAGAAGTTACACAGCACAGTAAGAAATATAGAATAGAGTTCTTTAATTCAAATAGCAAAATTTATTTAACTGACAGTTAAAGTATCGATTTAGACGCGATATCTTCGATGGAGAACATTATTGTGCGTATTCAGAAATATATATTGAATTCTAGCCATGAGGTGGCTGTCGTGGTCTTACTTTTTCGGTCCTCCACTGAAAGCGCTGAAAACCTAAAGAAGTGCCATGTGACTAGGCGCTTCAGCGCAGCGGCATTAGTGACTTTGAAGATCTTCGCACGATTGATGAATGCTGCACAAACACACGGGGTAGCCGAAAAGTCCGTAAGCAAGCGAGCCGGTTCGAAAACAACGGCCCTGGCTTCCACTTTTGCCCAAATAAATTCTGTGCTGAAGCGATAGAGCAAATCGAACCGTGCGATATAACAATAAATAGCCCATAGAAATTCTTGAAGCGCTGTCAGTTTTTTTGCTGTTGACTGACGGTGTGTGCGAGAGAGAGAGAGAAAGAAAGGGAAAGAAAGACAAGGAGGTTAGCCAGTGTAAATACCGGCTGGCTACCCTGTACTGGGGAAAGGTGTGGGCGAGCAGGTTAAAGTGGTGGATGCATGCATCCGAGGCGACGGTCATGGCTGTCACCGCTGCACCGTCACTTTCTCTTGCGGCCTCTTCGTTATGCTCTGTCTGCATGCGGCACTGAATATTCATTCGAAGCTTGTTTGAAAGCACTATTTGTAGTCTGCGCGCAAGTGCCTAGCCAAAAAATAATAACGCATAGTCAAAAAATAATAAAAAAAATAAAACCTAAACAACCGTGGTCATCCAAAGAAAGTTTAATTTTATATATCTCAATGCGCTCCACCAGCGCTGTTTTTAATGAAGGTATTACGTCTCAAGCAATGCTTTAAAGTTGCGTATATAAAATGTGCTAAGTTATTATATGCTCGTAATACTTATACATTCAGTTGCTCAAGAGGACAGTTAGCAATACGGAATTAGTTGCATTCGCGTGGCACACAGCGATAAGGGTTTTCTTTTTCCTTCTTTCTTTTATATAAGGCTTAGCACAAGTTAAGTGAAACCCCGTAGAATTGCAAATAAGGTGTCAGTGTGCCAGGACTTAGTTGCACAATCCCTGCCACCCGGTGTTCCTCCCACCCTCCAACCTTTCGTAACGCGTCCGTAAGGGAGATAGAAAGAGAGGGGGGGGGGGGGTCTTAATGAGAGAAAGGTGGAAAGGTCGACCTGAGTGCCGGGCCTCTAGCCTGCTACTCCACGCTGGGGAAAGGTTTGCGGGAACAACGGAGGCAGTGCTCCAGCGGGAGGTCGGCCATCTGAACACAAATTAAATGCACCAGAAAGCCTGATTACGGAATGACGCATACCGTGAATCTCCACCTGGACGTCACTCATCGTGATTACCCCCGGCGGCAGTTCAGTGGCTGTAGCTTCGCGCTGCTGAGCACGAAGCGGAGGCGGCGTTCCGATGGGGCCAGAATGCAAAAAACGCTCGCTTACCGCGCACGTTAAAGAACCTCGGGGGATCAAAATCATTTCGGAGTACCCTTCATACTGAGATCGTGGTTTTGGCACGTAAAATCCCACAATTGATTATTAAAGATTTTAACGCCTGAAATTGAATAGAATAACAATGGAATATCGTTACGTCATTCGGGCCACACCTTGCGCGTGAGAACGATCGGTGACTGTCGGCCCACTGGCTCGTGCAGACATCGAGAAGCCAGGCGCCGATGACGTGAAACGCGTGCGCCATCGAAGTCTGTCAACTTAAGTGTTATATACACCCGCAAAAAGATGCTATGTATTGCATGGTATTGTCGGCGTTGCGAGAGGCCATAGACGCCGCGCCGAGAGGCCGTTCCATCGCCACTCATACGTGGCTCCACGAAGCTTGAATCAGCATGAGGTAAGTTGGACTGCCTTATCAGATGAGTCCGCAGCACTACTATGTTACTCGGAATTTTTATTTTCGGTGGTTGCTATTTCAGCGACTACAGTGCATTTTTTTGTGTTTGGGGAATGTTCCAAACTAATTTAGCGCAGCTATGCAGACATTTTCGTTACGCTACTGTTGCTCCGTTAAGTCGACACAAAGGGCAGCTATAGATTTTGCTAAGCTACAACCAACAAGGTTTCAGTAGTTATATTACAAACCACAGGTCGTAACTTTTCGCTGCAGAGGGCTAGCATGGTCCAAGACTCATCTGCATCGTGAAATCCTTTTAGCCAGAATGTACCCTAAGATATTACAAATGTGCAACCCTTGGTTCACCTCATTACCTGCATAGCTTCGAGGATGGCCCACTACCCAGTCGACTTATTACAGGATAGGATTTATACTCAGTTCTTCAGTTGTTATGCCCTAATAGGTTATAATTATAAAGTCAGTTCCTGCATCTTTTGATAATAAACAGCAGGCTATTAAACACTATTTATAAGCGCTATCTCCGAGTAACCAGACGTATAAAATTTACAACTGGGGCTAAAGTAGCTGCTATAATTGTCTTTGAAATTTTCATTGTAAAATTCCTCTACAGGCATTCCCCGTGTCAGTTGTGCGAAATAAAATTAGTCTGCATCAAGTTAACGTCCGACCGTTAGAGTTCTCTCAAGATACAAATGTCCACATAAACAAGTCAATAATAGGCAGGTACATATAGCTTAAAGGTCAAATGATTTTGCTGTATAGTAGAGAAAGAAATAGCGTAGCCGAGGCATTTTCTACCTTAATCTCTCCATCTGTCTAACTAGACCTATCCAGAACAGAACAACCTCAGAGCAGGTTCAAGTCATCATTAAAACGGTTAACCTTATTCAAAGTGTATATGTTTACAACGACGTAGACAGTGAATCGGCTGAGGTAACATTTACCCTAATCACTCAGCGAACACTTTGACTTACACCGCTCCCTTGCACACTGCTTGCTACATACTGAACGATGAATGCTTCAGCGTGTGTGCATGCCTGCCGTAAACATTTTTTTTTCGTTCTTCTTCTACTCACTTTTCGTTCCCTTTCCCCTTGCCCTAGTGCAAGGTAGCCAACTGGGCTCAGTCTGGTTAACCTCCTTGCCTTTCTTTTATGAATTCTCTCTGCATCCTCCTCAGAAGACCTGTCAGAAGGAGCACGATGCATTGGCTTAACAGGCAGCTGAAACGTGTTTTCACGCCTCTCTAACTGAAGCAGTCGTGTGGTCTACGTCCGTAGAATCGTACAAGCTGACGGTATGGACTCAGGCGAACGACCGCCAGAGACCACCAACGATTCGTTCCGGGGGAAATGATGACGTTCCCGCGCGAAAGCAATACTCAAGACGCACAAGGCGAGCGCCGGTCGCTGCGATGGAGCGCTTGCCTTTATTTGCTAATGGAGGGCTCGTTACCGCACCGACGCACGACTTCGTGGCAGGTTTTTCACGCAGCCTCCTACCAGTGCCTACTGCCTTACCAGGCGGGCGCGGCTCGCGGCTCGTTTGAGGCAGTGACGTGCCGCTGATGAAAACGTGGCTCGAACTTTGCTGTTAAAGCCTGCCGCCTCTCCACCGCTGCCTTCCGGTTGCGGGTGGTCAGGATTCCACGCTTTGCCGCTGCCGATGATGGCTAGGCGACAACAAAAACCACTCAAAGTATAGGCGTTCTCGCGCGCATGATTACTGTGCTTTTATATTCAGATCAAGTTTCCAGCCATCTCATGTGGGGCAGCTTGTGGGCTCTGGAATAGGCCCTCCCTTTCCGACTTCACGTAGTTTGGAAAGAAAACAGTCTAGGCGAAATCCGTTTCCGTTTCTGAAAAAAAAAAATGCGGTAAGAGTAACTAGTCGTTAACCTCTCATCAAGAATTTTTGGGGTCGTTGTTGCTGTTGTGGTTGCCGAACCAATTTTTTAACTAATTGAAGCAAATTGGGAATCCAGGCCCCCATAAGGGCGGTATGCCAAAATCTCAAGTACATTATTCGGGAAAGAAAAGAAAACTTAAGACACAACAAGTTAAAAATAACAACAAACACTGCCCACACAAGCAGAATTCACAAGCACGCAAGTATATTGTCACTACGGGCACGAGTTGCAGAAGTACGATATAGTTGTTTGTTACAATCACCACATTTTCAGCTAATAACTTTAAATAGATCTAATCGTAATTAACACATAACTTTATGGAAGTAACTAACAAAAAAGTTGAAAGCAAACCCCGACGGAAGTTGACAGAAATACGGAGACTTGGAAGTGATCAATATAGCGGGTGAACAAGGATGTCAGCTGGAGCCGATGTTTCGACGAAGTGCCTTGTCTTCCAGATGGCAACAACCGCTTGGCTTGGTAGCGTCTATATAGCCCACTCTGCCACAGTGGGCGTGTATAATATGAGGAAAGTCTAAAGGCTCAGATATTCTTTAGTTGTAATAATGATGGGAATGGGTGGACAGGGAAGGGTTTTGCTGTCTGTTCTTCTTGTAGTAGGGATGACAAAAACATAAAATAATGTTCACGCGCGTGAAGACGTTGTCAATCCAACTCTTGTCATCCCTAGGGCTTTTTAATATAGTTATCTATAATGCGCCGCTCAATGGGAACGGCGCATAAATACAGCTAAGTTGTAACTGATTGTAGATATATAACTCAATGCATTGGTGACTGCTTAAATAGTATTTAGAGCGGCATCCGGAGACAAAATTATTGCCAAAGGGGCCCACATAACATAGCAGTCCTGAACGCTATAATAGAGCCATTCGTAAGAACAGACGCTGGTTAGTCGCCATGCTGGACGTAATATTAGCGAATACCACTGACCGGTGTCTAAATACCATTAAAGAAGAAACCTTCCTGGTGAATTTAACTCCAGAATGTTCCAACGGCGTCTTTATTATCAATTAACTTCGACGTAGCAGTTTCGCTTGCGTCTGTAATGCTTTGCCTATAAGATAATCGAAGCATGTATGGCGCATTCAATGTACGGCGCAGCCATACATTTTATGATGATATCTACGAAAGTGGGTAAAAAACCGCAAATGGCTTCGGCAGTCATTTTCGGGTTAGGTTTCCAGGAGAAAACTATAAATGATGCTAAGGCCCTAATGATACTTTGATATAACACATCGCAGGACTCGGTACTGTTATGGCCCCAAAGTTATGGGCGACGTGTTGCTGCTTTTTGCCATTATCGTCGTCACATTGTCGATAATAACTCTAGAATATTAGTTTTACTGTCGCAAGAAAAAACTGCAAAACGACGCCCCAATCCACAATGCGAGCTCTCGTAAGCAGAATGTTCCAGAAATACCACGTCACAATTTTCCAATTTACTTGTCCTTCAGCGGTAATCACTACATGTATTTCTTTCCTCTATTATTCTTAAATCTAGTCAAGAGTTCGACCGCCGTCTTTCTCTGTGGAACAGTGTTTACTGTGGAACATGAGAAAGACCGTTGCCCCCCTTTCTTGGACTCACTGGTAAAGCGCGCTACCACCGGTCTCGCCTTCAGCGTGTACCGAAAGCCAACCACCGCGGCTTCAAGTCAGTTCACCTGACAGCCCACAAACGCTCAGTGGTTCGTTCATTAGTTTAACGGGCTTTTCACACCTGCTCCGACGCAAGTAGCCTTCAAGAGGAGCTTAGGATCACTCAAGAAGACCTAACGAGGAATGGGTACACCAAGCATTTTAGTCGGAGGAGAACCCCGTACCTGATGAAAAATTTGGAGGACGCTTAAGCTTCGCCTTTAAGAGTGGAACGCGATAGCATTCAACGATCCCTCACTGCTTTTCACCTCCGCTCGCCGCTGCAGCTGATGCGCGGAGGCGAGCGCCATCTGGATCGTGTTGTTGCAAGGAACAGAGTGTAGCGTGCCGCTCTATGAATGGTAGACACGCTGGAAAAAGGGTTGACGTTTGAGTTTCCGCGTAACAGGATTATGTTTTCTCGTATATTGAAATTACAATCTGACGCTATCACCTCTGTAGGTTGTGGTTAAGTCGTACTTAGCGATTTTTCTTACTCATTTTACTTTGAGAAATTCAGTTATTTAACTAACGCTTCTGCACCACACGGAGGGCCTACGGGCTTCGGTATGCGTGGTTCAGAATTGTTTTTCACTCACAAAACGATAGGCACCGCACGCCGGACGCCGACACCGGATTTTTTGCGACACGGAACCCTTAACGCTGTCGCGTTAACAATCCGCAGACAGCCAGCGAACCCATGGATACTTCAGCATCGAGACAGAAGCGAGCTATTTACCGGGGTGTTCAAAATTCAGCTTTACGGAATTTTTAAAATTCGCCTGTGGTGAGTAGCATAATTCTTATCGTTGAGCTTGGTTATTCGAAGAGGCGGACATTAGTAGCACGAGAAATCAAAACACATATTAAACTAATTAAAACACATTGACTAATGAACTTCTTAGTTAAATACTTTACGACACATATTACAATTTACGAATTGTAACCGGTGAGTTGGCAAGACGCATCCACGGGAAATGAATTTACAAGATGACACCAGTTTCGAGATATTATTTGCCAAAGTGTGGGACAAAATACACAGGCAGTTCCAGTTACTTTCGTGCTTCAATGTATAAAACAGCATTTTGGTAAAAAAGTAAGTGGAACAGTGGAACATTGCATTTTTACAGCGAGTTTGATGGCGCATATCTCCAAACTCGTAGTCATTCTGGAAATTCATTACAAGTGGATACGCCTGACAAACCCACCGGCTACAATTCGTAAATTGCAATATGTCTCGTACAGTAATTAACTAAGAAGTTAATTAGTGAATCTTTGTTATTTAGTTGAATATGTGTTTCGATTTCTCGTGCTACTAATGTCCGCCTCTTCGAATAACCCAGCTCAGCAATAAGAATTATGCTACCTGCCACAGTCGATTTTTAAAAATTCCGTAAAGCTTAATTTTGAACACCCGGTATAGTTGCGAACTGTCCCGTATATTCGACGTGTGACCGAAGCCCTGGCTCGGGTGTTAGGAAACGTGGTGTACCGGTCATGCATGTGCCAGCAAGCAAGCTTAAAGGTGACTTGCTGAAATTGAAGGATCCTCTCCCTCTTCATCTGTTCTTGGCGGAGTATACAAGATTCGGTGCGCCTATTGCGAATCGGTGCATATTGGTGAAAGCAGCACAATCATGATGTCACCAAATTCCACTGAGTGACAAATTGCCTCGTGGAACATGCCGAGAGGACGGGTCACGAGATAAGCTGGGACAACGCGCGTATAATGGCCACAGGGAAGAACTTGAGAATGAGGCTCAATCTCGAATCACTAATTCAAGCGACAGGTAACACAATCAATAGATAATGTGACACTCTAAACCATGTGTAGTCCCCCAACTTTGCGTCTTGCGCTCAACGCTACTTAAGAACCTCCTGCTTAGCGGACATTCCATTGTGAACAAGCAATCCGCATGAATTTCGAAATCTCATTTTTTTATTTTTTAAGCGTCTTTGTTTATGCATTTAAAGGTCAAACCTTGCAGCAGAAATGAGGTGCTTTATGGGGTACTTTGAGCTTGGTTTTTAACTACTCTTAGATCGCTACCATTTCTTGTGAAGTTCTTGCTATTTATTGTGAAGCCGAATAATGCAAGGTCTCGACCTTAACGCAACAAATAGGTTTTAAAAAAAGTGATAAGAGGAAAAAAAAAAGATCAGCCTGACCAAAACTTCACCCTGTCGAATATCTAAGAAAACCGAATACAGGAACATGCGGTGCCATAGTAAAGAACGCAACATGCTTCCTTTCTTCCTTTCATGTTCAAATAATTTGCGTTTGATGCCACGCAGTCTCGTGTATTTAAATGCATATAACTTGGTAATTTTTTGTCACAATTGGAGGTACAACCTCGAACATTACCCACATTTTCGTTTGTTTCTTAGCGTCAATCTCCGCTTTGGCTGACGCAATCGCAATGTCACCTACTCGGTTTAATCCGAAAAACCCCGCCTACAGCTTTCGTTCTTTCAGAGATTTCCAGGAACGCGTTGCCTCCACGTTTCGGGATTGTATGTCTGCGCAGCGAGGTCACAGCATGGCCACGTGCTTGTGGTAAGTTACTCTGGCTGTATGAATTGACTAAGAAACACAAATGAAAAATTGAAAGTGCGGCAAGGGTGAAACAAGGTTTCTGCAACGCCATTGTCAAGCTGTTACTGTCTTTAGCCAAGGCACGAGCGTGGAGCGTCAGCTAAGGAAGTAATCCGCAGCTACTGAAGCCTTAAGACGTGACGTGCACCGTCACAGCGACCTGAACATTGTTGCGTGCTCGACGCCGACACATGGACAGCGGCGCCTTAGCTTTCGAAATCGGTCAGTCTGCAATTCTTGGTCTTTTTTTATTTTATTATTATTGTTGTTTTACGCTTCAACTTGCTTGTTCGCGAACCTTCCCCACTTCGTGTTCGCGGGCAGCAAGTGTTGCAATAATCAAATAATGAAAACGAAGCAGACACACTTTTCCTCTCTGTTCCAACTATGGGCCTAATATCTCACGAAAAGTGCGCCTCAAACTCCAAATTCCCCCTCCCCGCTTTCGCTTTCTGATCACGCGTTTACGCTTCGCCCCTCCTGCATCGGTTGCGTGATCTTCACGTCTAATTGCCGTTCGCCAGGACTACTATGCCACCCAAACAAATTTCAGCGGGAGCACGACATGGCAGACCCAGAAGCTGGGCCGGGAGCTGTTTGGTAAGCTGCCCTTCGTGACCAGCACCGTTATTTTGCCTGCATACCTGTAACGAGGCGCTACTTAAACCAACGGCGTTATGTTCGCCCAGCGCACTTGCGGGATCGTGAAAACAGAAAAAAAATTTTAAACATTAGAAAGCTGGAACTGGCAGAGATGAAATGGTAGGGCGAGGAAAGCGGTGAGTTGCTGTGCGCGCCACCGAATCGGTGTCGTGGGGTCTTCGCGTGACAGAGTCGAATTACCGGGAGATCACGCAGAGGGCGGCGCACTTTTCGCGCCACGCTTTATGCCGGTGCTTGATTGGATGGCAGCGCGAGCCAATTGTATTGTCAGTTACTTGCTGTTGCAGAGGCGGTCGCACTGCTTGATATCAGACAGATGCACGCCCCTCTGCCTGATATTAAAGTTGCGGACACGGTGCATAATCGGCTGTACTCGGCGCGTTTTCAAGCCCTTTTGTGAAGGCTCAGGTAAACTGCGCATCATGTAAGTCTGCGTACGTGTTTCGTACACAGTCGTCAAGTAGCCTGTAGACACTGTTGGGGTGTTGGAATCCCCGCGACTTGTACAGGAATCTTACATGAGGTTCTTTACCTCGCCGTCTCATTTTCTTTTTAGCGTATGGTGCCCTTCTAATGCTTAAAACTTAACTGCAGAATTAGAGAGTTTTAGAATAGGGGCCCCAAACGTTCTGGGGCCCTAGAGAAATAGCGTCGAAGCCACTGCGCATGCGCGAGACGCAAACTGGGTTTAGGTTTTGCGTCGTGCACGCTATTTCACCGATATAGCGGGAGCCCCAAAAGCGGCCCGACAAGCTTTGCGTCAACAAACATGGTGGCACCCATCGAAGCGACGGCTCTAACCGAGCGCCAAACTGGGCTCGATTCGTGGTAACGCGTGAAGTTCGTAAGTTAGGAGAAGTGACTGCGGTTATCGCTTTCTCTCAACTAACAAGTGTAATGAAGGTTGATTCATTAGACGCCGCTGATTCCGAATTCGATTGTCGATTTCATGGCTCGTAGGCCATGAATTAGCTTGGCTGGTGAAAGCACGTAAAGTTGCTTACTCAAAATTAAGCCCAACAAATCGCTTGCTGCTAATAGAATAACCTCTAAATTGTAATTCAACGCAAGAACACGAAAGTTGAAATTATTCTTCCTATCATAAAATGGTATAGTTTATTTTAATATTGATAATAGTTTTTCTTTGGCACCGTAGTGGCGCCGCAAGCGCAAGGCGCTATTCGCAACCGTAAAGTCCTATTCTGAAACTCTTCACTCCTGCATGCCCCAACGCTAACACCCGCTAAGCTATTTGGAGCCCCTATTCTAAAACTCTCTATTATGAGTTACGATTCGAAGAAATAGCTAATGCGGCATTCGGCAATTCTATTAGCTAATATGTCCCACAGTGAAAAAACTTACTTTATGAAAACAGTTTTTATTGCATTCCTCGTGGTCGTTTTGCGTCTTTTTTGTAATTAACGAAGTTCTTAGTTCGTAAAAGCTGTTTCCATTGACTGGTAACCTTTTCCAACATCATGATTGGCTGGTACCGTCTTTTACAAGTAGTTGTGCAGTGACAACGTTTTTGGGAATACGGGCACAATATTATTGTACAAATGAATTCGTTTTTAATCTTTACGAGGGAGCAGCGTCTTCTAGCTCTGGAATAACCATTTTTCTCCCGCACCGTCAACATTTGTTTTTGACCACACTATCACCAGCGAGCCGCTGAGACTTTCCTCAACTTCTCAGGCCGAATTCGCAAAGCTTTTTATTCGTTAATGGTCTTGGCTATTGGTCGTCTTCCTTCGCTAATATAATGCCAATCATCATGATTGGCTGACGTTTGCTCTTACGAGCAATTCCAGCGTAAGAGGTGTTTGTGAATACCGACCCTCTTTTACAACTGTGTCAGGCTACTCTAATCATAAAAGTTAAGCTTGCTTAGTGCATAATTGCGATGAATGAATCTCTCAATAAATATGTTGTTTTCCTGAACAACTAGGCCCGTATTCACAAAACAGTTTTTAGGCTTGTTCGTAAGAGAAGACGTCAGCCACTCGTGATGTCGAACATCTATCAGCGAATTAAGGCGACCGGACAATTGATGGCAAACAGCACTTACCAGCGCAAGGGATTGTGAATTCCGGCCCTGGGGCTGAGTTCGGAGGGTAATCGAGTGGTAACATTCGGCAGAGAAAAAAAAAATCGGGGTGTTATTTTTAAAGAGAAAAACCGAGGAGAAATCGTTTTGTTGTTGTTCGGACTTTCGGACCTTTCGTTCTTGTCTGTCGTCGTGCTCTTTTTACTGGTTCCAGTCATATCTTTTTGCAACAAAATTATTGGAATACCAACTAGCCGAATCAGCCACTGCCCCCCTCCCTTTTTTTTTTCTTTTTTTGACGCAACATAGTTGAGTATACGTCCTGCCAACGTCATAGCCATCGTTCTCAATGCAGGGTAACCTCAGCGCTGCGTTTGATTTCTTGCGCGTTATTGCCGGCTACATTTATGCGAAGTACGAGAAATGCGATGCAATGGGCCAGTGTTGCATTTATGTCAAGGCGGCTACTAAATAAACAAGCTCTCGTTCACTGAAGGCGTGCAGGCGCTGCATATATTATACAACTATACATATATGCCGGTTTTCGCGCGAGTGTTAAGAGAGAAGGCGGCACATACCATGTTCATGTATGCATAATATTCATGTTATAATATATCTTGGCCACTTTCTCTCACGAGGAAAGCAGCGTTCATTAGTTTTGTAACACCTGCATTTATCATTACCCTTTACGAAAGGGAGAACTTCGGGTAGAGGTGTGGTTTAACGCGATTTTTATAAAACTTGTTCGGGGTGTCAAAGTCGGGGATTATCGGGCTTTACCAGAAAACGAAGGACCCTACTCATAAGCAGATTGTGGTTTTGGTACGTAAAACCCACTACTTGTTCCTTTTTTTTATACGGCGATCCAAGCGCTTGAATCGTCGTCTCGTGTTGTTTTCTTTATGTCAAAAGTGCGAGTTTATTGTATTTTTTCAACTAATGGAATATTATTATTATTCCACTGACGACGTGGTGTCTCGCGTCTAGTTGGACGTTTCGTCAAGATTGAAAAGCAAAAAAAAAAAGGATATATCATGCTAACCTAAATCAAAAATAATTTCCGAAATGAAAAGTAAATGTGAGATATTTTTGCAGGAATAGGGTGTAATATATAAAACGGGCTTGACGTTAGGAAAACATCATACGGTTTGGTTTACCGTTACTTCTTGAATGTTACTGCCTGTTCATGTAATTTTGAAATGTCTCGCATTAACAATAGCTTTAACTGGGGCAGCAGCATATAGGTGGAACTACGGGTGATATGTATACATTACACCGTGGTTTCAAACATCAACTTAGTCAACGCGCCATTTCGCGATTGAGCCCTAAAATTGTACTGCGGTATGAAGCATGCGCAAACTCTGGTTTAACTCTTCAGCGTGAAGTTTGGTTACTGCGTCACAAGATCACGGTCTAGTTCCTTGACCGCGACGGTTATCGTTTTACTGAACCCAGATTAATTCTATCTCCTCCCCTTTCGGGGGTTCCTTGCCATTGAGCGCCCGAAGCACCAACCGGGACACCCAGCCCGACTGGAAGCTCCTATACGCTTGTTGCGAGTCTGTGACCACTCTGGTCCTGCCTTGTGTAGTGAGAGCCAGGGCAATTGCCAGCTCTTCTGCTTCGTCGACATCGTTTGTTTTTACCGTCGCGCAAGTTAGCAGCTTTTCTGTGGTTGTCACTCAAAGAATAAAGCAGAACACAAGTACAGGTTTACACAGTAGGGCCGGTCACAGCAAGTCACTGCAGGTCACGCTACTAAAAAACGTTTATGGAAGAAACAGTCTTTAAGTTACAAACGTGAACTTAAGTTAGGTAATTCTAGAAAAGTAAGAAGAGTGCGATCAGTGAGACTGATGGAAACGGGACGCACAACCACTGGGGTACAAACATTCGTCTAGTGTGGTACAGCGCAGGTCAAGGAGATGATAGCCCCTCACTAGTGACATGCGCTGCGCACTGAACGCGGACATTCTAATATCAGGTGCTGAAGGGTCTCGCAGCTAATGCGAGACATACACGATGGACTGGCCACACGTGCTTGTCTGTATAAACGTTCGCAGTAAAATAAAAACAGACAATATATCTTGTTATGCCATTTCAATGTGCCTTGCACATGCCTTACGCCTTACATAACACGCACTTAAATGTGGAAGTATTCGCCTTATATGAATCACTTTTGGTTACTGCCAATAGTTCTGATCACATGTTGGCGGCTGGTCTACGAGTAAAGAACGGCATAAGAAGCAACAAGACAGTGGGCCGTATATTGTAAGACTTCTTTTTTTTTTCTTAAGTATTCGACTCGTGCGAAACCAACTCCCCCCGCTTCTATTTTCTTCTATCGCCGGAATTGGTCAATGCGCGTGACGGTTTAAAGGAATTGTTATAAAATGAGGCCCCTCGAACGTATATTCTAAGCACTGCACCTTGGATAACACTATCCAAAAAGCAGACCCTTATAATTTTTTGACGTCTCGCTCTTTAACTTTTCTTTATGTCTTCCTAGAAGGCTTTCGTCGATAATCAACGAAAATTAATCAACTAACGCACCGCCAACGTCAAAAGTTCTTTCAACTCTGTGTTTTGGGACGGTCCTGTTTTAGTTGTAGCGTGGCACTTCGGCTTTTATTGCTGATATCTTGCACTGAGAATCGAATCGCGTATTAATTTTACTTTCACTATTTGTTCTTATGTGCATCACAATATCGTGACTGCATCATTGGCTCATGTGCGATTCCCTACCACCATTGCCGTAATACATTGTGCTTTTTCTCTCTGCTATTCTTTCCGTCTTTCATTTCCCCTTCCCCCAGTGCAGGATAGCAAACCAGCACCTGTTCGGGTTAACCTCCCTGCCTTTCCCACCCCGTTTCTCTCTCTCATACCGCACTTAATCGAATTGGTGCTGTTTGAATAACAAACAAGCAAAAAATCAAGACAACACAAAAAAAGAACGCGAATAAAAAAATTATAAGGCAGAACGGACATCGTGATCAGTGCTCGAAAATCTAGATAAAAAGTATCATAAAAAGTTGTTTTGGATAAAGGATAATCCAATGAAAATAAGATTTGCTTTTCGCCGTCGGACAACTGTGCTATGATAGTAGAACCATATTCATGCATAGTTTTCCCTCGTGCTACAGAACAGGGGGGGGGGGGGGGGGCGGTATTCTGTAAGAGTCCACCTAGTGGACTGACCCCTTCGGCTGTCTCGATTGGCTCCAGCACTACGAGCGCGAAGGTGCTAGCCAGTCTCCTTCGCGCTCGTGCTGCTGGAGCCAGTGGCGAGTGCGAAGTGGACAGTCCACTAAGTGGATTCTTACAGAATAGCCCCCCCCCCCCCCACACACACATTATATGGCAACACCGGAGAGGCTAGGGCTCGTCGGTACATACTGGACAGGGGAACAGCGCGAACACACGAAGGACAAGAAGGTGTGTGTTCGTCTGGTCGCGCTATGCCCCTGTCAGACTATATGGCCTTTTCAAACTTCAGTAGATTGCTTCTACCTTGATAACAGCCGTGCATTGTTAACCAAAACATTTTCGGTTGTTTCACTCTTTTTCTGATGTCAGAAGGACGAAGTGGTTGGGATTTCATCATAACAGCGAGCATTTTCATCAACAGTGAATGACGGTAGTGAAACTTCAGTGGCCATACTGCTGGCATAAAGACATCTTTAGTGATATTTTTGTAGGCTGAAAAGAAAGTCCGCCGCCTTTATTCTATAAAAATATTCTGCAAAATATTTTCTTGTTCGTGTAGCAAAAAGATATGGCTAGTTACAGCATCCCATTACTCGTACGCAGGAATAAGCAAGGAAAGAACATCAAGCCCAGCCAAGCGAGCAACGCCAATGCATCCACCCCAGTTCACGACACCAAAAACAAACCAGCTACAAGCAATGAAAAGCCACAAATAATGGCCGATATTCTTGATGGATAGCATATCTATGAAGAACGTCTGTGAATCAATAATTCAGAACGTATGTGACTATACCCTGTATGAGGGTGAAGCAAGAACTAAAGTCGCATGTGTCAGGTTGTCCGCAGAACTACCTACTTGTAATTCAAAAAAGTGTTTTGAATACGCCATTTCGGCCCTAATGTGTGGAGGCTTTCTTTTCTCCAATGTCATTTTTAATTTTTTAGCTACTGAAACAAAACTTCTTAGGTTCTAAGTGAACATTATCCTGGCAAAAAAAAAAAAGAAAAATAAAGCGGACGCCGACCAAGGTGAAAAATATTATTGTAAAGGCTTTACCTTTTGGCCCTCACACGGGAGTTTTGTTCGCAATCATTGTGAACAAGACACCCATGTGGGAGCCGGCACGTCAAGTTTTTCAAGTGATATGTTCCACCTTGGCCGTCGTCTGTTTTGTTTCTCGTCATGATTCTTCCCGATCTGACGAGATTTCGTCAGACTCGACGTGATGGACATTATTCTGTTTTACCGTATCTCTTGCGCATAAATTGTATAGCCGTCGTCTCGAATGGCAGTGCACACACTTGTGTTTCGTGCAAATAAATAACGTTATGTATCGTATCTGTCGATTCAATTGTCTTCAATTGTGTGTTGATAAAAGCAGAGCGACACTGTTAACTCAGCATTGTCAAACAAAGGGCATGCCATACGAATGGCGCCTTAAGATTGACATCCCACATCTAGAATATGAGACCGCTGGCTTGACCACGTATTGTTGCAACTGGTAATTGAGCATCCGGATCAATTATGTGTTTTTCGTGATACAAAGGTGCTATTGTAACATAAGAAAAAAAAAAAGATTTGCGAAATGAAGTACTTAAATCATTTCTACTGACTTTTTTCCTAATGTGAACATAAAGGAGCAGCAGCTTACCTAATGTCACCATATATGCTGTGAATATACGGCTCCATGTTTCCAAGTCACACTGGGAAGGCATCTCGAAGTCTAACTTCAACTCACTTTTGTTCTCAAATACATTCGATGTCTCTCACCCAAACTGAACCCCATCGAGCTTCAACCAGACGACAGAACTGGTATGCTTGCAAGTGTCGCAGTGCCTTATTCACTCGACGCTTTACTCTTTTTCTGTAAGCTGGGCTGAAAATATTTCGTTTTATTTATTTATTTATTTATTTATTTATTTATTTATTTATTTATTTATTTATTTATTTATTTATTTATTTATTTATTTATTTATTTATTTATTTATTTATTTTGCAACCATCAGTGCACTCTAATTGTTTACACGCCATGAATAGTGAGGTAAAAAAAAACAGATTGAAATAAAGTTGTAAAGTGAGTAAGATAGGGTAAAGGTAAGCTATGAATGAACGATTGAACGAATAATACTGAATGAGCAACTCCCAATGAAAATGGGCTGAGCTTTGCCTTAACTACACTCTGATGGTGTGATGTACTTTGGCGTTACGTTGACGTTGAATGCATTATGAAACGGGCCATGTATTACGTCCTGCCTCCATGCATTGGACAGCGTCCCGTACGTCTTGCGCAACGAAGCGACCACGAAATTACATTTCACTGGACCCCTGGGCTCTGAAGACTCAGCACTAACGGAGAATCGTACACTGAGGCAAGCACTGACTTCTGACTCCCACCAGAATGCGTATATGTATTGCATCTAAGGGCGGTACAGACGTATTCCGTGCCTTCTTGCGTCACACAAAACTTCATGACGAATCACTTTGTCTAGCGAGAACAGTGGCTACTGCTTGTGGCCTAACTAAATTCGACCCAGAAATTAATTTTCCTGTGCCTCCGCCCAGTCGCAATGCCAAGCACAGTTATACGCAAGCTTTGTATGCGCATTGGTGTCGTGCTCCACGTGGCGCTGTTATTACGCCGCCACCCACACGAAGAGCTTATATTGCGACCACTGCCCGGTGCCTTAGACGTCAGAGTCTACATCCCCAGGCTGTAGCCTGCAACGGAATAAATGACAGCGAAAATCACTTTGTGCGCATCGGCAGGCGACCTCTGTCGAATTACTGTACTTGTGCTTGATGTGAAGGTAAAAAATCACTGAAAAAAATCCCTAGTGGGACTTGTCAAATAGAGCGTAAGCATTCTTTCCAGTAGCTCATCTTGCACACGCACGTCTCTTGGGCATCCGCGCTTGTCTGGCCGTATTATATATATATATATGTTGTCGCAGAATGTAATGTGGAAGGAAGAGGACATGGCTGGTAACATTATACTTTCCGTAACAATATATATATATATATATATATATATATATATATATATTGTTACGGGAAGTATAATGTTACGAAAAGGAAGAAGCGCACTAGTATTTACAGATGGGTTTTAATGGCTGCGTAGAGAAGCGAAAACCCAGAATTTATATATATATATATATATATATATATATATATTGTGTGTCATGTGTTACAGGCAGACAAACGAACGGATTTCCGAGCTAAGTACCCTTAGAATACTTACCCGTTAAAAGCTAAAATAAAACCGGCATTTCGGGCACCACACAACACCCGATTGTAATTTTGGTTTGAGAATAATTCCGGCACCATGTGCTCCTCTATTTTTCCGTCCTCATCTTCGTTTTCTCAGAAGTTAGCCTTCCTCTGAGGTTTTAGTACCAGGCTGCAATATTCTATGTCGGTCGTTCTCTCTACTCTTTTGTGTCAGCAAGCTTTTACCTTTCTAGCTGCCACTACAGCGGTAAACATAAACTTCTTAAGGAATGTCAATAAGCCGAAGAAAGTCCCTCTCCGAGATAGACTCGTCGCATTGATGAAATGTAGAGCCTAGGAGTTGTAGATGTAGACCATTTGATTTAGTGGCACATACCGACTCTGGGGGATTGGCCAGAAACGAGTTAGTTCAGAATAAAAATAAGAAATAGGAAATGTAAGGAATAAGAAATTAAGCTTGTTGAATAGGGAGGTTACATTCAAAAGAGATGGATTAGACAGAATAATTTTATAACAAGGTAGGATTAACCGAAAAAACAAAATTAAACTATTCTATATCAATTTGGTTGAAAGAAACAAAAACCTCAACTTAAGCTAATGCATCTGCCGTTTCAGTTAAAACTAAGCCTCTAAGCCAAAGTACCCAAACCATATAAGCGGAGAGGTACTAATTATTTAAACACTCGCAAAATCTGCGAGCCACTATAGATGCAGTGAGCGATGTACACAAAAACAAAGACTCATTTCGCGCCACTTTAACATCTATGAATGGGCTTAGTTCACGAAGGGCAAACACTACCGCTAAATCTTCTGCAGGGAAGAGTGGCACAAAGTCTGGAAGACGAAGGGGAAATGACTAGTCGAGAATTGAGACGCTATATATATAATGTAAAGCTATTAAAATATGTTTCTATTCCATTTCCGCCATTAGCATGCACACACTGGTTTCTGTATGATAATGTTGAACAACAACAACAACAAAAAAAAGAATCTCTTTCTGATTCTACGCATATGTCCCCATTAGACCTTCACTAATGGTCAAAAAGTTTCGGGCCGCACCCACTTCGCTTGTGTGTCACACGACGTCACAAAACCACGAAGACTCACCGCGTCGAAGTGACGTGTACGCACTTCGACGCTGAACAACAAACTGAAAAAAAAAACATTTTTTTTTGGCACAGCTTCGTTCCGAAAGGAATTTATTTTTATTCATTTAAAATACTCTCAATGCCATTGTGGCGTTACAGAACGGAGTGGTGCAGTTGTGGCACATTGTTGCAAATGTAAGTCTCGAATGAAAATTGTTCAGGGTTGCTGGCAACGGAGGCGGGGAAATGGTTCCGTTCCGATGCCATCTTAAGCACGAATCACTTTCACTTCACTTCACTTTATTTTCCTTAAAGACCCCTTTTGGGGTGTTACATAAGGGGTGGGGTTTACAAGATGCTGGCGTTCACAGCAGTCGAAAATGTCGACTGCTGTAAACAGTTCGTGTACAAGTTGTCCAAAGTACAAGTTCGTGCGGCAGCTGGGCACATGAACTTTAAAATGATGATCAACACGCAATGAGATGTAGGATGGCGCAGTAAAGAGAGCGGTCTTATGATCGTGTTTAGTAAAACAAATTTTATGAAAAAGACACAGGCGGTCAACTGCTCTTCCGCAAGATAGATCAGGAAGGTTAAGTTAGGATAGCTCCGTTCCAAAGATAGCTGTGGCGCTGGCTGCTCGAAGCCATCGGCGAGAACGAATTTCTTTGTGTATAGTAATACCAAGTTCGAAACGGAACATCAAGTGACGATTCGAGTATAGTCTGAGTGGAACACCACTCCACGTATATTTAGCCTATGATCGCGCACAACGAAGTTAAGTAAAACGATGTTTCCTCACCTCTTTCTACTCTTCGATTAGATTCCGCTTGATTGGAGCAAATACTCTTCTATCTGAAGTACGCCTCAGCAGCTGTGACCTCAGTTCATCTCCCATCGCTATAGGCAAAAGTAAAGAAAACGCGGCATGTATAGAGCCTATACCAGCTCCTTCCACAGCGGTTGCGCCATCTTGCGGGCGGTCAACGACATAGATTTGGTGCACCAGAATCAACGCATGTATCGCGATTGCTTTAAAACTCCGAATACTTGCGTTTATATCCAAATGTATTCAAACCGCTTATGCGTTGAAATGTTATAAAACAATTTTGCTTTCAGTAGCACACAATTGTTCATTTATAAGCCTTTCTGTCCAACATTAAGTTGCTATAAGGCCCCTCCCAGAAACAAAGTGTTGCAGAAACCATCGAAGATGATTATTTAAATGTGCGAACAGCTTTGTTATCCCGCTAAATGGTGCGAGGATCCCTGAAATGCAACGGATGTATTAGCGAGAGTCTGAAGACCTGTTGCTTCAGGCATTAATGAATTTCTATGATACATGCATGATTTTGTTGTGTAACGTTTTGTACAAGTAAAGGCAAACGATTTCATGGAACAATCAGAGATGTCAATTTATTTCTTCCTAGCCTACTGATGCTGATTGATCGACTGGAACCGTAGCCAACAACGCACACGTACCGGAAGAGCAATTAGCGAAGTGCTTCGCCAGGTAATTGTTATAGCAGCAGCTGACGTTCTGCTCCGCGGTGCTGAGCGCTGAACTTCCTCATCTGGTCCAGTGGTTGCTCCCATTCCGCACCCCTCTTGGCAGTATAACTCTATCGAGTCTTTTCGGTGCGTACATGGCGCCACTTTTCCAACTCTTCTTCGTTGAGGACTCGTTTTGGCGGTGTTTTGTAGCGCCCCGTTGCATGCAGCCGCCATCTTCGAGAAGGCAACGCAAGCTAAACTAGGGAAAGTAGACCAATCGGAGACGCCGGCTGCATTCTCATTTCTTCCTTTCTTGTGTAACGCTGGCATGACGTAAGCGCGATAATCAGCGAGACTGGCAGAAGTACTCTCAAGTGCACTAAGCACTCTCCTGTGCAAGAGTCGTCTAATGCGATTTCCCTTCAGGACGACGTACGACCATATTATAGGGTTCTCGCGCGATATAGCTGAAATGCGGGAGACTGCATTCCGTTTGGTTTAAAATCAAACAAATGTGACCGACATTCTATAAACAAGAAGATCGTTTGATTGGCCTGTTCACAAGACGTTGCGGGTCGCCGCCTGCTCTCATCGGAGTTCCGCAGTCAGACGACCGTACCGTTAAACTTCTTTATCCTCGGCCTAATTTTAAAACTACCTGTCTTCGAATAGATTGTCTAAGTTTAATGCATTAATTCATTCGCAATTACCATAAACTGATGGATTCTGCATAAATTGGTACATGAGCACACCGGGCATTTTATATCGCAGCAGCTTACTCTCTAAAAAGAAATGGGTCATTGAAAAGAATATGCAGACTTGGAATCTGCGTACAGAAACCACTCAGTTCTGCATGGTTGTTTACTAGAAATAAACTTTGTCGCCCGTAATATAGCAAACAGTTTTGCAGTAATATGCGATGTAGGAAATCCTACAAATGTAGTGCGCTCCTAATCTGAGGCTAACAAAGGAACGCACACCACCATCGGTCTTCGTAGACGAGTCGCCGATGTAAACTTAAGCATTCCCGGCATGATCTGCTAAGTAGGCACATTACAAGTTGTGCGACAACGAAGGAAAGAATTAGGGCATATTTTTTTTCTTTGGTCCACCGATTTCTACAAGTAGCTGTTGTTCAGGACACGACCACCGTGGACGAAATTTGGTCACTGTGTTGTTAAACGTGGATGAACTCTTGATACTCAACCAAAGCATTTAGAAGTGGCAAACAGTTTAGTGCACGGCCATGTCACCCATGTGTCTTATGCTCCTCAGTCCCCTTTCGCGAGTAGGTATTTTCCCTATTGTTTCGAACGCTGCACCAACGGACCCCCATTTCCACAGTTCTTGAGAAAGGTTGGGCTAAGCACAACCGATAAATAAGGATGGCTTAAAAGTATGAACGTTAGCAAATAACTCTGCTTTTAACTTTCAGATGAGCAAAGCGTCTGCTGAAATGTTCCCAAGCACCATATACCATGGTCGCCGCGTGTTTCCCCTGCTGTATCGCTGAACGGCCTCGGGTCCTTTACGAGTCGTAATCGGCTCGGCTGGCGTACGCCGCAGGACAGCGCCACGTGCGCCATCTTTGAAGTGGCCAGTGGCACGTGGCGGCGGCACGCGCCTCCCCTACCCCCCCTTCTCAACGCTCGGGCGGCCGCGCTCGACAGCTGTCGCCATGGGCGCGCGCGCACCGCCCGTGCCTCGCACCCGCACGCACATCACTGAGCGAGCTGTGCAGCCGACGCTCCCCGAATCCTCGAAACAAAAGCAGCCGCCGAGAGGGAAGATAACGCCATCGAGGAATGGGGGGGGGGGGGGGGGGGAGCGTCGGTGGGCGCATGCCCCGTGCACTGCAACAGGCTCGTCGGATGCTTCAATCGCGCCTCGCTGCGACTTTTCGTTGCGACCCGACTTCGCGATGGCTCTGTTTGCTTTCCGTCGTGCTTTAGGGGTGGCAAGTAGTTAAGGGGAAGAGGGTAGTGTAGAACCAGTGGAACACCGAACAATGGCACAGAAACGATACTAACAAAAATAAATGGTGGAAGAGGTGCTGCTGTCGGGGTTGAGGGTAAGCATAAAGGAGGGTTGTGAAGGTGGCGACTCACCTAACCGCGTGTATACCTCTGCATGCCTCGTTGACCCTGTGGGGAGGATTGCCATCATTGTGTCTATTTTTTTGTCTTTCTTTAATTTTTTGGGCTTCCTAAGGGTGCAACTTTATGCGTTCGCCAAGCCACGAATGATGAGCAGGAACATGCAACGATTCCTCTTTTGTCCCTAAGCTAAGAACCATAATAAGAGAGCGATTTATAGTTCATTTTACTTATGATACCTAGTTTGCGTGGGATTGTTTAAATTACATAAAAAAAGCTATGAATATGTTGGCCAATTTTTTACAGTTTAGCTACGTGATGCGATTCTCGTCGTGGTATACCTAAGCGCCGAATGGACTCATCATACATAGTCTATAGAGACGCCACCAGTAAGACGCTCAGTCACTAAAGCTGTCTATAGTTGCCCGGTGCATGTGGTTGTTTATATGCTACGCCATGGTTGTGGCCTATTGGCCTCCTCAACTTTCGTTTTACTGTCTGCGTTTCGAAATATTGATGGTCAACCGCTTTCAATATGCAGACTCTGTGGCACTTTTGCAGCTTGATTTGTGTTTTGTTAACAGTAGAGTAACGTAACATTAATTTACTACTCTTAGAAAGCAACTATATACCGGTCTCCTGTTCTTTAATTAAATGAGAACGGGCTACTGCATCTCTGGTTACTAATATTTTACCACGAAGGCCACTTAGTTGATGGGAATATGCGTCATTTTCTAGCCATGCTGACATACGTTGATGGACATGGGGAAGTGAGACTACATAAGACGTCTGACTGTCAACAAACTTTTCATATAATGGTACAGTATCGTAGAAGGACTGTGCCGTATAAAGAACTTGTTGCTACTCCGGTGCTCTTTGAATTGACCTATCTGCATATTCAAGAAGAATTTCAGGACGAGATGCCTTTTATTTGCATCCTCAGCGCCAACATGCACATAAAGTCCGCGTTTACGTCTATTCTAATAGTACGACTGCCTTGTCCTAACTAGGCTGCAACAGGAACTAACATCGTAGAAAACAAACAGCATAAAAGTAACAACGGACAAAAGAATGAATTATACAACAAGGGCGCTGTAATCGATCATTTCGTTGCCCACTATTCATTTTGCGCTGTTTGTTTCCTGCGATGTTAACCAACGAACTCGCCCAGCCACCGGCTTTGAACAGGGGTTAGTTGGTGGCGCTTAGATGACTAGCCTTAAAATCCGAAATATAACAAGGAAAATAATGGCCGATACAAACCAAGAGCGAATAACTAAAAATCACTTATTTTCAGAACACTGATGCACTTAATGATACCCACAGTGAAGGAAGTACGGCGAAGTATAGAGTTCAAGGTACAGAAGTTGAGTGCCGCTATACACTAATCCGACATATACCGCTCGTCTATCAGGTGCAGACGTTCCACGTGAAGCTGAATTCTCAAGTGAAACTTCGATTTTGCTGCCTCAATATACCAGGTTATGTTTTTGTAATAGAAACTTTAAAAAATTTATTTTTTAAGTAAACATATAGTACATATATATTTAAATAGGATTTAACCGATGTGATGAGGCTTTCTTGACTATGCGTTCTTCCAGCACGGCGGACACTAGATGGTCGAGTAGCCGTCGCAGTCCATTAGCTAATTAACTAAGCTTGAATAATTGACTTAATTAGTGGTTTTAACGCCAGCGTTGCAGAGGTAGTATTATAGGAAGTTTCAGCAGGAGGCAAAATAAGTTAGCGGATTTAAATGCGCCATTCGTTATGATATTCGTCCACCAGAACTCATATTCTCTCCGCTTTGATACCAAATATACGTATATACATATATAAGGTGAGGAATGTCTGAAAATATTATGGGGTGACATGGGGGGATTTTTGGAGGTAGATGCAGCTTTTGTGCATGCTTCATAAAGTCATTATTTTGCTGTTTTCTTTTTTTTTTTAGTTGTCGGCTATTTGTTATGAAATGAAACATTTTTAGTTCGCGATTTTCTGTATCGCCGGAAATTTTGCTCATCAAGTTCCGTGTTTCGAAACATCACTCAAGAACGCATTTATTTATTCCTAGCGAAATGCGGTCAACCTCTCGTCTTTCTTATCTGGCACCAGGGTGTAAGCAGATATGGGGCGCTATAACGTAAAATGATTCCAAACTGTTTTGATTCCAAACTCCTGACGTCAAATTTACGTAACCACCAACGCAGGCATCGGGCGGTGACCCGCGGTGTTGTCTGAGCAACCCAATCAAACACTCTCCTCGTTTATAGGAGGTCACCTTTGTTCGCTTTCAAAACCAATAACATTGTCTACACTAAGCGGTTTTTCTTATCTAATTGGCTGACAGGAGCCGAGGAGCACGCTCTAGTGGAGAGGGTTTCGATGGAGCCGAGCCAGCACAGTGAAAATAGATAACCGCATGAAGAGGGTGGTGCCGGCTTCTCTGATTGGTCCGCTTTGCCTTACTTAGCTTGCGGTGGCTGGTCGAAAATTGCGGCAGCGTGCGACGGAAGGATAAATATGCCGCTAAAACGGATCCTCAGCAAGGAAGAGTTGGCAGAGCGATGTCGTATGCATGCCGAAAGGGCTCGATAACGTTTAATTAACTGCCACGCAAAACGGTTTATCATGCGCAAATAAATACATGCTCACCGGCAGGTGCGAGTAGCGAGGGCCTGAGGGATTGGTGGGCAGCCATCTTCTATTCCTTTCGGAACGGGGCAGCCTGTGGCTATTCAGAAAAATTTTCAGTTTTGTTCTGCATATTAATGCATTTTTTCGCGTACACGTCACTTTGACGTGGTGAGTTTTCGTGGTTTTGTGAGGTCGCGTGACAGACAGGCGAAGTAGGCATAGCCAGAAAACATTGGACCAATAGCAGAGGGCTAATGGTGAAAAGGCGTCGAATAAGGAATAATTATTTTTCTTTTGTGTGGTTTAAACATGCATAATCAGTGTGTACACGTTATATCAGATGGGGAGCTATCGCGGTTTTCGTGACGTCCGTGACAGACAGGCGAAGTTGGGAGTGTCCCGAAAATGTTTTGACCAATCGTGGAGGCTGATTACAGACATTGGAATTAAAAAAAGTTTGGAATCATTTTACGTTATAGCGCCCATGGTCTTAGGTTATTTATCTCTGAAAAAATAGTGGTACAGCAGTTAAATATTGGTGTTCCTATCTCTGTTCCGACTGCTGTTGAATTCTAGACGCCGGTGCTGGGATTCGCTGACTTGTTTGTGCCTGTGGTCTAGCTCTTCGCCGCCTAAAGCTTCTGACGGCAGGGCTGCTAGCGCTCCCTGCTTGCCATTCGCGTTTTTTGAGCAACATTGAAAATACCTACTGAACAACATTGGTAATGTCAACGCTGAAGTTTCACGAGGACAATCTAGAGATATGGGTCTCGTACAGTTGCGGTACTGCTCTATCAATGGCGACGCACAAGAAACGTACATGCCCTTAACAGCATAAAGGTCATCCCGGGACACATGTATGGGGTACGGAGAACTCAATATGCACGTAGTGCAACGTAATTGAATATACAACAAAAGGTACAATTTCTCGCATGTTTCTGCTTTTTCGAGCAGTGCCAAGACATTACACCTTGGAAGTCCCATCATGTCGAGAAATTTGCAACATCGACCCCTAGCTCCATCAGTTGGTATAGCGGGTGCGGATCAGTAGCATCACTCTATGGGGTAACTCTTTTAAAATTTGACGACATCGCCACACTCCTCCGTGCCCTTACATCGCTTTACTGACGTACTTGTAGGACATTATTTGACCATGAGTAAAGTCTGACTTTATTCCACAAACTCTTCTGGGCTCCATGGCTCCTTTATCTACCCATTCAAGTAATATAGCAATGCGTTTAGAAAGTTGATATTAATGTTGTGCGCATTAATCCGCTCAAACTATTTCGCTGACGGAATCACTATGGCACACTCTTGGTACATATCAAATTTCGTTTAATTCCGGAGTATGCACCGAGGTTTGAAAGACGCTTTGGTTGCAAAACTTTGCAGTGAAGCAGTCTTACAGGAGAATGTGTCTTGTGTGCAATTGGCTGTCGTCCAGGGAATATATAAACTAGCGTTTCTGGGAAGCGGGAAAGGGCACGCAACCTACACTCCGAAGCTTGGCGTATACGCGAAGCTTTGAAGAAAGCTCTTTCTGTCGAAACAACATGCGATGCAGCCACTTTGATGTCAATTCTACTTTGATAGAAGTTGTACGCAGCGTGCATAGGCGTAAATAATAGTGTTCTGAGAAGTCGAAGGAACTGTGACTTGATCAAAAAACAAAAAGTGAACACTGAGACGTCATTTTGAGTCAAAAGAAATTCAGAGCCTCCGTATAGCCTGAAAGCGTACAATGACAATAATTCAATAACTACAGTTAAGAGCATCGCAAGCTGGGTCACTTATAAATGCATCTAAGCACAAGTGAGAATAACGTAGCTAGGTGCTGAATGACATTTTTTTAGTCCAATGTAAAAATATTCCAGAAACGGTACCTTTATGATAAATGACACTCGGCTTTACAATGATCGATAGATCAATAACAGGAGCCGCTTACAGTAAAATATTCAACATATTGTACTAAGAATGGTACCATTACGTCTTACTGGCAGAAAAAAACAATCAATTAAGTTGAGTTTTGAAGCTAGTAGTGAAAAACAATCTCCGAACCCCCTCCCCCTCAACTGCGAGCTTGATACCGAAGCGCTAAGTACTTGTACACTGCAGTGAAAGTAACAAGTAAGGGCGAGCCGCGAGCTAACGATGTAAGTAAGTTTCTGGGGAAATAATGAAATGAAGAAAGTAGTCTCCAGATAGGAGACGTTAACGAGATGCAATGACTACCAGAAAGGCGAGAAAATTGTTTCACTGACACGCGGTGGCCGGAACGGGCGAACTGCACTTGATGCCTAAAATTCCTGGTGATGAAAAATCTACGAGCATCTGCATAAATTAAACATCTCTGCACGTCTGCCTCCTAGCATGTAAGGAGGAATTTAGAATTGCGCCTTTCAGTGGTTTTCTCATAACTAGAGTATACGCACAAATTCTATTCTCAGGCTTAATTGGCAAGTAATTGGCCGGCACGGTTAACAAATCTGGTTGTTTAGCTATAACCACAATCTCTGGCGATTCATATGTATGTCGCAAAATTCAAGGCGATTAATTCTTACCTGACACACGCACTGATCTCGTAGAATTCGCTTGACGAGCACAGTCGGCGACAAAAGGTTATGCACGAACCGCGACATCGCAGAACGTGGTGCATTTCCGAGCAGGTTTTTACCTTATAAAGTAAAACCGTGCAACTTTATATTGTTCGCATACAGTAGTACAGGATGGAAATCGGGGCCCATGTTCACAGAAATGTCTCACGCTAAACAGTGTTTGAATGTCTGTCACGTTGTACTGCTATCACCATTGCTCGTTATCACGAGTGAAGGGTGCATGTTCTTAACGAGCGATTCTGGCTTACAAAAAGCTTTGTCAATATTGTCAGAGGACCTGTGCTCACTAAACAGTTCATATGCTGGTGTTCAACAACAGACGCCGGCAAATGGGGACAGCGAACATAAAATTAGGAAATGTTGTCAGCTAATGACAAGGACCAGAATACACAAAAACTTCTTACGCTAGAATTTTTCGTAAGAAGAATTTTAGCCAATCCGAATTCTAGACATATCATTAGCGAAAGCGGCCAGCCAATGGCAAAGCGAGCTTACGAAAGAAAAGCTTTGTGACTCTGGCCCAAGGATTTTTACAGTTGCTTTGTAAGTTCTAATTCTTTTTTCCTGACGCAGCGTTGGCATCCGGGCGTCTAGCCGTTTATACCTAATTCATTCTATGCGCTAGAGGAGCAAATGGGCCCCCTCCGGGAATGGGCTGATCTCGAAGTCTCTGCATGATATGTGCAGACAACTTCAGCCCTCCCTAGCGTTCGTCGGGGAAAGCTCACCTGAAATTTGGAATACTGCAACTTTCACCATGGGCGTTGAAATCGTCACCCTAATATATCTCTCACGCATATTGAACTAACGGATTTCCGGGAAAGATTTGTCTTGGGCGCCATGCTGATGCTAAGTGACCGTCTGCGATGAAGTGACTCTTACAGATATAGCTTGAAATGCCTGTTCTTTTTCTTTATTACCTGCGAAGCGTGGGAAGTTTGGCTGCTGAGAGGGCTGACCATCTCAACATCTTACGAAAAAACCTCGTGAAAGAAAAAATGAATTGAAAGTAACAGGGGTCAAATGCTCTTTGAATTAGCCAGCCACCTTTGCTAATAATATGTTCAACATCAGGATTGGTTGAATTTTCTTGCGAACGATTCTAGCGTAAAAGCTTTAGTGAATAGCAGATGAACAATAAAATGAGAAAATACTATTAAACTAAGCCCATAGCTGAAGAACAAAAGCTGTAAACATTAAAGTAAAACTGCAAGCACTGTCGTACTGTGTCTGCGGCCAAACTTTTAAGCACTTCGTCTACGAACTAAGCGAGCATGATATAATATTGGCAAATAGTTGCCATCTCAATTCTGACAGCCTCCTAAGCGAGTAGAAGGCAATTAGGCGAGGAACACCCTTAGTGGGCGGAAATTCTTTCGCGACAAGCCCACAAAAATTTATCAAACATTCACAGTCCACTAAAAAAAAAAAAAACTTACCTTTTAACCAAGAGCCGCTTCTGTTTATTTTGGTATTAAAAAAAGTGGTCACAGTTTCACCTGAAAGGTGAAGCGTCAATTGCGATAGCAAATTTGTAGAGAGCTATACGGAGTAATGATAGTAGCTTTATCAGCTGTATAAACTTGGACATGCAGCAGCACCGGCAACACGCAGATCTGTTGTCGACGCCGTCGGCGTTTTGCCCGCGTTCGCACAAAATGCGTGCGGCGTTGGTGACTGTTGCCGGAGCCTCTGATATAAATAAGCACTTGGTGCCGCAGCTAAACGTCGCCTCCCTTTCCTACCCCCCCCCCCCCCCCAGGCCTGTCACGCGTCGGAAGAAGGCGCGTTTGCTCTACATATAGGTGATTGTAAAGGAGGAAAGAGACGCCTACTTCTTCAGCCCTTAAGGGAGCACGGCGCAGAACGCGCGTTTGTTCTCCGCCGTGCGTTCACTCCCCGTGAAAGCGCGCGCCCCTCGCACCCTTTCACTCGCACATACAGCGTTTGGCGGCGCGCGGCGACGATTTCATCTCCATTGACGTCATACGGAACCTCACGGCGACGGCGACGGCGATGCCGACGGCAGAAATCTGCTTTTGAGTGTCCATATAATTGCTATCGCAATAAAAGCACATAATACCTAGAACGATGTGTTCTAAGTGTGATCGTGCAGCTGCCGTGCGGTGCGGCAGTCGCTGCAGGGGAGGCGCTGGTTGTTGAAGTCTTGAAACAACACGTGTGGGAAGGGCTCGAGGCCAATTAAATGTTTTACCTAGAAAGCCTCCAGAAGTTAAACGATTATTCCGTTCTGTTAATACGCTAGCACGACGTCCGAAAATATAGAATTAATTGGGCATATTGTATTGATCAGCTCTTGCTGCATTGGGGTGATCCACTAGTGTTGTACAGGCCGCTTAAGAAACCGCAGCCTCCTTGTGAATCTGTCCGAACACTGCCCGTAGCGGTTGTTCAGTGGCTATGGCGTTGCACTGTTGAGCACGAGGGCACGGGTCCAATCCCGGCCGCGGCTGCCGCATTCCAATGGGGCGGAATGGGGAATGAGCACTAAAGTATAACGCACTCCCAACGAGCAAAAACGTTCATGCGCCGTGCTTTGGCTGCACGTTAAAGAATACCAGGTGGTCAAAATTAATGCCGTGTCCTCCACTACGGCGTGCTTCATAATCAGATCGTCGTTTTGGCACCTAATACACCCGAATTTAATGTAACCTTTTACAATTAATTCGATCTTTATAGGCCTCCATGAGAGCACTTTCGGAGCTTGCTGGCATCCAACAAAGCTCCTTTAGTTGGGCCTGATGTAATGCTGCAAGGCGGTTTGATTGAATTAACACGGCAACCATCGCCTGGAAAGCGCATTCAGACTCTTAAGAAGGCACGTTTGCCTCATGCGGTCTTTGCGAGATGAGATCTAACCTGTTAAAAATTTCATTACATGAATAATGTAACGTCCGAAAGTTTAACCGTTAAGTCGTCTTGCTCTACTGTGGAGCAACGTCACACTCATACTTTGACTCATCCTGTTATTGTTGTGCTTCCGTGGAATCGTACCCTGAGAGTAGTGACCAAAAAGACAAAGGACTGCTGAGATGGAGTATAAAAAAAAATAATCACGGGCTTTGCGATACCTCGCGGGGTGGAGCGAGACCGCACGCGCTACTCTTCAGATTGGTAACAAATGCACCGCGACAGCGCTGCAGCTCATTCCTGGAGCCTGATCGAAGTTCTTCGTCTCCTTGCTTCGTTACCATGCAAGAACCAAGTTTTTTCCGATACGCGTGCGTGACTTTTCGAAAAAGGTTGTCCCCACAAGCAAGCCTCCTACTTAAAGTTCCCACTTCAATCTGTGAAAGGAAAGAACGAGCCCAACCGTACGCCGCTGTAAAGCTGCCAGCAAGTCTCAAAGCAGCTTTCAAAGAAAGGCTTTACGTCTTGGACCTCCTGCCAGGATGTCTGTAATGAAGCAGCGTAGCTCGTTCCGAAGGTAGGCCGGTAATAATTCAACCCCCTTAACACGGTACCACACCTTTCCTTTTCCTTTTTATTTCCGCCTGGCAATGCCCTTATGATTTTCCGAACAGCTCTTGTACATAATAAAACATCATCTGCATAGAGTAATAATGACCTTTGCTTTCGGCTCAGTGAAGAGGCGTAGGAGGAATAAGGGGATAGTGTCGTGCGTTTAGGGCTCTCTTTTAAGACACCAAAAGACGCAGACTAGGTACCCTTTGAATAACACACAGAAACGTCGCCGATGTGGTAAAAATATATTTATAGACATGGCATGCGTAGACGTCGATCAGCCATAATGACGGCAAAATATACTCTACATTTGGCATCTTTGTCACTTCGGCCTTGGCAACACTTTCACACGGCTTGTACGGCATGCGGGAACTCTCCTCGGCAGTGGAAAAATTGTTAATAAGTAGCTTTCTCAAGTACTATTTACAACACTGAATTGATGAACCAAACAATAAAAAGGAGATATCACAAAACAACAAGTGTTCATAGGGTGTTCCTTTTCCACACACACACACACACACACACACACACACACACACACACACAAAAAAAAAAAAACATTTCGGTGACTTTTAATTTTCTGCGTTCAGCTCGGACACATATCTGTGTTCCGAAGAGCACCTTCTGTATAAAAAAAAATAACTAAAAAAAACGGCATAAAATGCCACTTTGGTATTTCTGCACCTCGCCTAGGACCAAGTGGTCGCGCGCTACCGCCGACCCAACTTACTTTCTTTTCAAGAGCAAGGTGCGTCTTAACTACGGAAAGGCGCGTTTCACAACCAATCTGGGACCCAATTAACAATACCTGTCGTTCGCAAGTGTTCTTTGTCATTGGCTGGCTTCCTCTGCTACTAATATTGGCTGGCATCATCCCCCCCCCCCCCCCCCGCCCCAGAAAAAAAAGTTCTACCTTGCGAGCTTATTGTGAAAACGAGCCTTGGTGTCGTTAAAATGTTATATGATCGGTTTCAATGAATGCTGCCCGCCGAAATACGCGAAATAAACAAAGCAGGCCACTTGTGCTTATACTAGCGAATTCATTAATCTAATTCCTCTGCCGAAGCTGCACAATTGGAAATGGGGAACAATGTACATCTTTGGTGAAAAATGCGTGAGTATTTACCAGGCGGTTTACATGGCGCATCTCCGTGAACGAGCCCATTTTTGCTAGTAGTTTGACGTGAACCTAAGAATCACAAAGATAAAGGACAGTTCAGCTTAGGATTGCGACGGATTACCGCAGCTAAGAACTTATGTTGTAAATAAAACAAACATATTTGTTCAGTCATAAAAGCGTCATGCTACGAGCAATTAGACGGACCGGCTCAGACTATGCGTGGAGAATTGTGAATAAACGATTGATCTCAGACCATGAATTAGAGACACACAGCGTACTCGTGTAGAGTGTGTACAACACACAGTGTGCTCACTATTTTTAGTTTGCCCCAAGAATGCGCAAGATTCTCCAGGTCATTCCTTACTTAGCTCTGTTTTGAAAGCGAGAATCAAACAGCGTGTACACAACTTCTACCAGATTGTCCTACGCATGACCTGCAGCCCAGTAAACAAGCGTGCGAGTCCTGTCTTTAAGCGTCCAAGCTATACTGCAATAAAATTCTTCCGAGGTTAGTCCGTAAACTATAAATGTAGGCTGGCATTTCTAATGAGCGAGCTAGAACTCATTTATATCCCAATTTAAAGTTCAACTAATTCTAAGGGATCACTCGCCAAATATGTATAGTGTAAGAAACCACATATGCACAAGAGCTCTGGCGTAGGTTGGCTACTTCGTCCAATATTCGCCGACTTATTAGGAGCTTGAATCACAAATGCCGAGAAAGTGCGCTATAGCGAGACTTCCTATACCAGTCGAGCTTGCAGAAAAATGATGTGGATGGCACAGCGGCACACGGGCTCGTGAGTTGGGCAACGTTTCAGCCATTCGCATGCAGAATCAAGTCCTACTTCACAAGTCAACAGCGAGACACGGTAGTGCAGTGTCGCCGATGACTGGCAGTATTTTCCTCAGCAATCTCTGACCAGGAGGTCGGTGAGCGCCGTGATATAGCTCTGCGCCATTTGAAGTGTCTCGAACTTCGACAACTTTCGGTCGTCACCGATGGAAGGCACTACTTGGCGAAGTCGATCGAACGCAACGTTTAAGCCGTGCATTCGCCGCCTTTCGCGGGCGTTCGCGGCAAGTCTTCGCTTCTTGACGACTACGGGAGGTGGTGCGGCGGCGGAAGGTGACACTGGCATCGCAGATATGACCTCGGCATCAACACCGCCATGCTTTCTCTTCAATCCCTCAAGACCGAGCGTAGACGTTCCGCCACCAGTCCCCGATCCTAGCGAATTGTCCGAATAAATTGCTGGCTCGTCATTGTCGAATCCGCGAAGTCTACCGCGGAGTGCTAGCAGTCTCTTGGCTTCATCATTGAAGAACCTGTTTGTGTCGGTGAAAAGAAGAAGGTCGCTGTCTTCGTCGATGCCAGCTGGCGGAGCGTGGTCGGAAGGGACCTGGTGCAGACTTCGGGTGTGGTGATGGCCGGAGTAGATAGCATGCTGGCTTGGAGACGCAATGCTGAACACGGGAACATCCTTGGTCATGCTGTATGTACTGGTTACAAACTGGCTGCCCACCGCAATCGGCTCCATCGTCATTGTTCACAAGAGCTTGTGGTGGCGGTTTTGCGCGTTTCAGTCTTGCCGGTGCGTTGATTGCAGTCTGGCTTTATCTGCGATATAAAGAAAAGAAGTGCCATGGCAACGATTACTCGTTGGTAGGAGGTTTTGTAATAACCCAAATAATCCTTAAACTGAGTGACATAATTGCCAAACATGAGGAAACACAGTAAGTTGTGCTTCCTAATAGGGAATGAAAATGGGAATTTGTGCTGTACTGTTCCAGGTGTGAGGCTAAGTGAAGTTTACAACGAAAATCTGTAAAGAATCTATAACAAAGAAGCGTATCAAAGACCGCTGTTTTGTGTGAAGCATATCTTTAACCAACACAATCCCAGAAGAAAGCAACAAAATTCATAGCCACAATACACCGAAAATATAGCATAGGACCACTGGTTGGTTACTCTGTCATGCCACGAGGGACATAAAGCGTATACCATGCCGTGTCACGGCTGCTCCATCGAAAGGCACACTGAGTGTGCCTTTCCATCGATGGAGCGTCTGCGCCAAAGCATTCCATTTCCAGCTCACTTGGCTCCGCAATTAGCATGGTATCATTCGTATTGAATAGATGGTGCTGGAGGTTCAGCGAAACCGTGGAATGCCAATATTTCAGCAGATCTATTTACGATGTCTACCGCTGGGCATACTCGTATAACACACGGCGTGTCGGTTTCAGGCAAGATTTTGTGTGCGAAAACGATTTACGAGGCGGCACAGCAAACACGATTTTTAACTGAAGACGAAACAAGCGCTAGCCCCCGAAAGCTCTAGCTCATTGAAGGCTTGAAGAAGGAAATGAATATATTACTGGATGAGCCATGTAAGCTGCATTCATACCATAAAGACAGGGCTCCAGAGTACATTTACTCGCTAAAAAAAATGTGGTCTTACTTGACATTCAAAACTTAACGATGTGAAAAGTTGAGCGAGTTGCATGAAAATATCTTACAACACTCTTCTTTAACTTCTAGCGGCATCTCACACATAAATATTGTGATCTGTGTCAGGCATGCACTTCACGGTACTGAGAAATCCGTCATTGGTGAGAACAAACCCCATTAAAACGCAGTTTTTATTTTTATGCTGAGCTGGTGAGCAACGCGCAATGAAACTTGCGTTAGAGAGAAAGATATTGCATACATGACTGGGCTTGTATCGTTGGCCTTGCACGTGCTACATATGCTGTCATTGCAATGATAAGTGGAGATGCAATGCAAGGTTTGGGAAAGCCGAGTATCGACGGCGACGAGGTCCGTTAGAGAGTCATAGTGAAAAAAGTACAGCACCCGCAAGCAGATGATATTGAATAAAATAAGGTGCCTTGTCATGTGCATTCATTATGTCTGTCTAGAGCTGTCTCTTTGTTCGTTTCTGAACATGTCTTCGTAGAGCAGCCTGTACGCAGTGTCGGGAGATAAAACCTCCATGCGCAGGCGAAGTTCGAAGCAGACTGAGCAAGAGCACAACACGACGCTAGTGTATTTCATCATGTCAAAGAGATCCCCTAAACTTAATTTAAGACGTCACATTGTCGGACTGGGATGCCCTAATTACTGATCTCGGCTGTCATTAAAAAATAACCGAAAAGAAGAAGCAGACATCGGCCTCAATGTACATATTTCTGTGTCGGTTGTAGCAGCTCAAGTAACAATGTTTTAGTCTGAAGAAAACACTCACGAGCAGCTCAACAACATTTATAATTAAGCTACAGTGGTGCTCGTAGATTTTACCACTGAATATATTGTGATCCATCCTGGGTTATCCTGGTTTGCTTTATTTCAAGTTACTGAACGTTGTCGTGTACTGAACGCCGTTCGATTACTGAAGCTGTTTAATGACACCCTTTGTTTTCTTTCGTCGTGTCTTTTTTTTTTCTTGCTTCCTTAACTTGGCTTCCCCTCCCCCTCCCGTTAGCTACTGTATGCAGTTTATTTTTTTATTATTTTTTTATTTCTGCTACCAATTCTTCAATCAGGAAAATATGTGCGTCCATTATGAAACACACTGACTCTCATAAGACTAAAAGTAGTCAGACATGTCCGTTGATATGGGAAACGTTTTATAGCATTATTCTTGCGTGTCTGCAATGAAGTATTTGAGGGAAGATAAAAATATATGGAACTGGTTAAGCTAAATGCGATAATTCTCGAAACAATTAACTAAAGGCGCACTTCCTTGAAAAGCGACAGCGTCAAGGCCCTACAAATTTAACGAATATATTTTCATAAGTGCTGTAATCGCAATATACATTATTCACGAAGGAAAAGCTGCCTATTCCATTAATGATGTCTTTACAGGCATTATTCTATGCTTTTGTCGCAGACACTTGAAGATTGCGAGCATTACAAAACTTCCACTCCTCTGAGCTATTGCAATGACCATATTAGACTGAAGGCCTTGGCGCAGATATGTTTCCAAAGCACCCAACTAAAGCCTTTTGTTCTTGTTTACCTCATTACTGGTAGGCGGACGGGCTGTATGAACCACTCGATGGACTCACTCGCCGAACAGTGGCATTAAAATACAAGAAAATAATGGCATCTCGTTTTTTTGCCGCAATGAAGTGACACGCTAAATTATTAATAGTATACGCAGCGGCAATTGTCCATTTACTAATGCCTTTAGAAAATTGACCGGAGTCGGGTTATGTTAGAGCTCTTTCTTTCTGATTTTTTTTTGTCGTGTTTCATTCTAGAATTACATGACCAAACTGCCTCAAACTAGGCGAGGTGGCTTAATTTGCGAACGAGAAGTCAGACGTTTTTTGAAATCGACATAAAAGATGTATGGAATGTTTGAGAGAGAGAGAGAGATGAAGAAATAAGAGGCAGGTCGGCTGACCAGACGCGCGTCCGGTTTGCTAGCCTGCACTAGGGGAGGCGATAAGCAGATAATAAGAGAGAACACCAGCTGCGAGCACACTCAGAGGTCCACATTGTGTCGTTGCAGAGATTTCTCAAGTTGAAGACTCTAACATCACTTTAATTGCCTTCTGCAGCATTGAGGTACACGGCCACGATTTAAAAAGTTTCACTTCTGAAAGCGGTGTTTACCCAAACCGATTCGACTCTACCCGGTGATGCTCTGGGCATCGCAGAGGGACCAAATGTACAGAATGTGTCCAGTGGTCTCTTCGCAATTATAAGATAGAGCGAGAAAAAAACAACAAAGAAATGCAGCGCGGTTAATCAGGCTGCACCTGGTTTGCTACTCTACACTGAGGGAGGGGAAAGCGAGCGCGAGAATGAAAGGAATGGGCGAATTAACACCCGTAAGAGTCACAAAAATGCGCGTCACCTATGATGTTGAACGAGTGAGCATTTGTAAATGATATACCAAGTCAGAGGTGGCACAGCTAAGTCGCATCAGACCAGGAAAGCCGTCATGGAAGTTGCAGCTTTAAAAAGGGTCTAATGTGTGCAAACTGGAGTTCGAGACTCGGAGGTGACTGTAGTAAACATTTGTCGGGATTCGTGCGAGAAAATGAAGTTTTCTAGCAGCGTCCCTTTTTGATAGGGGGATCGCAACTGTTTGCGATTCATTATGGGCTGAGGGAGCAGCCGTGTCTGCAAAGTAGTTGCCGGCGGTGGTATATAGTGGGACCGAGCAGCCACTGCCGAAAGGAGACATCGGATGACGAGTGTTGCAAGGCCCGTTAGAGAGTCATAGTGAAAAAAGTACAGCACCCGCAAGCAGAGGATATTGAATAAAATGAGGTGCCTTGTCATGTGCATTCGTTTATCGACAGGTTACAGGCGATCCACCCCTATCTCCTGTTTGTCGCACCCCTATCTCCTGGCCCCCTCGAGGTCACAAGTACCCCGAGCAAGATTTCTGGAACTTATAGCCACCGATCGAGGCTTTCTTCGGTCAGGCTATACACCAGCAGCTGTACCTTCACTGGAATGGCTGAAATAGCTGAATTATAGAGTGACGGTGAATCGTTTTAATTAATTACTTTACGACACATATTTCAGTTTACGAATTGTTGCTGGTGAGTTCGCAAGGCGTATCCCCTTTGAACGAATTCTCAGGACTACACCAGTTTCGAGGTATTAATTTCTTAAAGTGTCTGAGGAAAGGCATTGGACCCGCCGACGTTGCGTAGTGGCTTTGTCGTTGGGCTAGTAAGCCCGAGGGTGCTGGATCAAATCCCGGCCGCAGCGGCCGCATTTCGCAGAGGGCGAAATGCAAAAATGCCCGTGTACCGTGCATTGGGTGCGTGATAAAGAATGAATCCGGAGTCCCCCACTACGACGTGCCCAATAATAATAGCGTACTTTTGGCACGTAATGCACCAGAATGTTTAAATACATTCGCTTACAGCTACTTTTGGGCTTCATCGCATAATTAAACAGCATTTTTTTTTAAGTAAGTGGAACTATAGTGCGTTTTTACCGCAAGATTGACGCCGCATGTCTCGAAACCGGTGCCATCCTCAGAATGCGTTTCAAGTGGATATGCCTTGCAAACTCACTAGCTACAATTCGTAGGTTGAAATGTGTGTCGTAACGTAATTAATTCACCTAGCGAATTAGTGCAATATGTTAATTTTTCGCGATATTGATTTCACGTAGAAGTAAAGGCCGTGTCGTCGAGCCAAGGATTAGAATGTGATATCTGCCACAGGCAATTTTTAAAAATTTGGTGCAGCTAAAAAACAGCCTCTAGAGCACAACCGTTTGGCTGTTGGTAAAAGCACACTGTTTCTTTTTTTTTTCCTGCAAACGCGAGTCCGCAGCACAAGATCCGACAACGAATACAACTCCATGTGGTGAATCCGACGATAGTAACTAGAACACAAGTAATTGCTACGTTAGTAAAAAATGATACTTGCGTGATTCAAGCTGTTGCGTGAACCAATCGATCAAACTGAACATAAGTATTGTATGTGGTAATATCCCGCATTAAGTATGTAAGTGCACCATCGATAAAGCGTATCTTCTTTCCCTTGAACGGAAATTTGCCAGTTATACATAACATGTGAAGCCAGAAGTGGAACGTCAGGGCAATGCACAGACTGCAGAAAAAAAAAACAAGAAAAAAAACCAAAATGTGTAATTTTAAATAACAGGCCAGGTCGACGCGCCATATGGACGTGCGCATTGGTGGGTTACATCAACGGGTCACATCAACGGGTCACATCGACGGGTCACATCGACCGGTCACATGGAAGCACGAATACTTCACGATTTTTTGACGCATTGGTTCTAATCATACTGAGTGGCCAGCAGGTTGGAGGGGTACTGCGAAAAACCGAGTTTAGGTATACGGACGGCATAAAAAATCCCGCCTAAATGTAGAGAAAAGCTGGATGATGGATTTTATTTCCTTGAGACCATAAACAAGTTAGCACTAGTCGCCTGACTAGTGGCTTTGCAAATCCGTGTCTCATAAGAAGAGCTTTTTCGCTTAACCTACGAACTTACGAAGCATGCAGCTGCTTTTCTCAGGCACTGCAAGATCTACAAACTATCAGCTTGTTTACAGTATCGGAGCTGCGTGCTTGTGGGCCAAATCTTGTCCCTGCCACTTATCCTTCTTGCCAAGATTACAAATAAAGACCATAAGAAACGTGACAACCACTGCCGTTGTTTATGTCAATCATTAAGACAAAGACAGTGGGACAGTTTAGTGTCATTTCCACACTTTTTTTTTTGCGTTCCAGTGCCATGCAGTTTCGGCAGTATCGCGCACAGTCATCCCACCTAAATCAGGAGGAACGCATTATGATTTTTTCTAAGTGGGCGCATAGTAAAAATAAATAAGTAAAACATCAGAAAAAAAAGAACGATCAGTTGCGAGACTTGGTGAGCATGAAGGTAGGATCCAACCCCAGCGCCACTTGCAAGCAACTATGCAACAAGTGTCGCTCGAGAAAGATCCCTATACTACTAAACGATGATTATCTAAGAGAATGCATGGTTGAGATGAAAAGATGCCTTACCTTTGACAGCACTACGTCAGCTTCTGTTATTTCGTAGGGTGGTCGCAGGGACTCGACAGAGTCACGTGGCCGACGCACGCTGCCGGCGTCCCGCACGGTTTTCGAAACTTGCCGCCACGCTTTTCGTCAATGATGTGCAGGGAAACCTCTGCCACACGCATGAGCAAGACGTGTGCCAAACGAGAAACGGCTTTCCTTCTTCTTCGGGCTCCCTTTCTACGCCTGGCTTTCCGGAGCTCGCGGAGAAGCTCGAAGTTCAGGACTGGGCGACGAGGAGAAATAACCAGAAACGCGGCCTCGATGCCTCTGGTCACGCGCGGCACACCGCACCGGTGCTGCAGAGAGTGAGTCGCGATGCCCCCGGCCCGCCACACATTTATAGACCCCCGGCGGCCTGCCCCCTCCTCTTCAACATGCCCGCCCTGGCTCCCCCTCACTCTCTCTTGGTTTCTCTCTTCTTACGGTTCCACACTGACACTGCCCTTCCTTTAATCGTGCACTGATAGCCTTCTTTCTCTTTCAGTAGATTATATGCCGGCAATACCCTCTCCCTCAGAATTAGAGAGAGGGCTTCGCAGTGGTGAAGGGGGGCCAGCGGAGAAGGAAAAGCCGACGGGGGCATTCCCGTGGTAGCAGAACCAGCACCCGTTATTACGGAAGAGGGGGTCAGCTCCGTCGGCATCGCGAGGAGATGGAACAAAATGCACGTCAACTGGCGAAAACCCTCTCTCATTCCCCTCGCCTCCCCTCCCCCTTGGCACCAAAGTCATGTTTCCCGTTTCCCAGCGCTTGGGCCGCCGGTCTCCCGAGCGCTGAACATTACTGTGCATTTGTTTTCTGCGAACCCTCCTCACCTATGCTGCGGCCATGTTTACCTGCGCCGCCGTAGCAGGGGAACACCAGCCCACGTGGGCCGATGCGCACCGCGGTGAGCGTAACAGCCGTTCTGGCGGCGGTTCGCGGGTGGTTGGCCAAGCGACGCGCGATGATTCAAGTTGCGCGCGCGGTCTCTCCCTCCCCTCACCGCGAGCCACGGCAACACTGCGCTTCTTTCCAGCGCCTCTTGCACACTGGAGAGTGGGCATGCATGGGTGGCGATGACGACGAAGCTACCACGTTTCTGCTGGCCATCACGCGAAACGTACGCGTGGCGGCACCTGGTTCTGACGTCTGGAGACAGTCACCACTCCAATCATGCGTTGCGGCCGTGTTTCACCGCTTTTGTTTTTCATTTATCGTGTTCGCGAGCATGAGATGTGCATCTCAATGCACATGCCTGTCTAGTTGTCCGCTGGCAGTATCAAAAATAATCTCCTAAGCAGCTAGAATGCTGTTAAAATTTTTGTTCCTTCTATGTTATTCAGCAAGATTCTGTTTATTGTTGCTTCGTTTTTTAATGCGATTAGCCTTCTTGTCCGCCTGACACAGGGGCAAACTAAAGTCCTCTGGAGTAAATGCCTTTCTGTTACGCTGAAGGACTCCTTACCAAGATTATTTTCGCTGCTGACACACCGTACGGTGCGGTCTTCTTTATATATTTCCAGTATAAGCGATGCAATAAAACACATAGCGATACTTCTTTAAACAGAAACTAACAAAAAATCTGAAAGAAATGTGTATCGGGTCAATGCGAAGTGAAAAGAAACAAAGATGAACAAATATTAGTCTAGTCAGAGCTTTAGATAGTTTCAATATGAGCATCGCTTACGGTCCGCTCACGTTTTACTTGTTCGGCATTGTGGAAGTGCCGTTTATCGCCCACTTCAAAAACATGATCCCTCAGGCACCAACGGCGCAGTCAGCTTGGCAGCAACAGTTCATTCGGCTCGGCAGTGCAGAGAGGACAGCGTTTGTGCCTTCCGCTACATGAATATGCGTTATGCGAAAAGCCCTTATAGCGTTCCCGCTGTGCATCTGTGCGAAAGTTGTAATAGAATACGCTGGTCTGAACGGACAGTAAACATCGAGCTAAAAGGTTACACCATGCTTCCGAGCCCTGACAAACGCTAGAACCACACAAATGATGCTGCGCTGCGTAAACCGAATGTGGGCCTGGGCGAAGCCATATAGGGGGACGTAGCTGACAAAGGCCAATGGGACATGACGGTGGTCTTCATAATTGTGGAAATTAATTACTACGACGGTTTGAGAGTATTTTATTATTTATTTTATTTAGTACATACTGCAGACCACAATGTGGCTCTTGCAGTGTGGGCATACAAGATTATATAGAAAGAAGGAAATGTACAAAAAAAAGCAAAAAAAAAAGAACAGCATCTCAAAAATAACACCAGAAAACTACATCGGTATACCTACACATGCACATAATCAGAAATACAGTCACAAATCATGTGGTAGATACGGCGCGGAAAGGGAATTCCATTCGGAAATGGTGCGTGGAAAGAAGGAAAACTTATACGTGTCTGTTGTAGCATAATAAGGTGTTATTGAATCGGGGCGATGGTGCCGTGTAGGTCTTACAGTCATTGCAGTAGACAGGTCAATTTCTGACAAGGTGAGTCACTGCTAAGGAGGAGGAGGAACAAATTTTTATTGAAATCAGCAGTTTAGTTGGCTGGGCTTAGGCCTCCCACGTGGGGCCTCGCAGGCTTGCTGGGTAGCCCATAGTTGGTCGTCGAGGTGGGAGCTGCGCAGGGCAGCGTGCCATCTCGACGAGAGGGTCACAGGATTATTTGTCAAATGTTGGTGTTTTCATTCCCATAGCATGTTGGGAAGCGATGCTGCCTGAGTCTTACAGATCTTGCAAGTGTTACTAGGGTAGGTGTCTGGTTAGATCCTGTGGTAACGTGTTAGCGTGGGGTACGTGTTTGTCTGTAACAAGCGAAGGGTGGTTGCCTGTGCTCTGTTTAGCTTGTGATGCTAAGTACAAAATCATTTTTGGAAGCACTAAAATTATTATTAAAATGTTAGTAAGGCCCTGTCGTGTTTTGTAAAATCTTTTGTTGTTGAAGAGCTGCGTATTAGACCCTGAACCCTTTCAGGCCCATGAAGGAGTTCAGATATCCCCCTTTCCGCAAGAGACCTTTACCAAAAGGAGACACTCCCTTGTCGTGTGTGACACCGAGTGAAAGCCTTTCGGGTCGATGTCCCCTAGTCCAAAAGTCATTGGAGTGCCCGTGTGCCAGTGGTATTAGCCTACTAACTCCACTTTGATGTACTACTGCCTAAATGCTATTGCATGACTCTCTTCAAAAAACATGTTCGGTGATTCGTTTTGAACCCCGTTTCCTCAGCACAGCCGCCCGATACTCTTACAGTCTAACAACTGATTAAAGTCTTATACCTGAAAAAGAAGCCTATGCCATCTCGCCGTAGTTCATTCGAGGTCAAATGTGCTTAACTCAACTTCTACTCTGCCAGTGGAACAAAAGTGGCTGCAGTTTGGAGGCCGCATTCAGTAAAGGTTTCTTTGTGGCTTCCGAAGGTGCACAATGTCATCCAATATACAAAATACGACAGCTGCACATTGCCCCCGCTATGACGCCAATCCCGACTGCTTATAAAACTGGTGTTTGCCTCCCTAGCACTCGGGACATGCCACCTAAGAGAGCTTTATCAGCTGTCGGGCTAGAAGAACGGACCCCTTATATGTGCATTCAGTAACGAAACCGAAGCAATCGAAATCTCTAAAGGACCACTACAAATTGTAAATAAAGGTGTCTTTAGCAATGCGGTGTGTGGTTGCATTGCGTGAATGCTAATCGCATTGACGTCGAATGGGTTCTGTCGGAATTTATTTTTTGCGAGTAAGACGTATGGTAAGACATGGTTTGAGGAGCGCTATATGTGGTGCCGAGGCTCTGTCTTTGCAAGCCATTATAGGAAGGTTCCATCAAAATTGAGACGTCCCCTGATGCTGCATTATTGAAGCATGAAGGGCGTCATATTACATCGCCAGCTGTGTTTTTTTTTCTCTCATATAGATCCCGTTTCCCTGTGCTATCTTGTTCCCGAAGTTCCCCGCATATTCTGAAATTCATCTCATACGGAATAACTTTTCAGCCTTAAGAGAAGACAGTAATGCACTTTTGATTTGATCACCCATAACGTCTCTAAGCGTACCCCACGGATATTATTTTTCGTTAAAATAATGCTTAGCAGCAGTGTGGAGTTGCCAGATCAAAGCTGTGGAATGGGTTTTGAAGCATAGTTAAAACTACTTCGATGCCAGTGTTTTTTAACGTGATTAGCATTCGTTGCATGTATACTTCAGCTGTTTCGAGCCTGTCTATCTCTCTCTCTCTCTCTCTCTCTATATATATATATATATATATATATATATATCATAAGAAGCCAACAAATAATGATACCAAGGACAGCATAGGGGAAATTACATGTACTTACGAAATGCATTACAGAAATGATAAATTAATGGAAAATAAAGTGGATGAAAAAACAACTTCCCGCAGGTGGGAAACGATCCCACGTCTTCTCATTACGCATGCGATGCACTTACCATTGAGCTACCGCGGCACCGTTTTCCCATCCACTTTCTGGGGTATTTATGTTTAACACCAGAACTAACCCTGGGTGTGTTAGCCAGCGCCACCACTCACAAACCTAGGTGGTGGATCTGCCGCAGGCGTCACGAGTACGTCATCTTTTTGGGTGAAGGCAACTGGTCAATAATGATATGATAATGAATTGATAACATGATACTGATAATACGATGATATTGGAAGGGGGTTGTTGGGTGACTTCGTCAGGCATTGTCGGGGCAGGTGGTAGCGTCCGACTTCGGAGTTCCAGGTTTGCAGACCCCGGTCCCCTCCACCACTTTGGAAGGGGATTTATTAACACCGGACGGCAGGCGGAAGCATTGCACGACGGGCACAAAGACAGTCTCAGCCGGCGTCAGCAGCTCGCGATCTACGCTCGCACGTATACAGCCAAGACATAGTCCCAGTGCTGCGTCCGGTGCTTCATCCCCACTACAATATGATTAATAAATCGGGCCCCTCGGTTCCCTTTCTTCTTGTCGATATATATATATATATATATATATATCCTCTTAGGCTAACCCAGGGGCTCCAGTTGTCAACCACTAGATATGTGCTCATGGGCGTGATGCTGTCGTGGGCGTTCCATGGTCATCATTGCAGCTTCGTAATCTGACTCTCGCCATGCAGTCGTCGTCAGGTCTTCTACACCTACCCAGTGGTCCAGGTTGTGTCTAATAGCTCGGGCCACTAGTTACGTTCTTGTGGTCGTGATGCCGTCGTGTTCATTGCATCGTCACCATTCCATCTTTGTCATCCGACTCTCGCCATGCCGTCGTCGTCATACAGTCGCTATCACGATTCGTTGTCATATCGTAATCGTCATGCCGTCGTGTTCGGGTCATCGTTGTCACTCTAGCTTCATCATCCAACTCTCTCTAAGAATGACCGCAACGAATGCGCTACGTTGCTCGAATGATAATTGCATTATACCATCGACAGTCATAGTGAGATGAGTTCTGCCGTAATTTCTTTAAATCTTGAGCGAGCTGACTGAGGATGTACTAATCGTCCCGCTTGGATTTTTGCATCGCTTGTGCTTCTGCAGCTCCTAGACATGATTAGCTTGACTTAATGTGACTTATATTTTGAGACATCGGTGCAAACCAACCTCGTCGCATCCCACAAAACAGCGCACAAAACACCGCCATATGATGGCCGCTGTGGTATTCAGTCACTCTCCGATCATTTAAAAGTTTTATCCCGCATCTTCTGACGTCGTTCTCCCTAAGGTACGCATTATGATATACACCATGAAGCTTTTCATGATTGCCTTTCTTTTAAAGAAAATGTAAGGGAATTATGCTGACCAAACTTAGTGCATGGCCATTTCTTTTGAGTAAGTGTGCAGAGATGATGGAGCGTGTTGGCGCCGAATGGTAGGTAACGCTTGTACGAAAGATGGCTTCATGAACCACAAAATGTTCAGCGTTGTGCTCTTTCAGACATGCATCCAAAAAGAAAAAAAAAAGAGGATGCTGGTTATTACTTTCTCTAGCACCATGTACATTTTATTTAGTTGGCGGACCGCTGTAACACTAATAAAAAAAAGAAAAAGCTTGCTGACGTGGTGAAGAAGTATATCGCGTTAACTTATCAGGTATAAACGCTGTTGTTCTGACTCAAGTATAGATAATTTATCACTGCTGGGTGTGGCTTACACAGATCAGACCTGCATGCCCGAATCTCAACAAAGGAACGGGGCTGAAATAGATTACGATCAATACGAGCAATAGAGCGTATTATAGATTACGAACGACCAACACAGTGCTTTGTTACACGCTTAGGCCAGAATATCATTACCTCCGCTCCTCTGACAGTTTTGCGATAATATCGGACCATATCACAGCTTGACGGACATGTAATATTTTTGCCTCGGGAAGTTCAGCGCGATAACCCCATGCCACACGTAATAGAAAACGCCAATAACCCACACGCACACTACTTAGCCTCCCCTCATGTCCTGATAGCCCCAGATTGCTCAGAGCGGCTTTAAAGGAAGATAGCTTAGTATCATATCAACATTTGTTATTTGCATAAATGTATCTGCAACCCGTGACGCTTTATGCTTGTGAGGATAATTATAACTGGAAACAGCAAAAAAAGAAAAAAGAAAAGTCTCCAGTGCCTCTAATGGAGACCAACGCACAAATGACGTCATGAATAGCTAGCTTTTTGAGTCGATTAACAGAAATCGAAGCGGAACCGCCGTGGGTGCTTAGTGGCTATGGTGTGGGGCTGCTAAGCACGAGGTCGCGGGATCCAATTCGGGCCAGGGCGGCCGCATTTCGATAGGGGCGAAATGCGAAAACACCCGTGTACTTAGATTTAGGTGCGCGTTAAAGAACCCCCGGTGGTCCAAATTATTCCTGAATCCCCCACTACGGTGTGCCTCGTAATCAGAGCGTTGTTTTGGCTCGTAGAACTCCATAATTTTTTTTTCTAGGTGGTCGCTTTGGTTTTCAAATAAGATAGAACTTCTTGAAGACAACATTTATTTTTTTCGCATGAACATCCAGCATAACACTCTGTCTTCTTGCCGCACATAATACCTTAAAATACACTAATAAAATGTACCCCACATTTTCATTACTGATGGTACATTGTACTTCCGTATATAGCCTGTGACAAGAATCACGTCGTGGTGGAATGTTTTTTTTTTTTTTTTTTTTTTCACCCGCTGAAAATACATTGGCCATTTTGAGGTGGCTATGTGAAATTTATTCATCACGGCTTACTCAATCTTTTTTATGCATTTTACAATGTGCCATAATGTTTCTCTTCCGTTATTTTTTCTCTAAATTCTTGGATAGTGCACGCTCACCGTCGATCTCTCCAAGTGAAACTGGAAAGAACTACTAGTTAACACTAATTTTTAGACATGATGAAAATAAAATTGGAACAATGCTGTCGTCATGAAAAAACAAGGAAAAAGCAAACGCTACTTGGCGTCATGCACACATGCCCTTAAAGAAGTTTTTGTAGTGAGCGAAGTTGCAGAAAGTCTGCGGAAATAAGAGTGCAACTTGGTATTGACGCATTCAGTACATGTGCTGGGCCCAGGAACTGCACTTTCTAACTTTCGACTGCCTGCATGATGAATGCACTTCCTGCATTTAGGAGTCTTCTGTGGGCAGAATTAATTTCTATAATTTTCGTTGTGTTTTTCTGTGTTTGTTCTTTTTCCTGAGATGGCTCAGGTGCACGCCACGAGGCGATCGAAACTGCGCGTACAAGTAGCTTCATCTGTGCTTCATGTTCTATTTGCCTGGCAGGTATACGTCGGAGCTCGTTTCATGCTTCGAGTGAAGCTTTAATCAAGCCATATATATGCGAAACTGTATCTCGCTGATCGGACGCACTGTAGCCACGTGCCATATACATTACGCAGACTTACGCTGCTCTCAGCATTCGCTGAAAATTTTTGCGGAAGGCGCTCTTCAGCTTCACACGCATATATAAACGTATCCTTTACTCGAAGGAAATGTTGTGCTGGTAGCCATCCGGGTGTTACCGGAGCGTGTACTCTTTTTGTTGTTGTTCTTCTTCGCTTCATGTCGGTGAAAAAGCAGCTGGTCTATACATCCGCGCGTGGAGAAGCCTTTGCATCCTTAATGTATTGGTTGTTCGTCCTCCTTTTTTTTTTTGTTTAATGGGAGCGACGTATTTTGCATTTCCTTCAGATACAATGCCAGTATCCAGACAGTGGTCGATGTGCAATATTCACCGGCCTGGCTCATCATTTATTCCCTGTTCATCCACCTGAATTTCCTACGAGAAGCGACAAAGCGCTGCCGGTTTTCGTCAGCATGCACACAGTTTGTCATCGCTTTCATACGCCCACGCTACTCCGCATTCTAGGAGTATTCTTTATAGGCTCTTCTTTATATATATATATATATATATATATATATATATTTGTGCACCATAAATTCACATCGAAGGTAGCGCCGGCGTGCCCACCAGCAGCGAAGATTCCACACAGGGCGCGCCGTTACACAGTGTAACTGTTCCCACCGTTACACACGGATCATCGCAACAAGAAGTGGAGCGGCGGCTGATCTCGCCTCCTGAATAGGGAGGCCGTAACAGGACCACTTGTCAACGCTCGCCCTCCGAGGACTGCTGAGCCTGCAGAACCGAGAACGTTGCCTCGCAGCGTGCTATCCTAAACGAACATGGACCTCAAGCGCCCTTGACGCACTTTTCTTTTTTCTTCTGTTCTGCATTGTCGGCCAGCGTCGTGCCGGCCGTTCCGAACTGCTCCGCCGAGTCGTCCCCCCCCCCCCCCCCCCCCCTTTTGCCTCGGCTTCCTCTCCTTCCCGCGGGCCAACTTTCGGACCGGCGTGATATTCGTTTGTACTTTTCTCCAGGTTGCCGGCGCGCGGGAATCTTGTCGCAGCCCACCGAGGTCGTCGTTCTCGACTTTCGATGACACTCGTCACAACCCCAGCGGCGTGATCAATAGGACTGGTGGGCGGCGGCGGTAGGTGAACGAAGTGCGCGCGAACCACACCCCGCGCGAAGTCCTCTTCGGCCCTGTAGTGGGCCCGGTTCCATTTTTGCGCCCGTGTTCGCCCGCGCGCTCTCCCTTTCTCTATGCGCCATTGTTGCATAGGGGTGGCCGGGAGCTATTCAATTCTTTTTTTTTTTTTTTTGCCTAGTACGGGCGTGCGTGCGTGCGTGTGTATGTTTGGTGTTTCGTGCGCGGCGTGCATTAAAAGGGGCACTCTGTACTTTGCCTCCATCATCTCGGCGCCAATACGCACCCGGAGGCCTTGCTGAATGTCTATCGTGCTTTTGCTTGCCCACCAGCACACACTTTGTGCAAGCTCTGCGCCTCATTTGAAAGCTCAGGCGACGACAGCTCGCTATGCATGGGCGCCGCATTCGTAGCCCCCGAAAAGTTCTCGCATGACAAATATTCTCGTCCGCTTTTGACGTTGTCTTCGTCGTTGCATAGGCGTTTCATGTCACGCGCCGCGCATCTGATGAATTTCTTCACGGCAATGGAAGGAAGGAGCCCGACCGGAGTGGGCATCGCCCCCACGCCGTTACTCGGGTCTTCCGTTATAGTGGGGCAACTATCGTATGCCCCCCCCCCCCCCCCTTGCCTTTCTTTTTTATTGACGTTTCAGCCAAGAAAACGAAAAAAAAAAGACAGAAATATACCCTTGGATGAGTGATTCTCGAGAAGTAGGTCACCCAGAAGGGATTCTTTCTTTCGCGCTACAGGCTTTCGCATGCTTTCGCGCATTATCTCCATTGTACTGAATTTCTCAAAGCTTTCTCTTGTATGTAAGGCATTAATGTATTTTTGTTTTGGTTCGCGCCAGAAATGCGATGCATACTTTAGCCTTATCTCAAGAGAGGCGAAACATTTTATATCGTGGCAATAGAAAGCGTCTTTACAACTTGCCGGTCAAATGAGAAAACATTGCGTAAAAGAATAGGTCAAAATTGCGTTATTTTACAACAACGCTACTCGTTGTATTACGTCTAATTGACTTGTCTTTAATTCCCCACCAACAACAGTATTCTCCTTTCCAGCATATGCTACCTTTCCTCTTCATCTTCAGGTTGACTGCGGATGCGCCTAAATTAATGGCGAAGTGAGCACACCTGCTCAATTCGCGCGAAGCATTGAAACCGGTCGTGTCTGCTGCGTCGCCATTTCATTAAAGTGGGATGCTACTCAGCGCCGCAGCGTCAATTACAAGCTTCCTTTTTTCGCCTTATCGTGGAAGCATTCCATGGAAAGCTGGATATACGTGAACCACAAATACATTATAGCGTCTTGGTGCCTGTGCCTAGAGTGGGGTAAAAAGTAGGAGAAAAAGCGCTGTCGTTATTGACCTTTACAGGTTTCCTTATTGTTTATTTATCAGGTCGAAATAGACTTGTAGTTCTCTCTGCATCAAATAGGTTTGCAGCCACTCGAGGCAGTCGTTTTTGAGCGAGTAACTGTATTTTGCGACAGTGATCTTTTCCGGCCGTTTTCGTGCTTGGTCGGTGGTCGGACTCGGCAACGAAAACATTCGTTTGTTCGTTCGGGCTATTCGCTTAAATTGGCGATCATCGTCGATGGTCCCTGCACAATGTTTTTTAGCCTTTTTTATACCGCAAAGTTTTCGCTACGTTTTGCGTGCTGTATATCGACAAGAGTCCAATTTCACCGCAGCTTCACATTTATAGTGTTGCAGACTTTGCCGCTTAGCTCTAATTTGTAGCTAACCCATCGTAGGGGGCAGTGGTCGTAGTTTGCGCCTTCCTGGAAGCGAGTGAGATCTATAGATAATGCTTTCAAAAATAGAATATTTTACAGTGATTTCATGCTCCAGAGGTTAGTGCGGGCACAGCCGAGTTAAGCTCAGATTTATCATAAAACTTACGTAGGTAGTTCTTACGCCGGACTCTGTTGCTTCGGGAAAGTACCTCCCTCCATTCACCACGGCGACACACAGCCCGTACGTCACTTGGCGGCTGAAGGGAGCGCTGTACCGGCACCTACAATGATGGCAGTATACCTTGCCTCTATACCTGCGCAGCGTGCATGAAGCGAAGGCTGCATGCAGTATAATATCGCACTCCGCCGTATTACGGCCGAGCGAATACGGCGGCAGATGCTTCTCTCTACCTCATGCGGAAAAAGACACGAGGCACGCGCCATGCTCTTCCAGCGCGTCGGGTCAGCGTCTGTCGCGAACTTTACCTGGGCGCACGGTACATATGCCACCCCCGGGGCCACCGCTGCAGCCGCGTTTGCGGACATGGCCGTTTATAACAAGGTGAGCGTTCCGCAAGCGCGGTCAAGTGCAGCGAAGAACGGTACGGTGCACGCGGCACGCGTCGGCCGTCGTCATTTGCGACTGAAGCGGCGGCTTCCTCGGCACGCGCCGCGGCGGCGTAGATGGGAACAGCTGAAGCCGCGCGCCTGGTTGCGCAAGCCTCATCTGCCCGCGTCGCCGATGCCACCCGCCCGCCCGCTCGCATGAATGGACGCGCAGCACCTGCCTTCAGGCGGCAGTCGAACTATCGCGCCGCGCGAAAGCACTGCACCAGCGTCCGCCGTAAATCACGCGTTGCGCCCAAGCAACCTTTCGCGAGTTAGTCGCCGCGTATAGATAAAGGGGTCTCGTTCGCGCTGTTCCGGAGATCCTCTCACTCTGCGTTATCGATTTGAACACCTCTTATTTCTTGCTGCGTGCCGTGATATCGCCATGGCGCAGATCATTGGTCAGTTTTGGTAAGAAAGATGGCCTTTGTGAAACGAAGCAGCAGCTGAGCTAGTCATGGCAGTGGTTCTGAGCAGTATATCACGATGAAGAAGAAAAACAACGTGTTTCTTCATAAAAGAAAATTAAAAGCAGCGTACATCGAATAAGTATATAAGCACATCACTTTCAAAGGAACGCCACAGCTTTTCTTTTAGAATCATCAGAAAAATCGAGCTCACAGCACCTGTACATGGTTTGGTACACAAATAAGATAAACAGGGTGATTTATTTTAGCTGCACCAAGTTTTTTAAAAATTGCCTGTGGAAGACAGCACAATTATAATCCTTGATGGAAACTACTCGATGAGGCGGCCATTACTTTTACGAGAAGTCAAAACGCCTAATTGAATAATTAACCCAATTACGCTAATTAACTTTTAAAATAATTATTTTACGGCACATCTTTCAATCTACGAATTATAGCCGCTGAGTTCGCAAGGCGTATCCACTTTGAACGAATTATCAGGACTGAACCAGTTTCGAGACATTAATTTTCAAAGTGTCCGACGAAATGCATGGGCGTTCGAGTTACTTTTGCGCTTCAGTGCATAAAACAGCATTTTTCTCAAAGAAAGTTAACTCAAAAAGCATATACATGTACCTAAATATATACGAAAATTTTCCCTCATGGTACGCGGACGCCGGATTCCGACACCGGATTTTCTGCTACACGGGGCCCTTATCGCTATCGCGTTAAAAGATTATGCAGACCCCACGCACTGTGCGAATCAGTGCACCCGAAGCTTTCATGAGCGAGGAAGGCAACGTGGCGCCTTTCAACGAAAGACGTGAGCCAGGCTTCAGTGACGAACGCGTCCGTCAGCCACCATGGTGAACCTTGCAGAGTGAGCGCAAGTTTTATTCAGCATTAAAACGTGTATAAACGCGCCACAGTGGCACAGTACGTTGAGAGACGGGGCGACGAGCGCGTCCCGTAACTTCTCTCTTCACCGTCTTCTAGAACTTGCGCGCGCTCATTTTGTATAGGTAAATCCTTTCTATGCTACGCGGCTATCATCAAGTAACGTGTCTTAAAGCACTGGTACGGTGTCTAGACGGGGGAGGTGAGGGCAACGGCGGAGTGTTGCCAGCAATCATGACAGCAGCGGCGGCGCTGCAGTCGACAGCAAGATCGCTCCCCGGGCGCGGAAGCACGGCGGTTGGTGCCGCGGGTTTCGGAGCGGGCGTTTCCGTTCGCAATTAGCGGTCGCATATTTGATATAACTAGCGTTTAGCTAATGCATATCGTGCCTTGTTAGTAGAGGAGACAATAAATGAATAGCACCTATCCTCCGATGAGCGGTTAAGTGTTAAAATGCATTAGATTCGGGCACGTCACGGCCGGCACAAATGTTTTTCACTCGTCTCGCTCGCACGCGTTCTACGTGCTTTCCCAAATCGTCGGGAGTGCAAAAAAAAAAAAAGCGAATTATTTCAGCTAATGCGAAAAAGATTATGCTAGTGGTGTGGGTAAAAAAAGCTGCACCGATTTCTAGGCTCGCAGTGAAGAGCTCCTTAGGTCATATTACTGCGACCCACTGCATCCTGCTCGTCAAATTGGTTAATACCAATATATGATGCTTTAGAAATCATTCTAACTTTACTTAACTCCTATGTAGAAATCATTCCACATAGGAGTTAAGTAAACAAACTTATTTTAGTCGCTAATGTGATGAACTAGAACGGCGGGGACATGAATACTCAAAAGGACGACTGACAGCACTTGATTATATATATATATGATCCATTATACAGGGTGTCCCCATTATGATGCAACAGGATTTTAATATATGCAAATGCCCCGTAGCTGTACAGAACCCAGGCAATGTTGTTTGCCGTCGCTTGTAGACACTCAGATTATTTTTGCATTCCGCCTAATTACATAATTAGTCTTCATTAATTAATCAACATCTCAAATATTATAATTAGATGAAAAGTGTCAATGTGAAAATTGTAGAGCAACTTGAAAAACTACCGATACAGCTTTCTGTAGCTCAATACGTGCTACATAAAAGTGTTTTTCCAAGCGTGAAAGAAGCCCGCGAATACACGCAAAATTGCCGCGCGACTGGCCACTCGAGGCACTTTGCTTGTTGCATGATAGTAGTTGCATGATAGTTGGGACACCCTGCAGTAGATGATTCAACTGGGGTTCGAAGTGCATGCAGCTCCCAGATCTTCCAAGTCCTGTTTAAGGCCTTATATGCACGGGGCCCGGGCTGCTGCCACGCTTTAAGTGCCTCATATCGTCATCAGGCACCGAGAAAAGGGATGTGTTTTTTTTTTCTTCTGGTTTTCTAGCAGAAACATAGCCTGTTGTGCAGCCCGGCGCAAAACAGTGCGTCTGTCGTTTCATGTGACTTACCATGGCTTCTTACGGCATGGCAACGTGTAAAACTATTGTCACCACAATGCGGCACAACTGCACAGCGTGAATGCACACAGAAATGAGCCGTGGAGCTAAAATAACCGAACAGAACCATGCAAACCGAGCGCACTCGCTAGCTCCGGCAGCAGCCAAACTACAACGGAGGCATCTGATGATGATGATGATTTCTTGGCATCCCCTTTGAAACGGGGCGGCGACAAATAGTCACCTAGCCTGCTTGATTTAATCAGGTATACTATACATGTTCTTTATCTAGCATTTTTGTATACCTCTCATTATTTTTCTTTTTCAAAAATTTACCTTGTACCGCTGCCTATGATTTTAAGAGATCAGGTCATATCCATCTTTTCCCTGCTTTTTTTCCACCAGTACTCCAATCGTCTCTTGCTGATCTCTACAGCTGATCTGTTTATGTTTCCTTCCACTTTGAAACCAATCGCTTCTGGGAGTTGCACGTTACCTACGGTTCTCGCTGGGTGGATCCCGTCGCATTCCATTAGGAGGTGCTGAGTGGTCTCTGGATCTTTACTGCAGCATACACATGTCTCATCTAGTTCCGAATATTTGTTCCGAAATGTTTTCGTCCTTAGGCAACCGGCTCGAGCCTCAAATAGCAAGGCACTGCCCTTTGCGTTATCGTACAGATTTTCCCTTCTAATTTCTTTCTTCTCATTCTTGTAAATCTCCATTGTCCTCTTAGTGTCGACGCGCGCGCCACCACTCGGCATCATGAATCACTGCAACACGCGCCGCGCTCTCCGACGGCTGCGATGCTCCCACCTCCCCCTTCTAGGCACCGTAGCACTGGCTTGCATGAGGAAAATTTGTAAAGGTGTTTTATACCGCCTTTCGAGGCATGCCTCCATGGTCTAATCGTTAGAGCACCGGGCTTCTAGGCTGCGGGAACTGGGCTCTAATCCAGCCATCACGCGTGTAATTTTTCTTTGGGTATGTATATATACATAGGACTATATATCTTGTGGTACGACTGCCGTGAGTTGTGGGAGCGTGGTGTTGGGACGTCAGTGTGCACCTGTACAGTCGACAGTGGTTATAGATTATCTCCAAAGTGCAGGAAGTTGCTGAGAAAGTTTCGTTTTGGAAATAAATACGCCTAAAAAATGTCTTCCGAGAGATGCTCGCCTTATATAGGTAATGACGAAGCAAGAACACTTTGAATCAATTTGTAAGTTTGGTGCTAACTGGTGCTGGCCCTTTTATGGGCTTGTCTCCTATAGAAGACATGCGCATGCGTACGAAAGCCATACCAAGGCTCTTTCAAAGCCTTCGTCTTTTATAAAAAAAATGTGTTTGATTTTACGACACATAGCATGAAAGAAGTCCAGTCAGATGGATAACTGTAAGCGAAAAGTTCGAAATCATGCGCATTGAACAAAGAGAACACGAGAGGCCTGCTGCGTTGGGTCCGTGCAGCTTCGCAGCTTCCGTTTCGATTGTTCTTACTTACCCCACCCCCCACAAACATGTAAAACTCGATTTTCGCAAACTTTTTGCGCGGCTCTTGGTTTGTACCATTGTACTGTATTTCTCTCGGGCATTACGCGTAGCCGCACTCGCAAGAAAAAAAAATGACGAGTACAAGAGGCGCGTCTCTTGAGCGGCGTACTTTTTGGAAAGGCGCCACGTGCCATCTCCGGCACACGCCTCGTGATAATAATTTGAAGGGCGGAAACAGACATCCGATCTCAGAATTTTCTTTCGCTTCCTGAACCAAATCCTATTTGTTATTTCCAGTTGGTCCTGCATTTTGCGAACCGCCTTTCGTACCGTATACTCATATTTTTGCATAAACGAACCACGCAGCCTGTCTTGGTTTTCAATGGGTTTATTGCTGGGCCCCGCGTTTGTACGGCGATCCCTGCAGAACATGCGCTCGAGTATACTGCAAGGTTATTTATAGACAAGGCGTGTGCATTGATGGTGCAAGCTGTGCATGTACACTCACGCCTATCACGATGCTCGAATTCAGCGTTGTGCAACACCTACGTGACCGCTAAACCGGTTACGCTAAATAGAGCCAGTATGTTTTGGTGTGAAATTATACCTACAGGCGCCTAAACACAGGATGCATCCGGCGATGGAAACAGAATTCGCAGTTCCTTGCTGAAAGTACGAAGCGGTCGGAGCGATAGCTGGCTAACAGTAAGACAAAACTGTTCCGCGCACTCGCTGTGGCTGAAAAACATTGGCAGCACCGTGAAAACGTTCAGCTGTTGTTGTTGACCTGAGTGGTTGTGGCGCATACCCACAGTAGGGGTTTGGCCATGAATCGGGTGGTTAAATTTGATGTATAAAAACAAGGCAGTTAACAATTTGAACGCTGGAGCTTAGAAAAAAAATTTTTGTGACAGGAAGAAAAAACAAGCCGAAGAAACATGTGAATAAATAGTAATAATAATAATAATAATAATAATAATAATAATAATAATAATAATAATAATAATAATAATAATAATAATAATAATAATAATAATAATAATAATAATAATAATAGGGGGGAAATAAATGAATAAAAGAAAACTATGGTGTGGAGGGGGACGATCAGTCTAGCGTGGTAATCGATTGGATTCAATCAGATAATTTTGGATTGCGAAACCAGCATTTCTGTAGCTGAACCCAATAGATAGGATAGGATCACAGGCTCCGATAAATCTAGGCGAATGTTCCGAAGCGGGGTTTCCAGCAGTCTTTTTCTTATTACAGAAAAACGCCTACAAGACAAAAAGAAAGGGCCTGTTGTCACCGCTTCGCCACAGAATGAGCGTATTGGTGAGGTGACCAGACCAGACCTGAGTAAGCAGAATTTTAACGTAGGTATATGGCAGCGTAGCCTCGTGATGGCCACTTCAATTTTTCGTGTTTGGCAAAAATCTCAGTGCCAAGGGTATAGAAGATGTCTGTAATCCACTGAGTCAGTTATAGCCGAGCCTGACACTGCCGGCATAATGACACTCCTGCGAAATCTAGCAGCAGTGACATGAGCCGTCAAATGACAATACGGAAAGACCGGGCCGCTTATCTTTGAACAACCGCAGATTTTACTTTCTCCTCTTCCTTCCCCTCTGTTTGACTTCCTTCCGTTGCCTTTGCTTAACTTCTTACACATTTGTGCTGGTTTGTTACTGTCTCGCATACTGTGGCACGCATCGTACCACTGCCTCGACAACCAGTGCTAATCTTAGAGCTTGCACTTCGTCGATATTTTCGTGGCGCCGTTGGTTGATAGCGTCAATTTGCAGTACGCCAAGTTCAGTTCTTCATACCGGCTGAGGAGCCTCCTTTTGTTCAGCTCTCTGTTTCATTGTTCGCGCGATTTCATGGTATGATCATTATCGAGAAGCTACTATACGACAATGACGTACTGGAAGGAGATGCGCCACGAATACAGCTGCAAAGTACCACATCACAGCTATTGCATGCTGTAGAATTCGACGAAGGAAAGGAGTAGGAATAACTAGCAGCCACTAGCCATTGCCTCAAATCGGCCAGCTGCACACGTACGACGTGAGTAGTGTATTATATGTATACATGGCCCCATGGCACCGTACATGGTACTAAATAAATGCATACTTTCGTCAGCACCCGAAGCAGTCTTTCAGAGAGCACGTTCGAACATGCGCCGAGAGTGAGCGTCAAAGTCTATTGCTTTCGTTTTGCTTTAACTCTTAAATTGCAGTCTCCGCGCGTTCGGTAGCAGGCGCTTTCCCTTGTCTATAGCGCTTCGCTGGTGTAGCGGGGCTTGTCTTGTACAGTACGTAGACGTCATTGAGTGCCGGCGCGAAAGAAAAAGAGAGGAAATTGCTAAATGACGAGAAAAAAAAATGTAATCGATTGTAACAAGTACGTACGAGGCGGAAGGGGGCGCCGTAGTGCCCACTGTGCTATACGTATAAATGAATAAATAAGTACATATTTTATTAAAATAAAAAGAAAAGAAAACATGCTAGCATTTACATGAACACGCTTTTGAGCGCAAACTTGAGGGATGGGTTGGTGGGTTGCAGATTGGCGACTAGTGCGGCTTCCACGTACACTAAACCTGCGGGGTGGCCGTGCGGAAAGAAGGAGTCTAGCGTGCCGACAGAAGGCGAGCAGAGGATAATAGGAGAAAGGGAAACGTCGAGTGGAAATCGGCACCCACTCCGAGCAATTACAAGGGGACGGCACGAGTATCGCGCTCTGATGGGCCCATTCAATGAACTATTTGCCAGCTTTATTCACCACACACTTCATCGTTCTGCACGCACTGGCGGGCAGCGGCCGTCGCCGCGCGGGAAAAGAAGGGGCGTCCGAGAAACGGTGGCGGCCGCGTGGGGAAACGGGTTGTTGAGTTTCATTGCGTCGAGCCACAGCCCCACGTCGTGCGTCAGTGTACACATAGGAGGGCATCAGTGTTGCGCTAGTGGGAGCATATTATAATGTTTACGGGTGGACTCTTCCACCAGTGAACACTGAAACTTTTCTTTGTTGCCGTTTCTCAATGTGGTTTCAAAGAAATTAAAATAAAAAGCATGCACCGTTTTCCTCAGTTGAGTCCGCGATATCATTAGGAAAACACAGACACACACCTTGCCCACTGCATAATTTAGTTGGTGCCTGCTTCTGCAGACGCCGCCACCACCACTTCTCCCTTAAAGCCGAGCCACGATTTTGTAGTGATGCCCTCCGCTCGATTCTATGTCAGTTTTATCACCCATCGTTCACGGCCGGCTGATCCCACTGACCGCATGGGCAAAGCGTCGCTCTGACCACTGACGAAGCGCGAAAAGCACGAAAAGGATAGCATCGGGAAAGGCATCGCTACAATATCACCGCCCTGGAGTCGGATGCTCCTGACAATTATTCCCAGTGATTGAGTTAAGGGAACTAGAAGGTCACTGAGGTGTTTTTTTTTTTTTTTCGCACGTGCCAGTCGAACCCACGCCCTCGAACTTAGCAGCGCAACACCATAGCCGGCCACCGCTGCGGGTCGGGTAATCTTTACGGCCAACCTAAAATGGCACAAACAAATCCATGTCATACGCTCAAAAGCATTTCCCACATTCGCATTTTTGAAACAAGCACTGAAAAAAAAATCTTCGAAAGAAGGCAAACAAACCATCTACAAAACGTTGATAAGGGTCGTAATATAGTATATATGCGCGTGTTGTCTGGCCACCACACTGCTCGCATGATATTAACAAACTCGAATCTATAGTTCTCCACGAAAAAAAAAAGCGATGAGGTTCATATTTAACAGGTACGACCGCTACTTTTTCCCGTTCATTGCACGCGCCCTGTTTATCATTGCACACACTGGAACGCAGACACCTATGCAAGAACCTTGTCATTATACCATTGTCCGTTCTTCAACGGTTATCGCAGTGCCAATTTCAATCATTGATTGTTCTGCACGCACAAACCGCCGTACTCACCTCAGGAACATTGTTCCTTTTTAAATCACGTTGGAGCTGTTTAAAATTTTAATTTCTTTCCTGCAACAGTACAACTGTGGGATAACCTTAATTGCGCTTTGAGGCAGCTTCCGAAGTATCAATTCACAAAAGATTACCTGACCAAGTAACACATTAGTTTTGTAATCTCCTTGTTTTGTTAGCACTAGTTATCTCCAACAAGTTATCTCCTTGTTTAATTAATTATGTATAATGTGCACATAGTCTGTTCGTAAATCGAATTATGTTAGTCTTTATATCATATTCCAATATGTATGTATGTTCATTTTTATACCCACTCCTGCGATTTTTCACAGTGAGACAGCAGTATGGGTAAATAATTAAAAAAATAATAAAAAGAAATTGTGTGAATGATACCGTTGGCGTAATATGCATATTGTCATTGAATGTTTCATTGAAAACTTTTTTTTCTCTTTTGCATTCTCTGCTGAAGCTTACTTTTGATTGTCATATCACTGTGCGTGCATTATTTTATCTGTGTGTACTTCTCATCTGTTCATCTATTCACCTGCTCATCGCAGACTGAATCGCGGTCCCGTGTGTATCTTTGTGACTGTATCATAGGACTGTGGGCTGTGGATGTTCGGCCCTATAACGGTGTTTCTCTTTTACTACATATATATATATATACATATATATATATATACATATATAATTGTTGTTTCTTCAATGCGAAGGAGTAGCCGTCACCATTATAGGGTGACTACATCTCACTCCTTTATTTTCATACTAATAAAAATATTACGCTATTTGAAATACGTAGTTTTGGTATGGCCTAATGTTGTTGCACTCTATGAACAATATATTTCTTGTTTACTTCTAGTTCAAAAAAATTATCAATTTAACTATAACAAAATTTTCACTCTCTATTACGATATGACAACTCTGCATGCCTGCGAATTTGCTCGGTGACCAGTATCCTTAGGGACCGAATAGCAGCTGTTTGTTCCTCTTTGAACGAAGCACACCGGATCTTTGTCTTCTCAGGAAAGTCTATTAATTTTGGCTGCGTGAAAACGCGTAAAACCACTTCAGAACTTACGTTGCATCAACAAGGGCCACAGGCATCCACAGTGCAACAAGCTTAGAGTACGCCGGTGTGATCCTCGGTCAGAAAGGCAGTCGCCTTAGTGGCTTCTAACGAAGCCTGTAGGGACGTCAGGCTTCGTTGTAGGGACGTCAAAACCGAAACCGAAACCAACAGTAGGAAACAGTATCATGTCTTTGCGACAACTGTGAACCAATGCCACAATGGACTGCCTCATGTAGAAGAGAACCACTTTAATAACGTGGGTTACAAAACTAATTTCTGAGGCTGGCTCATTCTTTGAGAGTCACACGGACGGCAGAACTCTAAATGGTCGATCTTCGAGAATTTGTGCCGTTGTAGTTATTACTGCCTGACAGAGGCATCGAATAACGTTGCATTCGGGGATGGTAAAATAAAAAGACTGCACCTTTGCATACATTTCAGAAGAATGGCAGACAGCCGAACACGCCTAGCGAATATTGAAACCAAATGTAAGCGACGTGAGCGCAAGTCCACGGCAGTCTCACCGATACAAAGTGAAGCGTGAATCTGCCGAAACTATAGCCGAAACGATTTAGCAGCACTGTCACATGGTGACAGTCCTTCTGGTAGCAGAATGAGCCGAGTGAGCACAGAAACGATGCCATTTCCATTAATCAGAAGTTTTTGTATTTCTTAATGCTCTCTGTGCAGGTCACATCAGCCGCATTCAATGGACAAGAGCGATTTATAACACTGTAATGATGCTTCCGCTTTGATTGGTAAGATAGAGGAACACATCATACAGCTGCCTTAGTGGTCACTTCTACGAAACGAATTTGTGCATATCGGCCTATGCCGGCTCTATGAGTACATGCAGCACAACATGGCTGCTCTCGCGAACCTACAAGTGAAGACGAACAGTTGCGAAATTTGCTGCCGGTTGACATTGGTGACGAGACGAGACGAGGGAAACCGAGACGAGGGAAACAACAAAGCGCCAACAGGTTCAGAAGCTTCCGTTTTTTCCGCAGGCAATTTGAAGCAATCGGATCCATCCGTATTCTTCGCTGCAAATAACGATAGCACCCGAAAGTGTGCCAAGGTATCGCACGACCAAAGCATGCCACCGTCCGACACCCCTTATCAATAACATAAGATTATCAATAACTTATCCAAACGTTTTTAAGTGATGGACCTTATCACAGGAGCTGACTCAAAAGAAGTAGATTTCTACCGAAAGACACTTACGAATAATGAGCCGAGCGAGTGTGACACCGCGCTAATGGAACTCGAATAAGACGTTGCAACAGCAGTTCAACAACGCGGGGACAGGATGCGCCTTAAGCCATATAGAATGTTCGATAGATGTACCGGATGAGAGGTGTGATCATCTGGATTTCTGGCGCGAGGGTACCACCCCGCCCTCAAGACTACAGCTATACGTATATGTATTGGTAGACGTTTCAGTAGCACTGCATTAGGAGCGATTTTAGGGCAACAGGGTAAGCTCTTTGTCGCTAACCTCTTGTTGGAAATCCAGCAGCGAACAGATTCACATACAGAGAATCACTGTACTTTGACTGAAAATCCCACCGACCTTAATTCTAGAGAAGCTTATGTCGATAACGTATTGGACGTTTAAATTGAGCTGCATTGGGCACAATATTTATGGCACTAGCGTCAGCTCTTTGTCGCTAACCTATTGTTGGAAATCCAACAGCGAACAGATTGAGACAGCGGGAATTGCTCTTTTTGGATTAAACAACCCCCTGACGTTCATTCAAGAGAAGTTTATGTTGACAACGTAATAGGACGTTTCAATTGCGCCGCATTGGGAACGAGGCTTAGGGCAACCGTGTCACACCTTTTTCGCTAACCTATTTTCGGAAATCCAGCAGCGAACAGATTCAGGCAGCTGGGACTACTGGGCTTAGATTAACAATCCCGCCGACCTTTATACTAGAGAAGTTTACGTTGACAAAGTAATATAAAAGGGATCTTATCTCTGCAACAATACAGATCCCTCTCCAAACAAGTGTAATTTGTACCTAAGTGATCTGTTTCAAAGGGAATAGCTTTTGTCTGGCTCTTTCGGCCATTTTCGTAGTTGCTCGACTGTCGGACGCAGCAGGGTAAACGTTTGTTCGTTCGTTCGTACGTTCGTACGTTCATTCACTCGCTCGCTCGTTCGTTCGTTCGTTCGTTCGTTCGTTCGTTCGTTCGTTCGTTCGTTCGTTAGTTCGTTCGTTCGTTCGTTCGTTCGTTCTATTCGCTTGTATTGACAATCATCGTGAATGGCTCCTGCACAATTTGTTTGTTTGTTTGTTTGTTTGTTTGTTTGTTTGCTTATTTTTTCACAGCTCTAGATAACCCAGTTTGAAGTACTAAGGACGCTTAACCACACAGGAAACAGGAAAAGGAAAGACACAAACTTATTGGATTCTGTAAATAGAGTGCGATGCCTTTAACGAAGAGCTTGAATTACTCTATCGCTCAGCACGAATGCCAAGCGACCACTCTTAGACACGCGATCTCAATATCATCTGCGACTCCGATGGAATGGCAAAAGTCGGACGAGGGCTCATCGAGGCTTAGTGACCCTGTAAGGCCAAGCAGAACATTATTCTTTTTGCAAGAATAAAGTTATACTAATGCTTATGCTAACGTTATCAGTAAACTGAGATTACAAGAGCAAATTTCTGCTGTACTACAGCTAACAACTATAAAGTTCTTACAAATATTACAGCGCCCAGGTGCGTGCCACGACGCTAATCTAAATCGTAGCTGTCACCAACACTTCATTCTTGTCCAACATCTGCACTGAAGCGAACGAATCGGAACCACTCACCGCGTCATATTGTCTTCTCTTCCCAAGAGCAGTTCCATTACGCAGTGAACTCTGTCGGGGTCAACTCGCCCGTAATTGGTGCTGTGCCAAAAAATGGCCTACAACTTCTAGCGCCAGTGGCAGGAAAGGTATTTGACCAAGCTACTTTCAGCTGTATCGAATTCATCAAGTAGACTGGAAAACGAAACCCTCGCCTCAATTTGTGAACACAGTCTTCCCATAAAAACTCGAAAACCGAGCAAGTCGTACTTCTTTTTGGATGAGACGGGTGCATCAGAGCATACAGGTGTGTTTACCGAATCGAACAACCTTGCAAGATCGAGACAGAGAGAGATGAACGAGTAGGGAAAGGTAGGGAGGTTAACCAAGGGCGTGTCCGGTTGGCTACTCTTCGCTTGGGGAGGGGGAAAGGGAAGAATAGATAACAAGGAGCGAGAAAAAAATAATAAAGAGTCAGTCATTCGCAGAGTCAGTCGCAGTGGAATGTCTACAGTCACAAGCGTTCCTACAGTCCACCTTTAAGAAATGCAAATGGATTTTGTGGCCTTTCGCATGCAAGAATGCATAGGCCATGGTCCCAGGATCTTTTCCCCTGAGACCACTATATTATCTAATAGGCTGAGTTGAGCTTGTAGAGTTCGTCGTTGAGCGTTAAAGGATGCGCAATGACATAGAAGGTGCTCTAGAGTCTCATCGCACCCGCACAAATTGCTATTAGGAATGAATAGGAATTTGTAAATGCAATGCCCAACCACACGCGACACAGTAAAGTTGTTTCGCGACGGCAGAGTCCAGGTGACAGGCGAAGTCGCAAATTAGGGTCGAGAGAGTGCAAGCGTCAGTTGGTGAAACTCGGTGAATTCCATCGTAGAAGTGTGATGTAGCGAGCAAGTGATTGAAGTTACCGCGCAGCATCCGTTCTTGAGAGTGGTATAGGCACCCGCCGATGTTTTTGATGAGCCGAGCGAGCAGCCTCATCTGCGCTATCGTTGCCGACAGTTCCGCAGTGGCTTGGTAACCACCGAAATACAATGGCGTGTCCTTTCTCGAGCGCATGGTGATGAGCTTGCCTTATCAATCCAGCTGTTGTACCACAAAGAATCCGAATGTCTTAATTAATGACCATTCCATATGGCAGACTCGAGGAACTCTTAAGGCAGCCTTTTTCTTTTCTCTTTTTTGTTTATTCGCATAAGTAAAGCCGAATGAATGCTAACTCGCTCGCCAATGATCACCCTTATTAACAATATTAACAATATCAATAATTTGTTTATGGGAAAACGAGTATTTATTATTAAATTCTGGTATGATAATCTATGCTTTAAGCCAAGCAGTCTTCATTAGACCACATGGGACAGTTAGTGACAAACACGCAAAAATTATCTTGCCCATGCCTGTGACAGTTTTATACAAAGAGCCTTCCACCACCTGCTTCAAGGGAGTGAGAGAGATAAAAAAGAAGGCAGGAATGTTAACCCGTCAAGAGTCCGGTTGTCTACGCTACGCTAGAGGAAGGAAAAATGTAATAGAAAGAAGGAAAAGAGATAGAGAAAAAGGAATGCGGTAAATGTGAGCACGTGCATGGACAGCCCTACGCAGTCAAAGGCGCTCTATTAGCCAGTCGTTCTCAGAAAGCACAAAAGTGCCTTCACTGCCTTCTGAGCTGATGATCAGTGGGGCGGTGTTCTAGTATTGTCTGTACACTCAGTGGACGATCATCAAGTTTCCTCAATGCGTTGGATATAGATTGCCTTTGTGTTTCAAATTGACGAAAGAGGCAGAATATGTGGTCAATGTTCTCGCAGCCTCAGATATCACATGCCGAATGCATGTGATATCTGCATGTGAGTCCGCTTGCAGAAGGCGGACATCTTTGGTGAGCATGCCACGTCTCTTGCTTTTGATGGCCTCCCGCAATATCCGCAGCAGTGAAGCATAGTATGCCCCACTAATTGGGGCACCCTTTGCAACGGGGTTCCATCATCATCATCATCAGCCTATATTTTATGTCCACTGCAGGACGAAGGCCTCTCCCTGCGATCTCCAATTAGCCCTGTCTTGCGCTAGTGTATTTTAACTTGCGCCTGAAAATTTCCTAACTTCACCACTTAATGAATGAAACCGTAACTAGGTTGATCTCAGAAGCAGAAAATGAAGTGGGAGGTAAGGCACCAAGGCAACCAGTAGGTAAGCTCTCCCAAGAAACAAACGACCTAATAAAGAAACGACAAAACATGAAAGGGTCCAACTCAAGAGATCAGATAGAACTCGCTGAACTGACAAAACTGATCAACAAGAAGAAAGTAAGGGATATTCGAAATTATAACGTGGGAAAGATTCAGGAAGCCGTAAAATATGGACGCAGCATTAAATCAGTAAGATGAAAGCTTGGCATAGGACAAGGCAAGTTGTATGCACTGAAGGATAAGCATGGTAATATCATCAGCAATTTCGATGACACAGTAAAAGCAGCGGAAGAATTCTATAGACTGACCTGTACAGTGCCCAAAACAGCCAAGCTACTTTCATTCGAAATAGTGATGAACCGGATACAGAGGCTCCTTCTATAACTAGCGATGAAGTTAGAAGGGTCTTGAAAGACATGACCAGGGGAAAAGCTGCTGGAGAAGATGGAATAACAGTAGAGATAATCAAAGATGGAAGAGATATCATGCTTGAAAAGCTTGTGGCCCTTTATACGCAATGCCTCACAACTTCTAGTGTACCAGAGAGCTGGAAGAACGCCAAGATTATACTAATCCACAAGAAGGGAGACGTTAAATAATTGAAGAATTATAGACCCATTAGCTTGCTTTCCGTATTGTATAAAATATTCACCAAGATAATTTCCAATAGAATCAGGGCAACGCTTGACTTCAGCCAACCAAGAGAACAGGCTGGCTTCAGGAAGGGATATTCTACGATGGATCATATCCATGGTATCAATCAGGTAATCGAGAAACCTTCGGAGTACAATCAACCTCTCTATATGGCTTTCATAGATTATGAAAAGGCATTTGATTCAGTAGAGATACCAGCAGTCATACAGGCATTGCGTAATCAAGGAGTACATGAGGCATACGTGAATATGTGAGCAAATATCTACAAGGATTCCACAGCTACCTTGGTTCTCCACAAGAAAAGTAGAAAGTTACCTATCAAGAAAGGGGTCAGGCAAGGAGACACAATCTCCCCAATGCTATTCACTGTATGCTTAGAAGAAGTATTCAAGCTCTTAGACTGGGAAGGCTTAGGAGTGAGGATCAACGCGAATATCTGAGCAACCTTCGGTTTGCAGACGACATTGTCCTATTCAGCAACAATGGAGACGAAATAGAGCACATGATTGAGGACCTTAATCGAGAAAGTGTAAGAATTGGGATGAATATGCAGAAGACAAAGATAATGTTCGATAGCCTGGCAAGGGAACAAGAATTCAGAGTCGCCACTCAGCCTCTGGAGTCTGTAAAGGAGTACGTTTATCTAGGTCAATTACTCACAGGGCACCCCGATCATGAGAAAGAAATTTACAGAAGAATAAAATTGGGTTGGAGTGCATACGGCAGGCATTGCCAAATCATGACTGGGAGCATACCACTGTCGTTGAAAAGAAAAGTGTACAATCATTGCATTCTACCGGTGCTAACATATTGGGCAGAAACTTGGAGGTTAACAAAGAAGCTCGAGAACAAGTTAAGGACCGCACAAAGAGCGATGGAACGAAAAATCTTAGGACTAACGTTAAGAGACAGGAAGAGAGCGGTGTGCATCAGAGAACAAACGGGGATAGCCGATATTCTAGGTAACATTAAGCGGAAGAAATGGAGCTGGGCAGGCCATGTAATGCGTAGGATGGATAACCAGGTTTACCGAATAGATACCAAGAGAAGGGAAGCGCAGTCGATGTCGGCAGAAAACCAGATGGGGTGATGAAGTTAGCCATTCCAGTTAGTGGTGAATACTCTTTTGTGAAAGCAACTCTTTACCACAACCGATACAGAAGAAAAGCTTTGCGTCAGTGCAGTTTGACCAGAGGTCCGAGTTGCAGCGAAGGGTTTAGTTTGTGCACTCTGGTGTGTTCTTTCTTTTGTAGTATTCCACTCACCAGAATGTGAAGCTGTCTCGCAGCGTCTTTCCTTGAGGGAGGAATAGGGACGCGCCGGTCTTCTTGGCCGGACGTCCGAGCTCCCTTATCTGCGTCATCATTTCCAATGACACCACAATGGCCTGCTGTTCATTGCAAATAAATATCATGGCCCTTTTCTCTGAAGCGATTGATAAGTTCTACGATTTTGCACGTGATACTATTTTGAGTTCCATGTCGGAGGAATGACTCCAAACAACGTAAGGCCGGCCTTGAATCGCAGAAGACTGCCCATTTCCAGGACTCTTTGTATTAAACCCGTGAAAGGCAGCGCGGATAGTCGCGAGCTCTGCAACTGTAGACGTAGTGATATGGGAAGTCTTGAATCTTTGGGTTATTGACCTTGTTGGTATACGAGGGACGTTCAATAAAGATTTCCCTTGACCCACTTCCTGTGGACTGAGAGCAACGAAACTTTGCAGATTTATTAGTCCTTCTCTACATAGGTGCCACCCAGGGACACACACTTCTGCCATTTTTTTTATGCAACTGTAAACACCTCGCTTGTAGAAGTCGGTAGGTTGCTCCAAAAGCCATGTTGTGACTTCAGAAATCAGACTTTCATCATCTGGAAAATGCTTGCCCTTCAAATATGACTTCATTGTTGGAAAGAGGTGGAAGTCTGATGGTGCGAGGTCGGGTGAATAAGGGGGGTGCGGTAGAATTTGAAAGCCGCAGCAGCGTGCTTCCATCTGGGCAGCATGGGAGCTGTGAACTGGGGCATTGGCTTGCAGAAGGCGGACTTCTTTGGTGAGCATGCCACGTCTCTTGCCTTTGATGGCCTCCCGAAATTTCCGCAGCAGTGAAGCATAGTATGCCCCAGTAATCGTGGCACCTTTTGCAAGGAAATCCATCTGCTCTGTGCTGGTCCCAAAAGACTGTGAGCATGACCTTGCCTGCCGAGGGCTGGGCGCGTGCCTTCTTTGGAGGCCGTGAGTCCAAGTGCTTCCATTGCATCGACTGGATTTTAGTCTCCGGATCATAGTGATGGACCCCGCTTTCATCCTGTGAAAAAAGTCCTCCTGGTTTCCATGGCAAATGGTCAAAAGAGCCTGGGAGCATTCGACTCGTTCCTGCTCTTGGAAAGGTGTGAGCAGCCGGGGAACCCAGCGAGTGGATACCTTACGCATATAAAGATGGTCCTGAATCATTTTTTTCCATGGACCCCACACTAATCTTGACATTTTAGGCTAGGTCTCGAAAGGTTACGCGGCGATTTTCCAAAATGGCCGCCTCCACTTGCTGGATGGTGAGTACATCGATAGCGGAGTGGGGTCACACTGCAATCGGAGCCGTTTCCACCGAAGTCCGACCGCATTTGAATTCATGATCCCAGTTCTTCACTACATCATATGATGGAGAATCCTCCACATAAACCTCTTTTATCTCATCGAACGTCTTCCTTGGAGTGCGGCCCTTCAAGTACAGGAACTTGATGACTGCTCTGTATTCCACTGCATCCATTATCACACCTCACACCACTTCAGCACCTGTAAAAGAAAGACCGTTATCAGTTCAGAGCTGCACATTGGCACGTGACCTATAGTGACTTATGTCATGACACATGCGCCGTTTCAGCATACTGCAATAAATAGAAGTGAGTCAGGGGAAATCTATATTGAACGCCCCTCGTAACTACAGCGCCACCAGAACTGATTGATGTACTTTAGCCATCAGTGTAGACATCTGTCCATTCACTGTATCTCTCATCCAAGAGGGATTAACCAAGTTGCTTGAGTGCAGATGACGGTAAGTCCGACTTTTCTGAAGTCCTGGGATTGTGAGGTTAACTTGAGGATAGCTCACACACCAAGGAGGAATCCAAGGCTTTGCCGCCGGTGCGTACCCTGACGTAAATGAGGCATGGTGCGCGAAGACAGTTGCACTGAATGTCGTGTGGGGCGTTCTACTGGGAGACTGGCGAGGTCGTGGCTAGGGGTCCGGCGAAGTGTCTTGTGTGCACAGGCATTGTTACAATGGTAATGTGCGTTCTGATTGTGTAATCTTGAGTTCAAATCTACAATGTCGAAGAAAGGGCCAATTCTCTATTGTTTTGTTTATCCGCTCAGCTTTTCTTTCGTTAGTGTTCTTTGTCATTGGCTGGTTGCCTTCACTAAAGGTATGTCCAGCACTAGGACTGCCTGAATTTTTCTCTTCGAACGATTCTATAGAGTAACAGCATTTTATGAATTTGGCCCCAGCTACCTCTTTAAAAGGCCCCTAAACCCCCTCAGATATTTTTTGAACATTTCAAGTAAACACACGCATCGAGTTCACAATGCCGTCACGATCAACGATTCCAAATACTGCAGCGCTACGCGCCGCGGGCACGCCACAATAAAAAAAAAAAAAAAAAAAACAATGCCGTCCTCCTCTCCTGGCCTTTCCGGTATCCCCAGCGCTCGTCACGATGTCACCAGGGTGCATCTGGTGATGTCAACCGGGTCGACGATGTCGATTGGTCGATCAAGAACCTACGACTTCCGGTTAGTCTGCTAGCAGGTTCGCGCGCTCCCTGCTTTTCCTCGTCTTGTTGCTCGCTTGTGTGCCCTTGCAGCGCCTCCTCTACTGCCCTTGCGAATCGGTAATTACAGCCCGCAACGCAAGTGCCAAATCGCTCGCGCTCCAACACAGTCGTGCTTAGCGGTCTGATTAGCTGCGCGAATGGAGTGCGACAGTGTTGGCCTTTCTAGACGTACGCGCAACACAGGGTCCATAGTGGCACGCTTCGCATGAGCACGGGCCGGCACGGAAGCAACAGCTGGTAGCCGACAAGCGCTGACTCGCGGCTAAGGCCCGTCCACGTTACCGGCACGGTAACTCACCGCACGCCGTTTGCGATTCGCGGGCCGCCGCTCGACAGCGGTTTTGCTGGCGAATGGCATGATTTCCTTGCCGTACGTGGAGAGGATGAGACCGGGACTCATTTGTGCGGCAGCCTCACCGCCGCTGATCACTCGACGGCGCCGATATCATCGCTAGGCCTTTACCGACGCTCACGAGCCTCAATATTTTCTTATCAACTCTTCGCAATAATTGTACACAAAGAAGAAAAATACGCTGATATTAGGAACGCCGTCCGCTGCGATGCGAGCACAGCAGAGCCGGTCGTCGCCCGTCGGTAGCCGTGCGCTGCAGCGGAGCTCGACAAGTATCGGAGCTCTCGTTCATGTTAAACGTTTGACAGCGGATATTGTTTTTCATAAAATGTACAATTTATGCATCGCTTTATCTAGGGGAAATAATTTTGCTTGGAACAGAAGCTGCAGCCGATGTTTTCGTCGCCGGCGGCAAAGGCGCGCAGCTTCGCTCGTCGTCGATTGGCCCGTCGATCGTGCAGCGGGCGGTGCGCCGGCCGAACTGCCGTATACTTTGGACACCTCTCGCGCGGCAGACGTTCTACGGCACTGGTGGTAGGTTCGCCGTCGGTATATTTGCCGCTTTTGCGGACGCGCCTTAACCGGAAGTGGGCAGTGTTTTGAGAAGCGCGTTGGCGACGAGTAATTTCACGTGACATTTGTAGGAACACTCGTCGAGGAGGAGAGACCAGCCGACGAATAGAGTAGCGAAGGAAAGAGCGAAACAAGCGAGGGCCTTGTTTCTATCATCAAACGCGGGTAACTCCGCTATTACGGCACCATTTCGAAAAATTCTCGCGGCTACGTGTTCGTTGCAGAGTCGTGAACAACTGCAACACCACAACTAAATTTCGACCTCTGGGGGGTTTAGGGGCCCTTTAAGGACAAATATCATTACACGGATCGTTCGCGGTCGTCCGCGTCGTTAGGTTTGAGATTAGAAATTATTCTATAAAAAATCTTCGTTCGAAAAAAAAAAAAAACATCTGGTGACATAGTTCCAACAAATGAACTCTTGGTTGCGAGCCAGAGGCCGAATTGACAAAGATTTTTGTTTGTAAGTGTTCTTTGCAACTGGCCGGCGGGTTTTGTTAGTAATTCGTCCAACATCAAGATTGGCTGGAATTTCGTTGAATGAAAATTTATAGCGTGAGAGATTTTTGCGAACACGGGTACTTGTGTTTGAACCACTGCATCAGGCAGTTCTGTTGTTTTCTTTCGTGGTATCTATTACAGTTATTACATTTTATATTACATATATTACGCACGCAATATGACCCCGGTTGACGTCACCATCCCCTTGGGGGAAAAGGGTGAACAATATTCTTGTCACGTTTTTTTTTTTTCTTTTCTTGAGTGTAAACTATTCTGCTTATTTTTGTGCCACCTATTAGTTTCTGACTTTACCACGGCTTCAATCTGCCTTTTTCTTGGTGAGGGGGTGGTTAAGGGGGGGGGGGGGGGGGGGGCTGTGATGCATGTCGAAGAAATAAAAATGACGGACACAAGCAACTTCGTAATATAATGAATTCACGATGGAAATAAGTGAGTTCTTTATAGACTGATTTCATCAGACCGAAGGGTACTTTAGAGAACGAACGGGAGGAATTAAGCTATTGTCTGAATGACAGAGAGTCATGCAGCCAGTCCATAGGTATGACATTCCAGAAAGCCCCCGCAAGATATAGGCTACTGGTGTGGCGCACAAAACTCCGACCGCACAAACCACTTTACTCTGTCGTCTTGATGTGGGCAGTAGAGCGTGTTTTTACTTAGGCAAATGGAATCTTCAGGGCAAACCTGAGGAATGCCTCGTCGGTGAATTTGGTAAGGTGCTCTAGCACCCACAGCTCAGCTAATGCTTAGTTGCTTTCAAGCTTACAGGAAATTATTAGACTGCACATGTTACCAAAGTCCTTCCATTTGAAACGAAATGGATGTAGATTGCAGTGGTGCAGTCAAACCATCGAACATATTTATAGATTTTGCACTGTCGTAACAATTTTACGTTAAATCCTTCGAAGCGGTCTTCCACCTAATGCTATATAGGGTGTCCCCTGTAACTTGAGCCAAACTTTAAAAATATGCAAATGCCACGTAGCTGGACAGAACCAAGGTATAATGTTGTTTGCCATCGCTTGCAGATGCTCAGATTATTTCTTCCATTCCGTCTAATTACATAATTAGTCGTAATTAATTAATCAACTTCTCAAGTATTATAATTAGGTGAAAAGTGTCAATGATAAAATTGTAGAGCAACATGAGAAACTGCCCGATAAAGCTTTCTAATGCTCAATACGTGCTACATAAAAGCGTTTTTCCAAACATGAGAAAAGCCCGCGAGAACACTCCAAATTGCCGCGCGATTGGCCGCTCGAGGCACTTCATAGCATTTATGGCATACGCGATTCATAGCATTTACACGTACAGATTATCTACTGCGCTTGCATTTGAATGGTTCATAACTCGGAATCAGGCTGTGAAAGTATTTTATCGTAATAATTACCATGCTTTGAACAAGTTTCTTTGAACATGTCTCTTCGCTAAAGAGACAGCGGCGCTGGTTTTTACACATTCTCGTTCCGGTTCTTCGAAAATGGCTATAAATTATACAAGGTAATAAAAAAACGTGCTAGGATTCGAACTCCGAACCCACAGAACACCAGTCGAGAATTCCATGCTCCTCAGCCACCCGGCCGATGCTGCAGCAGTGAAGAATCTGCGCCTCTCAGTATTCGAACGCTCGCATACATCGCTCGCGCGCATGTGAGAATTTTAACTCCATCCGCTACTGCAAAAAAAAAAAAAAAAGCGAGAGCTTGACATATCATCATCATCATCATCAGCCTATATTTAAGTCCACTGCAGGACGAAGGCCTCTCCCTGCGATCTCCAATTACCCCTGTCTTGCGCTAGCGTATTCAAACTTGCGCCTGCAAATTTCCTAACTTCATCATCCCACCTGGTTTTCTGCCGTCCTCGACTGCGCTTCCCTTCTCTTGGTATCCATTCTGTAATCCTAATGATCCACCGGTTATCCATCCTACGCATTGCATGGCCTGCCTAGCTCCATTTCTTACGCTTAATGTCAACTAGAATATCGGCTATCCCCGTTTGTTCTCTGATCCACACCGCTCTCTTCCTGTCTCTTAGCGTTACTCCTAAGATTTTTCGTTCCATCGCTCTTTGTGCGGTCCTTAACTTGTGCTCGAGCTTCTTTGTTAACCTCCAAGTTTCTGCCCCATATGTTAGCACCGGTAGAATGCAATGATTGTACACTTTTCTTTTCAACGACATTGGTAAGCTCCCAGTCAGGATTTGGCAATGCCTGCCGTATGCACTCCATCTCAATTTTATTCTTCTGCAAATTTCTTTCTCGTGATCAGGGTCCCCTGTGAGTAATTGACCTAGATAAACGTACTCCTTTACAGACTCTAGAGACATACAGACAGGCCGCGCAAAAGCTCAAAACACAGCGAAGCTGGCCGATTGATTGCGTCTCTTGGTTGTAGCTAGGTTACCCCTCTCTCTTTATTTCTTTATCTCTCTTTCTTTCTCTGTCTCTCTCTTTCCTTCTCTCTCTTTCTTTTTCTCCTCCAAAGGAAGTTGTGTTGCAATCGTCAGCACAATGCAACCATATGGTTTTCATAAGTGCTCGTTCTGCAAGCGTGGGTGTATAGCGCCGTGGTTATGACGCTCGCCTTCGGACCGTGGGTACATGGGCTCGATTCCTACCTTGCCCCAAGAACGTTCATTTTGTTTTATTTATTTCTCTCGGGCGGCGAGCGCAGACGCGCCAGGATGACGTCACGGCGCATGCGCAGTAGCGCGCAGCTGGCGGGAGCTCGGCGGTGCCATGTCTGTGTGGCATCGCCTGGTTTGGTTGCCACGGCTATGGCGCGGCAGTTTCGTGCCACACGCACAAATTACGGCTGGCTTAAACTGCGGAACAAGACGACGACGCTCGAGCCAATGCTGATGATGATGATTTCGTGGCACACGCACAAATTACGGCCGGCTTAAACAGCTTCGCTGCAAAGAAAAAAACAGTGCAATACTAAGTGCATATAATACTGATCCTTCTACCACTGCTCTGCTGCGCATTATAAACCAACTCGTAACTTTTTCTCTGTGTTCCAGAATTATACTTTCGGTAACTCAGTGGGATAGGCCCGTCCCAGACTTCACTTGTGAACAGGGCATACTAAAAGCCCGGGGTCGTACCAACACGCTATTTACTGCAGCCCGCATACATCTACTACGTGACGGATACCCAAACAAGCACTCCACTCTCATCCCTTGCGTTTAGCGAAATGATTACCCCTATATCTCGCACGGATGCTTGTTATCTTACCATATTTAACCCTGCACAAACCTCTCGCCAACTCGCCGAATTTGCCCTTACTTTTCAATAAAGTGTTTTCCCTTTCTCTCCATCCACTTTCGTAAATCGAAATTTGCCTTTGTTCATTTAAGCACACAAATCAAAAGAAAAAATGTATATTAAAGAAAGCGAAGTAACCAACGAAGAAAACGAAATTTCCAGCGGCACCAACGGCAACACATGACACACACACGCCGTGCACTTGTTTGCACTTTGGTTTCGTGGTAGCGGGAGAAAATATTTAAAACTTGTTCCAAAAGCCCGTGCAGGGAATGAAATGTGACAGGAAACTGACAGAAAGGAATAACTGGAAATATGAATTCCAATCAGCAGGTGGGAAAACAAAGGGGCTCCCGCTCTTCGACCATAGAGCGAACAACTGTAATGCACGACACACCGTGTAATTGAGTCGCGGTGCTTGCAACAACACTAGCGCGCTTCGGCACCTACATGGCAGGTGCGAAGGGGCGTGCGCATGCGCGTATTCGTGCGCACCTTGCATATCTCCGAACGGCGTCCACTCAACGAGCGAGGGAATTCAAGCAGCCGTCCCTTCCGCCGCTTTTCGCGAATTGTCGCCACTAGTTTGACAAACGAAAAGATAAAATGGGGGAAATAGGGGGGGGGGGGGGGGGGGGTGTCTAGGGCGTCGCGCCAACTCTTGTCGTTAGCACGTGCCGGCCCTGCGTGCGACCGACAGTGAGCACGCCCGCTGGCTTCCTTAGCACGCCGCTCCGGAAGCGCGCTGCGACAAAACGTCGCGCAGTGCTTGCGCTGAACGGGCTTCCGAAATTCCCAGGGCGCGCTTGGCGCACGCCGTCGCGCGGATCGGGGCCAAGCGGCCCCGTGGGAGGCGGGCAATCGCAGAGTGTGCGTCGTGTTTCACGCGGAATTGCGCCGAGCAGATGCAGGGGCTATGTATACCTTTTGGCTTTCTCTGCGCCCTGAAACTATTGGGACAACACTGCTGAAACATTGCGCGCGAATATTTACCTTTTAATTTAGCGACGAGTGGAAATGTTGTGGTCGTCGCCTCTTGGGAAACTTTGCGGAGCTTACGGAATGGGGGAAACCACCGCTATGACTAAGCGGCTACGGCTCGTTCTGTTGCTGTGAATGTGTTGAGTCGAGCCGTGGTTCTTATACTATAGGTCTCGCGACTCTTTAACTTCCATCTCGCCGTCCCTTGTGCCTCCTTTTCTCTTTTTGGTTACGCAGGTGCCGTGCCCCTCCTGAATGCATTGCCAGTCGACTGTTTCCTATGACTCCTATTACAGCCTAACTGTTATTGTGATAGAATGTGCGGGAAACGGTCTGAGCTGCAACATTCGCCTCAAATGACCGCTCCAGCAGTCGAAGAAAGGGCGTTCAGCGAAGCATCTAAGCTAGCGCTAATAAATTGAGAGGTGAGATTAGCCATGCCAAAGGGTGAGGCATCGGCGTAGTTGTATACAGATGTGTCGGTTTTAATAGGACGCATTGCGGTAAAGTATGGTGCCATGGTGGATCCTGCACGGTTGCGCAAATCTGACAGCTTTTTTTTCTTTTATTTTTAAAAATTTTTGTTATAATGTCATGCGAAATATATCGCAACAAACGTTTTGAATATTTTTGTGCTCTTTTGTGTGGCTTCGTCGATGTCATATTACGAGAGGAGGCTGAGAAGTTCCTGGCTTTTATCAGAAAGAAGAGAGCCAGAGTCATGAACACATTTACTCAACATATTCTCTCCTGAGATTGATGTACTTGGTACTGCGTCGTTGCAGTTTTTCTAAACTGTTAAAATAAAATTCCATTGGTTAGGCCTCAAATCAGCTCTGGACAGCATCGTAGTATGGAGAGCATCGTGAAGAGCATCGCAGGTTGCCGGGTCATTTGACGACAGGGGCGCCCACTGCGGGGTGCATCTTCAACGGTGAACTGTCTACTCTTGAAACGAGATATCCAGGTTGTGACAGTGCTGTAGAAAGGTACTTTTTCCCTAGTGTTTGACATCTCGGTGTGATTCTCCGCTGCTGATTTTTTCTGGAGAACCAAAAACTTCATGACGCCACGTAAATCCAGCAAGGTGAAAGTTGCTTGTGCATTTGTCATCACAGCTTCTCACTAAAAGAAGAAAGCCGTTTTAGGAATTGCAAACATCCGATATTTGCACAGTTACATAGTAAGAAATTAGGCTTACTCATTTTTCTATTCCATCTTGAAGGGGTAACAGCCAGGAACTTAGCTCCACCTCATACATTGCAATCTGCCACAGATGTTTCCGTTTTCTCTGTCTGTGTGGCGCCATAGTAGCGTACCTGCCAATCTTACCATCATACAATAAAGGAAGAAAGGCTTCGCATGCAAGAACTCGACGTCAGTAGGTCGAGTGAGAATGTGGATCTGACATAGACTCAGCCGACCGCGTTTACAACCTTTACTCCAAGCAGGTTGAGTGCGTCAAAGCATTGCTTGCATGCAGGTATAGATGGAAACAACCGATCCCGCAGACGCTCTTTCCTCCCCCGACTTCCCAGCGCTTACATGAACCCGACGACTGGCTTTGTAAACGACAAGCCGGCTTGTCCCAGTGAAAGATGCAGTAGCCTAGGCCGCGATCTTGTAGCGCTGCCTTTTCTGATGCCGTTCGTTATCGTGCTTTTCGGGCTTCATCAGTGGTCGGGGCGGCGCGCCACACGCGTTATCAGCGGGATGAGCCAGTTGTGAGCTGAGTGAAATAGTGAGCCAGTGAGCCAATGTGAACTAAATGCCCGGACTGGAATAAAATCGAGCAGAAGGAATGGCTTTATTAAACAGGCCCGAACAAGTGAGAGGGTAAAATAAGTGAGCAATTCCCAATTTAGGTTTTTTCAATGTCAAGAATGGCCACAAACTCAGCTCATTGTAAACATCTCATGGTTCTTCAAACTTCTGAATTCACAATCATAACTCTGCCACAATGACCCCAAAAAGCATTCTATTTTTGTGGCTTCTAAGAAGATGTAACACCGAGTCCCAATCTCAGAGTGATGTTACCAGAGCACGTTCTTGTTCTTGTGCTTTGTTTCATTCACACGTTCTTTCCCTTCCGTCATGCAACCAACTTACCCAGTCTTCTACTCTGTTGTATGTATAGGTTTTAATGCAGCACGTAGTGAACAAAGTATTAATTATGGAATCAACTTCCAGCACTGAATTTTTTTCGATCAGTTTTAGCTTTAGTTTTCTCCATGCAGAATAAACCTTGTAAAATATATTGGGTCCCATCAAGCCAGAGTGGTATAATGCGACAATATTTGTTGCTCCCGTATTGACGCTGGCAGCGCCTTAAATATACAGGGTGTCCCAGCTATTACGCAGCACGATTTTAAAAAAAGAGGAACGGCGTTACACGAAGCCGACCTAATGCGTATTGTTTCCAGTAGAGAGGAGTAGCCGCCAGTAATTTTTTCGCTACTGAGATTTAATTATTTAATTGTAAATTATTATCTAACTCCAGAAGTACTGTCCTAATTATCAAAGTGTCAATGAGAAAGTTGTAGAGCAACATGAAAAACTCCCGATACAGCTTTCTGTTGCGCAATACGTGCTACAAAAATGTGTTTTTCCGAGCATGAAAGAAGCCCACGAATACATGCAAAGTGCCTCGAGCGGCCAGTCATGCGGCAATCCTAGTGTTAACGTTAATGCCAATAATCTTAATGTTAAGCTAAAAAAAAACCTCAGGACCACGCGGTAACCCAAATGGTTTGCTGCGTCGGTACGCGGAACAGATATCTCACTTTATGACAGATTTCTTCAATTTATCAATTGCAACAGGTGAAATTCCGGACGACTGGCGTTTAGCCCGCGTTACTCCAATTCACAAAAAAGGCGACCGTTTATCTGTGAGTATCTGTCGGCCCATATCTATTACAAGCACATGTTGTGAGTTGCTGGAACACGTCATCTCAAAGTACATTAACGATTTTCTTGAAAGTCGCAAGGCGTTATTACCCCATGAACACGGCTTTATAAAGCACAAGCTGCAGTTATACAACTTGTATTGACAGTACACAATTTTGCACATATCCTTGATATGGCTGATCAGCTGAACGCCTCGTTCTTCGATTTTTCGAAGGCATTTGATAACGTGTCACACGGGAAGTTGTTACACAAGTTGGAATGCCTGGGTCTTCCGTTAAATATTATTAAATGGATTGGTGCCTACCTTCAGAAGAGGCGGCAATTTGCACATGTTTTGGATCACTCTTCAGAACTCTTGCATGTTACTTCTGGAGTGCCTCCGGGAAGTGTTTTGGGACCGTTATTGTTCTTGATTGATATAAATGACTTGATAGACTTGATTCATGGTGGTGTCCGTATTCGACTGTTCGCGGATGACTGCATTGTTTTTAAGAAAATCAGTAATCCTAATGATCATGCAATATTACATGAAAACCTACAGGCCATTGGAAACTGGTGTATTCGATGGGACATAGAATTAAATACAGAAAAAAGTATACTTTTAAATGTTACGAGAAGGAAAACACCTAGCACGCTTACATATTCAATTAACAAGCGTGACATACTGGAAGTAGACAAATGCAAGTATCTCGGTATCCCTTTAAATAACAAGCTTACCTGGTCATCACATATATCGGTTATTTATATTTGTGTGCTACGAAAATTATGGTTTCTCAAAAGTAAACTTAAAACTGCCCCTCCTAACGTTAAGCTTCTAGCATATAACACTTGCGTTAGGGCTACGCTCCAATATGCTTCTATTGTATGGGACCCCCCTAACAAAAATGATATTCGAGAGCTAGAGTTTGTGCAAAGACAAGCAGTGCGCTTCATATTCAATATGTACAAAATGAATCACTCACCCTCGTTACTTATGCAGCAACATAACGTCCCATCGTTACAATCCCACAGAAAAGTCAATAGGCTGGTTTTCTTCATAACTGTCTTGCGGGAAATATAAAAGTTAGTATACCAAATTGCGTGCGTCCCCACTCAACTAAGAAAACTAGACACACCCATAACAGGACGCTTGCCCCAATTTTCGCAAGGGCGAATTCATATAAATACAGCTTTCTCCCTAAAACAGTGTTGGACTGGAATGCGCTACCCTTGACTGTGTTTTATTAAATCATTTTGTACGCAATTTAAAACGCCTGAATTATGATTGTAATTGGTTTCCCATTTCTTGCATTCGCTATCTTTGTTGTTTCTTTCCGTTCTGATTGTTACTTGCTTGTTAGAATCTGAGCCCGAATTCACAATAACTTCTTACGCTAGAATTGTTCGTAAGAAGGAATTTCAGCCAATCCGGATGCAAGCCATATTATTATCTAAGATGGTCGGCCAATGGCAAAGAGCACGTACGAAAGAAAAGCTTTGTGAATCTGGCCCTGTTCATTACTTGTATGCCACTCCTGCATAGACCACACGGTGGTCTGCAGTATGGATCAATAAATAAAATAAATAAATCATAAGTCGTCACGCGTTTTTGATTGCTGCTATTATAAAGACTGATCCATAAATCAGTGAAAAGAAAACAAAACAACTGAGCACAATTCATAGTTGAACGTATTGAACATAGTTGAACGTATTCATGTTGAACAATTGAGATTGGCTGAATTCGCCGCAAAATAGACTCGCATTGCTCACTTCAAAATCTAGCTGGCACATGCCGAGCTAATGTGAGCCCGAAGCGGAACGATGGCTCAGTGTCTATGGCGTTCTGCTGGTTAGTGTGAGGTCGCAGGTTCGATTCCTGGCCATTGGAAGTCAAGGCGCGAAGACTCATTTCTAACACAAGTTCTGCAAGGTAGTGTGCTGAGTCCGACTTTTTTTAATGCTGTTACCGTCAAAGCTTCCCCAGCGATTTCAAATCGCGATATAAGTGGATGATGTTTGCATATGAGAATCCGGAACGGACCCTTTGCTTATGCAGCAGCAATTTCACTCTGGCATTGATGTTGTGGACGAGTTTCTGCGTGCTCGGAGTACAGATTTGTCACCAAGAAATTTGGCCTACCTGCAATTTACTTGAAAATGATTAAAGAATTTTTCACTTTCTTTAAATCAAAACACAATTGAGTGAGTGAATTTTCATAAATTTCTTGGTGTAGTCCTCGACATGTTTCTGTCATGGAAAAGACATTTCGACATGGTGGAGAAAAAAATTTGTCGGCCCTTCCCCTCCATGAAGATCCTTAACCAGCGAAGCTGAAACGTGTGGCCCCGATGTTTATCACTGGGTTAATCCCGAGGGTTCATTAAAGTATTTCTCAATTATGAGTATACACACACGTTCGGCAGCGGCGGAGAGAACGACGTCACTGACGGTATGCCCGCAGTCCGCCGTGCTCGCTTGCATTCGATGTCTCGAGTTGACTCGGCGGCGTGGTTAGCAGCATTCGCCCACCATTGCCGCTTGCGATTCTTCGAAATTCAATTGCTTCAAAATTAAATCTGTCTGTTATGTAAGACAATGAATGACTCATACCCCCTTAAGCAACGGCTCACACACCCGTAAACACGGCCTCCTCATTAGGACGACTGCAGAGAAGTGAAATTCTACGTTGGAATGGTGAGCGGCAACGCAGCCAGCTGTGGAAGGAGACGACGACGACGAACGCGGGAGCAGTGGCATAAGCGTGTGCCGAGAACGAGCACGAGCACGAGAGCAACACGAGGAGCGCCAATGAGTCAGGTGTGGATGAAGACGACGAAGCTCGAGCCAATGCTGATGGTGATAGTTTTCTGTACGCAAGCGATTACGCCTAGCCATATACGATATAGCCTAGACATATAAAGTTTCGCTTTAAAAAGGGAATCACGAGGCCATCTCTAGTACGGAACTCAAGCTCCAGTCCATGGCCGTTCAGAGGGCCCGTGAACGAGCGGAGAGGCTTGGCCTCCCGATTCTGACATGGGAGCAGCCAGCGGCGAGCCGGGGGCCCCAACGGGTCTCCGTCGGCTAGTCCCTCAGGACCTCAATAAATGTTCATTGTCTGTCTGTCTGTCGTTAATGCTTTTCGATGCCTGGGTGAACCTCGGTGAGGCACCCAACAAGATCGTCTCCTTCAGGTACACACGAGCCTCGTGAGGCAGTGCGTGGCTTACGATTTAGTGGTGCTCAACAATTTGTCTTCTACTCAAGAAACCCAATTAGGTTAATTTTAGCCGACAACCTGAGGGTGTGCTTAGGACTGCCAGCTATGGTATGGGCACCCCTGTGATGGCCGAAGCGCACAAACCTCCAGTAGCAGCACTTCGAGCAAGGGAAGCATCCAGTCACTTTTCTCGCGTTAACCTGCGAAATGTTTCTACAGGTGCACAGCATGATACATCTGCAAGACGTGACAGCTACTTGTTCCGGTTACTTGGCAGTCTCTCCTTCTCAATTCCAGACCATGCGCAGTGGAGTGTTGATTCACATTGTCCACCTCGGCTTTTTCCACCAATGCAGATTAATGCTGACATTGCTGGACTGCAAAAAAATTCTCTTTGCACCCTTTTTGCTGAAATGTTAACTGTGCGTAACCTACATGATTACTACAATGGAAGTATATAGGCATTTACACTGACGGTTCAGCAACTTCGTCAGGATCAACGTATGTATTTGTAATTCCATAACTCTGAAAACGTCAAATTTTTCGTCTTTCACATAGGCCATCATCAATGGTAGCAGAGGTCCATGCAACACTATCGGCCATTGAATTCATTCAAGCACAGGAGGAATTTGCCGTGTGGTCTATTCGCAGAGACTCAAAATCGGCTCTTCAATGCTTGCGGCGCTTTTGCCTTCGTGATCCAAACGCAATGATGATTTATCAGGTTTCCTTTAATATAGCTACATCTGCGTCATCAGGCCATCACACGAAGCTGCTATGGATTCCTCGACATCTCGGTATAGCAGCAAACACCGAAGCCGACAAAATGACTAGATAAGCACATCATTCCGCGCCTGTCGCAATAACTGAATTCACGAGGGCTGATGCTAGCATTAGAAGAAAGCAATTCTGCAAGTCTAAGACAAGCTTATCGATTTGACGCCATTTCTATGAACAGTCTTCTGCATAGAGTTTATCCCCATCTACAGTTTCCGATCTCTGCTTGTGCTGGCCGTGACATAGATTCTCTCATTCAGCGTATCATGCTAGAATTGGCGTATGCCGGTAGCTTTTTGTATCGTATACGTCGTTCAGCTATGGCTGGTTGCACGTGCGACCATTCATGGGAGAATGTAAAACACGTTATATTAAGCTGTCCGAAGATTGAACAGCAAAGGTGTGCGTTAAATGCAAGATTGATGACCCTTGGCAGTCGTCTTTTCCTCATAGAAAAGTTGCTTGGGCCATGGGATAAGGCATTATTACAGCGGTCAGCTCTGAAAGCTTAATTAAATTTCTTTACTGAAAGTGGCATTCTATCTCTGTATAAACAATTCTTCTGTCCTTGTGTGTTATTATTATGTCGCAGCATCCTGTGTTGGTTATAGATTGATTTCTATGTTTTTCTGTTTCTATACTAACTGTTTTTTTTTCTTAAGTAAGTTTACGAAATGTGCTTTATTCCCGAATCGTTTGTTTGCTTTTCATATCACTTCGTGTTACCATCCTTTGCTTATTTAACAATCTATTGCTCCTGGAGAAGCCGGCGACAAAACTGTTGCCAACATTTACAATGTCATCACAATAAATCAAATAAATCCCAAAGCGCGAGGCGCATTGTCGCTGGGAAACAGTTACGTATATGTTCTTATAAACCACTGAAATAACATATTCTAGGTGCAGGTTAAAAAAAAAAGCAGGTGTTGACAAAATTATTCCGGGCCCTCCGCTATGGCGTCTTTGCTAGCGCCAGTGTTGCTTTGCAGTGTCTGACACATTGAATCAGTAAATCATTAAAACCGCTGAAATGCCACTGCCAGTTGTGAATTTCAAAGTCTTCAGGAATTGTAGACACAGCACATCAATATTATATACCCTTGGCTACAGAAATTGCCGCACAAAGCAATAACTGCGTAAAGGCATAGAAGACATGCTGATCACGGATATCAGCCAGAAAATTCCACCAGTGTAACTTGCCTGAAAACGTATATTCACCGGAATTAATTTATATTGCGCTCGTCTTCTCTTCTCGCTGCAGACATCTTATTTTGGAGTAGCTCCGGTGTATATGCTCCTTCGGCAGCTCCGGCATTTCATTTCTATATGCGTATTCAAGCCAAGTTATGTATCTCAAACTAAATATATATGTTTAAAAAAGTCGAGGGAGATTCGCGTCTTGCGCGGAGTCATGGTTCGCGGAACACCTTCTGCCACACCGACGACATAGCAGGGCCAGGTAATATGTGCGTTTCGTGGACGCTGAAGCTCCGATGGAAGCCCCCAAGGCACCGCGATCACTGTCATTAGGCACTCAGTGGAAGAAGCAGGACCGCGCCAAGCTCATATTGTAGTATTAAAACGAAATTAAGAAAACCTCGACTTATCGTTCATACAACTTCTTTGCAATGGTTTCTGAAAACGTAACTAATCAGTTTTCGCCTGTCCCACGTCGTCTTGAACGCCTTCAATAGCCGAAAAAAAAAACATTTTATTATTAGTTCTTTTTAGATATTGTTTCTTTTGCTCATTCTGTAAAAGTTTAAGTGCAACATTGCTTTTACCTGAAATTGCGTGTTCCGTGTATTTTCCTGCGTATTACAACGTATTTCTTAGGGATCGACGTTATTCCTCCTGGAAGCAGGAAGATGGTGGCGTCCTTATCGCTGTTGATGGTGCGATAGAATGTGTCCGTCGCTTGTGTCTAGAGTGCGATCATGAGGCTGTTTAGATAGACATGCGTTGTTAAGTGGTGAACGGCCGTTGCTTGGTGAATTCTGTTTTGCCCCTGACGTAACACCTGCAGCATTTGGTCTTGTCCTGGCATCGACTGAAACCATTTTAATTTTGCATATTAACCAAAAAGTAAAAATTATTGAAGACTTTAATGTGCCCGGAATTTCATGGATTAATAATACCGTTTGCCCGAATTCATTTTAACGTTCTCCAAAATGCCACTTCTTAGTTGATTTTATATCTTTTAATTCCATGCAGGCGCTAAACTTCACTGAGAACTGCTGTGGCAAATTTTTAGACCTCTGTCTTACGAATATTGATACTGTTTCCGTCATGCGTAGCAACTTTCATCTTGTTGCGCCAGACAAGTTCCCCCCTCCTTTAATTGTTTCTTTAAATGTAGCAACGCAGAAACACAGCATGCATTCCGATAACAACGTGAAATCTTTTCCCTTGGAGACTACGTTGGCTTCTACCATTATCTTGAAATCGCTGACTGGTCATTCGTAGATAAGACAGCTGATGTTGATGGACAGGTTAATTTGTTTACGAAAGTCACTGAAGATGGCATGCGCATATTAACACCTACAAAACCACCCAAAAAGTCAAAGTTCCCTCATTGGTTGTCTAAAGAACTAAAAATAGCAATGAAGCTTAAAAACCGTGCACACAGAAAAGTGGAGCAAACAGGCCTAGACAAGTGGAAATTTGAATTTAGGCACTATCGTTGTCTTTGCAAATTTTATTATACCAATGATTACTACGAATACACTTAACGTGTTCAAGCCGACATGACACGAAATTAAAAATATTTCTGGAGCGACGTGCGCTCTCACTCTTCTAAAATGAGCGCCGAATATGTATGTCTTGTTGGTGAAAATGGGGATGTTGCCCCGAGCACTGCTCATGCCTTTGCAGAATATTTATGCTCGGTATTCGGTGTAAAAAATGTTTCTACCTCACGTAACCCCCGTTCTCAGTCTTGTGCAGTATGTAGGCTATCACTCAATGAAGACCTTGTTTCTCATGTCAAGTGTATGAAGCGCCGCAAACCTTTCCTTTTTTGGGTTGCTGATGATATCCATCTCGCACTGCTTAAGACTTACGGAAGCATACTTGTCCCTGTTCTCACAAGCATCTTCAACAGATCCCTAAAGTCTAGTACGTTTCCTAGCGGTTGGTAGTTAGCATGGGTTGTGCCCGTACAGAAATCGGGTGTTTGAAGGGCAGTTACTAACTACCGGCCTATATCTATCCTCAGCACTGCGTCAGAAGTGTTTGAATCTATATTGCATTCCCTTCTCTCTGTTAGCGCTAAGAACATTTTAATAGATAAACAGCATGGCTTTATATCAGGGCAATCCACAACAATGAACTTGGTCGCACTTATTACCCATGCTTCCAGTGTGATACATAGTGGGGTCCAATTAGACGCTCTTTACTTTGACCTAAGTATAGCATTTGATGTAGTTTGCCATGAGCTCCAGATTACAACGCTCATGCAAATGGACATAACTTCTTCCATCACTGCTCTGGTATCAAATTACCTAAGCAATAGATCGGGTTTCGTTGGCATTAATGGACAGAGTTATATTAGCTATTAAGTCAATAGCGGAATTCCTCAGGGATGTGTTCTTGGCCCTTTTATGTTCCTACTGTTCATAAACGACTGTTGATCAGCAATTCAACACTATTATTTTTTCTATATGCTAGCAACTTAAAGCTATTTAGGACTGTCGACAGCGTTCACGACTGCATTGATCTCCAAAGACATTTCTTTCGCTCTCAAACTGGTGCAGAAACAATGAGCTACTCTTAAATGTTTCAAAAACTATAGGGTATTAGGTTCCTTGCAGAAAACACACAGTGTGTAATTTTCATACACCCTTCCGGCTGCTACACTGCCGATGGTCGATGAAATTAAAGATCTTGGTGTGCACTTCGAAAAAACGCTAAGCTTCTCTTCACACGCTAAACATGCGAAACAACGTGCCCTTCGCACTTTTGGAATTGTTTGTCGTTTATCGCATGACTTCCCCTCCCCTGTTGCTATTCTGAGATTGTTTTCTACCATGTGCGCTCCACCTTGGTAGTTTGGGGCGGAAGATGTAAATTTATTTCTTACCCAGTTGAACGCGTCCAGAATAAATTTATATTTTTTTTCAAGCACCGCTTTTACCATTCTGGTGACCTTAGTCAGCCATCTTAAATATAGCTCAACTCGCACCTCTAAAATTAAGACGTTCTAAATCAGACCTTTTGTTCCTCTATAAGGTAGTTCATGGCATTATACGTACACTCGGCCACAAAATATTGCGGGGGGCGCGAGCGCGTGGCGAAGCGCTCCTCCTCTCCTTCTAGCGGCGCACCCCTGGCGTCGAGACCGACGCTTGCGCGCATGCGCGTCCTTCCGTGACTGCAAGCGTGCATGTTGCCGCGCTTGGCCCTTGCGAGCCGGCAATATCCGAGTGTAGCCGCGAGGTGCACCTTTTGCGATTGGCTCTGTGGTGACTTCAACAGCCCGCACCGCTGCGGCCGCTTTTTTGTCGGAGCACGAGCACAGATATATCTCGCCCGGTCGCAAGCGCAACAAGTCATTTTTTTTTCTACGCTGCGCCTTTACGTGGCCAATCTTCGTTCTTTTTTCTTTTTTTTAAAGAACGGGACGTTCTCCCGCAGAACAGCGTGGCAGAGTAATGAACCTAGTATACGGACTGGCAAAGACTGCGCTGGCTTCTCGCCTATGCCTTTAGATGACAGGCGACAAAAAAAAAAAAAAAAAATGGTGATCCCTGTCGTGTTTCGACAAAAAGCGGCCGCACCCGCGCGGGCTGTCGAAGTCGCCACAGAGCCAATCGCAAAATGTGCACCTCGCGGCTACACTCGGATATTGCCGGCGCGCAAGGAACACGCGTGGAAACATGCACGCTTGCAGTCACGGAAGGAGGCGCATGCGCGCTAGCGTCGGTCTCGACACAAGGGGTGCGCCGATAGAAGGAGAGGAGGAGCGCTTCACCACGCGCTCGCCCCCCCCCCCCCCCCCCGCAATATTTTGTGGCCGAGTGTACATTGCCGAAAGCATCTCGATCATGTGCAATTTTCCGCACCGCATAAGTACACCAGGCAACATTCCGCATTTTCTGCCCTGCCTTGTTGCATTACAGGCTGTCCCATGGCTTGACTCCCCAAAAGATGCAATAAGTATTGTCTGTATTGAAAAGCTCATTTCCTGTGTTTTATATAAATGTACATAAACATTTTGTATGATTACGTCCCTTTTACGCCCGCCTTCTAGTTTTTTGTTTTCCTATTTGTTTCTCCATCTCGCACTGTATTGTCTACCACATTTGTCTTCTCTGTACATTTTGTCGCCCGTTTTATTTTTTAAGTACACCAGTACGAATGCTCCGTAGCTGTTCCTGGGCTCTATAGTAAACATTTCATTTATTATTATTATTATTATTATTATTATTATTATTATTATTATTATTATTATTATTATTATTATTATTCGTGAACGAATCGAGCTAACTGCGCCGAGGGGTATGAGGCTTCTACGAAACGCTACTGCTTATGTACCAGCCTTCGAATGCGGCAAAACAGTATCAGAAAAGGCGGGTTTAAAAAAAAAACTTGTACTTGACTGTCGCATTTGTAACAACAATGAACCACGTGTCATTGATTTGTCCGATATTAAAACACCACAGTAGAGCGCGCAAGCGCATGCGGTGCCCTGACTTCGCCATATTTTCTTCATGTGCGACGTTTTCTGCATCCTCAATCAGTCGATGACTTGCAAAGCGCCTGGGTTTCACGTTCTCGCAACCTCATACTTCTCTCTGACCAGGACTACGCCATCTCGTAATAGCAATCACTCGGCAGAAACCAAGAACTGCGATGAGATGAGATGAGAGCAATAGGAAACCGGCAACCACTAACTGTCCGCGACGTTCCGTGTCGCGACTTCGAACACACAAAGAAGAAATCACTAACAGAGCGAGAGAAAGACCAAATTATATTTTATTTCTTAGATTTAACCTTTAGTTTGATTTTAAAGACTTGTGACTACCAAGAGCATGAACAATGTCACGTATTTTATTATATTCCGGCACAACCACCGGCAATCAGGGAAACCGAAAGTAGCGCTCATTTTTCTCCGGTTGAGCCTTTTTCTTTTTAAGGCGAAATCCTTGAATGCCTCATCAGACGGTGGCCTTGAAAACGCGGTGTGCGGTACATAAAGTCATGCGAGCTCGATTCGCGCAGAGATGCGCTCGTGCCGCTGCTCGCGCGTTCGTCGTCTTCTTCCACAGCTGGCTCCGATGCCACTCGCCATGCCAAAAAAGGCAAGATAGAGTTAATTCAGGCACTCGAACACACGACCTTCGGTGGAAGAAAACGTCATAGGAAGGAACAACGCATTGGAACGAAAATGTCCAGTAATTTAATTAATGTCTCTTAATTGAGCACGCAGGCTTTCGTGTTCACCCTCTTTGGCGTATGCTAAAGTGATTGTCAATTTTTCTTTTTTTTTCTTTTATTGCGTGTCACACTAGCGTTTCTTCGACGGGAAGTGCCCCCTCGTCCAAAGATAGTGCCAGTGTCTATTAAGCGGCATGTTCGAACGAACGGGCTTCTATGGAAACCGGACCCACCTGTGGTGAACTCACAAAGACTATTTTTAGAGCGGAGCTCTTTACGCGCGCGTTCCTGCGGCGAGCGTCGGCGTCCCTCGGCGTCCCTCGTCACCGAGCGAACGAGCACAGCGAAGGATGAAAGAGTGAACGCGGAGCGCCGCGGGGAATGAAAGATGGTGATAGCGAAGAGAGCGCGAGGTGTAAAGCGGAGGAGGTGGGTGCAGCGGCATCATGAGCCGGAAAGCGGAGAAGGAGGGTATGGCGAAAGCGTGACAAGAAAAGCGTAGTGCCGCGCAAGACGGGCTCCGCGGAGACAATGGCTACGAGATGGCGCCAGAGTAGTGCGCATCGTCTGTTCACTGATGATGCCACCGATACCATATATGGAAACAAAGCGCTGCATGAGCGGAGGTCTGTCTGCGGCGGCTGCTGTGAATCGCGCCCACGCGTCACCCACGCGCTGCCTCTCGCGATCTCCCAATTGGCGAGGCAGTTGTGCCACACTTCGCTCCATTTGCAACGTGCCGCACAAGACAGATTGTCCTCGCCCGCCAATATATTGACACGTGTACTTGTTTATCTGTCACCGGTGACCGCTTTTCACCGGCTAACAAATATTAAACGTTATCGCTCGGCGCAGGACGCGCCTGCATGTATTGGAACTTTCTCGAACGTTATCGATGCTTCTATCCGTTGTCTGTTGCGACCGACGCTTAGGTATGTAATCTGATCGTATGAGTGACGCGAATTGTCTAGTACTTTCCGGAAGACACGCGGGCAAGAGGGATTACTCTGGAACCTTCGATCACTCATGTATAAAAGCCAACACGTTTCGTCGCTGATCAGATTTCGACGATCGCCGACTGTGTTCGCCGCTATTGTTGTGCTTCGAGTGTAACTTGCTTTTGTGGGTACAGCTTCGCCCAATAAAAAGTACGTTTCGCCATTCACAGCTTTGCGACTGTTTCCTTCACTATGACTACTACGTGACCATATCACGAACTGAAAACACGTATAGAGCTGCGCTCAAATTTCGCATTTTTTTCGCATAAAAACAAGTGTCTCTACTCATAAAGCAAATATATTTTTAACGTGGTTTCGCGCACGAGTGTACTTGTTATCGGGTGTGTCAAATGTCACCATGGCATGTCTACTGGTGGGAAACCAATTATCAACTGTATAGGGCTTTGTTTCTATCGGGAGATGCGAAACATATATGCCACGGAAGCTGGGGCAAGATAGCAGTGGGAAAGTTTCCATACCATCCCCAACTTTTTTACAGCGCTAAACGAACTATCAACGGTCTTTGAAAAGAAGACGAACACTTGAACTTTATTCACACGCGTCCATAATGTTAGCCATGGCGCTAATGTCAGAGATGCGACAAAGCAATACGTTAGAGAAAAGCGTCGCGCCACGGAAAAGTTTGTTTCAAGGCGTGTCACTTCGGGTTATCCTTTCCGTAGATCCCAATCAAGACTTTCAGGAGCCTACATAAACAGATGCATTGAATGAAACAGGAAATAACGAGAAAAAGGAACGCCATAAAGTTTACGCGACACGAGAAAATCGCCTCAGACATTATATAGCTCGAAAAAAAATAAAAGAAATAGACTTGCAAAACGTGCCTCGGCTGAGAAAACGAAACTGTCATCTTCATTTATTTTTGCTCCATGCATGCATTTTGCATGGGAAGATATTGCAGGAGCTGGCTCATTTCCTCTGATCAAAAACCCAGAACACATAAACAAATCTCTACCTTCAGCACTGCTCTGCTCGTGTGTATTTTTTTTTTTTTTTGCTCTCTCTCCAGTAATCTTCCTTTTTGGTACTGCAGACCCAACCGTAAAGAGATTGCAAATTTAATTTCCTTAATCTCGAATGGGCTCCTGTGGCGTGTCATTCCCAAACGACATCACTCCTCGTTTACGACGAAGCACGTAGTTCCCTTTCATTTCCACCTTCTTACTTTCTCTCGTGAACCTCCTTCGGGAAATTTGCTTTCCACGACGGGCTCTCACTTTTCTTTATCACTTCGGTCAAGTCACGTTATGCTCATGATTCAAGTGCCACTTGAGAAACGTTCCTTCCATTTCCTTTCGCTGAGAGCAATCGTAAGATTTAAAATGGCATTTTGCGATAACGCTCCCATTTTTTGCAATTCCTCGCGAGAATCTGAGCAAGCCACGTCTTCCACACCAGAAAAAATAGAAACACCTAGATCGTCAATGTTCATGCGACTTTCAATTTTCATCTGCATCCAAGTGTTATGCCGTATATTGCCTACGAGCTTGAGGCGCATTGCCACAATGAAGAATTTACGTATATGTTCTCATTAACCACTAATTTATCGCATTATACGTGCTTACACCGATGTTGCAGTGCAAGGACATGCTGAATTATATATATATATATATATATATATATATATATATGCGCTCACAATATATATATATATATATATATATATATATATATATATTGTGAGCGCATTTTGCGCATATCGTCGTCGTCATCTGTACATACGACTCATCATCTTGTGTGAGTGCTATTTGTGCATATCGTCGTCGTCATTTGTACATACGACTCATCATCATCTTTTGTCTCGTGCTGTGCTTCGTCTCTGACTCGGGCGGCTGCTCGGAAATAAAGGCATCGCATCGGCCGACGTCTCACAAGTGGTGGAGAGTGCTTTCGATTCCCACGTCCTCTTACTTTCCCGATTCCCCTGGAGCTCCGATCCGGTCGTCGTTTGCTCTCGCCTACCACGATGATGGCAGAAACCAACCCGTCCACCAGTGCTGCTACCACCTCTGCTCATCCCGCTGGGCCTACCTGGACGGTGAACACCACACAGCGAGATCCTCCCGTCTTTGCCGGCCTCCGCGGCGACGACGTCGACGATTGGCTCGATCACTACAACAGAGCCAGCGACGCCAATCATTGGGACGACACGCACAAATTGCGGTATGTCGCTTTTTATTTGACCGAAGTTGCGAAGACATGGTTTTTTAACCACGAAAGTGACTTTTCGGACTGGCCATCATTCACCCAGCAATTTCGCCAGATATTCGGCATGTCCTCTGGACGCTCCGCCGTCGCGAAACAGAAGCTGGCAGCGCGCATACAAGAGCAAGACGAGTACTATACGTCCTACATTGAGGACGTCCTCGCTCTCTGCCGCCGCGCACAGAGTGACATGGCGGAAGCTGATCACGTTCGCCACATACTGAAAGGCATCAACACGGTCGCCTTTAATGCTCTCGTCATGCAGAACCCAAACTGCGTTGGGGATATTATCACGGCCTGCCAGCGTCTAGACACGCTCCAGTCTATTCGCCTGCCACGCGCCTCTACCGACCCTCATCTCAACGGTGATGCTGAGCTGCGCGCCCTGATACGCACTCTCATCAGGGAGGAGCTTCACGGCCATCTTTCTGGACCTACGACGCTTGCAACCGTTCGCCCCGCTCCTCCTGGACTGCGTGACATCGTCAAGGACGAACTGGCGTCGATGACAAACGTCCAAATGGACAAGTCTACTGCACCATTTCGTCCGCCAAGTTATGCCGAAATTGCCTCCCGGCCTCCCTCGACCGTTCAGTCTCCACCTGCCGAAGCTTACCGCGACCCCCTAGCTTCGCTGGCAGCGAATACTCCTGCACAGCCGTACTACTCTCCGTGGCGGTCGTCGCGCCCTGTTTGTTTCTACTGCGGTATTCGCGGCCACATTTCTCGCTTCTGCCGTCGGCGTCAGCAAGATGAAAGGCGGTGCTATGCTACCTTTGAGCGAGACAGCGCACATGTTTGACTCCTACGTTCCCGGGCGTCACCCAGGTGAACGGCGAGGCTATGACACCTTTGGGCGAGAAAGGATACCAGGGCTAGATTCGTACGTTCCCGGACCGTACACAACCTCTTCTGGTCGCTCTCCTTCACCTTCCCAGGACATGGCTCGAGCATCCCGCTCGCCCCGGCGTCGCTCTCCTTCACCTTACCGCCGTTCCTCATCGCCCTTGCGTGCTGCTTCCCACGTTGTGGACACCCGTTCGGAAAACTAGAGGCTGCAGTTTTCGGAGGAGAAACTGCATCGTATCGGACTATCCCAATTCCTCCTGCTCGCCCCGCCAATTTGCTCTCAGTTTGTGTGGAAGGTGTTTCCGTCGACGCCCTTGTAGATACTGGAGCCGCTATTTCTGTTATACATCGTGAACTGTGCTTCCGTCTGCGAAAAGTGCAAACGCCGTATGTTGGTCCAGTCCTGTGTGGTGCCAATGACGTTCCCATCTTTCCTACCGGACAGTGCACAGCTCGCGTCCTGATAGACGGTATTCGTCACCATGTGCAATTTGCGGTGCTTTCGACGTGCGCTCATGAGATGATATTAGGATGGGACTTCCTGTCCGCTGCTTCTGCACTAATTTCGTGCGGCGACCCAAGCATCCACATCAGCGACACCGAGACTTATCCTGTTTTCGATTCCCCGTGTCCCAACCTCATTGCAGCAGCGTATTTTATTATACAACCAGACTAAGAACGTGTTCTTACCCTTGAGTCAACAGACATTGTCGACGGAGACGCATTGGTTGTACCTTCTCAGCGCTGCATTTCTCGAGGACTCACCATCGCTTCTTGCTTGGTCCGGTTCTCGAGTGGCTATGCCAACCTCACAGCCTTTAATACGACTCCTGAGCCACTACTACTGCCCAAAGGGTCTACCGTCGCCAAGCTCGCCGACGCTGCGCCGGTATGTGTCGTCAGTGTTTCGCCTGCCACATCTTCCGCGCATTGTACGCCCGCAGAAGGCCACACTAGTGCTATTAAGGCCACCTTGAGTGGAGATCTCAATCCGGCCCAGACGGATGCACTCCTCACCATTTTAATGAAGCATGCAGCTTGTTTTGACGTTTCTTCGCGAGGCCTGGGTCAGACCACTGTAACTACTCATCGAATTGAAACAGACGGCTCTCGCATCATTCGCCGTCGCCCGTACCGTGTGTCACCTTCGGAGCGAAAAGTTATAGAAGAACAAGTGAACGACATGCTGACACGCAACATTATAAGGCCTTCAGCAAGCCCTTGGTCTTCTCCTGTTGTGCTTGTTAAGAAAAAGGATGGTTCTGTGCGCTTTTTCATCGATTATAGGGCGCTAAACAAAATTACCCGCAAGGATGTTTATCCTATGCCTCGTGTTGACGATGCTTTGGATACCTTACAAGGTGCCGAGTATTTCTCGAGCCTCGACTTGCGCTCAGGATATTGGCAGATTCCAATGCGTGAGCAAGATAAAGAAAAGACTGCGTTTGCTACACCTGATGGCCTTTTCGAATTTAACGTGATGCCTTTTGGACTGTGCAATGCGCCAGCTACGTTTGAACGTATGATAGATACAGTACTCCGTCGCTTAAAGTGGAAGACATGCCTTTGTTACTTGGACGACATTGTCATCTTTTCGTCGAGTTTCTCCCAGCACCTACAACATCTAGACCAAGTTCTGACGTGTCTAGCAAAGGCTGGTCTCCAACTCAATACTAAAAAGTGCCGCTTTGCAAGCCGAAGCATTAAAGTATTGGGCCACGTCGTCAGTAAGCATGGCATCCAGCCTGATCCCGATAAAATCGCTGCAGTGCTGCAATTTCCGCCACCAACCACACTTAAAGAACTCCGCAGCTTTCTAGGACTCGCGTCCTACTTCCGCCGCTTTGTCTGTGACTTCGCCACCATCGCCGCTCCTCTACACAAACTTCTGACTTCGAGCGCGTCCTTTGTGTGGTCGGACGACTGTGAAGCCGCCTTCCAGACCCTCAAACGACTTCTCACGTCAGGGCCCGTGCTCCGTCATTTCGATGCAACCGCCCCTACTATTCTACACACTGATGCCAGTGGGCATGGAATTGGCGCTGTCCTGCTGCAGCGGAATCAGAAATCTGAAGAGCAAGTCGTGGCTTATGCAAGTCGTACTCTTTCTCCTGCTGAGCGCAACTACACAATTACAGAACAGGAATGCCTCGCCATCGTGTGGTCAATACAAAAATTTCGACCCTATCTCTACGGCCGCCATTTCACAATTGTGACCGACCATCATGCTCTCTGTTGGTTGTCGTCCCTGAAAAACTTGTCTGGACGCCTCGGCCGTTGGGTACTGCGCTTGCAGGAATACGACTTTACTGTCACGTATAGGTCAGGCAAACAACATCAAGATGCCGACGCTTTGTCACGCTGCCCGCTGTCTCCAAACGCCCATGCTTCACCTTCGGTCTGCACGTCCCCATCTAGCCACACGTCTCAGCACACGTCCAGTAGCCCGGGACAGGCGGTTGCCTCAGTTGACTTTCTTCCGTCCACTGACCTCGTCTCACTCCAGCGTACTGACCCATACTGCCGAACGCTGATCGACCGACTTACTGGCTTGGCACGACCCCCCAACAGTCGCTTAAGACGACAACTTTCACGTTTTAAGCTTCAGGGTGGAGCGTTATTTCGATTAATCTACCATCCTTCCGGTAACCGGTGGGTACCAGTCATACCTCGCTCACTTCGACTCCAAGTATTAGAAGCATTTCACGACGACGCGACGGCTGGCCACTTGGGCTTTCTTAAGACCTACGACCGCATCAAAACGCGTTGTTTCTGGCCGGGTCTTTCCGTCTCTGTCGCCAAATACGTTAGCTCCTGCGCGTCATGCCAACACAGAAAACGCTCGACATCCCTTCCAGCCGGTCCTCTGCAGCCTCTACCATGCCCGTCCACCCCCTGCGAAATTGTGGGCATAGACTTGTACGGACCCCTCCCACTCACGCCCGCTGGTCACCGCTGGATCGTTACCGCAGTGGATCATCTCACGCGGTACGCGGAGACAGCTGCTCTCCGCTCTGGTACTGCCTCCGAAGTCGCCGACTTTTTCGTGCACGCTATCGTTTTGCGCCACGGCGCACCTCGTGTCCTCCTGAGTGACCGTGGCAAGATGTTTCTTTCGCATGTTCTTCGTGAAGTCCTCCAGGCCTCTGACACCACCCATAAGACCACATCAGCGTACCATCCGCAAACAAATGGCCTTACCGAGCGTTTTCATCGAACTTTGTCCGACATGATGTCAATGTATGTTCGACCCGATCACACCAACTGGGACACCATCCTACCTTTCGTGACGTTTGCGTATAATACTGCCGTCCAAAGTACAACCAATTACAGTCTCTTCTTCCTTGTTTACAGTCGTGCGCCGTCTTTCGTCTTGGACACTACACTCCTTTCAGCACCTGCGGCTCCATCCGCGTCTCTTCCTGAAGAATTTGCTGCTCGCATCGCCCGCTGCCGTGAAATTGCCCGCGCCAACACCGCTACCATTCAGGACAAAAGGAAAATTCGTTATGATGCGACGCGTCGCGTTGCTTCGTTCCGCCCAGGCGACGAAGTTCTTTTGTGGACACCTGTTCGCGCACCGGGCCTCTGTGAAAAGTTTCTCCAGAGATATCTCGGCCCCTACACCGTTTTGCAAAGAACTTCGGCCGTTAACTACCGCGTCACTCCTGTCAGCTCAGCTACTGACCGCCGCCGCCGCTCTACGGAAATCGTTCACGTCTCTCGCCTGAAACCTTACATTCGCCGTACCTACCCTTTCTAGCTTGCGGTCTTGCTGACCGCTTTCCTGAAGGGGGGAAGTTAGTGTGAGCGCATTTTGCGCATATCGTCGTCGTCATCTGTACATACGACTCATCATCTTGTGTGAGCGCTATTTGTGCATATCGTCGTCGTCATGTCGTCATTTGTACATACGACTCATCATCATCTTTTGTCTCGTGCGGTGCTTCGTCTCTGACTCGGGCGGCTGCTCGGAAATAAAGGCATCGCATCGGCCGACGTCTCACAATATATATATATATATATATATATATATATATATGAGCCGACAGAGAGCGCGCGCTGAGGCTACTGAGCACACGCAATGGCAGGTTTAGACAATAAACTGCCCTTAGCCGCGTTTCGCTCTAATCGTTAGTTGGCGAGCTACAGCCGCTGAAGTGGGCGCGTGCACAAGCTGTTCGTCGGATAAGTGCCAACGTGATAATGAAAGACCTTGAAGAACAACGTGTGTGCGAGAACTTTTATTACAAACTTGGCAAAACTTTCACAGAGACATTTTAATTGCTTAGCCAAGCATACGGGGAGGGTTGTTTGAGTCCACGCCGTGCTATGAGTGGTTTAAGCGTTTTGAACACAACAGAATGTCGGTCGGTGACGGTCCAAAGCATGGACGACCTTCCAAATCAACAGATGATGATCATTTCGATTGAGTTCGTGCTGTGATTCTTGAAAAGCATCGTTTAACTGTTAGAGAAAATGCTGACGAAGTTGGCATCAGCGCAGGATTATGCCATCAAATTTTTAGTGACGAACTTGAGATTCGTCGTGTCGGTGCAAAATTCGTGCTGCGTTTGTTGACTTACGATCAGAAACAGACCCATGTTCAAATCAGCCAGGAACTGCTTGCCACCGCCAATGACAATGAAAACTTCCTTAAGAACATCATAACAGGCGATGAGACGTGGGTTTATGGTTATGATATTGAAACGAAGGTGCAGTCGTCGCTGTGGGTGGGCTAAGGGTCTCCTCCTCCAAAAAAAAAGGCACACATGAGTCGATCAAAGATCAAGATGATGTTGGTAGTGTTTTTGACTGCAATGGCATTGTCCATCAGGAATCTGTACCACGTGGTCACATGGTAAACAAGGAAGTCTACCAGGGAACTCTAGAGCGTTTGAGGGATGCTGCGCGCAGTAAGTGGCCTGAATTGTGGGAAAACCAGACTTGGATGCTGCATGAATACAATGCGCCGGCTCTCGCGTCTAGAGCACTGCATGGGCCGATTTTTTCAGCCTGGGCCCGGCCCGGGCCCATTTTTACGTTGGGCTGCCCGCCCGAGCCCGATCAAAACTTTTGTGTCGAGATCCGGGCCCGGCCCGGGCACGGAAATAATCTACGTTACCCGCCCGGCCCGGCCCGAGCCCGGCTAGAAACCGGCCCGAACCCGGCCCGAGACCGAAAAATATATGATTTTCAGAGTTGAGGCGCCCGAGAATAACTCGCTCCACGTTACATATGCTCACCACCAGAAAGCCCGAGCCCGGCCCGGGCCCGGGTCAAAAAGCACACGCCATGCCCGAGCCCGCGAAAAAACTGTTCTACCCGGCCAGGCCCGGGCCCGGGCTTTCGGGTAAGCCCGAACCCGTGCAGTGCTCTACTCGCGTCACTCCTTATCTAGCAAAACATCACGCTCCCGTTGTGTTCCATCCACCGTATTCTCCGGACCTAGCCCCCAGCACACTTTTCCTACTTCCAAAACTTAAAACCACGTTGAAAGGACGTCATTTCCAAACCAGAGAGGCGATTCAGGACAATGCGACATGAGGCCTCCGCGCCATCTCAGAAAGTGCGTTCCAGGAGGCTTTCGGAAAATGGAAGACGCGATGGGAACAGTGTATTGTCAGTATAGGAGACTACCTTGAGGGGAACAGTGCTTACAATGTTGTACAAAAAGCAATAAAGATGTTATAGCAAAAGTTCGGTTTCTTTTTGAACACACCTCGTATATAGTAATCTCAAGAGAGGGCACTAAAAAATCGGAGGCCTCTTAAGCTTCGCCTTTAAGAGCGGAACGCGATAGCGTTATCGGGCCCCGTTTGCATCGCATTTTTCTTTAGGAGATAGGATTCACTGCAACAGAGAACGTGGGAAAGCCAGCTTACAAAGACCAAGCTTACACCGATCCCCTTAAAGTCGGCTTCACTTTTAAATAGAAATGCATTGCTGGGAAGACGTTTTTCCAGGAGCAATGTAAGTCGTCTTACATTAAAATGTGAAGGCCCTGGCACCTTTTTTTATTATTTAATTAATTGCTTGCTATTTCCCCGATGCGTGCGCGTGTCTAAAACGCATTAGGCAGGCGAAGTCCCAACTTGACCTGCCGAGGATGCGAGCGCCATCTGGGTATGAATTTCACAACTAACCTATCCGAGCGCGCCGCTGTTGGAATGGTAGAAATGCTGGAAAAGGGGTTTGTGTTTGAGTTTCCTTGTAACAGAATTATGTTTTCTCATATATTCAATTTACAATCCGATGGCACCATCTCTGTAGGTCGTGGTTAAATCGTACTTTACCATTTTTCTGACGGATTTCACAATGAGAAATTAAATTTGTGTTCACTAGCACCGTGCGCCACGTGGAGGGCCTGCGCGGTCGGGGGTCGCGGTGGTTGGGGATGATTTTCTCTGCCACAGACGCCAACATCCACGCCGACGCCGACGCCGGATTTTCTGCGAAACGGGGCCCTTTTTTTTATTGATAGGATATGAGATGTTGACGCACAAGTAAGGCGCCGGCTACTCCTTAACTCTTTAATACGTCTAACCTACAACATACAGGGTTTAAAATAGCCTTCTCATATAAGCAACGTTTGCACAGCAACACGCCGAGGAAAAAAAAGTGGTACATACAATGTAGAAGTTCAATCACTCCACTGCACTGCAGAAGAAAGTCTCAAGAATATAAACAATAATGGCACCTTACAATACAGTCTCTAATCAGCGGGTGGTGCACACATCGGGGCCCTTAACACTGTGGCGTTAAAATATTCACGGAGACTCAGGTCAGATGAAACACATACTATGAGCTTACAGTAGATGGCAGAAACTCGACTCAATATTGGCCGAGGATAACGCTCGCTTCCAGAAGTAGATGGAGGGCTAATAGTGTTCGCCTCTGTAATGGCTATTTTGGCTACAATTCCAGGATACTTTTGAGGCTTCACGGCCTGTGGTCCAAAGCCACCAGCCATCAGATCATTCATAAAATGTCGTCTTTCAGTGTCGTGTAACGGATATTTTAGTAGAAGATGTATATTCTCATTCCCATTACCAAGAATGCGTTGCGGAGTATCGCGCGACAAAGTTTTGGCAGAAAGTGCTTTGTTAACGCGATAAAAAGCCGCAAACAGGGATTCATTTTCTTGGCAAATTTCAGTTGTCAGTGTGTGCGAATCCCGTGTCCGTCTCCCCTTGTAAAGTGTCTTTGTGCGCATTTTCACTATCATAAATATAACACTTTCAGTGAAACGCATATAAGTATACTATATACTATATAGCTACACCTTTGCCCTACCACAATGTCTTCAATAAAAGCGTTTTTTTTTCTTCTTTTAGTCGTCAATCTTGCGCAACTGTTTTTTTTTCTCCAATAACTATCGCTTAGGATCACGAATTGTCAACTATAGAGTCATCAGTTAAGTATAACAAAGAGAAAACATCGAATAGAAAGCACGATTCGTGTCCTTGGCGCACAACATTCAGCGTTTCATTCCATGCAGAGCTTCTCTTCCATCTCATGAATACGTTTTACTTGTTTCTAAAGGCTGTGTTATACGACTTCATCAAAATGGCTGACCGGGTTGTTTTTCGAGCGAAGCTCTTAGGCGCCCGTTCCTTTGGCGAGCGTCAGCGTCGTCACTCGTAACCGAGCGAACGAGCACAGCGAAGGATGAAAGCGCGAGGGAGAAAGCGGAGAGGAGGGTGCAGTGGAATCATGAGGCGGAGAGCGGAGGAGGAGGGTATGGCGAAAGCGTGAGAAGAAAAGCATAGTGCAGCGACGATGGCTACGAGATGGCCCCAGAGTAGCGCGCGTCGTCTAGGGGGTCTGTCGGCGGTGGCTGCTGTGAATCGCGCCCCCGTGTCAGCCAACGCGCTGCCTCTCGTGATCTACAGATTAGCGAGGCAGCCGCGCCACACTTCGCTCCGTTTGCAACGTGCCGCACGACACAGATTGTCTGCGCCAGCCAATATATCGCGAAATGAAAACACGTATAGAGCTGCGCTACAATTTCGCATAAGAAAGTATCGAAATCGTCAGTGAAGTTTTTTTTTTTTTTTTTTTTTGTCTTGCTGCGCAAGTTCGTAAAGTTAGTTACCGAATTCTGTTCAACAGGGCCTTTATGTTTCAGTTCTATTTTGAAATGAATAGAAATAATGGGCCCCTCGCACAACCTTCGTCAGCGTTAGTTCCCTTCGCCAGCCTTCGTCAGCACTAGTCTAGGGCATCTCTAGAAAATTATGTTGAACTAGTTAGTACAATTAGTACAAGGTTTAGTGCTTACAAATATAGTATGCCACATGTGATCGGTCACCAGATTCACGAACGTTTATTCATTCCTAGTCAGAATAGTGAACGGCACCAAATTTCACTCTTGCGGATGTGATGAAGCATTAGAGCACATTCTGTGCCACTGTCCGTCACTCGGCTTTCAACGATATACTCTCAGCCACTTAAGCGACAGACCGTTCCTGAAAGCAAAGATCCTGGGACCTTGTATGAAGAACTCTAGTGGGCACAAGTTAACTAAACCGCAGGCGTGCTTCTTGAAGGCGACTGGGCTGGACGAACGCTTGTGACTAAATACGTGAGTGAGCATTCACCTGTGGGTGTGCGCACCGTAATTCTCCTTCCTTCATATCTCTCTATATCCTTCCTCGCGTATAAATAGCCAACCGGCGCGACAGTGGTTCGCCTCCCTGGCTTTCTTTTTATCTTTCTCACTCTCTCTAGACCGCGGGATGATCAACTATATGTGCGCACACATAATGACTTACGCCATAGACTATCAAGAACTGGGGCCCTATAACGTAAAACTATTCCAATCTGTTTTTATTCCCATCTCCTGACTTCAAACTTACGTAACCGACGACGCAAGCATGGGGCGGTTACCCGCAGCGTTGTTTGAACTGACCAGTCAAACGCTCTCTTCGTTTATATAAGAGGTCACGTTTGTTTGCTTTCAATTAGAATAGCATTGCCTATCTTCACAGGTTTTTCACATCTAATTGGCTGACAAGAGGCGAGAATCACACAGCAGTGGCGAAGGTTTCGGTGGGGCGAGCGAGCGCAGTGACAGTAGATAACCGGATGAGAAAAGTGGTGCCGGCGCCTGCGATTGGCCCGCTTCCCCTAGCTTAGCTTGCGGTGGCTGGTCGAAAATCGCGGCGGCGTGCAACGGAAGGTTAAAAATGGCGCTAGAGCGGATCGTCAGCGAAGAAGAGTTGGCAGAGCAATGTCGTAAACGTGCCGAAAGGGCTTGACAACGTTATACTGCCGCACAAAAATCTTTCTTATACGCAAATACATTCATGGTCCCCGGCAGCTTCGAGTAGCCAGTGTCCGAAGGATCGATAGGCAGACATCTTCTATTCCTTTCGGAACGGGGCAGTCCTCCGGCTATCCCAATAAATTCTGTAGTTTTCGGCGTAATAATGCATCTTTAATGCGTACACGTCACTTTGGCGTGGGGTGTTATCGCAGTTTTTTGACGTCGTATGACAGACAGGCGAAGTGGGCGCAGCCCGAAATCTTTTTACCAATTAATTTTCGCACCCACTGTTGTTGTTTTGAGCCGGCCAATTAGTCCTCGTCGATCGCCGATGCAAAATCTCGCAAAGGATCTTGGACGATCTCCACAAAAAGCATATAGCGGAGGTCTAATGGCAAAAATAGTTCTATAATCGGAAATTATCATTTTTCCTTTTGGTCGGTCTAATAATGCTTAAATGTTGTGTCTGTACGTGATATCAGATGGGGAGTTTTCGCGATTTGCGTGAGGTCAAGTGACAAACAGGAGAAGTGAGGGTGGCCCAATAATATTTGACCAATCGTGGAGGGCTGATTGCAAAAACGGAATAGAAACAGATTGGAATAGTTTTACGTTATAGCACCCTCGGCAAAAATGGGGGATTTATGACAACGTGCGGCCGAACCAGAGGTTACCAACAAGGTTCACTCTACATTGGGAAAATATGCTCAAGCTCTGTGGCGTGAGGCCATTTTTATACTACAAGGGCTAAGGCTGAGGCTAGGTGATTGGTCGCACATCATATGAAGGTTAAAGCGCGAGCATCGACCGTTACGGTATATCTGCCACCTGAGAGTGTTTTCGGCGCTTTGGAGACGAGACTGGACGATTCTGTGGTTTAATATTTCCCTGATTTGCAGTTCATTGCAGCACTCACTACTCCCAATGAGATGCACTCGCTTCCCTTATTCTATGGCTTTTTTATTTTGCCAGTACATTTATTTTAATATTACAGTGAAATGCATTAACGCATTTAATTTCAAACGTGGAGCAGCTGTTGCATCCTTATTATTCACCGCATGCGCAAACACTAACGGAATCGTAATGGTGTCTTTCTTCAAGCCATGCAGAAGCTTGCGCGAAAATTTATGTGAATTAACACAAACAACCCTCTTCTTATCATCGGGATACAAGCCCCGCTTTGCGTATCGATACTTTCACGACAAAGCAGGGGAGAGTTATGAAAAAAATTGAAATAACACCATAGTCCACAGAAATAAAAAAAAATATTCTGAATGCATCTCAACGAGGGTAGTGGCTGCTACAAGGAAGGGCAAATGAGAGGGAGAAAAATCAAATGTCTTGCCCAATCTCGTGCTGATCAGGATGGTAAGGATTTATTGGCATCGCCTTTGAAACGGGGTGGTGACAAATAGTCACCTAGTCTGCTTGAGCTAATCAGGTAATCTATACATGATTATCAATCTAGCACCTTGCCTACCACTTCTTAATCTTTTCTTTCTCTCCTAAAACCTGTATATTTATCTTGTACAGTTACCTACGGCTTTAACGGATCCAGTCCTATCCAACTCTTCCCTGCTTGTTTTCCAATACTCCAAACATCTCTTTCTTATCTCGACTGCAGACCGGTTAATGCTTCCATTCGCTTTAGATCCAAGTGCATCTGGAAGGTGGACGATACCTACGGGTCTCGCTGGGTGAATACCCTCACATACCATTAGCATGTGCTCAGTTGTCTCCGGGTCGTCTCCGAATTGTCTCCATGACCCGCCGTGCCGAAAACACCTTCAGAGAGCACACTTACTGGAATGGTCAGCGCTCGCACTTTAAGCTTCATATTGTGCACGACTATATGCAATACGCAGTTGTTGTGCACGTCCTTTCCGTCGCTCGTTCATGTGGCTCACTGGCACGCTTCAGTTCAGGCATTTTTATGCAAGCTCAATGCGTTAGTTGGTTGTTCCTTGTCAAGGCAAAAAACTTCATCTCTATTACTGTTCATGCACACACACACACACACAAAAGTTGCCAGTAGGCATAAATAATAATGAAGGAACACAAATGGCCCAATGGCTTACCACAACATATGCATTATGGGAAACCGTGGCCGTAGTTGGCCTAGAAAGAAACGAGGGCGTTGCTACAGTAATTGAAGTCAGCAGCTCTCTTTGATCGTTTAGAGACTTGGCGACCACCTTGAAGATTGCTGCAAATAGGGCTTTCGCTCTTCGCTTTCTCTTTTCTCACCCCTTTATTACTTTCTCCCAGTGATGGGTAGCAAACCGAACATGCATCTTGTGAGCCTTAATGCCTCTCTTTGTTTCCTCTCTCTCTCTTTCTCTTCCGACATGACAGCTGTTGCACGTGGAACTACAAAACTTTTCACCGACACTGGTACACGCAGTAGCAAACGCACGATAGACGGAAAAAGGCGTTTAGTGTAACAGACAGCTTTCGGGAAAGAGACCAATTATCAGATGTTAAGGGAGTACTGTATTTTAAATGTCTAAATTATGAGGCAACGTCTCAACAGTAGCTGTCGTACTCGGTAGTAACGGCAGCAAGATCAACTTGACGTACACTGCACATAAAAAGCGTTTCTTCTGTTACACAGTCTTTTATATAGATTCCGTAAGCCAGATGTAGTCTTCCATGGAGAGTGGTACGGCGCACTAAATTTTATCGCTGCCGTGACTCGTCCCGCCCCAGGCAAGCAACCTCATCCAACTTAGAAGCTTGGAATCTAGGGAGAGTTTGTATGACTTCGTGTTATAGCAGCGCAGCGCAAAAAAACGTGGACACGAGGCGAAGAGAGGACAGGAGGAGCGTTGACTTCAAACTAAAATTTATTATACACAAATGTGGAAAATAAACCAAGAGTATACAACACGCATGCGCGTGCACATGCGCTCACAAAGGGTTCAGTGGAGTAAGACATCGGATTTTTTCAGCAGACTCACTTCATTCTTGAACACAGTCAGCGTCCGTTCGCTAACACACACGTCGCCATTTCTTATGTTTAGGAAAGCTTCCACTATCTCCCTGCTTAAGACAACCGAGGCGTACGATAAAATTGGTTCGTACGCGCATTCAAGGCAGCGTTATGGAAAGTTTCAACCGGCGGTCCTCTTGAGTGACCGCCTGTTCGATATGGACAGTCGGAGGGTCCATAGGAGAACAACAAGAGGCATTACAGGAGGCAGTAGACGTCGTAGGAAGCTACACCGAGACATGCAGGCTGCAAAGCGCACCGGAGAAGTTGGAGCTCCTCATAATCGAGAAGCGCTCACAAGGACGATAAACAGCCCCGGCACCAACTATCCACCTGCGAATAGGTCCTAGAGAAATTACCAAGGTAGACAGACTTCGGATCCTCGGCTTACACTTACAAAAGGACGGGGGTGGAGGATACGTACGCCATACAGAAGCTACATCACATGACCACGCAGATCTTGTGCATGATTCAACGAATTACCAGCAGGAAGAGGGGACTCAAGGAGCAGGACCTTATCCGACTAGTGCAGGCTGATTGTGAGCCGCATTGCATACTCAGCACCATATTTAAATTTCAGCAACGCGGAAGTGGAGGTACTCGACCGGCTGATACGCAAGGCGTATAAGCAAGCGCTCGGACTCCCACCCGGAACAGCTACTTTTCGCCTCGAGGAGACAGGGTTGTAAACAGCGCACGGGAAATCATAGAGGCCCACCTGGTAAACCACAAAAAAAGACTACTACGCACAATAGCGGGACGCTACGTCTTGTAGCGCCTTGGATATTCCGTACGGAAGACCAGCGCACTAATCAAAATCCCAACACGAATACAAGAAACTATGCACGTCTCACCGATTCCCGTTGCGTCAAGGTGATCGTCAAAGGCGACTGCCTTCCTTCACATGTGAAGGTAGGTCATTTTCGCCATGTCGTTCGAGCATATATTCCCAGACCTCTTCAATGCCACAAATGCTTGAGAATGGGACACGTGAGTGGGGTATGTAACAACAAGCCAACTTGCCCGCGTTGCGCCGAACCCCACACAGCAGTCTTGCAAAGCGACTACCCTGAAATTCAGAAACTGCAATGGAGATCATGATGCCTCATCAAACTACTGTCCACTAATCAAGAAGGAGAAGAGAATCTTGAGGCAAATGGTTAAGGACGGCTCGTCACGAAAGGAAGCGATAACGACTGTTAAAAGAGGACGTTCCCGTCGACGGCGCACTTCCAAGAAAGAAAAAAGTACTGTTTTACCCCCAGAGCGCTCCTTCACACCACCGCCACCGCCGCCACCACCAAGCACCCTACACCTACATGGTCAGACGAATACCGAAGCTCAGCAAAAATCTGAAGCTGCTTGGCCTGCGCTACCCCAGGCACACTTCTCAGAGGATCGACAGCATCGACTACTGCCGAGCGCTAATTCGGCAGCAGATAATCAAGCTGTCCAAGATGTCCAGGTCGTTGCTATTCTGAGGTCCCTGGTGAGTGTTCTCCGCTCGCTTCTGAATACCATGCAACACCATCCGCTAAATGCGCACTGCAAGTCCTGGACTCCCTTGAACCAGTACTTGCGGGTCTACAGTAACAAGATGGCTTGCCATCCACAACCACTGCGACCTTTCCGGGAACAAGTCAAGTGCGCTTCCATACTTCAATGGAATGCCAGAGGTCTGCAGTCACGGATGTCAGAATTTCGGCATTATGTTTTTTGAGAACAAGTTCCCGATTATCATCATTTGTGAACGTCATTTTTCAAAAACAATTTGACTGTCGGGTTACGAGTCATTTGTTTCTTCACCCTGCGTTGAACGAAGTCAAGTTGTTGTGTATATTCGCAAGGAGCTCACATATGTTCAGCAAAAAGTGCTGCCTCACGACGACAATCATTACGCATGTCTCCGTGTCAAGAAGAAGAAGGTTTCATTCCCACTAATAGGCGCCTACCTATCACCATCACGTCGATTTGATCGACAGAGACTAAATGACATACTCACGACTACTCCAGGTCCTTGGATAATCATGGGTGACTTTAACGCCCATCATCCACTTTGGGGAAGCTTCAGGACTAATCAACGAGGCACGATTCTAGTTGATCTCGCTGCCGAGCACGGACTGAGAGTTTTGAACGATGGCAGCCCGACTTATCTCCGAGGAGCGACTTACAGTAGCTGTTCGGACTTGACATTAGTGTCTCATAATTTACATTCTAAAGTTCAATGGTTTACAGACATTGAAACTCATGGCAGCGACCATATGCCTACCTACATTAATGTCAGAGGCTTTGACAGTTCTATTTCGCTTATGCTGTCAAGACAGACTGACTGGCAAGCGTACCGACTTTCGATCGAGGACAAGTGCAGACATGAACATCCCGAGCCCCTTGAAGCATTATGATACAAGCACTGCAGGCATCTACGCGGACGTATACACCATCGACAAGACGCACAGATTTTGACCAAGAACTGGAGAGGCTTCGTGCGATCCGCGGACGGGCCGAGAGACGATATAGGCGTAGTAAGTCCATTTATGACTTGAGGGAAGCCCGACGCATTCAGAAGAAAATTCAGCGTGAGATGAACAAACTTCAGGACCGACGATGGAAGAGCTTCTGCGATTCCCTGGATCCTCGCAAGCCGCTATCCCCCGTGTGGAGAACTCTTCAAGGTCTTCGATCACTTCCACAACAACGTCGCCCCTTCACAGCACTCGCTCTACATCAAAGTCGACCAGAGCTTGAAGCCGCTGGTGATTTTTGTGCAAAGTTTACTGGTGACATCGTTCTAATGATGGACCTCTCACTACATGACGTCCCTGTCGCGAGAGATAAAAGTATGGAAGTGCCTTTTACTATGCAAGAATTGCAAGCGGCTTTGGCTATGTGCAGGTGGTCGTCATCACCCGGTCCCGATGGGGTGACCTACGCTTCCTTAAGACATGTGCACTTGGGTTCAACAGCGCAATGCTGTTTGCTGGATATCTTAAATAAATCTTGGCATGATGGCATAGTCCCCGACGAGTGGAAGTGCAGCCGACTGGTGCCTCTACTGAAGCCTGGAAAGTCTCCGCTAGACCTTACATTGTACCGACCGATTGCACTTGCGAGTTGCATCGGTAAGGTCATGTAGAGGATGTTGCTGACACGTCTGGAGTGGTACCTTGAATACTATAACATCTACCCTGATGCTATGGCTGGTTTTCGACGTGGACGGTCTTCAATAGACAACGTCATTGATCTTGCGACCTCCGTGCAGCAACAAAAAGCTATGAAGTGTCTCTCTGTGGCACTCTTCTTAGACGTAAAAAGTGCCTACGACAACGTAACCCACGAAGTCATTCTCCAAGCTCTTGAGGCTGCAGAACTTGGAGGCCACGTTTTCAGATGGATTAGGAGGTATCTCTCAAGGAGATCGGTGTTTGTTCTTACAGAAGATGGCCCGACAAATAGATATATTTCCAGTCGTGGTGTCCCACAAGGCGCAGTGTTGAGTCCGACTCTTTTCAACCTCGTTCTAGTGGGGCTTACCGAAACGCTACCACAGACCGCAAATGTCTCGCTCTACGCAGATGATATTTGCATCTGGGCGTCCGGCGTGACACGGCCACAAGTGCGCGCTAGAATAAAGAGAGCAGCAACCCTGACAGTGGCCTTCCTTCGCCGACAAGGTCTGACAATATCTACGGAAAATGTGCACTAGTGGCATTTACACGAAAACCGATGTATTTCTACCCGGTGTGCATCGAGGGCCACTCAATTGCATATAAATAAACTCACAGATTTTTAGGCGTTATTGTGGATCGAAACTTCACCTGGAGTCCCCATGTCTCCTTCATGAAGAAAAACTCATTTGTATTGAGAATATGTTTAAGTTCATATCTGGAAAATCATGGGGACCATCCGTGCGCTCTATGTTGCAGCTATACACGGCACTATTTCTCGGATTTCTTCGCTACAGTCTTCCAGTCTTGTCCAACACATGCAAGACTAATCTCCTTGCACTACAGAGCGTACAAGCCCAAGCACTTCGGACATCTCTTGGCCTCCCAAGATGTTCTTCGACAGCTGCGAGAATTGTCATTGCACAGGAGCACCCGATCGTCGCAGAGACGCTAAGAGCGCACATTCGACACCTTTCACGACTGCCATCCCACCATTTAGCCGGTTTGCCAGCGCGACGACCACAGGCTACATACTGTAGTATTGTGACGAGGCAACTCGAGTCGATACCTTCTGGCTTCAAGCCTGCAAAACGCCCAACATCGGCATTGTGGTGTCTCCGGCAAATTCACGTGTGCCTCTCAGTTCCTGGGATTGCTAAGAAATCAGACCTGTCACCCTTAGCCCTGAAGCAGTTGTCCCTGCTTTGCCTATACGAGTCTTGACCGAATATATATTTAACACGGACGGTTCCACCAATTCCAACAGCTCTACCGGAGCAGTGGTTGTTCCATCGGACGCCATCTCTTTGCAATTTAAATACTCCAACAACACTACGTCGACAGCAGCAGAACTTGCAGATCTTCAAGGTGCAATCCATTACGTGCTCCAGCAACCACCAAATCGTTGGGCCATTTTCTGCAATTTGAAAGCAGCCCTGCAAATTATGCAGTTTGCCATACCTCACGAGTTACACGAACAGCTAGTGTACGAAATAAGGCAAGCTCATCACCACGCGATCGAGAAAGGACACGACATCGTATTTCAGTGGTTGCCGAGCCACTGCGGAATTGTTGGCAACGACAGCGCCGATGAAGCTGCTCGCTCGGCTCATCAAAAACATCAGCGAGTGCCTATACCACTCTCAAGGACGGACGCTGCGCGGCAACTTCAATCACTTGCTCGCCACATTACACTTCTAAGATGGAATTCACCAGGTTTCAGCAACTCACGCTTGCATTCTCTCGACCCTAAAGTGCGACTTCGCCTGCCACCTGGACTCTCCCGTAGCGAAGCAACTTTACTGTGTCGCATGTGGTTGGGCGTCGCGTTTACAAATTCCTATTCATTCCTAATAGGAATGGATAACAGTGCGGCATGCAATTCGTGCGGGTGCGATGAGACGCTAGAGCACCTTCTGTGTCATTGCCCAGCTTTTGACACCCAACGACGGATTCTTAAAGCTCAACTCAGCATGTTAGATAGCAGAGTGCTGTCAGAGGAAGAGATTCTGGGACCATGGCCTACGCATTCTTGCATGCGAATGGCCACAAAAGCTCTTCACTTCTTGAAGGACACTGGACTGTGTGAACGCTTGTGACAGTGAACCCTCCTCGGCGACTGACTGTGTGAATGACTGACTCTTTATGATTATTTATATTCTCGCTCCTTATCTATTCTTCCCCCTTCCCTCTCCTCAAGCGTAGGGTAGCCAACCGGGCACGTCCTTGGTTAAGCTCCCTACCTTTCCCTTCTCGGTTCTCTCTCTCTCTCTCACCGATTCCCAGGAACATGCACCCAAACTTCTACATCGGACGGAGACAAGCCCGAGCGCAGGTGCTCGCGAGAAAATATGGAAACCACCCCAATGTCTTGTACATAGTCGCAGCCAGCACCGCAAATAAGTACCGCATTCGTCACCAGCGTAGTCGACAATCACGGGACCGAAATAAATGCGTCGTCGGTTTCCAGAGTGAGCGCTGCGGAGGCAGAGGAACTAGCGATAGCGTTAGCCATCACGACGAGACCGCACTGGGATTGCGTCATAGTTCTGACGGACTCTCAGACGGCATGCAGAAATTATTCCCGGGCCGCACATCGCATTCCGAGTGGAGCGCACCAGCTCCCACCATACATACAAATCGTGTGGACTCCGGGGCATGAGTCCTTACGCGGCAATCAGCTCCATGCCTACGCCCGAGCGCATGAACACCGGGAGCCGCGAGATGACCGCGCCGAACAGTTCCATCCATAGCCCATACCATTAACCTACACGCACATCCTACAACACTATCGTCTTTCATGAAGTACGCTACCTCCACCGCATAATACTCTGATGCGAGAGGAAACCGCAATATGGCGAAAACTCCAAACAAACACATATCCACATTTGAGTCTTTACCTCGCCATACACCCTGCACTGTATTCCTATAAATGTCCACACTGCGATCAATGCGCAACGCTATACCACAGGGTATGGGCTTGCACAAACACACCACAGCTCACACCCATAACACACCCCACCACACGGCAATGGGAGGCAGCGCTGTCCAGCTCCGACTCGACGAACCAGCTCAACCTGGTCAACCGAGCGAGAAGGGCAGCTAAGTCCGCTGGACACCTGGACTGAGAGGACCACCTACTGCAGAGCGGAGGAGCTACCTACGCTCGCGTGCTCTTTTGATTAAAGTTTATTCTCTCTCTCTCCTCTTGAGCAAGCTGTGACCTTGCCGACAAAATTTTGTGGTAGTTGGATGACTACCTAGTTTTTGTTAACTGCAACAACATTAACAGCATCGTAGAGAATGTTCTCAAGCTGTTTAGGGAACAAGGGCTGTATCTGAACTTCTATTTCGGGACCCCCAATGACGACTTGATCCAGTACCTCAATCTTTAGATCGTGTTCGGCGACGCTAAATATGCTGGATGTATTTGCCCCGATCCATGAAAGCCCTCTGAAATTTCAGCTCAGGCCACTCCAAACTCGTAAAAAACGGCATTGCTTTCTCGTGCGCACGCTCTGCTGGGAACAAATCCTGTGAACACCTAATGCAGCACAATGTTCACTCCCTGGTTGAGAAACCGCGTAAGGGAAGCCACACTGATTTCAATTTGCAATTCACGGGGAATAAATGGTATTTTTATTTATTTATGTATACCTCAAGAGTCCCGAAGGGACATTACGTAAAGGGTGGGCATATGTATTAAGCGCGGAAATGATGTATTTTTTCAAGTTACAAATCTATAGGCGTTGGTGTATCATAGGGCTTAATCATGGGTGCCACAATGTTTATTTTACATATCAATGATATAGTTAGCTTTCCAAATACGTCGAAGACGGTTTATATGCAAATGACGCAAACGTGTTTTTTTTTTTTGCGGGTACAGTGTAGATCTAACAACATTGCTAAACGCGAATAGGATACATCACAATGTTAAACAGACAAATATATGTCCTTCAAGCCTAAAAATAAAGCTTTTAGCAATAACCTCAATGTTACACTTTCTGGCAGTGTAGTTGAACGCGTCAAATATGCTGAGTTCCTTAGTGTTACATTCAGTGAACAAATTTCATGGACGGAAACACGTTAAAGATATCCGCTCAAAGACTTCTCGATCTGGTGGAATAATTCAAAAATTTAAGTGCCTCTTGCCTCTATAGCTAAAGAAAGAGCTTTACTCTGCACTCATTCAATTTCATTTGCATTACTATTTGTTAGTCTCAGCTCATACGAGTAATACAAACCTCAATTCACTTCTTATTCTTCAAAAGAAGGCAATAAGAGTTGTCGTCAACGTACTGTATTCCAAAAGTATGGTTACACATTTCATTTCACTAAATATAATGAATATAAAGCAATTAACAGCCCTCCGGCATGAAGTAGAGTTTAATTAAGCACCTTATAATAAAAGTAAAATTATTTCAAACCTAGAATTACCCCCCCCCCAAATCAATTATGAGTTGAGCCACATCTCTGGTACAAAATCGCCGATTAGAACAAATTATCTTGCGCAAACAATTGAATTTTAGTTTATACATTTTTTAACATCAACAAACACATTGAAATCCTTATTTGTGACTGCACTTCTTTTAAAGAATACGAAGAAAGTGTTACAAAACGGTTGCTGCATAACACAAAATAGCGCTATGCCATTACAAGAGCCCTTCCCACCAGTTGCGCTACAGACGTCGCTGACTTCTTGCTTCACGACGTTATCTTACACCATGGCGCACCACGTCAACTTCTCACCGATCGCGGGCGATACTTTCTTGCCAAAGTCATCGACGACTTACTTCTATCCTGTGCTACTAAACACAAGCTTACTACAGCCTACCATCCTCAAACTAACGGTCTTACTGAACGCCTGAACCGGACAATAACTGACATGCTCGCGATGTATGTTTCCTTCGATCATCGTGACTGGGACACTGCTTTACCATTTTTCACGTTTGCGTACAATTCCTCGCGCCACGACACAGCTGGTTATTCGCCCTTTTACCTTCTATATGGCCGGGAACCGACCTTGCCTTTCGTGACTCTTCTTTCGACCACACTCGACTCGCCGACGGAGTACGCTCGTGATGTCATAACCACAGCGACCCAGGCACGCCAGATTGCCCGTCTTCGTCTCTCTGCTTCACAGACACGTCAGAAGTGCCGTTACGATCAGCGCCACCGCGACGTCGAATACGAACCAGGTGCTCTTGTGCTAGTTTGGTCTCCATCCCGACGTGTCGGTCTTTCGGAGAAACTCCTTTCGCGATACTACGGCCCTTATCGCATCCTCCGCCAGGTGACGCCTGTCACATATGAAGTGTTAGGGTGCCTCGATGCCCAGCGCCGCCGTCCAGGGTGGAGACAACCCTGCTGGCGCCGCCATATTGAGTCACACGAGCTGAGACTCAGCTACGCTTGCGTTCATAAATAGTGTTACTCGCGGCGCAATTCCAAGTGCTTTGCCTTGATGAGGATTTTTTTATCGGTATCGCATCTACACATCTTTATAACCAATAGCCGTTAACTCGTCGAAGGTCCAAGACGTAAATGTATGGCGCCGGGAACATGCCCCAAGTTGCCTAATTCAATTTACATTTAACATGCCGTGTGTATGTTTGAAATACGCACTATTTTTTTTTTTGCGCTTCGATGCTTGGTATATAAGGTTTGCGACCCCCTGTGTGTGGAAGTTTTTCATTTTCGCTGTTGTATTTTGGTTTACACGTCACGCCTCCTTTACCGTAGCCAGCCACTCGCGCACGGCGGTTAGTTTCCCTTGCGTTGCGCGTGCTCTTCGCGTTCGTTGCAATTATTTGACGATATATACGCGCGATTTTGCTTTTTTTTTGCCCACAAAACTGTGTGCTGACAGGATTAAGCTGGTGTAAAATAACTGCGATGTGAAAATAAGGTTTAGTTAGTTCTGTAGAGAAACATGTAACGTAACTTGTCTGTGCCAATCTTGCGTAGTACACACAAGAAACCAAACGATGCACAAAATACATTTACTTATAATGTCTAGTACAATCAATCATGAAAGAGATATGTACATGAAAAATTATATGTACTGTGTGGCGCCTGAAGGTTATGTTGAAAGACGAGATAAAAAAAATTCGCAAGGTAGGCTCGACACACAATTCGGGACAGTGCGAGTTTTTTTTTAATTATTCATTACATGGGGGGGGGGGGGGTTCAAGTGAGTACATCAACCTTATTACACACAATATAAATCGAAAACAAGAATGCAAACAAGAAAACGCAACCGCGGGTAATATTAATCAAGTTATCCAGCCAGAATACATCAGCTACCATCGAATACGTCGCATCAGCCAACACATCGATGGCGAGTACAGAACATTTTATAAATTTATAAATAACCATTAGAACACTGACAACTACATTGAAAAAATAAACAACACTGCATACATATCGCGTACAAAAACCGTAAATAAAACGAAGACAGTCAAATACAGATTAGCAATGTTTTTCACTTCGAAAATATAGTCATGATGATGTAGGGCTGTTGACTTTAACAGACGGCGCCCATCCTGTCGATTTCCCTCGTACATGGTCCTCTTCAAAGTGTTTCTAAGTACAAGTAAAACAACAAAAGTGATTATTGATATGAAAAGTTGCCTTGTAAATACAGAGAACCCATTACAGTGCTTAAAAATAAATTTTCGCAAAAGTAATGCTGTATTACCTCGCTTCACACGTTTCGAAGAAATGCACAGGCTACAACAGACACCATGCCAGAAAGCGCCGAAACATTTTGGTCCCATGATGCCCCTTAACTCTACTACACCTGGGCATACCGTGCACAGGCATTTAAAGACCGTCACAGTACCCACTACGATCGGGAATGAGCCCGAATGACCATCGGCTTACGAGCACCACGCTACAAATATATTCGTCTAAAAAATCAGCTATATAATGTAACAACCTGAGATCCGCAAGATATCTGCTGAGAATAGAGAAAATCACAATGCTTTGCTTGCCACGCACACAACAGCCGCTCTCCCCAGAAGAAGCACTGCGTTCTTTAGTCCCAAATAACCAGTAGCGGAAAAGAAACTGAGGGGAAAAAAAAGAAACAAGAGACACACGATGTGTGCTTCCCGTGAAAAAGTAAAATAGGTGGTTTACATGACGATTTGTAGCTAATGTAAGGCTATTTCGCGGCGAAGCATTTTCGTCAGTCCTTAAAATAAGGGTACTACACGCATAGACTGCGCCGATCAAAACGGCAAAAGCCTATGCGACGCGCGCTCGCAAACCATAGGCTACTCAGACAGCATCGGTGCAGTGCTTAGTTCGTGAGCGAACGCAGGTACGTGAGCGAGGATCAGAGAATACTTTCTTATTTAAATGAAAAACACGGTGCGATAGTCTAAACTTTCTTGACACTTACCTCGCAAATGTAGGAGCTATCCGTTGCCTTCCAGTGATACCGCTTTACTTGGGCTTCCCATCTCTTCCTTCGCTCTGGGTTGCGGGGGAAGCGTAAACAACGAAGCCCTTTACGCGTCGATCCGGTGCACTTGGGAACACAACAGCCCGTCATGTCGACTCGATGCACTTGACAAGCTTGTCATTCATGCGGCTGAACACTGTCCAGCAAGTAGAAGCGTCAGCGAAGCATCCGCGCGCACTGTGTCTCGAACTAAGCACCGGCACAAGCACTCGCAACCGCTCGCTGTGACTCAAGATGGCGTCGCAGCGAGAAAGCGGCGGCGCGGGTGCGGTCAAAGGATGGCACCACCCTGAACGGCGGCGCTGACATCGAGGCACCCTAATGAAGTGTCTCCACTGGATTCTACCGTGCCTTCACCTCTATCTGACATCGTCCACGTCAGCCGCCTCAAACCGTTCCTTTCTGGAACCAGTGAGTCGCACCAGTAAGGTGCTTCTTCTGACGGGGGTAATGTCACAGTGCGTAAGGTGGAAAGAAGAGGACATGGTTGGTGCCCTGGGAGACGACAAAGAAGATTCTGGGTTTTCGCTTCTCTGCGCAGCCATTAAAACCCATCTGTAAAACCAGTACGCTTCTTCCTTCCCGTAACATTATTGAGTGTAATTGTTAGGTGGTTTTATTGAATCTGTGTCTTCTTAATGTGTTCCAGATCTCATCAGAATATGTTCACTATCCAGTGGAGTGGCGTTGCTGCTGACTGTCAATGCTATGACTGTTCGTAGGGCATGGGCTTCGTTAGGCACTTTGCCTTTCCCCTCCTCCTAAAGTATGCCTGTATTCTTACGCTTTCAATAAACTTCACTTTATATCCAGACCCCGCTGTACTATGGTGAACATCCAACATAAACGGGTCTTTTTGCGATATATATATATATATATATATATATATATATATCGCAGGAAATTGACCTTCCACTCGATTCTATGCAACTCTTATTATCCAGCATTCACGGCCGGCTGCTCGTATTGGTAACGCCGGCGGGGTGTCGCTGTGACCACTGATAAAGCCCGAAAATCGCGAAACGGAATAGCGTCGGAAAAGGCATCGCTACAAAATCGCGGCCGCAACGAAACCATCGAAATGTAGTTTGGTTGGCTGGCATATTGCATATAGTATCTCGGTTCGGCTGGCAGTGAGGGGGCGAGTGGAGAGAACGTGGAAATAGTTTTGCTGCCTTTACAGAAAACAAATATAGCCCTGGCTTTCTGCCTGATCGCTCTGCCTGAACGCCGTTGCTGTGCATGAACATCTAACAGCTCCCAATTCTCGCATCGATTGCTTGAAAACATGCGCGTATTTGTACTTTTTGCGTATCGGGAGTGCTGTAATGGTTTAATAGTTTCGTGTGTTAGGCAAGGTTTAGGGACAGGTAAAAATAGGGAAACTCATTTGTAACGGTATCATTAGTTAGCAAGGAATGCCTACATCGACAAGCGAAGTTAAGAACACGATGTCATCTGCTAGAAAATACCTTTATTGTACCAAAATATCAATCATGCGCGAGTTACTTTCTGCGCACTCCGCAGTAGAACATATAGTTATGATAGTTTGTAAGATACCGTCCCCAGTTTAGAGATGTTCTGAGTGGTTATTGCCAGGAAAAGACTAGCAAGGGAAAACTGCACTCCGTAAGAGCCTTTTAAGCAATCATCGTAGGCAATGCTGCACTGAATTACATAGAGTTAGAGATAAAAAAGACAACGGGGAGTGGTTGAAAAATGACACGGAGCAGTACGGGTGGCCCTTGTCTGTCAATTTGGTCCCCTTCGAGAAAATGGATGATGACATGCAAATCACACGCTCCGACTTCCGGGTTTCGAATTTCCTTGGCAGCTGTGGATGTCAGCTGCGATGGTCCCGGGGAACAATACGTGAAGCGAACGCAAAGTGAGAGGAGAGCGCGCATACGAAACAAAGAACAAAATAAAAGAGGATATTCGTCCGCCTTCTATTTCAAGACACAAGGAATACACGCCACCCCCCCCCCCCCAACACGTAGATATAAATGTTTATGGGAAGACTGGATTCAATGCGGGGTACATGCGCTAGCCGAAAATCGAATATCGATCACCACAGGTTCCACGTTGGTCTACATTGATATGTGTGGTGTGTGAAGTGCGCGACAGAGTGCGGTGGATTGAGGCAACAAGCAGACGACAAGGAGTGCGCGCGCCGAGGCAATTGGCCGAGGCTGGCTGAAAGACGACAACGTCGAAGAGCGGCTGGCACGTGAACGCGAGGCGCAAGAAGAGAAAATAAAAAGAAAAAAGGCATTAAATCGCAAGACAACACGAAACCTCAAGCAGCCAATGAGGAAACGACAAATCGGCCAGAGTGGTAGAAAAGCGAGCCGCGCTGGCAGAAGGGGGGGGGGGGGGGGGGAGTTCCAGTAGCGGCACCAGGAGAAGGTCGGCCACCGGACCGGGGGCTGAAGACGGCCATCGGGTTCCGGAACCGAGCCACCAAGACTTCACCCGACCGGGGCCTCCTGTAAACCCGTTCCTGGGCGTCGCCACTCTGCCCGATCGTCAACTGCTGCCCGAGGCCGGCGAGCTTTTTGCGCCCGTGGGCAGAACGTGAGCTGTCGGGCTACGGGTCCGAGTTCCACGTCCAGCTGCCCAGCCAGAACGCCGCCACCGTCTACCCGTGCCGCCAAGCCACCTGCCTTCTCGCTCCAAGCCAGAGTTGCCATGCTCTGGTAGCCGGTCCAACACAGCGACCTTTTGGTGAGACCTAGACCGCTTCTCTCGTCGTCTCGTCTCCGTTTCGCCGCGTCGAGACTATAGTGGGCACTCACACCCGCCTGCCCGAACTTGCCTGTTGTCCTTAGCGTTCCAGCTCCGAGTGTGTTCCGTATTATGAGTTTTTCATTGAGCGTTTGATTTATGGGTTGCTTTTCGTTTGTTTTAATAAATGTTTGTGTGCGTTTTCCAACAAACGGCTTTGTCTTCAATTGAGTTCTCGGAGGCTCCGCCTTAGAGAACCGTCTAAACAATTAAATAAAAGAACCTGTCATCACAGTATGAAAATGATATTACATGCGTGTGATGACACTCGAATCGAATGCCAAAATGATTCACAGCGTTTATGTCTTTAATTTAAACCGTTCCTATCACTTATGGAGGGGTTGTTCTGTCCAAACTCAAATGCCATAAAAGGATACGTAGGCTCAGTGATTCTCGGGCTTTTTTTGCGTGTGGATGTGTGTGTGTTGTGTGTGTGTGTGTGTGTGCGTGTGCGTGTGCGTGTGTGTGTGTGTGTGTGTGTGTGTGTGTGTGTGTGTGTGTGCGTGCGCGTGCGCGTGTCCGTGTATGTGTGTGTGTGTGTGTGTGTGTGTGTGTGTGTGTGTGTGTGTGTGTGTGTGTGTGTGTGTGTGTGCGTGCGTGCGTGCGTGCGTGCGTGCGTGCGTGTGTGTGCGTGCGTGCGTGCGTGCGTGTGTGCGCGTGCGTGTGTGTGCGTGCGTGTGTGTGTGTGTGTGTGTGTGTGTGTGTGTGTGTGTGTGTGTGTGTGTGTGTGTGTGTGTGTGTGTGTGTGTGTGTGTGTGTGTGTGTGTGTGTGAGACATTGACATCGCAAAAAAAGACGCGGTCCCATTATGAACATATGCATGAAAAAAATTATTGTGTGCCAAATTTCCTGCGTGCAGTGTATTCTAACTTCAGTTGAAAGTCTTGCACTGTCCCAATTCAAGACGAACAAGCACGAATAAGCTATGTACGATCACATTCTATTGTACTATCGTCATCACTTGGGGTGGTACCTTATCGAAACTTGGCCAGATATATTTGTGCCTTCATTCTTCCCGCCCATTTAGTCTGACGAGCTGCCTATGCAAAATGTTCGATATGATAGATACCTGACCCGTGGATGCAATAATGAATATTGCAACGTGTGCGCAACATTAACGCGCCTGTGGGAACTGGCTCATAGCGTTATTTCACGCGTGAGCGTATATGCTCCCACATTGAAGATTCGCGATGCGGGTGTATGATGCTCGGCGATAAAAGTTGGTGCAGCGCCAAGAACGAAGTCAGCGGCGCAGCTGTCACGGCGGATTATGGATGTCCAAGATAAGAATATGTGAGCGGCGCTGTGGATGACGTCATCGGAACAGCTGACGCTGTGGGAACTCGCACAGTTAGCGCGGCGCGGAAAGGATGGCTTCAGCGCCCACCATAACTCGACGATCTGAGAGGCACGTAATCAGTTCTGTATCGGCGCTTGGAAGAAACAGTTGGTGCTTCATCACTGTGAAGTAGCATGGACGGAGCGAGTCCTTTTTCTCGTGACACATAAAGAGCTAGGTGTCGACAGGCGGAGAATAATCCCGATTGGAAGAAGAGGAAGAAGTGTGTGGGTCGGAAGATGAAGAAGTTAAACAAGAAACAACACCAGCAGTGGATCCAAGTGAATGAGGTGTGCAATAAAATAGTCATTTAATAATGTACGTAATTGTGCTGTCTTGGGGTGGGCTAAAATAAGAGAAACAATTATACAAACAATAAGATGAAAATTAGATAAACGATAAGCGAATAATTGCATAAGCAAAGATCGCACAAATAAGAGAAAGTACGCTCACGCGAAAGACGGATTCACTATGTGGAACGAGTGCCATTTTTTTAGCATTCAAAAAATCGTTTGACCACGTTGGAGAAACGAAGACTGTCACGCTGCTCAGGAGTACAAATACGAAAATAATGAATGCTACGTTAGGTTATGAGTGACCTACAGAGCTCACGAAGCCCGACCAAGCACAGCTCACAATTATTTTATTTGGACACCAGGGCCCTAATATTCCAGGTAATACTGCAGGCAATGCGGAAGCGTGACAAGCACATGGGAAAGACGAGGTTTTTCTATTCCACTATCAGGAAGGGATCCGCACTATCTTATGAATTCTCATCAATCCAAATAATAAGAATGACATGGTTCGACCACAATTGCAGAAATTCTGATCAATTGTATATTCATATGCTTATTGATTGTATGCATTCTGCTTTTATAAATAAAATAATTTAAAGTGTTATTCACATAGTATCCGTTGCCGGTACCTACACTAAACACGTTTTGCACAGAATTGAGCACGTTGAAGCTCCACAGTGCGATTATGGCCATGCAGACAAACACTCATACCACATCATCTTCACCCATTCCCTCACCACGACGCACAAGACACCAATTGATATCGGCCTTAATGTACCTATTGGGCAGGTTTTTAAATTAAAGAAGTTGTTGCGCCCGTGACAAAAATGACTCAGACTCAGCAGCCACGAATCAATTGCTGCGCCAAGTAGGTCCAAATTGCCATGTATTTCTTCCCGTGACTTTGCAACCCCAGTCATATACAACCGAACGAACGTTTACATGAACAATGCTCTAGATTGGCGTTCACTTACACGTCACCATGCACTGTTGTCACTTTGTGCCTCTGCAAGCGGGCAAATACTAAGAGTTTTTTTCGTTTCTGGGGCTTCGAGCGTGATGCTACCAAGAACCGTCATGTTACAAGTAACCATGATGTCACAAATACCCGTGACGTTACAACTGGAATCATGAAGGTAACGGGAGAGAGAGAGATAAAAGCAAAGGAAAAAGAGGGAGGTTAACCCGAGGATATCTCCGTTTTCATACCCTGTGCCGGGGAAGAGGGAAAGGGGTGCAAAAGATGAGAGAAAAAGAATATATAACTGTCTCCGTGGGCGCTGTCCCATAGTCTGCGAAGTCACCACATAGTCACACGCAGTGTCAACGTACCACTTACACAGTCAATGCCCTACAGTGCAATAGTCACCTGGGATTGTAAGGATGGTGACCCGTACTTCCTGGGATAGTGAGGCGTACTTCAGGTCTGTGCAGGCCCCTTAAAGTCGAGGACGCTCGTACTGCAGGCAGCGTTCGATGGCAGCGAGGTACGATTGGTAGCAACTACATGACTGAAAGTTGTGTGTGGTCTTTCTAGAGGCAAAGAAACAAGATCGTGAAAAGATAGCCGGGCAACATGTCGATATGTGCCCTGAGATAGTCGGTGGCTGCGTAGGTTTAAAATGGGTGATCTCGCGCTATGGCAATCGTTGCCGCTGTAGATGCACACTTCAGAAGACTTAGACACGACCTTGGAGCTTGAGCTTGTATTTCCTGTGGTGCATGCAGGTTGCCTGTGGTGCTTTGCAAGTGTTGCCTAGCACAGGGAGGCTGTGTCATGTCATGCAAAACCGAGGAACAAAGCGTTATAAAGCTGCAGCATTGACCGTATCGATGTTGCGCATGACTTTCCGGCGAGAAACTTGAGGAGGTGTGCTATTGTAGTTAACCTCATCTTCAGGTTTAACACCGGCGGGCTCCAGGATAGCTCGTGGTCTATAATTACACCTAAAAAGCAATCTTTTCATGCATTTGCAATTGCTTTCCCATTGACACTTACAGAGTAAGGCCTCATTTCTTTGCTTGTCAATGCAACAGGTTAGCATTTCTCTGAAAGACAGCTCTAAATTCTGTTTTCGCAAGTACAACGTTGTTAACGTAGCTGCCTCGTGTCACGGCAGACGCCCAGATGCAGATGTCATCAGCATAGATCAATACTTGGACTGTGTTGGGCAAGCCCCGGACAAGGCCACCGAGCACTACGTTGAATAGTGCCGGGCTCAACACACCGCTTTGCTTTACCCCGCGGCATGTTTAGCGATGAGTCGAGGCCCCATCCTCTATCATCACGAAGAAATGTCTGTCTGTCAACTGCATTGTCACTGAAAAGTGCGGCTACCGATTCTGACTTCAATCAGAGCGTCTATAATGGTACAATGTGCTACATTGTCGTAGGCGCCTTTGATGTTAAGAAACAATGCCGCAGTGAGTCGTTTCCGGCGTTTTCAATGGTGAACAAACGTGACCAAATCGATGACATTACCTATAGATGAGTGCCCACGGCGCAAGCCAGCCATAGTATCTGGGTACGCGTTGCAACTTTCCAAGTACCATTCCAGGCGCGTCAACACTACCCTTTCAATTACCTTTCCAATGCAACTGTCCAGTGCGATGGGGTGGTAGGTTGATAAATCTAGTGGTGATCTACCAGGTTTGAGAACCGGAACGAAGTGGGCGCAAAATTAAAAAAAATTGAATCTTGCATAATCACAATAACCAACTAACTTGACAGGGGCCAGTTGGGTTTATTGTGCATTAGCATGGGGCATCAGTCATGTTGTCATGGTAGGAATTACAGTATCTCAGAGTGCACGGCGAATAAGTGTCTCTACATAATTTGCAATTTTGTCCTTTTTAGCACGGTTTCTTTTAGTCTTTCGTTTTGAAGCCACATCCCCATCTCGAAGGTTTCCGGAATTTTTAAAAATCACCTGTGGCAGATACCATAATTCTTGTCCTTGAGCTAAGTTATGCAAAGAGGCGAACATTACTAGCGCGAGAAATCTTAACACCTATTCAACTAATTAACCAGAAATCGCTAATTAACTTCTTAATGGATGACTTTACGGTACATATTGTAATTCATGAAATGTAGCTGGTGAGTTTGCAAGACAAGTCCTAACGTGTTCTAACGTGTTCCCCCATTGTCTTTGCCGCCTTAGTTACAAAACATGAATCATGCGTCCTTTCGTTTGGGAGATGGAAGAGTCAGCGGAGCGACGTTTGACAAACAAATACTGCACATTTTTCTCTTATACTGACGAGTGCATTCAGCATACATGTCCCAGACGATGGACTCGATAATGTCAACAATATATGTGAATTAAGAATAAGAATTGCCCGATGACCTTTCCGTGCGGTGCTCTCGAACAGTGACCATCAGTGCTTACAACTCGGTTTCCAAGCGCAGAGGCCCAAACAGTGGTTAGCTCAATGACTGTGGAACATTCCTTATCTCAACAATTTTTAAACTGAAATGGTAAAGAATAATCTCCTAAAGCTCTGTTATACTCATATACTTGGAAATAAGATGGTCTGGAAGCTGACAACACGATAATGTTAGAGACACGGTGTAATAATTTACCAGCAGTGCACAGGAGGAATAAACTTTATTTAGGGAAATGAGCAGACGCTAAAATCGTCCGAGGTGGGCGGCGTCCCTAGTCCAGGATGCCGTGGGCCTGAGCCGATATGCTACCCTGTTTACGCGCAGAAACAGTTGCGCTGTTTCCCAGTCGGCACGCATGTCAGCTGGCACCGAGGTTGCAGGGAAAAGTGTGTTAAGTGATTGTGCAAGCATTGTGCATGCCGTTGAACAATTGTGTTCGGGGCCGCTTTCAGTACCAAGGGACAATTTAATATTTTGATTCAATAACAAAGTTGCAACACAGGTAATGGAAATGATGCTATCTTCATCAGAGTGACAGAATGCAAGCCAAGGATAAAATGCATAATGACAGTGGTCATAACGTCTAAAAATAATATGAGCATAATGCAAAGATTGATCATCAATATTTCTCTTATTGAGAGTCACAATATAGCACCGTGAAGAATGCAATAATATCTGTCGCTTGTTATTTCGACTATTTGTCTCTTTTTGTTTATTTGTTTGTTTTAGAAGACAATCATAAAAACTTTTGAGGAGGTCCATAAAGCTTTTGACATCATAATAGTGTAAATTGAAGTTACCTTAATTACTGTTTTTATTTACTGTTTCTTACTTCTGACTGCCTTATGTAGCCTCGTCTTCGTTGCAAGCGCTACGTTTTGACTAGAGCTTCATCACTGCAGACAAACTTCTCTTCAGCTCCAAAGTTCAATAACTGGACAAGGCAACTTTTGCTCGAGTTCTGAAACTTGATATGTTGCTCACAGGGATCACTTCAACAAAAGTTCATTAGGATAGCTCCAGCTAATCTATAACATTTTCGGTGATAGGACGCGAGAAGGCATTTTTTATTTTCGCTCATGGAGATGTCTGCCCATGAACTGAACACAAAAAGTACGCAATATTCTCACCCAGCTAGTACAGCTAGAATAGTTCACCAGCAACAGATAGGCAAAAAACACGTCAGCCTATAGCAGTGGCTGGACCTCGTAGAGCGCGCGCGCAACCACAAACTTCGTCGTTGTCGCCTCAAGGGGCCAGTGTCACCGCGAGCCAACTTATTTCGCGTCAGTATGACGATCTGAAAGTCTTCGTTCTGCGGTTACAGTGCAATCTTCAAATGACCGGCTAAGAAACCTACGATCTAGCAAGGAAGCGCACGCATGCGCTTTGAATGCGCGTAGAATGTTCAGCTTGTAAGTCAAAGAGACACCTAAAGGTCCCCTCGCCATTTTTAACAAACAAGCGTAGCGTATACATGACGCGCAGACGATTCTGTCTGCAAAGTATTACAGCCGTGCGCCCTCCCGCAAGAAACAGCTGGAATTTCAAGCTAAACGCAGCGCTAATGCCTTCCCGAGGCAGCACGCGCCCAGCCAGAGAGTCCGGTTCACAATATGTTCGCACGTCAAATGCCTCTTCGCAGTGCGTGTTTCGTCACTCACCGTGACTAATCGTCCAATGCGGAAGAGGCAACCGGGCGCAACGGATCAAGAAAGGAGGCGGGGCTCGACGCCGTGGTAAGTCTCTCGGCTCCGGTATGGAAGAAGGCAAGGAAGGAACGTCGCTTGGGCACGCTACTAGAGACAGAGGGAGAGAGTGTCTCCACTGGCAGTAACGCTGGCCTCCTGGTGGCACAGTAACAGGGTAGTTAGCTTCTTCTGTCTGCTTCAATGAGGACCCTATTTGAAAAAAAAAGTATATCGGTAAAACGTTTCTAAAACAGCATTTTACTCTTTCAGTGTTCTGTCGAACGCCTCTACAACGAACGGCACTCTGCATTGAAATATCCCCGAAGAGTAATATCCCCGACGGGTAATTGTTTTACAACGAGTGCACCTAACGATGCCACCACTGCCATCCGCAGTCACCACTGAGCTGTTGTCAGTGCTATAGAACTAGGGACGCGCTTGGCGAGCGTGCCGATCACAGCGAGTTCTTTAGTCCTGCTGCAAAGCTCCAATAATCGCTCAAACCAACTCATATGCCGCTTGTTGCAACACAACAGCGGGTGTGACGGCTGATGATTACGTCGAGGTTGAGGACGACGTGAGTCACTCGAAACTGACGACTAACGATATCGCCGAAGCCAGCAAGGGCGAGAAGCCAACAGGCAACAGTGATGTTGACACCAACAATGCAACAGGAATGAAGAGCGGTTAGACGAACACAACAGTTTTAACCACAATGTCAGCAATAGTGGCATTCGACGCTCTGCAGCCGTACCTTGCATAGCTCGCAGATTTCTCCGCGGAGCGTGCGTGAACCACGATGACATAAGGCACGCCGTCCATCGAACATTTCCTCGGAGGAAGCGTGCAGAAGGAAATTAACGACTGCTTGGACTAAATGTGTGTTGAACTTACGTTAAGTCGAGGTTATATTCTGCAGGACGTGCTTACCCTGCTCTATCGGGAGTGGTTCAGTTCCTGATATTTATAACGAAGTGACCTGTATAATGAAGGATTTTATAGGTCCTGCGCGCTCCGTTACAGAGGCGTTCGACTGTTTAACCGAAATTCAATGGGGCCTGGTTGGGGGCCATTTAACAGGAATGTTACCCTCATCTGAATTGGTAAATTACGCTACTCGAATTCCGAAAACGTCATTCTTACCGAAAGGGGGCTCTTGACAATCCATAACGCAAGAAAAGAAGGACTGGCTTTGTGTTGTCGTGCTAGCTCCTCGTGACGTCATAAGATTTGGGCAGCCTCTTCTCAGGACCAGTAAATAATTTGCATTCAAAAACCAAAAGAGCTCTTAGTTTATGTACACAAAAGACCCACACATGCGAAAATACTTTGAAATTCTAACGGTCTAGCGGTCATGCTAACGTACCGGCGCTACGGTTCGACGCGAAATTCGGGAAGGGGGAAACAGTCACCTTCGCTTTCTCAGCTAATAACCAACTTTTTTCCCCATAAATGATTGCAAATTGAGTAGCAAGAAGTAAATGACAGGACTAAATTAACCTAATGTTGATCTTTTGTGATCCCGTAATCCGCATTCGCACTCAGCGCATAATAGCGCTCAAGTAACCGCACGGCATGCACTTTATGGTCTGTAACAAAGAAAGGGCGATCTCGGTCAACACCTGGGAGACTAAACACTTGGGCCGAGACAGCTATATCATCTTCTGTTCTTCCTTTTCTTTTTAATTCTACGAACACGTACTGGAGGCGTAAACTTTCTGATTATGAAGTGGGTACACACTGCAGTATAACCAGCATACAGCACGGAAGAGAGCAGCCAACAAGAAATTTCGAGCCTGTTGCCGTCACGGTAATCAATTCCGCGGATTGAGAAAGAAAGTAGACATTATTCTAAATAAAAGTATTATAAAATGTAAGCTGTATACATGCATTTGGAAGGTTCTTAAAGAAGCATCGTGTTGGCTATGTTATAAAAGAGTGTGTTACTTTCACATGGCTACATGGGCATGACCAAAGAATGCGATGAATATCGTTTGTTTCGTTGCATAAAGAATAATGCGGGGGATAGGCCATAGCCTCCATAAAATAGATACACCAACGTCTTGAGAAACGCCACCCTTATTCTGTCCTGTAAAGGCTTCCTCTCGGCGAAACCACCTCGTCATGAAGGACTCATACGATGTAACTAAAAGTCACTTAAAGTGGGCACGGATATTTCGCTCAGTGGCTCGATCACTTGTTAACACTTTGACATTTAGTATTGGGGGGAGGCGGAGGAGTGTTTTGCATGTCACAGCGCCAACCTAATTTCCAGCAACAGCGTCGCGATAGTTCTTGGCGTTTCATCCCATCTATGCTCAAGCCAGAGGCGGCAGATGTAGCTGCAGTGAGCCCTGTAATCTTCAACTACAACTTAAGGTCACCACGCACCGGTTCAATGTACCTCATTCCATCTTCAGGAGCAATTCCTTGGTCTTGAGTGATTGGTACTATCTTTCAATCGGCAACTTGCCTGTCATCACTCTTGCACTCAACTTTATACTCCCCTCTCTCAATAAAGCTTTACCATACCATATGTAGCCTAGAACTTCATATGTAGGCTATCGGTCCAAATTTTATTTTTGTATTACTCATGGCCAGTAACACCCTTATCTACCTATTATTGTGCTGCGTATACAACCTGTAGAACAGCGATATTTTGACCGATAGAGAGAAGAAACATCTTTATTAGGTAAATGAAGCTTTGGAGAGGCGTCCTCATTACAGAATGTCTTGAGCTCGGGCCGCGTCCTGGGCCCTCGCAATCAGCCGTTGCTGGTCCTCAAGTTCGGAGCTGGCCAAGGCTCTCTCCCAAAGCTCGTTGGTGTGATAAAGGGTTCGGAGAATTTAGTGGTGCCTGTCTGCAACCCCTATGTGCCTGGGGGACCCGGGCTCTGCGCATAAGCGGCATTGCGGAGAGAATTGTGTAGGGACTATGAGGTGGTTTCTGGTTGGGTGGGGGAATGTATTAACCTGTAGAGCTCGGAGGAATCGATCCTGATCACTAGGTAGTGATTTGTATGGGGGTGCGTATGTTCTGCGCGTTGGCTTGTAGTGTTGTGGGATGTCTTGGTACGAGGCTAGAGGGTGCGTGCGATCGGGTTCAGATTCCTCGGTGTCGGCTCGGTAGGTCAAATCTTGAGCCACTTGGTTGGCGACCCCAACCGTGATGAGCTGGCGCCCAGATGATCATGACTGATCTCGTTGGCGGCTTTGAGTCAACACATTTTATAGCTAAATGGAGTAATGGCGCAGGAATAGAACAAACAAAAGGCACAGTCGAAGAGTTGACTGGTCAACTAAAGTGTGCGCAATAGGCACTTTGAAGCATCCTTTCTTTTTTCAAGTTCGAGTGCTTTTTTAGAAAAGCCTGCAAACATTACATGGACTACTTCTCCGGAGATGAACAGGACATCATTTGCAAGAACTACCAAGAAAGACCAAAGCAATTCAATGCCTAATTAAACCGATGAAATTACCTTCTTAATCACAAACTTTACGTTACTTGTGTATACTGGAATAGCGAATGAAATCGTTATAAAAGTCTACTTTTGTTTTTGAGAAGGTGAAAATGACCATATAGATAAAAATAATTGTAACCGAATAATTCGTTCAATCAAGCTAATTACAAATGCGGTTTAAATGCAGTTTAACTGTCTTCTCTTTGCATCCACAAGCTGCGCAAGGCGGCAATGGACATCACCTCTAGAAGAGAGGGCAGTTCGAAGGCAGCTTCAATTTTACGCCACCCTTTTGCGTCGCAGATGGATTAGATGGTGAGGCTGAGCAGCGCTTTGTGGTGGCGCCTGGACAGCGAGGTGAATTGAAGGCATATTTAAACCGCAGTAATTTCGATCGACATGGTCATATTCAAATGTAGAAAGACGGAACTAGACTTTTATGACGATTCCCTTCAACTTTTCTATATAAGAATGTACCGTAAATACTGTAACCACTAAGGTAATTTTTAATTACCTTAATTATGAGTAGTGTGTTATGGATTTTCTTTCTTGCAAATAATGTCTGCCTGGGTAAATAATTTCCCTGCGCTGAGCCAATTAGAGTAAATATTTTATTGTATTTTTTTTTTCATTGTCCGAAGTAAAAAAAAAAAAGACACTTGAAGGAAAGCGCTGAAGGGAAGAAAATAGGCGGGAAGGACACAAACCTGCAAGATGCAACGCAAAGAAGCGTCACCAATCATACGCGTGAAAGAACACGTGATTTTCTTGTATGATATAGGGACGCCGGCTGCGTGCTCATTGATATCACCTTTCATGTCGTTGCAAAATCCTTCGTAGATTTTGCATAAACACTGGTCTCGATAGCGCTCAAGTCAACTGCAATGAACGAATAACAGCACACAACCGCATCAGGAACAATGAGCAACAAGGTGACTGCCTACACCTTCATTCAACAAATTGGCATGTTCCCTAAGGCGGTGATTGATACACCTGCAGCCAGCTTCGTCCATGTAGCAACTACCACATGGAAGCGGGATGTCCTACAGGAGTTGTTTTCCCGGTACGAAAAAAAATCTTTAATATATATGCCCCAAAGCCGACATACAACACCTGCCAGCGCAAATGTGATAAGAAACGCAGGAGCACGTTCATTGAATTCCGCGACTACGTAGTGTATGAGATCCCTTTCTCGCGTGGTCGTTGCTACATCATGCAAACTATCTGGTATATATATATATATATATATATATATCAAAGACCGCCCCAGAGAATATGCTAATTTGTTGAAGGGAGGTGTTGACAGCCGCCTTGCAGTGCATTGTGGCCGATATTGTTCTCAGCCTCACTTTTTTCAGTGCCATATACTAAAGTGATATCGAGACCTGTATTTACGCAAAATCTACGATGCCTTTTGCATCCGCATGAACGGTGCCCTCTGTGAGTGCCACCGTTGGCCAGTCGCTACACTCCAAGAAAATCGAATTACTCTCGCTTGTATGCCTGGCGCCCAGTTTTCTTTGAATTCTGCATGTTAGCTTCCTTCTGTTCTCTTTCCTCCCTTACGGCTCCTTTATACAGTGCCAATTGTGCAGTAAAGCTAAGTTGATACTCAGCACTTCGTCTGTGCATTCCATTTGTCCCATCTTTGCGCTATTACTCTAGACAGCTATACAATCTACCGTATATTTCGGACTATAGTTCGCGAACTATGCAAATTTGAAAGGTGAAATTTTGCGGGGTGCGGACCATACGTAATGTTATTTCTTCAGATTGGAAGCGCTCTTTAAGATAAAGAGGCCAAACTGCGCCTACGAGTTTTTTCTCGGGCTAAATTACTTAACATAATCAGCGGCGCAATGGTCATCGCTGCGCACGAGCAATATACTAAGAGCTCGTGATATTGTTAGGGTGTATGAAGTATATGCCGTGGAATATGAAACACCATGACAACATGCAAAAGAATGCTGCTCGTGATATTAATGTGGCTGCTTCTCAGCGCTTGGATATGTGAGGACATGCGCAAAACCTGGTTGCAAAATGCACTGCACATTCATACGCCACTTCATTTATGCGCAAGACACAAGAACAGCTGTGAAGACAGCTTCACGGCATTGTTCAAGCTCAGTGTATAGTCGAGCGTGTGCAATAACTGATCTTGAAGACGATGAAGACATCGAGGAGCCATTCGTGGAATCTGACGCGCTTGACTTGTGTTTTTCAGGCAGCCAGCCCCAACGAGATTTGGACGATTTTTAGTATTGACTGCGATATGCGGTCTATAATAAAGGAGCCAGCTTTGTACTGGATGGCAATAAAATTTGTCCTTACTTACTGTTTACTGGTTGCAGACAAGCTACAATGCCTATTTTCTGTCGGGTGCGGACTATCTAAGAAAAACTTGTTAATCAAAGTTCGAATTTGCCCCTGGGAACTATACACTGGTTGCACGCTATAGTCCAGAAAATACGGTATATTTTATAACGCATGCGGGAAGTCCTTTTTATCCTGGCTGATGCTTTACTGATTCTGATTTTTTACAATGCGTTTTTGCTGGAAGCCGTCGGTCAAACGTTGTGCCTTTCACAGGGAATAGCCGGCGGTTTCTGTTCATTGGCGCTGCCTACAATCGGAAAAACTTCCTTATATGTGTAATTGGAGGGCGATTAACCTCATTTGTCACTTGTTTAAAAAAAACACTGGCCTAACACAAACAAAATTCTTCAATTCTGGTGCGCATAACACCATTGTGGCTCGTGTAATTCTCAGAGACGAAAAATTGTGTGCGTGACTGGTTGCTCAAGAAAATGGCGCGATCAATAGAAATCACTTCGAAAGGTGCTCTATGGGTCGAAACGTGGCTGGCCATCGAAGCAACACAATCCTTTGTGATCGTTCCCTGTCGGTATCCTTTCTCCAGTAACCGCCGTTTTCGAGTGAGAAGAATCGTTGTTCCTCCCTGCATAACAGTGAAGATGCATCGGAAGACGCACGTTACGTAATTGACTACTTACTGTTATCAATAAAAAGTCGCTAGAGGCACACAGATACTTCACGAGTGAATTTGTGAAGAATTTGGCAGTGATGCAGCTGCCGTCGCTACGTGTTGCGTAGACTTAACTAGTGATTAGTACGCTTGCACCTACGAGCGCGAGTAAAAAAAGCGCCATTTCCTGTTTAACATGAAATTGTTTTCTGTCGGATTCCACCGAAAATCTGTTCCATGTAGGTACGTCACGCAATCCTTATGTGAATTTGCGACGAGGGGATACATTGCGGTTTTGCACCTACCTAATGATTAGGAAAGTAGGCATAGAAAGAGTAGAAAGATTTGCTTTAGTAAAGAAATTGTGCTCTTGATGACGTCTATTTGCTACAATGAGGTATTTAGGTATCGTTTGTTTTATCACTGAGTGATTTCGTAGACGACATGGCCGGCAGCCAGGACACCGATTAGGGTAGTAAAGATGGTAGTTCGTGGAAATGTCTTGCGGTATAACCTTTGGGTGGACAGCTTGGCTAGTTTCGGTGTATGGCAAATAGCTTCGCTATGTTTTTGGTGGCAAACGAAAAATTGAATACACTGTGCATATTTGGCTCTATCTTTGGAATGCACGAATATTTAAATAAAATGACTGAATATGTGTAGAAAGAAAAGTGTTCCCTCGTATTATCATTTTTGCGTACTTTTTGCAGTTGGTTGCTTCCTTTGTTGCGCCAACAGGCGGCGCTGTCGCGATTATCGCTTCGGCTGTCATTCTGTTCGTACGCTCCTGGCGTTCTCTGCCCACGTGCAAGCCTTTGCTTCTACTGTGCGCTACAACATTTTGTTTCTGTATCGGCCAGTGTTTCAGCAAAGTAAGGAAAGCAGAAGAAAGACCACAAGGCGTTCAGCGCGGCTTTTATTACGTTGGTCTTTTATTACGTTGGTCTTTATTACGTTGGTCTTTTAATTACGTTGGTCTAAGAAGAGAAAGAACAGCAGGGCCACTTTTTTTTCACTTCCAAGAGAATGAAAAGTGCGCCCGCTTTTGCAGCGAAGCTGTTAGCCTCTAGTTGGTCACCATTTTGGAGAGCAGCTCTTAGGCACGCGTTCCTGTGGCGAGCGTCGGCGTCGTCGTAACCGAGCGAGCGCAGCGAAGTGTGAAAGAGCGAACGCCGTTGGTTCGGCGACCTCCGGGGGCAGCGATCTTGGAAGTATTTCCTGATTGCCTGCGACGAATCGCTTCGGGAAGCTGAAAAACTTCCTGCCGGGAAAGTTCAGAGGCGACACCTTGCCTCTACACCTTTCAAAGTGTACGTGTCACGACGCTAGGAGGAGGAGACTCTTGGAAAAGGGCCTCTGCTACGACGCGTTCTCACGGCCGCTCGACAGACCAGCTGGCCGCCAAGGCCGTTCTCCAAACCCGTCGATGGCTGGCCCATTCCAGGAACAACAGACCCGTCAGTTCAAGTCAGGCGCGAAGCCACCTGTCTACGAGTGTCCCCTCCTTTATGTGGGGCAGTGAGCAGTGTGTGCCCGAGGGCACTTCTCCGAATGTGATCGGGAAACGAAGGCGCCGGGGGATTATGCACACCCTCGACCTCAAGGCGGACCCTTAGGTGACTCTCGACGCTCCGATTGGAGGATGGTGGGACCGCAGCTTGGACAGAGGGGGAATTAACGCGGACTTTTGTGGGCCATCGAAAATGCTCTCCCATCTGCCCTGAGATGTAGCCAGTGCTTCGATCCAGGGTGCTTCGATACAGTCATGCTAAACTGATGAGACGTAAAGTCTCGTTCTCCTACTTCTCATGTAAATAATGTAAATAAACCCAATACTCTTTGTTCTCGATGAGAGTTTGTTCCTCCCTCCAACAACGTTTTCAGCGTGGATGAGGCGGACGACGGCATGCGCGAGCTACCACTTTGGATATGCCCGACTCCAACTCCTACCACTCGCGAGGCCACGACTCCCAACTCCTACAACTGGTACAGCGGCGGCGTAGGCTAGAGAGCGACCTGCAGTCGGACATCGGACTCGGATAGACCACGACTCTCAACTCCAACAACGCGGAGCGCAGCGGGGGATGAAAGACGCGAGGAGGAGGTTGCAGTGGAACTATGAGGGGGAAAGCGGAGGAGGAGGGTAGGGCGAAAACGTGAGAAGAAAAGCGTATTGCGGCGACGACGACTACGAGATGGCGCCAGGGTAGCGCGCGTCGCCTGGGACTTCTCTCTGCGGCGGATGCTATCAATCGCGCCCACGCGCCACCCACGCGCTGGCTCTCGCGATTGTACATCGGCTGGCTCTCGCGATAAAGCATTGTACATCCTCCTCAGCTGTTGGAGTGGTGGTTTCCAACAGCTTCGCTGGACATCCATTTTTGCAGGGCCAGGATGGCGAGTCAATTTTTCATGCACCCAATGGGCATTTGAACTCCTCTGGACGTCCACTGGACCACCGCTTCTGGATATTTTGGCCATCCGTAGGACGTCCGCAGATCGCCAAAGGATGTACGGTGGACATCCGCAGGACTACAAGGCGCATACAAATTGGCACACCAAGGATGTCCCGCGAATGTCTGCAACGGATATACGGATGTTCCATGGACGCAGGAAGTAGTTTAAGTTTTCATTGCGTAATGTCCGTCATACATCCGTACGACAAACCGTGGACCAATAAAGGATGCCTGTCGGATGTTCGTTTTTATTTATAATCGGCTGAATTGCACAGTTGGTGTTAACATTAGCTTTCTGTAGAATCTGTGCTGCAAAGATGATGCAGTATTGATTTGTACCAATGAAAGTACAACTTGCACACCCATGAAACACAGATTCCAAAAGCAAACTATGTTTACACAAGAAAGGACAGACAAACACTTTCACACATATTTTTATTCATTTATTCAGCTTTTGTAGCACTAGTCCCAAGTGCTGCAGGTGAAATGAGATCAGAGAATATGAGTATCTACTTATATTCTTTGATCACTAAGCACTGCAAGCACGGAAAAGTTTCCGTGGCACTGCAAGCAAAACTAATGAGACGGTCACAAAATCTTCAGAAGCTTACGATCACATTGTGCATTAGAACATGTCCATAAACCTACCTCCGTTGGTACCTGAATGCTCTTCACCAGAAGAGAAAAGATGGCGGGTAGCATTCTAATTTGTTTTAGTTCATGCTGCATGTTAACATTTGACGAAGATTGATATTTCGCTGAAAAACGTTGATGTCTATTAAACAAAGCTAGATGTGGTTCACATAGCTTCAATGAACTCGAGGCCGGTTCAGCGTTGGCATTTTGAAACGGTTAAATGCTCAACAAGGGCACCTTCGTCACTAAAAATCCGAACAAAGTCCGGCTCGGTCCGTTGGCAAAATGTCCAGCACGAATGACCTAAGGACGTCCGCAGGAGGAGAAGTGGATGTTAAAATTGGTCCAATAATGATATGCACTGGATGTCCCCCGGACGACTACTCTTGGACTTGAACGTCGGGATCTTATCCGGACGTCCGAGGAAGGAAAGAGTGGAGGAGGAAAGGCAGGGAGGTTAACCAGTTTATCACAACTGCTTTGCTACCCTACACATGGGAGCGGGATGGGGGAGTATGAAAGATGGGGAAGACAGAAAGAGAGAGCACATTGCACAGCACACACATCGTCAGTCACAGTCTGTAACTCTTGCGTGGTACGTGACATCACTGTCACAGCCGCTTGTCCAAGCCCGTTTCTTTCAAAAACTTAAGTAGTCCCTTCGTCGCCTTCAGCTGCGATGTCTTCTGTCGACGACACGTGAGAACCGTTTCAACTGACATTGGTCTATTGTTAATGTCGTCCGAGGGATTTTCAATGCCCAATAGGCCGTCATTAGAGAGTTTTAGAATAGCGGCCCCAAAAATTTGGGGCCCCAAATAGCTTTGCGGGTGTTAGCGTTGTGGCATGCAGGGGTGAAGAGTTTTAAAATAGGGCTTTGCGCTTGCGAATAGCATCTTGCACTTGCAGCGCCACTATGGTGTCAAAGAAAAACTATTATAAACGTTAAAATAAACTATACCATTTTATGATAAGAAGAGGAATTTTGACTTTCATGTTTTTGCGTTTTAATTACAATTTAGAGGTTATTCTATTAGCAGCAAGCAATTTGTTGTGCTTAATTTTGTGTAAGCAACTTTACGTGCCTTCACCAGCCAAGCTAATCCATCATCATACCGTATTGTTGTAGCAGCGCACTGACAAGGACAAAGTGGAGAGACACAAGAATACACGACACTTTCTCCTTGTCAGTGTGCTGCTACACCAATACGGTATGATGATTAATCACCAACTAGCCCAACTTTCCACATTACTAAGCTAATCCATGTTAAGCCTACGAGCCATGAAATCGACAATCAAATTCGGAATCATAGGCGTCTAATGAATCAATCTTCATTACACATGTTAGTTGAGTCAAAGCGATAACCGCAGTCACTTCTCCAAGCTTACGAACTTCACGTGTTACCACGAATCTAGCCCAGTTTGGTGATCGGTGCGAGCCATCGCTTCCATGGGCGCCGCCATGTTTGTTGACGCAAAGCTTTTGGGGCAGCTTTTGGGGCTCCCACTAAATCAGTGAAATAGCGTGCCCGACGCAGTTTGCGTCTCGCGCATTCGCAGTGGCTTCAATGATATTTCCTTGGGGCCCCAAAACGTTTCGGGCCCCTATTCCTAGACTCTCTGTTATGTAGCGAATAGCTGCTGGCCTTATTGAAATAGCTGTAAGAGGAAACGAAGCGTCTTCCATACGCGGCACATTTGTCTGTATGTCGCACTGTTTGTCGGCACATTTGTCTGGGTATGCGAAATTTGCTGTCTTCAGCCTTTGAACCAGTTGTGCTTACTGATAACCTTTTGAATAAGTAATAACACATACCTTTTCCGACAAACGATTGTTATTTGTGGGATTGTCACATGCAAAGCAAAAGAAAATGACTTTTGCTATTCAGAAATTGTAAGAAGCTTTCTTATGTACCCATAGAATGTGCAGTTTGTACGGTAGAAAGGAGATAATCAGCACTTTAATATTATTTTGTGCAATGTATCTCTTGCGGTTCAATATTTGCTAATAAAAATTTGAAATAAAGCACATTTCTCTGCCTATTAATGTCCTGTCGAAACGCAATAGCCATCCGCTATGGCATGCTGGATGTCGTATCTTCGACGGAATAGGTTGAGTTTTTAGGAAGCACGGTTGCGCTGCTGGTAGGTAATTAATACATGAACAACCACACACACAAAAACCAATTCTCATTACAAAAAGAAGGAGGCTGAAAATGTCAGCTGTTAGAACAACACACACTGCAACAGCAAACAAATCTCTTGTTGCTTTCCTCTTGCGTCTGCCGAGACAATAGCGCGCTCTAAGAGGGCATCCCGCTTATCGTGTCGGGCACACGATAAGCGGGATGGCGTCTCCCCCTCGCGTATCAACAAAAGCGTTGCCATGACAGCAGGCTTCAATTTTGTATTATGTTTTTCCTGGAAGCATGGCCTACCAGGCACCAGGGGATAATGTGGCGCTCGTGACGCAATTCCCGTTTGTTACACCTGGGGGGTGTAACAGCTGACATAACGGTGGTCTGACTCATTCAGCGTCTACGGGCGCTGGCGTTCCTGGCATTTTTTCGAAGGTGATTCCAAATCATGGAGGAAGGAAACCCAGGAGAGGCCCCGGCCAGCACGAACGTATTGAAGAAAGTATGGCGGAAGTCACGTGATGTTGTTTGCAAAGGAGCACTGGGAGGGGTACCCCAAATGTCAACGTTGCCATAGCAACCGCGCTCCTGAAGCTTTCGGTGCTGCTCTCGGTCTCTGAAAAGTGAGATAAGATTTTTCCGCCGGTGTCTTTCTCACAGCATCTTTTGTTCGCGAGAAAACCTGACTTTGGGGTGTGGTGCGTAAGCTTGAAAGTTGTGTTTTGGGTCTGTGAGTGTGAGTGTCAGCCACCAACCGATACACTCAAGCAATCACGGCGTGGGTCTTTGTCGTCTTCTTCAACGTGCCACGGAAAAACACAAGGGCGCATCTGCTTCGCTAAAACTGCTACAGAAGTTTCGTAGGCTTTGTTTTGACGCGCGTCGGCTGCACACACTTACAGTGGTTCGTAACAATGCAAGTTCAAAGTTCGCCGCGATCTGCTCCGGCGAGCTGCAGAACCCCTGATTGGAGGCGCAAAGGGCGATAGCACACAACATGGCTGCACTTACGGCTTCAAAAACGTGACGTCAGGGCCTCTCCTGTTTTGTTTCTTTCCTCCGTGTTCCCAATGGGCGTCACCGCTCGCTGGCACCTCGGCGACTCACTGTTTAAAATGCGTATGCGCTCGCACGCGATGCCGCCAAAGCTGTAACGACGCAGTTTTGCCACATACGCACTCACAGTAGCGTCGTATATACCTACGACGCCTGGTAGTCTCCGTGGTACAGTTTACGCTAGGCAGCAGCACAGGCCTTGCGCGCTTGCCATCACTGTCGTTGTTTCGCCCTTCGGGAAAATCTGTAATTATTAAAAGATTGCGCACATTTATGGACTTGTATTTGTAAATGTACATCGAATCTGCCTCTGCTTCTTAGAATGCACGTTTCACTTTCTTGTTTTGAGAACTTATGACCAATTCCTCTGAAAGACATATTAACACATCTTTTTCCTGCTATCTTGTAAAAGCATGCGTGTCGCTCCGCGCTAGCTTTTCGACATGCCCGACTGTGTTCCCAGGATGCTATCTCCCACCTTCGGTTGCAATTAAGACAGTCACAAAGAGATACGACCATTTTGCATACTATGATAAGGCGTGGCGTTTATGAATGCCTACGCTTTCCGTACCGAGATAGTCGACACCGCAATCTGTGGCCACTGAAGTAACGATGTCATACTCTGAAGTCATATTCTATGCCAGTGCCCGCATTGCCGTATGTAGAGACACTCACTCTCCGTTGTGCTCAAACGATTCGACGACCGGTCGCTATCGGAAAAAATAATACTACTATATCGATGAGATTCACAATTACAGCAGAAGGTCATGCAAGCATTACGGTGCTTTTTGAAATCCCCTGTGCTTATTGTGCCTGAACGCTATAATGGAAAAGCGTACTTTTTTTTCTCTCTTTCTAGCCCCTTCCTTCCCCACCTCCATGTAGGGTAGCAAATAAGAAATTTTGATCGGGTAAACATTCGTACCTTTCCTCTCTCTCTGTCCCTCTATTTATAGACTTATGCCATTGACGTCAGAAGCAATTAGAAAAACCAATGTCTCACCTACGCTGACTGATAGTTCCAGATTTTGCGATCGCTGACTCTCGGTTAATATAGCACATTCATTTTCTACGCTGCCTGGGTAAAGTTATTGTCCTTTGTGGCAATACTTATTTCTACTCGATGACCAAGGAATCGATGGCCACCTCGACGTTCTTGGAATGATATCACAGTGCAACCATTACTTCCCATATGTTACTTTGTTGTGGTATTTGCAATCAACCATTCAAGGTGCTGCTGATACTCAACAACCTGATGAAGGGAGAATAATGTCCACCTCTAGTAAGGGCAATTAGCACAGTACATTTGGCCACTTATATAGATTCAGCACGTACTAGACACGATGATCTTTTGCTGGTTCTCGAGCCATCGCCCGTAAGAAGCTGAAGTGGATCTTTTGTTTACTAAATAAATATTTCCTAACTCGAACAGCCCTGGCAATGAATGTGCACGAAACCACCTGGTCCACGTTAGCGATCGCACTTCCTTAATTGGCACAACGCGTGCTACAAGCCATGCTGAAACCAATGCGAGCCGAACAAAAAGGATGAGACGTGCCCGGCATAATGTCGGGTGCACGAGTCGCCTGCGAAGAGCTGATCAATAGCGCAACCCCCATCCGCTTGTTCGCGAAACAATGGTGCGTTCATCGGTTAAATTGTCCTGGTCATCGCAAGCGATCGATTCCGTGGCCAGCCGTCACGGTCAGTGCTCGGCGTCGTCAGACACCTCTTGCATCCAACGCCGGCCTATTGCTAAATGCCCTGCCAACGTCCCCGAAGAGAGAATAAATGTTTCTTTGTGAAGGGCAAGCCAACCACCGCGCACGCCCAGATATCAACATCCCTGCACGCGAGCAGTGAAGCCTGACGCTTTCATTTCTATGTCTATAGCGCTTCAATATTCCATAAATGTTGCGTTATTTTCGACTTTAGTAGCTTATTTTTCCTATAAAAACTGCCTCCATTACATGTCTTAACGTTGATAAAAATTTGGTCTTACAGATACCATATGCGACGTACCTTTAGAAGCGGTCGTCCCTGCTATTCACGACTCAGAAATGTGCATCCCCCTTTTTTTTTTTTTTGTCCTGGCGGTGTAAGTGATTGTTCATGTGAAACTTTCAGAGTACCACGTGCGCTGTTGCTATCCATGCAGGCCGACAGATTCGTGCAAAAATCATTTTTGGCACGGCGGCTCCTTTTTAACTACTTTCTGCACATTTAGCGCGGCTATAACCTTAATGTTGCTCACCGTACTCACCAATTAACGATGCAGCTCACAAAATCGATCGCACATGCTATTCAGGACTGAAAATGTGTCACTTTTTTATGATGATAATTGAAGCAACCCTGGCAGTGAAGCTTGTTGTCGTTTTTGCAAGACTTTGAGAGCATCAGGTACGGTGTTCATATCTATGTTGGCAATCCTTGCAATAGTCAGTTCTGGCACGACGACTTCCCTCGCAAGCAATCGCTGTTTAGGTTTGCGGAAGTTAAAGACTCCATGGGTTTAGCCGTGTTCTCCAGCCTCGAGCACAATGCCCTTCGTGCCAATACTTGGTGGAAACAAGCACCTGAACGCCTTACCATTGGTTTCCCTATGTCCAGCTTCAGTATTCGTTTTGCGCTGCGGAACATCTTTCAGCAGCTAGTTCCTCCACGTTCTTCGATCGCAGACATTTCATTGGCTACAGGTCGAGCTTCAAGTCGATACGAAGCTCACAAAGCTGTTGTGGAATTCCTTCTAGTTACAGAAACAGTAAGGTCAGCTTAGCGGCTAATACAACGTTTTTACTGTGACAGAATTTAATAGCTCTAAATCGGGTTTTCTGTGCCCGTCAATCTGCCCATCTGTCCTCTCCATTGGCACCGTTGTCGCCATGCTCCACCGTTGTTACCGCATTGTCGTCATTGTGGTGCTGTTGTTAGGCCACCCCTTATTATTCAGTTTCACCCTCATCATCTAAAAAGAACGAGCAAATCACTGAGCTTTCGTTATTGCCAGTTTGTACGTTGTTTTCAGCGGGGTTTCGTGCGCTACGCAGATTGTTGGAGCGGTGGCGTCTTTGTATGTATTTCGGAGGCCACAGCCGGCAATACTGTAGCCGAAGAAAATGGTGTTGTGCGCATCGCGAATAAGCTGTTCTTAAAAGATGACGGTGAGCGTGGTTACAACCTTCCACATTAAAGCTCGGTGACGGCTTCGTTGCAGCCCCGTTACCATGGGCTCATGCAGCATAGCTGGTGTGCGATGCACCAGTCGCTCGCCGCAGTCTTTCTCAGCGTTTCCTTCGCAGATACTCCTCTTCGCTGTTTTGAAAATCAGTCAACGTCGTCATGCCGCTCGCTGCTGTCACCACCATCGCTGGCGTGCCGTTGTTGTTGTCGTCGTCGTGTAGGTGTCATTGTGCATGCCGTCGTCATCGTAGCTGCATACAGTAAGAGTGCTGCACAGAATAGCAGACATTCTACACAAAGCTGGGCGTGCTTGTGGCACTCGATGTGGCAGTTGTTGTAGCAGCAAATGAGTTCACAGTCGCAGAAAGCTTTGAAGAGTAATGATTTGTGTGTGTGTGGCATTTAGCCAGGGGCAATGTGCTTTTGTTGCCTGTTGACTTTTGGCTCTTCTCATGTGAAGAAAGGGGGGAAAGGGTTAACTTGCTTTCTGTGGTAAAACATTCGGTTAAATTAAATTGAGCTCCAGATGTCAGAGACACGTTCTTTACCACTGCGTTGTTAAGGTAGAAAGTGGAATTTTATTAACAATCGTAAAATTATATTTTGCTTCATATTACTTTCTGTAATGTCTATCAATCCATTCTTTGACCAAGGGGAATCAGCGGTTTATGGAGTTCGGAGAGATGAGATTTGACTCACTTTTCTTTGTTTTAGAAAAGCACGCCCTACTGGAATTTCAAATTGAGAAATTGCACCAGCTAAATGACATGCAAATTCGAGAAATAATGTCTAAGGCTACACGAACTTGACGACTGCAGTTGCTGGAACTCTCGAACTGTTGCAAAACAGAACAGTGTGCAAAGCACAGAGAAATATACTTCGGCAGTTTGTGATCGTATAATAAATGTCGTTTATTGGCATTTATTGCGTTTATCATTTAATTCTTTCTGTACGAAGAAAAGCTAGTCTTGGTTCCTGCTCTATTTTTTAGTTGTACGTGTAATGAAAAGCATAATAAGATGTACAGCCTTCCGGAATTTTTAGCTATATCACTCGAGAACACTATAATATGATCCTACGTCGTCCTGAAGGGAACATCGCATTGGACGACTCTTGCACAGGAGAGTACTTAGTGCACTTGAGAGTACTTCTGCCGGTCTTGCTGATTATCGCCACCCAAAGGCGCTAAAATGACGCGTGATGGAGGCTCGCGCGATATAGGTAAAAAATGCGGGAGGCTGTACATGTTGAATGTATACAGTGGTTTTTTAGCACTAATTAACATAATGTTTATAATCACCAATGGCATGTAGCAGAATACCACTTCATGAGCTTGAGTACTCAAAGTGGTGGGCATTATCTGCTCGAGAAATCAAAATGAATAATTAACAAAAATATAGTTAATAACTTTTAAACTAATTGCTTTAGGGCGCTTGCTGCAATTTATAAATTGCAGCCAGCGAGACTTCGAACGAATTCTTCGTCTTCTTTCTGGGGTTTTACGTGCCAAAACCAGTTCTGATTATGAGGCACGCCGTAGGGGAGGGCTCCGGATTAATTTTGACCACCTGGGGTTCTTTAACGTGCACTACAACGCAAGCACACGGGCGTTTTTGCATTTCGCCTCCATCGAAATGCGGCCGCCGGGGCCGGGGATTCGATCTCGCGACCTCGTGCTCAGCAGCACAACGCCTTAGCTGACTGAGCCACCCCGGCGGGTGTTAGAACGAATTATAAGGATGACACCAGGTTTGAAATATGCGATCCCAAAGTGAGTGACAGAATTTATTGGCGTTGCAGGTACTGCTGTGCTTCAATACATAAATAGGCTTTTCGCAAAGAAGTGAGTGCAAGAACGGCGCTTTTTTACTGCAAGTTGGACGGCGCTTATCTCAAAAGTGCAGCTAATTTCAAAATTCGTTTCAAGGGGATGTGCCTTGGGAGCTCATTGGATTCAATCCTAGAATTACATCATGTGCCCTAAGGTTTAGTGCGAAAATTGGTTAGTCAAATTTTGTTAAATGTTATTTTTTTGTAAATTGTGCATATTTATTTCTTGAGCAAATAATGTCCGATGGCCCGACTGTTTGAGTAATTCAACCAAAAGGGTATACCAGGTGGTCAAAATTTAGCTTTACGGAATTTTTAAAAATCGCCTGTGGCAGGCAGCATAATTCTTATCGTTGTGCTGGGTTATTCGAAGAGGCGGACATTAGTAGCACGAGAAGTCTAAACACATATTTAACTAATTAACAAAAACTGGCTAATGAACTTCTTAGTTAATTACTTTACGCGACAGATTGCAATTTACGAATTGTAGCCGGTGAGCTTGCAATACACATCCACTTGAAATGAATTTCCAGGATGACACCAGTTTCGAGATATTATTTCTCAAATTGGGGGACGAAATACATGGGCGTTCCAGTAACTTTTGTGCTTCAATGTATAAAACAACATTTTGGTAAAAAAGTAAGTGGAACAACACTGCATTTTTACGGCGCATATCTCCAAACTGGTGTCATTCTGGAAATTCATTCCAAGTGGATACGTCTGACAAGCTCACCGTCTACAATTCGTAAATTGCACGATGTGTCGTAAAGTAATTAACTAAGAAGTTCATCAGTCAATTTTTGGTAATTAGTTGAATATGTGTTTACATTTATTGTGCTACTTATGTCCGCATCATCGAATAACCCAGCTCAATGATAAGAATTGTGCTACCTGCCACAGGCTATTTCTGAAAATTCTGTAAAACTTAAAAATGAACACCCTGTACATGTGCTAAATGCCACAAACAATTTTCAAAACTTCCTAGTCTGATTGCTCAAACTGTCCGGTCACTGACTGAATATCTGGTCGTTCATTGAAGAAGGTATTTTTGATCTTGTGAGCATCTAAATTAGCAGTAATAAAGCATCTACTTGTGAGTTTTCTGATTTTAAGGTGGAAACACATTATCGTGCTCGACTATCGTCTTTATACGACTCCCCTCTGCATGAGTGTGGTCTGATGTCTCTTCTCCATTCTCTCCCTTCTTTTAAATGCGTGTGCATTTCTAGGCTTACCCAACGAGAACACTGTCCATCAGTCCGTCTGTCCGCCCGTACGACCCATAAGACGGTCACTTTCAAGATATATATAGAACCCGCAGCGGTGAGTGACTTTACCTTCGTGCTCCTGTCGCTTCAAGGTGAACGAAGCTCAAAAACATGTCGTTTGTGCTGGCCGGATCAAGTGTCACAACACGGATAATGACACCGGGCTGCGTGGAGATGAGTAAGCGCCACAATGCTTGCGCATACTTCGAAAACTCCCAGAGGAGTTCCTGCGTGAATTTTTCTTTTCTCCTCTTCAATTGGGTGGGCGTGGTGCCAACCTCAGGAGAGAATTGCTAAACTGTTTTTCTTTCTCTTGCAAATCATTCATTCGCTTGTTGCATTCAACGTGCGGAGAGAGGTAGCTGATCCGTCCTATTCGTCCTTAATACATGTGCGATTTGAGGAAATGCACAATGCAATGGAAATCTCTCTATGCACTTGGCGCTGGCACTCTCGCCGTTGCGGTGGCAAACAACGTCACGTGAATTCGAATAGCTGTACTGCATAATCGGACATCTTTTTTGCGTGTGTGTGTGTGCTCACGGCGTCAAGATCGGTGCAATCATCCTTGTCAGATGAGATAGTAAAGACTGATAGAGAGAAAGACAGCTAATAAGGGGACACCATACCAATCAGGTGATTTTGTTTTCTACCAGTTAAAAGGCACCTGCGCATCGTTTTACCGGGCTTCTTCTCCCCGCAAGCCCAGAATGTGCCTCGCGCAAGGGTCATCGCGCGAGCGCTCTCGGCATTCAAGCAGAAGATTGAGCGTAAGGCAAACTATCCCGCTTGCTGCTCAAAACAATGAGCAGCTGTTCAATATCGTTGTTCTCATAGGTGCAGCAGCACGACATCATTGTTTCTGAGTAGCTGTACACCATGTCGATCCACTCCAATTACAAATTATCGAGCAGAGGTAAGCGCAAAAAAGCTGTACAGACAATAAAGGTATTCGCTTTTACCATGCACTTGCTCAGATAACTTCGAACTACACGGTGTGAGATGAAGCAGATTCCCATCCCCTCCGTAATAATGTTTCTCGGGCTCTCTTACTTTAAAATTTTCAGTTAAGTTCGGTTAAGGGAGCCTTCGTCCGTCAAGACTCTTCTTTGGTGGATCTGTAGCAGGTCGCATTCACATCTTCATGAAGTGCTTAATATGATTTACGCCTTACGCTTACGTTGCTCAGAACCCGCTTAATTCTCAGAACTTACGCTTACGTAGCTTAGGACTACAGATGTACCCGCCGTGGATGTTTGGCAACATCCACTTCCGTAAATGCGCCACACGTCTGTTAAAAGAGCTTTATTCCATCTGCAGGAGCAAATTATCGTTATAGGACGCTCCACCATATCATGACCACCAAGCATACAAGCGGATCTGTTAAAACGGAAAATGGACGCAGACCGCTTCGCAGCTCGCAGTAGCTACTTTATTCTTTCAGTTGGACCATGTGGTCTCGTCGACAGTTTTACAGCGTGTTGTTTTAACGGCTGCTTCCAGAAAATAATCGCTTTATCTGCCTGATATTTAGCACTTCTTCTGAACTCAAAGCTTGCGCTCCAACTATGTCGTGGTTTTAACACAACGAGTTCCTACGAAAGTCACTGACACTCGAGAAAGAACTTCACAGCAAATGCTCAACTTTACGCGGATTCTCTTCACATTGGTATTGTGCGAAATGACGATGCTGGCGCTCTCGCATACGAAACACTCTAACACCACCCAGAAGGCCAAGTATCAAAAATGGTCAAGCTATCAACAGTGGTCGAAGAAGGGATGTCATTCTGAAGCCAATGTTTCTACGACGAGTTTTGTATTCGTCGGCGTCCTGACGAAGACAAAACCCTTCATCAAAACATTGGCTCCAGAGTGACATCCCTTGTTCGAACACTTTTGGCCACTTCAGGTCTGCATGTGTCTGTGAATCACTGTCTTGTAAAGAATTTTACAAGACAGTAAATTGTAAATTCAGGCAGATGTCCGGGCCTACTATTATGCTGCTTTTGATTCCACCACTTCAGTCCCACCGACTACTGTATTGGATAAGAACTGCGTCTCGCTATAGCTACAGTGAAAGCATGTGAGACAGCTTAATTTTTCCTTCTACAACGGAGCAGGAGACACTCATTTTAGCGTGCCGGGGAGAGGGGAAACAGGCTTCTTGAGAGCCTACAGAATAAAAGCCGCTGTATCGACCCGCAATACATCATGCGTCAGCTAGGCCCGCACCGCCAGGCCTCTGCGCAAATCTATCTCATTCGTACAAAAAAAAAAAAAAAAAAAAAAAAAAAAAAACAAAAACATTAACCGTGCTCTCCGCACTAAAGGCATGTAATCCGAAAGGCTGTTTCTGCCGGCCAAATTTTTAGCTGGCTCGTACGAGCACTGACGTTTTGTAAGCTAGCGTCTAAGGCCAGGAACAGCCTTATCAGATGACTCGCCTATCTACACGAGCTTTGTGAGCATGAGTTTAATATCGACGGTCTCGCAAGCACGCTCCATCATAACGCGCTATAAAACAGAAAAAAGCGGCACTCGCCTGAGCTACCTAAAGATTTCACCAGCTGTACTTTTCCGGCGACAGTATTCTTTCCTTTCTCTGTTTTTCTCTCTTTGCCGAAGCCAATAATTCGTTCGTTCTTCGTTCTGGGGTTTTACGTGCCAAAACCAGTTCTGATTATGAGGCACGCCGTAGTGAAGGGCTCCGGATTAATTTTGACCACCTCGGGTTCTTTAACGTGCACTACAACGCAAGCACACGGGCGTTCTTGCATTTCGCCTCGATCGAAATGCGGCTGCCGCGGCCGGGATTCGATCCCGCGATCTCGTGCTCAGCAGTGCAACGCCTTAGCTAACTGAGCCACCGCGGCGGGTGCCGAAGCCAATAATTCCCCAAGATGTGTAGGTTTCTAGCATAACTGAACTATGTAAATATTTATGGAACCGTTATCAGTGAAGTTACCATCCGCCATCTGAGCGTCTGCTAAGATTTTCTCTCGGCCCCATAGCTCGGGAGGACGATAGCCCGAAAACGGTCGAGAAGGCGAATGTATTTATGATTCCCATGCTGTCTCTGAAAAAGAATTCCTTACTAGCACTTCTGACTTTGCTTTCGGTGGCCAGATGTATCTCAGAGCGGACAGAGGGATCAGAAAGCTAAACAGAGGCCTTCACACATACGTACGACGGAAATGCAACGTGTGGTGAAATTTGTTGCATTAACCGTTGAGCGTTGGCTGGCAAGCTCATGGGCTAACAAAATGAACCCTTTATGTAGCTCGAGACAACCCTCTACTGCTTTTAAATTAATTTGGTATTCAGGTTTCTTTGTTTCAATGTTTTTTTATGCTAGTTTGCTTTCCTGTGGTGCGATTACGTGATGAGGTGTCGGCCGCGCAATAATCACGATGGTTACATTAAATGGTGCTATTTGACATTTCAGATTGATTCATGGGCTATGCAAAAGACCCGCCATGTATGTTGGAGGCATCCATTTCAACTTAAATGCGCCACAAGTCCTTTAAAAGAGCTTTATTGCGTCAGCAGGAGCAAATTATCGTTATAGGACACTCCACCATATCATGACCGCCAAGCATACATACGAATCTGTTAAAATGGAAAATGGACGCAGACCGCTTCGCAGCTCGCGGTAGCTAGCTGCGGCAAAAAGAGAAAAAAAAAAGGGGGGGGGGGGGTGTAGAAGGAAGGGGGAGCTGTCCAGGTTTATTTCGACTCCCTGAGGTCCTTTACTTGCAGCCTAAGCACGGTACAGGAACGTTCTTACATTTCGCTTGAATTGAAATTCGGTCACCGCGTCCTGGTGCAATCGGCTTTTTAGTCACTCGTTTCACGGGCCGCGTTTTAGACGCCAATTTTAACGCGATCATTTCTTTACGTATAGGTCCTTTTTGCAAAGCTTTTAGAACGAATATAGGATTCAAGATATTCCCCGTTAATAGGACCCTGAACGGTTGGTTCAAAGTGCTGAAGAAGAAGAAGAACAAAAGAACCTGCACAGTAGAAGATATCAGGCCGCCATTACTTATGACACGAAGGGGCAGTGAGGCCTAGCTGCTGTTAAGAAGCTCGACAAGAAGGTTGACACCACTGTGGCTAACTTTACTCAAAGAAACTTTCTAACAAGCGTCAAACTTGCGCAGCGGTTGCTTATACGAGGCGAGAGAGTAAAACACCTCAATAAGGAAGCATAGTCTCATTGAAGATAGCATTTACTAAGCTGAAAACTACACTGGCGAAGACACCAGCGCAAATTAGTCAGCTTCGCGGTGGTAACGTCATCACTTGCCACTGTAATTCCGTGGACTCGATGAACCTTGAAGGTTAAAATAGAATATTCACTATGAAAATATTAGTATGACTTCGAAGTTCAAAAACTTAGAAAGTTTGTGCACGAGCCGACTGGGGGAAGTCAGAGGCAGAATTCAAAAAGCTTTTCTTTCGCAAGTGTTCTTTGCCATTGGCCGGTTTCCTTCGCTGATGCTATATCTAACATCCAGCTGATAATATTTCCAGCATTAGCGAAGGCGGTCGGCCAATAGCAAAGAGCACTGATAACGAACGAAACGCTTCGTGAATTCAGCCTGAGAGTCCGCCGTAATGGATCACAATCTTCCAGTTGGTTCGATATCACTAAATTACAGGTTTCCAAAACAATAACCAAATCGGTATTCACCACCTTTCCAGACCGTAACTTCTGAAGCAATTATAAAAAAAGGAAGCATAAATCAATAAAGCGAGCTGCACAGCCCGTTCGGCTGCATCCAACACAGTGTAACGGAGCCTCGTAGCATATCTCAACACAAAGGTACGCCAACACTGCCTCAGAGAATGTACACAACAACAGAGCTCGGACTCCCTCTCTCTTTCCCTTCCAAAGCGTACGCACGAGCCAACAAGCGCGCCCGCGGCACAATGCAAGCACACCGGAAGTATAGCCCCACACGCCGGCGCCACACGTGCCGCGTCCACATAGCGGTACACGGCAGCAGCCAGGAGTGAGCAGTGCCCTTTGACCTGCCCAAAGACGCACAAATGTACAGTGGCAACGAGCAGGAGTCAGGAGTGAACACCGCGAACGGCTCCGGCGGACCAATGAAGCGCGACGACGGCGTGCTTGCATCGGCAGCGTAATGAATGGGACGCTCCCGTGGTACCGGCTGGGCCGGCACGCGTACGACGCCACGCGATGGAAGCAAGCCACCGCCACAGAGTAGAGCGAGATGCGCCACGAGCCACACCAGACAACGCCCTCCTCGCCGTTCTGTTTTGACTCGCCTGGCCGCTGCTTTTATTTGTTTCACGTTTATTCGGCTTTGGCACTCTCTCGGCTCAACCCTCCTCCCACCTCCTCTGCCTGTTATTTTTTATTTCACTGGCGCCTACCGGCTCCTGTTCGCACTCCCCCCATCCCCTGCTGTCGCCTACGCTCCAGTGACCCTGTCACCCATCTGCCGCCGCTTCACGTCTGCTGCGTACCTGCCAGGTGAGGGGTTCGTTTTAAACCGACCGCTCCACCCCCCCCTCCCCCCTTTTTTTTTTTCTCTGCAAGCCAAACCCTGACCCCTGTCCTCCAGAACGGCGTACACACCGCCTCCCTCCCTCCCGCACCTCGTACAACGCGTTTTTTTTTTTTTCTCGTCTCTTCTGTTTTCTTGCTCGTCGTTAGCTCTCATCTTGGCTGCCCCCCCCCCCCCCCCCCCCCCCCATCGTCTCTACAAGCATTATACGATAATCTTCCCCTTCTGCTGACCTATCTTCCTCAGGCATTGCATCTATCTCCCTCTCTTACCTTTTTGCTGTCACCCTTTGCAACAAACAGTCTGTAATTCCATCACGCGCGAATGAATTTATTTCAGCTTGCGTGACACTCAGAGAGAAAGCGTCATGCTCCTTCTGCTTCTCGTTTGATAAGCATGTCTCACCTTAAGCCGCGAACAAATTTGCTGAGTTATTTTTTCGAAGAGCAATTTATTACTTGGCCCATCTTCCTGTGCCTGGATACCTCAAAAATTATGTGTGGTGCTGGAGTATTGCACCTTTCAACTAGCAATAGGTGCAAATTGGGATGTGTTGTTCCTTTGTATCATTAAACTGTCGTTGTCATGGGGTACCTGATTCGATCAGTTTTTCTTTGATCATGTTGGTACCGGCGTTAGATGTATCAAATAACGAGAATAGGCCTTTTGTTAAATAGGCCCCATGGAACATTTGAAATTCACCTTGGTAAAAATTGGCAATATTTGATATTCAATTCCATTTTCGAACGTCATTTTTCTCAAATATTCATTGTTCACTGAAATGCTCCACTCGATTTAAAATATTTGCTATTCGAACTACCCTGTTTTATAGACGTCCGCGTTAAGAAGCCTGCGCTAATGTATTGGTGCATCTGACAAAGGAAGGTTTAATGTCCCACCGAAAGCAAGGAAGAGGGAAAAATGTACGTTGAAAGGAATTTGTTGACCATGCAACATGGATTACGTGCGTCGCAGATGTCGAAAATACTGAGGTTACGCAACGCAGAGGAAGGCCACAGTGAAGTTTTGATTACGCCGGCATCGGCCAGATGACATGCCTCCTCGACATGCGTCTCCGTGAATATCACTTGAAGAATCTCATGTTATAACCCTCCCCTGAAGGAGGATTTATTTTCCGCGTGGTGTTCTTCCTCCGCGAGTCGAAACGCTGCGTTTTAAACTGATGTTCCTGCGCCCATTGGGAACGAGTGAATGACGTGCACTCCGAACCACGGAGCCATTTCCATTATGAGTCGCTAGCAGTGTGGTCACTGCTGCGCGGGAACTTGAAAATTTTTGAACTTGAAAATGGTCTGAATGATGACCAGAGACGAATGATAACGAAACACCGTGCCATCTAACCCTTCCGCAAACTACAATTAAACTGCGATATTCCGTCACGGCAGTAGTCAACTGATTTATGTTGATGATGTCGTACTGCGGAACTATATGTGTTGGTTTAGAAACAGCGCCTTCTTCCAAACAATGTGCATATTGTTTCTCGAAACCTCCTACGGCAGAATAAGGACGAATGGTAATTTCTGCTCCACAAAAATAATGATGTGCACAGACGAACGAATAGGGTGAATGCTTACCAATCCAACTACCCTCACGTAATAATTGCTGTTACTCCCGGCAATGGCCCAGGCTTTTTGTTATGTGGTACAGCGGATATTGTTGACACAGTGAGGCATGGATACCGGCTATAACTTCTAAATCTCCAGGGAAAGCCTTGTTGTCATTCAAAGGTCATAGCTCTTACAGCGTGTGATCGCCATGTGAGCGTGCACCAACGAAAATGGCTTTCCTGTAATAGAGTTTCCAGTTGTCGGAATTCGTCGCATGACCACAAGGACGCTGCAATGCTATGGTGGCACTGAAGGTTCTTATAATGCATCCCCTTATGCACCGACGTCAAGGTTCTCGCAGTATACTTGTTCGTGCAGGACCTCCGTAACTATACCTAGCGGAGCTTGGGAAAGATTTCGCGTATAATTATAACAGCCTGAAATAAAATAACGCTTGTGTGTCGAAGTACTAAAATACATTGGAAAGGACAATCAAATAAATAGATTTAGTAAAGATACTTCGGGACAGCAACAACACCCGGAACAACCTTATATAGTATATTTGAAGCAATCTGAAAAGAGCAAGTTCGAAGCAACTGTACTGAGATTTTTTTTTTTTTTTACTGAACGCTACGCAGGCACTGATGAACCGCATTAGCTTAAAAGGCTCTAAAGTGCTTTAGTACAGCCGCCGCAGTGAGTCCCGTCTTGTTCATTTCTTCTGTTCCTTTCCTCACAACACGAAAACGCTGTTTGTGATGGTCCTTCAGCTGGCGCAGGCAAAAGAAGCGGTAATCCGCTGAGGAAAACTCGACCACCGTTACAACGGTGGTAAACCGCGCAAACACCGTATTACCGGCCGTCGACCTCCGTGTCCATCCTGTCAGCTAGTAACAAACCTCTGAAGGTAGTGCAGAATTCCCCGCTAAATAAGATGCTATACAAGAGTGGCTCTAAAAAGATTACATAAACCTACGCTCTCAAGTTCGCAGCTTCAGCCACAGAGTTACGAGGATAAAAGCATATAAAGAAATCAGTCAAGAAAAAAGCAAAAGAAATACATGGAGCTTTATTCTTCTAAACTTTGAACAAAGTTAAACAAGCAATTTTCGTAAACAAATATGTTGAAAACAGCGATGATTATAGCAGATATTGAATAATAAAAACCTAACTGTTGAATTCCTGAACATACGGCAAAAAAAATCACAACTTCGTCTTCATTTTCAGTGCAGGAGTTTGCATTCACAGTTTATTTTTTGGTAAGCATCCATGGGCCATGTTTCAGAAGGCAACGCACTCCTTTAATATGGGTATCTGATTGCCAAGCTGGAAGCCGCTACCTTCATACCTTAAAGTGTGTATCTTACATCACTCGTTGAGTTCTATGTGGATAGAGCAACGACCGGAGTGCAGTTCCTCAAGCTGTGAAACTTAAGTCTGTTTTCTGTCATAGGAGAACGCGCGATTTATTTGAAGCGAAACGATGGAAGCAGAACCTGATCTTTCGATGCTCCTAAAGCAAGGTAAAACCAAAGAAATTTAAGTAAAATAAAATGAATGGCTTGGCAAAATATATCGCCACAAGAGAAGACCAGCGATTGATTGACTTCGTCACCCTCTCTGGCTGCCTGCCAGTGGAATTGTACTTGCCGTCTCTTATGACTCAACGAACCGACTGTCGCCCACGGCTTTATCGCGAGCTCGTTATGGAGACCGACTGTGATAATATTATCTGCTCTGTCGGTGTATCTGCCTGACGATTACCCCGTCACTTTCGACTGCGCAGAATAGCGCCCTGTTGCCGATTACGTTGTGCTACCGATCGCAATAAATAAATTTACGCACTCAGCCGAGGTGTCTAAAGATTATCACGTCACTATATTCCTACTACGCAATACAGTGCGCTCTCGTTACTAAAAACATTTTTTTAAATCATTCCCGAAGTCTGTGCCTTTCCACATGTATCGATGTTTGTGACTTTTCATTTTTATTTCGTCTAGACTGTCGAGAATGTTGCGTACGTCGCCGCTGTCTTGTCGACAGTGCTGTAAATTGCAATGTGTCGTTTTTTTTATTATTATGGGGTTTTGCTTGCCAAAACCACGATCTGATTATGAGGCACGCCGTAGTGGGGGACTCCGGAAATTTGGACCACCTGAGGTTCTTTAACGTGCACCTAAATCTAAGTACACGGGTGTTTTCGCATTTCGCCCCCATGGAAATGCGGCCGCCGTGGCCGGGATTCGATCCCGCGACCTCTTGCTTAGCAGCAATGTGTCGGTAATACGGAACGAACTCCATAAAAGCTGGACGGTTTTTTTTTTTGTTTTTTTTTTTCATAGCGGAGCTGTTTAAGCCGGTCGTAATGTGTGGCGCGAGCCGCAAGACCTCGCCGAGCTATGACGTCACTGCGTTGCCTAGCAACCCCATAATAGCTGTGCGATAGCTTCGCAAGACTCCACGCCTAGACACTGCTCGAAGCGCGTCTGCTCCGCTTGCCATAAACGTTCCGTGTAGCAGGTGTGAAGGCGGAGTTGCTAGTGTGCGGGCGGTAGTAGCAGCCATGGGGAGACCGAGGAAGAACCGCACTCCCGAGGAAGGGGCCGCTTTCCGGGAATCACGCCGCTTGGCCAAACAAGAATACAATCGCCGGCGTCGAGCTGATCCTGCACAGAGAGCCGAGGGAGCCTTAGCCAAACGACGGCGCAGAGTCGAAGATCGCGAATACGCCGATCTAGAAAGGGAACGATGGCGGATCGGTATGCGGAACATGCGCGAAAACCCAGACTACAGAGAAGCCGGGGCATCACGACGCCGAGTTCGTAAGTCCATGGGAGGAGCGTACGGCCGTTTCGAGCACCAAAAACCTAGCAATACCTAGCAAAAACTTAGTAAACTACAAGAACTACATGATCGTCGCTCCGCTGTTCTTAAGCCTTGTGCGTCTTAGGGCAAGCTTTTTCAATTTTTTTTGCCGCGGAACACACCGATGTTAAAGATCACGATCAACTCGGGAGACCCGTTGCCGGACGCGACCAACGACAACTGAAAGCAGCCTTGCAGCTTTGTATGCAGCCCGCTTACACACACACAGGGCATGTACATTCCAAAGCCAAACACGTGCTTGCTAGAGAACGTTTGGTGGCATGAAAGTGTGTCCAGCCTCCACTTCGCACACATGACATCATTCGAAGCAAGCCTGTTGGACGAGATGCGTATGTATATGAAATCGTTATCTACGAACGAACGAACACTTCGTTAGCAGATGCGTGCATCTCGGCAGCAATGGAGAGCTTTAGATTAGGTTTCCTAAGCGCTAGGGGGCGCAAAGCGCCGCGCGTAGAAACGAACGCGAAGCGAGCACCAAAGAGAGCGAGGGCCCTCAGTGGAGTTTGCCTCTACTAACGCTACCGTGTGTGTGGTTTGGGTGCTCTCTTCTAAAACTCTCTAACAACGGCGCCACCGATAGTATGACGAGACGATGCCGGTTTGAATTCTGTGATTTGGCGTATTTCACTCGGTGCGTTTCTGGCCCATCCGTTCTCTGGACCAGCTGCCTCTGTTGCGCCATATCGTTGCGAAGCCATGGAGCCCTGAGGTATACTCAAACCTTGGCCGGGAAATGCGAGATTGGACCGCCGACTCTGAGCCATTGAGATCGGCCAACTGGGTCGTTCATTTTAGTTCTTCATAGAAGAATGAGAAAAAGCGAGCTGTACAGAACGGCGACACGAGGCAGCGCTGGTTTCTTCTTGTTGTGGCCTCAAATCATGGCTCATACCCTCAAACAAGATTGGCTGCACCGGATGTGATGAAAAGTAGATACAGTAAGAAAAATGAAAAAGAAAATGAAAAAGCTAAAATTGCGTAAGTTATTTATACCGCTGTCTTTTTATCTGCATCGTTCCTTTTGCTTCGCTTTCTTTTTACGATAACCTTCCTCAATGCGTTGCACGACGTGAGGAGGCTGCCTCGCCAACATTTCTGTGGGTCACTTCTGACATGTTTAATGTACCCAGCAAGAACACATCGCTCCCACGCATCAATATTTGTGCAGGTCTTTGAGCTGTTCAATCCAACTGAACTTGGGGCATATTTGTTGTCGTTGAATCAACAAAACTCAGCCTCGCTGTCATCATAGATCATTGGTTTGTGTTATTGCTGCTGCGAAATCATCGCACAGAGATATACTACAGAGAATATATATATATATATATATATATATATATATATATATAAAAGTATTTGTCCATCACAGCTTTTGTTTATTATCCTCTGCTTGCACCGCTCCGCTGAACTACTATTTGCTCTTTTGTTCTCATCTTGAAATGTTTGATCACTGAAATTAATTTGCTAGCTTCTATTTTTAATTTTATTTTCTGGTTTTTGCGAACAAGTTCTTGACAAGAATCAAAGTGCGCGCTTTCAAAAGCAGGAAAAACTCGTTTTGGAATATGCATGCCACAGTGGCTGCCAAAACCCAAAGCCTGTGAACTCCAAATCCGGATGATGAAATTTCGAATCCCAAATTCACTAGTGAACTAGAACACTAGTGAAATTCACTAAGGGGGGGAGGTGAAGGTCCTGCTCCCCTCACCCCCAAGAAAATGCGCTGTAATAGATGCACTTTCGCTTCTCGCATACAGGCTATTAACTCTGAAAAGACAAAAACTAAATCTATAAAGCCATATGCAAGCCGCCCTATTTTTTTTTATTTTTATTTTTTGCCACAATACAGTGAACTGCAATGCGCCGTCAGGATCGAAGATGTAGTGACGACTGAACTGCTTCCCGACGCTGTCTTAGGGCAGTGAGCACCCGGCATTCATACATATTCTAAATGTGAATCGGCATCAATACGTGGCATACAGTCGTGGGCAGCGCACCGAAGGAACGCTGGACAATGACGTAAGTTTTTCACCTCCCAAATGGTGTCAAATGTATAGCGCGCCTCACGTCCTTTGAATGCGCCGTGAATTTAAATTTTCTATTTTGGTCAGTCGGGTCCCACAAAAATGATCTAGCCTGCAGTCAATCCAGAAATGCGAAATAGGTGACTCGGAAGCTGCCTACACTCAGTAGCAATTTTCCTGTACTTTTTTCGAAGCTGGGTATCCCTTGGGAGTCAATCGTTATTAAGTCATTCTCATTATTGCCGCTGCACAGAAGTGCCGACACGCGATGGCTTTTTTTCCCTTAGTCCGTGAATATAATGCGCGCATCCCAATTACGACTCAGCTATGCCGCTTCACTGTGCCTCCCATTTGGGAATCAAAAAGCGTGAGTCAGTGGTCGCTCGGTGTAACGGGTGGTGCCGACGAACAGAAAGGGGAAGGCTACGACCATGGATTCAGTCGGGGCAGTGCCCGTTAAATCCAAAGTCGAAGCTGCAGCCAGTAGGCGGAACGGCTGCGGTGACACCTGGCAGGCGCCAATACACCTCGACAGCATCGGCGTGCCCGCCCGCGGCAGTCTGCTCTGCTTCCCTCATTCTCGACTCGCGCATCCCTTCATAACCCACTCGGGCCTCTACCTCTAACGGCCCTTTTCAGTATGTATGATTGTAAACCGGTCTAAAGGTTTCTGTAGTTTTACCTTTGGTCGTTCTTTTTTTTTTATCGGTTGATGGAGGGTGGTGGGTGGTTGAAGTATTCTGTATAAAAACCCAGTGTTTGAGACAGTAAAGTAATTGTCCGCCACTGTTTTTTTTTTTCAAACGATCATATTGCTTGCAACTGCACTAAAAAGAAACATGTCAATTCAGTAACCTCATCATGTGTCCTATTATTGGTTTGGAGCATACAACTAACGTAAACTCTTGACAATCCAAAGACCAGCCAACATAAATTACTTACTGCGCCTGCACGCAAACCGTTCTTGATCTTTCAAGGCGTAGTGCTTTCATTTTCACTTTGTCACCAATCCGAAGAACAGCTTGTCCATTTGCTCACTTCAGCGGCTGTAGCTCGCCAACTAACGGTCAGTCTGTCAGAGCGAAATGCGGCAAATGGCAGTTTGTTGTCTAAACCTGCCGCTACATGCGTTCAGTAGCCGCAGCGCGCTCCCTCTGCCGGTTGGCGCGCTATTTCATAAGTTCATTTTCTTTTTGAACACACCTCGTATGTATGTATGTATGTATGTATGTATGTATGTATGTATGTATGTATGTATGTATGTATGTATGTATGTATGTATGTGTGTGTGTGTGTGTGTGTGTGTGTGTGTGTATGTATGTATGTATGTATGTATGTGTGTATGTATGTATGTATGTATGTATGTATGTATGTATGTATGTATGTATGTATGTATGTATGTATGTACGTATGTATGTATGTATGTATGTATGTATGTATGTAGTGAAGGAAACAGCTCAAACAACAACTTCTTCGGTGTCCTTGTAAGCTATTCATTGGCAATGCGGGAAAATTCTGCAGAAGCCATAGTTATTCTACACTAATGGGGCATGCGATATGTCGCGAAGACCTCTCCCCACCTCGGCCTTTTGGAGAGCGAGGGTGAGCGCGCGTTGTGTGAGGAAGACCGCCGCCGGAGTATATAGAGGATGTTGGAGAGCCTCCAGTTGCAGTGCTGAAGCGTTGGACAGGACATTGGAGCGGTGCTGATTGGTTCGAACGCCACGCCGTCGCTGCTCGGAAAGCTGCCTCACGCCCCAAGAACATTCGATCCTACGCAGGCGCTGCAACAGCGTAGGAAGCGGTGCGATGTAATAGCCGACGCTGACCGACGCTGATGTCAGCGACCAACGCCGACATGTGGCCTATGCGGCGAGCCCTCGTCACGCGGCCGAGACTCCCGAGCAGAAGGTGGCGGCCCATTTTGTGCATAAGTAAACATATACCTCCAAATACCGCCATGTGAGCATCTGAGAATTCTTATGTCTTGGGAGGGCGTCATGCGCGTAGCCGAGTGGCACAATGCTTCCGCATACACCTCATTCATGTAGCACGAGGAGCTCCAGATTTAAAAAAAAATATCTTTTCTAAATACACATTTCTGCAGTGCGCAAGTAAAACAACTCTTCCTGACAAGCACGAAACCGTCGAAGCGCTGCTATGGTGCGTGATGCTGCAACGTGCTATGGCCCTTAACGCTCATATTTTGCTGAGCTCACGACGCCGCGATCATTCTCACAAACTCTCCAAGTAGCCCATGTCCCTTTAATATGAATCTGTACCGCTCACACTTGCCGGTGCGAAGAGTCACGGGTACCACATGTTAGAATGTATATGGCACGGGAGCAAATTATTTGTATTTGGGCCGCTCCATTATCAGCAGAATTCAAGACCTACAATTAACCGTTATTTGGATGGACGCCGACATTATACGTCAAACTCAAAATGTCTCCTGGAAAGAAATATCGAAAGCAAGGCTTATTTTTTACTTGAATACACATTAGCGTGTTTATTTCAGTGCGATAATCACTGTTTCTCCAGGGACTGACTGCATAAAGGCTCCACGGCGAGTCACTATAGGCGATTAAACCGTTTCTCGTTAATAATACCGTATGCCGGCGGAAAGTTAAACTCGTGACAAGTTTTTTTCTTGGAACCTAAAGCAATCACACTTTACCACTATGGTGAACTGTATAATGAAAATTATATATGAGTGCCCGCCCTGTCGCACCATGCAAGCTTCTCTTGAGCTTCTCTCGTTGAGTGCCCACGGCATTACCAGCAGCGAGAGATCTTTCGCAGTCGTCTGAACTCTTCTGGTAGGATCCTTTTCTGTGTTCAGAAAGTTATTGGACCATTGTCATGGCCCAACAAACAGAGATTAGCTTAGAACCGAGATTAGACAGTGTTTTATGTGTATGTTTAATTTCCTCTGTGCTCCCATGAGCTGTTTTTGCTTATGTTGTTATTGTAGTCTTATAACTTATTTTTCCTTATTTATTCTTTGATCCACGGCCTTGCTCTGTAAGAGTTATGCTATTCTGTTATTGACTTTTGAAAGTGTTTTGTATATTCATTATCCTATTTTCTTTCCTATTTCTATGAGTCTTGGATAGCCCGCACTTACTGTAGCTACACTTCCCATATTTCGTATTTAATAAAGAAGAAAGAAGACGACCGAAGAAGTAACCATCTATAAGAAGGAACAAAAAAAAATAAAGGCTAACGAATGAGGGAATAAGTAGAAGTAATCATAAATACAGCTTACTAACTACAATGACAGCTAAAAGTACCACGATCAGTTGCCTAACCGAACTTCGAATGAAACGCGGTGACCGTGTCAACCAGAAGCCTTCCTAGCCGCCAAAAAAGAAAAAAAGATGAAAACAAAAATCACGAGAATATCGCACTGATTCTTTTGTTAGTCATTCACATCATCATTCTTTGAGATTTGTTATCTTGCTCTTTCTTTCCTCTTTCCTCCCCTTTTTGCTATCATCCATTTCTATGTTTCTGTTTCCTCCTTTCTGAAGAGTAGGCATGCGTACTGCCCCTTCCGGTGGCAGTTGCCAGCCTGCTCCTCGCTTTCCCTTTCCTGTCAAGTGTATATATGTTTTCAAATAAATAAATGAATGAATAAAAAATAATAATAATAATAGCCAAGTATCTCAGCCATCCTTCGCGAGGAGCAAATATTTACCGAAGACCTTTGTGCAGCTTCGATGGTAGGCACGACTAAAAGAGGAAAAGAAGGAATTGTCAGACGAGTTAACAGCGCCTTAGTCAAATAAATGCTTTGGAGACGTAAAAATGATCGTCGTGCTATTTGCTTTCAGAGGTCTGCGGGGATTTCGGGGAAACCGAGCGCCCCTTTATTTTATGAACTATTAGCGTAGCGGCATTACAATTGACTAATGAGGTAGCTTGCTTTTTCTGTGTACTTCTGTTTTTCCCCTTCCCCAAAGATAAATCACAGAGCTGTAGAAATCCTTTTTCAGATGGTTTAAGAATAATACTAAATCTTGGCGAATAAACATCAGGGATATTTTGTGATGTCGCCTTTTCCCTGCCAGAACTAGCATCTAATCCCCCCTTTTTTTTTTCGTGTTCTGCTGATTCGCAACGAGGTTCGCAACGATGGTCAAACGAAGCACGACGAAACCTAAGTGGCACTTTCATGCGTATTTCTTTTTATTCTGTTAGAACTAATGGAAGAAATGATCACGATTTGCGTTGTTCTGCTAAGATATTTTTTACGCTTGCACAATTCTGGTGCTCGTCGAGCACAAAAGCTTAGCTTAATACTATGCGTTTTTTAATGGTAATTGTACTTGCACTCCTGCTGCCTACATTAGTGCCGGTTTTCGTAAAACACACACTCAGCAAGAAAGAAAAGAGAGGGAAAGGGGCGCGAAAGCTTACAGCCGTCTGCGCCTGCAGTGCTATTACAAAGTAATCAAGGGTGCCCGTAAAGCACTTCATTGGTGGTTCAAGCATACAACCTTTTCATGCGCTTAGAAGTGTCGAAAGATGACCCGAGCCGGATAAAATAAATGTTTAAAGCATAAAACAATTAAAAAGTGCATGAATTGCCTGAGGTGCCAGCCCTTGGAGGAAGGCCGGGGAGGTCACTGTCCGAACTCTGCATTCACTCGGAGTGTTCTCGGGCCACATAAAAACTATATAGTAATGAACTTGCAGCGAAATATGTCAGGCTCAGAAAACTAGTGGTGAGAGTTCAAGTTGGACCTTCTTCTTAAAGACATCAGCCATGCAGCAGCATTCTAGGCCCCCCCCCCCCCCCCCCCCCCCCTAGCACTTCCAATCCAGACATGTGACGGACAATGTAAAGTTTAACTACGAGCATAGCGCGTACTGCCATAGATGATTGAGTAATTTCTAGTCCTGCCTTTGTATATTGCATTGCTTCGCATTCCCCTTTCTGTCTAATGTAATTTTAGTTCGCACGCGTCTTCGTGAGCGCACGCTTAGAGGAAGGTGGTGGTGGTGGTGAAACTTTATTTGCGAAAAGGGTCCTAAAGGACACCAGACTGTTCGTCAAGGTGTAGAGGGCACCTCCCACGTCGGGACGGGAGCCCTAGGCTCTCCGCCACTTCGCGGACCTTCTGGACGGAAGGTAAATTTTTATTTATTATGCATGAATAACATAATTACAGCTCCGAAATGGCCTCCCGACACTTTGCGCTTATTTTCCAAAGGTCAAGATGACAATTATGTTTGGTGAAAGGAAATATTCAAAGTACCTACTGAATATTCTACGCACGCTGCGCCGTCAAGTGGTGACGGTCAACCACGGAGTACTTGCGCTGCACCGTCGCTACCAAGGAATTGGGGGATTGAGAAAGCACCTCGAAAGTTAACGCTGAGTGACGCTATACCTTACACAGGACATCAAGAGGCTGCCAACGAGACCTGCGTTCTGCTTGGCAGCCGATTCCACAACTCGACAGCTGACGGGAAAAAATGAATGTTTAAAAGTGTTAAATTCAGAAATGAATGACCCAATGCATTTCTCGTGATTATTTTGGCTCGAATAACGGAAGCAGGGCTTTAGGTAATCATTTCTGGTTATATTAATATAACCGTAATACAATCAGTAAGCAAAACTTCGTGGAAGCTATGCTGTGCCGTGTAGCCAATGTGTGGATACCGGGTTGAGTACCCATTGCAGTCACACTGTTTTACCGGGAGTATTTAAAGTACGCAAACCTTAATGCAAGTTCTGTACCTTTTTTTACTGATCAATTAAGTATTTTTGATGAGCGATGCACATAATGCGAGTATATTCAAGGTCAGGTTTTACAAGTGTCTTGTAGGCAGTTAATTTAACACGGGATGGGGGTCTACTTAGCTTCCTACGCAGGAAACCAAGTTGTTTGAGAGCTGTTGAACATGCTGCTTCAAAATGTACTATCGACCAAAAAAGTTTATGAACCAAGGGATCTGACAAAAAGCTGAATATTTCCGCAGCCTCAAAACACACCCTGAACCGCCGCGGTGGCTTAGTCAGCTAAGGCGTTGCGCTGCTGAGCACGAGGTCACGGGATCGGATCCCGGCCCCGGCGGCCGCATTTCGATGGAGACAAAATGTAAAAATGCCCGTGTGCTTCCGTTGTAGTGCACGTTAAAGAACCCCAGGTGGTCAAAATTAATCTGGAGCCCTCCACTATGACGTGCCTCATAATCAGAATTGTTTTTGGCACGTAAAACCCCAGAATCAATCAAAACGCTGCCTGGGATTCCCATTTCCGGCGTCTACTGGTATATGCGAGCATTGTGATGTATGGTTTTACTGGCTACATTGAAAAGCTGCTCGGATATTTGGCGTTTTCTCAGATACCGTGGTTCATAAACTTTTTTGGCCGATATAGTACGTCCCACTTTAGTTTGTTAACGTCGCCCTTAAGCATTCACCAGCGTTCATTTTATTGATATAAGCGCGCATTATATAGTGTATTTAAACTGTAAAGATGATTCTTTACGTATTCTGGTCGTAGACATCGTTTTGCTAACAATTATTCCCATTTCGTAAGCTTTAAACCAAAAAGTGATATTATGAAGGCAAAATTTCAGCCTTAATCGATCATCCACAGAACGTACAGCAATACAAATGACGCAATCATTGGCAGAAAGCAGGAATATCAGGAGTTTTGTGCACGAAACTTTCAGACGCTTTGAACATTTAGGCTTAATACAGACGCTCCAACTTAAAATGGCACACCACAACCTTTATACTGCTACTCCTAAAACTCAAAAATTCTTAAATCCCATGACTACGAAAGCACTGACGTGGACCAGTGTGTTCCTCAAATTATTGACTGAGTACCATGGCGAAAAAAATGAGACAATTGCCGGAGTCAAACCTGTGAGTTAACGCTCGCTTTTCGGGAAGCATCTGCTTTTTTTTTCTTATATTATGTGACAACACTAATGTGACAATACAATTAAACCAAGCGGGGAGCCAGATTGTTCGCCTCGGCGAAAGTGTATAATGTCGTTCTGCTTCGCGCAAAGCTGCACTGACATGTAAACGTTAAAAATGGCGCCGAATGTGTCAGAACCGATGCTAATTGTCACTATGAAAAATTACTCAGTGTACGATAAAAGTAACAGCCTCTACAAAGACACGTTCCACGAGAGTGAGATTTGCATGAAGAATTCCGAGGAGCTGAGTACCAGCAGAAGGTGCCACTGCAAAGCGTTGTCGTGTCCCAACTTGTCGCTTTTGCAGAGCCGGATATATTCATCACCGCCGCATCCGGGGCGTTCCTTCTTCAGCTGCTCGTTGTGCATCTCCAGAAAAGAAAAAGGTTAAATGGATTAAAGATATTTATTCCATTTTCTCGTTAAAAACCAGCGTGGGCAAACTTGCACGCAATCTCACCATAGAATCACTCATTTTGATCACCAATGGATCAATGCATAACATAACATAAACATATACTGCTTGAAATGGTGTGGTGAGGCGTGCCACCAGGTGGACAAATGTGCTCACAGTAGGTAGATTTGGCGAAAGTGGCGGCGGCAAAACAAATGTGAACATCCTGGACATGTGCGGAAAAGAATTACCGCTAGCTTTGGAGTTCTCACTCTTTTTTCGCTTCACAAGTCAGAATAAGTGCATACGTGATGTGTGGTATTAGGTTCATAAAATTTCTTCTCTCTTTGTTCAAGTCTGATGCCCTAAGAAACTGCAGCAGTGCCCTCGTCGCCCTCCGCTGCGATGGCTTGTGATCTCGGCATTCTAAAATAAGTTCCTCTGTTAGAGGTCTTTGGTCAAAACGCGCTATCGCGTGTACGAGCGATCGTCTCTGTAAATTGTAGCGAAGACAGTCACAGAGAAGGTGCTGAAGAGTCTCCTCGCTACCACAGTCATCACACGAGGCGTCGTCGGCCCATCCGATTCGGAATGCAAAAGACTTAGTAAAGGCCACTCCTAGCCAAGCGGCTGTAGCCCGGACAGATGTTTATAGTGCTGCAAGTGCTACTGCGCTGTGCCACCTGTGACCGATTGTGATTGTGTATCTGTGCTCCCTTTCTTTCTCTATCTCTACTTTCCTGTCACTTTACCTCCCCCTCCCCTCTCTCCCCAGCGTAGGGTAGCAAACCGGATCTCCCCATCTGGTTAACCTCCCTGGCTTTCCCCTTTCTTCTGTCTCGCTCTTCTTTTTCTCTTTGTTCTTTATTATTTTTATATATAGCACTACTACTTCAGCATTTTCGAAATATTGCATTTAGGTGCTTGTTTCCATCTAGTGGCTGCTACACGTGCTAGTTGCGATTTCCAGAATTTGTGCTCAGGTTCTTTGCAGTGCGCTAATATCTTCGTCCATATTCGCTCACGGTCAATTAGCAAATATTTGACGCAGTAATGCACGTCGCGGAGTGGTGGAGAAGACGTGCACAAGTGTAGTGTTAAAAAGCACTTGAATGCAGTAAAAGCGCAGACAAGTGCCTCTGTGCATGTTTGACTGGTTCAACTCAACGAATAATACCAACATACGTGGCAACATATCTCTGGTTTTCCTTTAGAAAGTCTGCTAACTTTCTTGATGGTCCTTATTTGGCAGAAAGGCAGGTGATGCCTCAAATATGTTCATGACGGGTATTTCAACGTGCACGAAAGAACACGTCGGAAAATAACTGTAAAGTCTCAAAGAAGAAATGAAGAGCTCTACAGTTGCATAGAGTGCCACTTCAATGCTTTTTTGAACTATCTGCCAGTAGGGGAATTGTACTGTACTCCGGAACAATGTTGTAAATTCAACTTTCAGATATGAATGCGCTAGAGGAGAGCAATTAACTTCAATCTGGGCGTATTCTTTGCTTACAGTGAGCGTGATCCCTCGCTAGAGAAGATCCGAAAGCTTTAAAAAAAACATTTTTGTAAATGCAGTGAAAAGTTCCTGCTAATATTACAGCTATATGTTGTATCTCGTATTGCTATGTTGTTTCGCATTTGTTCGTGCGGAAAATGGTTCGACTATTTCTGCTGACTACTTAAGTTACCCTTCCCCATGCGTATCGCTCATAATAGAATTCAACACTTCGTGTATTGGGTTAGATTAATTTGTCGGGGAAATTGCTCGATGGATCTGCGTTATGTGCTACAACGCCATCAGTTGTAGCCAGCTGCAAGAAGCGACACATGATTCAGCAAGAGCCCTTAATTTTGCAATATTTTTTTTCTCCATTTGCGACAAGCAGTATCATTATTTAGAGCCAGCAAGCAGACATGCATGTTTATCGTCGTAGATCCTGCAAGCGAAAATTTTCGGAGAGCTAAGACATTTTTTTCAATTTACTGGCGTATTCTAGCTCACAGAGCTATGCAGTATAATACCTACAAAGGCATTTGCATGCCTGCGTGCGTGCGCGCGCGCGCGCGCGCGTTTGTGTGCGTGTGTGTGTGTGTGTGTGTGTGTGTGTGTGTGTGTGTGTGTGTGTGTGTGTGTGTGTGTGTGTGTGTGTGTGTGTGTGTGTGCGTGTGTGTGTGTGTGTGTGTGTGTGTGTGTGTGTGTGTGCGCGTGTGTGTGTGTGTGTGTGTGTGTGTGTGTGTGTGTGTGTTGACATACGAGGCATTCTTTGTGGTAATGCAGACAGTGTCCCTTAATTATGCTCTTTGGTAAAACAATGATTGCAATTTCTGTAATATTGCTTGAAGTTCATGTTCCGAAGGCACTGGTTATAGTATTCACAAACACAAATCTAGCCCGAATTAATCATAAGTGAATAAAACAAACGCTAAAAAAACCCAAAAAAATGAAAAAAAAAAGAAAACAGAGCGAGACGTCGCTCAGGTAGTTTTTTTTTTTTTTTCCTGTCATATTTTGACAAGAGCGTCGCCGAGGTGCCAAATCGACAAGTAATCGCCCAGAATAAGAATACTGGAGAGGAGAACGAAGTTTAATCAATTCCGCCGAATAGAAAACCATCCAATGGCGGACCAGAAAATAACAGCGATGTGCGTGAGCGGCCTGAGCGAGCGGGTGGGCAAAGCGTGTGCGTGACCGAGAGAAGGCGATGAACGAAAATAAAGGAGAGAGAGTGAAGCCCTCTTGCAGCAGCGTCGAGCGTCAGTGTGGCGGCGTCATCTTCTACGGGCAAGCCACATCTCCCATCTGCCAGCTGTGCTCCACGCGAGTAGCACGTGCGCCCAAAAGACCAGGATGTTTCGGCACGCGCCAGGCGTGCTCACTCCCTAGTACGTCTGCTGTTATGCCCTGCAGCCCCGCTCGCGCCATCTTCTCTAAACCATCGAGACCTACCGTCACAGGTGGTGGAGATGCTGCTGCCGTTTTTTATTGCTTTTGTATTTCTTTCTTTTTTGGCTGCTGTATAAATGTTAATCCTGCATACAGGTTTCTTCATTATGGTGATATCTAACGGCTGAATCTGAGTGGCCCAAACTTGCATCAGAGGCGTGCGTCTGCCAGGCTCGCCACACGCATGTGACTTCTCTCACATCCCGTGTGAGAAGGTGTGCGCTCGCGTTCGTGTGTCTTAAGTGCGGGCGAGTGCACGGGCTCCTTTCAGTTAGCAAAGAATCTGACTCAAAATAAACCCTCGATCTCGGCACACTACCGTATAACCAAGGTTCAACCAACAATGAACTTTTCGAGACTGTTAAGGAGCAGAATACCGACCTTGCTATTGAAAGCAGGGCTCTGAAAGATGAAAATGGCCACTTGGCACGCAGGGTTTCTAAACTGGAGCAGTACTCCCAACTAAATAAGGTAGAAATAAAAGGTGTCCCTGCAATTAAAGGTGAAAGCTGTTTTGCAGTTGTTCAGTCTATGGGTGATGCTATAGGATGCAAAATCGCACATGAGGATGTTGATACTGCACATCGTGTACCATCCAAAAAAAGAAACAAATATTATTGCATGCTTCTGCTCCAGAGAAAAAAAACTGAGTTCGCGAATATCGTAAGATCATGACTGGGACAACGTCAACGTTGTTACGCGATAGGCTTATCGTTTCAGCTGAGAAAAGCGCATTCTTCTGTTACGCTCGCAACTAAATAAGACTACACTTTCACAACGCTACATAGGTCTGAGCTTGGAACTCGGCTTTCTCTGGGACATGTCGCGTAATATTATACTCGAACGTCCAGATTCGCTGTAGCCGAATGGGAGATACGGGGCGAGAGACTGCGATGGTTATAAAGTGGCACGGAGATTCGACTTTCTCCAGCGGCCTGCCGATAGCGGAGCGCCTCTTCAAGGCTTCTGCATGACCCAGCTGGCCCTCGAAATTTCGCATGGGCTGAGAGGGCGAGAAGGCACCGCTGGATTGTACGGGACGCTACGCACACTTTTTTTTGTTGTTGTTGTTCCTCGTATAGGGCTGCTGCCATGATGCAGCAACCTTCTCGTCGTTCCTGCTGCCGTTATTGAGCAACGTTTCAACGCGGCTGTGCACGGTACTTGATGCCACGAACGCTGCCCACGTTGCTTAGTGGTCTGTGCTCAGAGGTCACAGCCAAGGCGGAGAACTCTTGCCCAATCACGCCGCCACACGATCTTTCCCGATCATCGTTCAAACTTACACAATATAGTATAAGGTTCCGTTCTAACCCAAGTCTCGGGATGGAAGGCGGGCCGGTCGCCTCCCTTGGCGGAGGCCGAGAAGGCTGAGAGAGGCTGGTCGAGCAGTCCGTGCCTATCGGCGGTGACAGAGAGCGAGAGAGAGACAGCAGTGACAGTGCCCCGAGCAAAGCGCAACAAGTAGCTAGACGTGATCGAGTTAAAGCCCGTCATTCCTTTGCGCCTTGACTCGGGATTGCAAAGTCCCTTTTGTTCAACACTTTCTTTTTTTTTAATTCTGGGACTACAGCATCTCAGTCGATTGTTTGCCTAGTTGGTAATAGCTGTAGTGACAGATGTGGCACAATCCATGCATCTAAATGCCAGGAATGTCAACCGCCGATGCCTACTTGCTAATACACCGGCGTCACTTTTCATTACTTGGCAGTTTAGAGTACTCAACGTATTTTGAACCTATAGTGCAATATCACTGACTTTAATCGTACTTCGGTTATAGTCGGTTCAGCATCCACGTTTTATGCACTCCGGTCTTCTGAGTGCTGAGCTTTTTTATAAGAATTGTTTTTTATAAGAATACCACCAATGCTTCCATACAGCATTGGTGGTCGTATCGTTGCCTTGAAATTCATCCTTTTAAGTTGCTTGCTATATATCCTTTGTCGCAGAAATCTTCTATTCTTTGGGAATTCTACTGGTCACATATCCCTTTCTACGTTGCCATTTTTATCCACCGTTGAACCGAGCTACCTAAATTGATTTGAGCTTGATTGGGGTGTAGGCGAATTCAGGGTCTCCGTGTAGAAGTGGCTTTCCCTGCTGCACACCATGTATTCACCATTGATTCTGATTACGCAGGCACCAATCGGTCTTGAAATAGGTAAGCGTAATTTCAGCTCGTTATTCTTGGCGTGAAAGAACAAAGCGCTATTGCCTTGCTAGGACCTCTAGCTCTTGTAGTACAGCTAGATTATACTTCGAGCTTTGTCTGAGTTTCTTCCTCACCAGTGCTTTGAGTCGCATCCTTGGCTCCCACAATTATACAGAGCTCACTGTCTACACTGAATAGAATTATGAAACCGCCAATTGAGAACGCTTCTAGATGCTTTCCGCTAACTCGCTACCTCTTGCTGGTAGCGTTCGTGAGTCATCGCCGCTAACTCAAATGCTACTGCAATTTCCAGGAAATTCAAGGAAGAACATAAGTTTAGGTATTTGGTAAAACTTGAGGGCATTAAAGTACACCGCAGTATCCCACATCCGACTCACTTCGCCTTGTTTCCCAGCAGAAGTAATTGTCAAGAAACGGACATTTGCGATGTTTCGGTGCAAAGAGAGAAAAAGAAAATCGCGAACCCAACGTTAAGAATCACCGAGTGCGATCAATAAGCGACGTGCGCCATAACGCTTACTATCGGCATGTGTGCACACGTACCTAGTAAGCGTTTAACCAATAAAGCTTTTTTTTCTCTGACTCAGCAGACAAGTAAACAACCAAATGCGGCCCCTAGTGAGCCCGGGAAGCCATGGCACACCGTCGTCGGTGGTGGTTTTGCTTTGATGTAAGCCCTGTCTGCGTATTCAGGGAAATTGCTTCTTTGCGAGGAAATGAAAGTGGGTGATGATTCGGGATATAACGGTAATGTACAGTCTTGTCAGCGTTTTATGTACGTAAAAGGGCTCCTCGCATTTGATAGGCTTCAGTGGTGATCCATACTTAGCCCGATCCATCTTCCTAAAAATAGGTCTCCTTTCCTCCTTTCTGGGATTTTACGTGCCAAAACCAGTTCTGATTATGAAGCACACCGTAGTGGAGGGCTCCGGATTAATTTTGACCACCTGGGTTTCTTTAACGTGCACTACAACGCAAGCACACGGGCGTTTTTGCATTTCGCCTCCATCGAAATGCGGCCGCCGGGCCCGGGATTCGATCCCGCGACCTCGTGCTCAGCAGCGCAACGCCTTAGCTGACCGAGCCACCCCGGCGGGAGTAAAAATAGGTATCGACCTCTTCTTCAATATAATAGTATTATCCGTCCGCCGTTTTCTCGCACAGTGTAACGACGTATGATAGGAAGCAAGAACACCAGGAACGCTTGCATTGGATTTGTGTTTGCGATCAAGGATTTGTGTTTAACAACAATATATTTTTGAAGAATGGTAATTTATTAAGACGGGTGTGTAAGGAAAAATTCTTAATGATACGCAGGTTCTTGGTTGCTGTCGTGTTATTTATTCAACTTTATTCTTACATAACTAATACGCAAAATATATTGTCACTTATAAAGCCCCCCCCCCCCTCCCCTCCCCCGGCCCCACCCCCAGTTCCAAGAAAAGAAAAAGAGGTGGAAACGAATTTAAAATAATCATCTTTATTTCACGGTAAGACTGCAAACATCGTACTTCAATACTGCGGAATCGTAGACGCTGCATATTTCCGATTATTGAAGCATATGGCTACAAAAGCAATGTAGTCGTCCCCATTTTAAAGCGAACCTTTCTTTGCTTATACCTCTCCGTGGTTTGGCTTGGGTCGGATGGGTTCTTGCCAAGCACGCTCAGCGGGAGTTTAACAGAAGCTGTCGCTGAATAAAAGAAAACATACGCGTCCGATCGTGAAACTTGAGCATCAGCCTAACTGCCTAACCATTAAAGTACAGGCGCAGGCTTCTAATGCAATCTTAATTCCGCGCTTCTTCACCCTTCGCCCATGACATCTAACGCATTGAGACGATTGAAACGCACATTGACACTTACGTATAAGCACACGTCTCAAAGCACTTCTGTAAGTTAGCTGGATTCGTGAACATACGCGAAATAGCCGCATGGCGACAGACCTGGTGGAAAAAAAAGAAAGTAACACACTCAGGAGGAAATTTGAATGGCTTATGGTTATTTTTTAATTTTACCACTTTACCAGGAACGCGTCACCGCGTCTAGAAGCGCATCGTGATTAATTTACATCATTGCCACTCTTCGCTTGTGGCAGCTAGCGCTTTGAGACAACTGAAACTCTCATATGCGCTAGCAAAGCGACAAAAACGACAAGTTTAGTGCCAAGTGTAGGACCAAACCGGGCTTCTCTTACACAATTTCTCACAATTCGTGGGATCTTCATAAACTTTAAAGTATATTTTTTAGAGACTAGAACAAGAGAGAGAGAGAGAGAATAGAAGAGAGTAAAGGCAGAGAGGTTAACCAGACGCACGTCCTGTTTGCTAGCCTGCACTGGGAGAAGGGGTATAGGGATGAAAAGAAAGAGAGAGGAGATAGAGCACAGTTGTGCACACATTTGAAAGTTCGCACCAAGTCTACACACGGTCGCCAAGACCTGTCGACTTCAAGTACTGCAACAATGCTTTCGTCGCTTTCTGGGCCATCGACACGTACGGCCATGGTCCAAGGATCTTCATTTCCGAAAATGGTCTGGAATCCAGCCGGTACTGTGTTGTTGGGAGTCCTTCACGCTCGACGTCGTACTGGGGACAGAGACATAAGACGTGTTCCATCGTTTCTCTGATTTTACAAGAGTCGCACATGGGCGTATCCCCCATTCAAATGCGGAATGAGTAGGCCTTTGTAAATGCCACCCCGAGTCAGAGGCGGCACAATACTGTCGCCTCAGAGCGGGAAACTTTTGACGGCACTTGTAGCTTTAAGAATGGGTCAAGTCTGTGAATATGACACCTCGGGAGGTTTGTAGAAGACCAATATTTGTGTGTGTCATGTCTTTAACCACGATATGAAGCTTTAGTTCTTGCAGCGTCGGTCATAAGGGGATTAGAACTGGTCGGCCTTCCAGATGGGCAGATCGGGCGGCTTCGGCGGCTTGGATTACCAGCAATGCTGGTATATCCAAGTAGCCACTGAAATATAATTTCATGCCCTTTAGCGATAGCTTGATGGTGACCTTCACTTATTTCATATGCCAGCTGTGCATGAGTCCTGTGATAAAGGTCAAAATGCAGACTCTGAAGTGCTGCCTTAGAATCGAAAAAGATGACCCATTTCTGAGGTTTCTCTTGCAGGGAGTATTTTCCAGCAGCACGCACGGCAGCAAGCTCTGCCGCCATTGATGTTGTCATGTGTGACAGTTTGAATTGAACTTTGGTTTTGGTAGCCGGAATGACAGTGGCACCTGAAGAGCTGGTAGATGAGACCAACCCATCAGTATAGGTGTGTATCCGGTCCCCGTAGGTCTCATTCATTAATAGCAGCGTCATTTGTTTCAGAGATACTTTTGGGTGATAGGCCTTCTTCTTTACACCAGGAATACTTAGGCGCATCTGAGGCTGTTGGAGACGCCACAAGGGGAACGAAGGCCTTGCTACTGGGATGTATCCTGATGGAAGACAATCTGGATTGGTGATGATAACTTCATAAAACGTGGCACGATGTATCTGCGAAGCCAAGAACGCCAAGTGATGATCGAAGACGCGGGAAAGGTGACGGATATGCGCCTTGAGACAACTACAATCTATATATGGATCGGATTAGCTTTGGTGAGGACGATTGTTGCAGGTGCTGACGCGCAGCAAGGAAGTTCTAAACAAGTGCGCAATGCTTGGCCCTATAAACTCCAATATTGTCCAATACGTGCAAGTTAAATGTTCGCTCATTGGAGAATAGAACAAAATTTCTGCAGCAATACTGTATGTAAAGACCCAAGAGACAAACTTTTGAGTATCTTGAGTAGCAAGGCTGGCATGAATACTGGCCAGCTCAGAGCATCTCTTTTGTGCTGTGTGCATTTCAGGAACATCAATGGTGCACATACACTTGTTGCTTGCCTTCAGTGTGCTTGTGAACGACAGGCATTGAGGGAAGACATCTTACTGGGCGTTTGGCCCTACATCATATTCAACCAAGCGAGCCATGCATTCCTATATAATTATTAAGCAACACAGTTTCGCGGCTCGGAACGGGCGCTACGGACATTAATGTGCATACATGATCGCGTCCGACTGCCTGTCCTACCCGCCGCGATGGCTCAGTCAGCTAAGGCGTTGCGCTGCTGAGCACGAGATCGTGGGACCGAATCCCGGCCGCGGCGGCCGCATTTCGATGGAGGCGAAATGCAAAAACGCCGGTGTGCTTGCGTTGTAGTGCACGTTAAAGAATCCCAGGTGGTCAAAATTAGTCCGGAGCTCTCCACTACAGCGTGCCTCATAATCAGAACTGATTTTGGCACGTAAAACCCCAGAAATAAGAAGAAGAACTGCCTGTCCTCATTGTCCCTTTGCCACTTTTTTCTCGTCTTCCCCTTTCTTCATGAGTAGAGTAGCAGGCTACAGGAAATTTACATGAAGCTGACCTCACTGCTTTTCCCCAAATTTCACCTCTCTTTCTCTGTAACATGTAAGATGCATATATAGGCCATGTGTCCCACATCACTTGTGCCAATGTTTGAAAATATGCAAGTGTCAGTTAGATGAACAGAACCAAGGTAATGTTTGCCGTCACTTAGACCACGTCAGCCTATGTATGTATTTGGCCTCATTACATAATTAGTTATTTTAATTATTCAACTTCTCAAATATCTTTCTTATATATATATATATATATATATATATATATATATATACACCTGTTTTTCTTGTTGTAGTTGCAGACTTGGTCAGTAAATTTTTGTTTCTACTTTGATGTTTCATTGCGGTTTTATCATGTGAAATTTTGAGTATTGCGTCCTGTCTTTTGAGTAGATACCCATCATGGTTGCTTAGCCGCTTTGGCGTTACACTGCTAAGCACGACGTCGCGGCATCACATCCCGGCCGCGGCGGCCGCATTTCGATGGGGACAAAATGCAACAACGATGGTGTACCGTGAATTGGGTGTACGTCAAAGAACACCAGGAGGTCACAATTAATCCGGAGTCTACGGCGTGCCTCGATCATAATCATATCGTGGTTTTGGCACGTAAAACCTCAGAACACCCGTGTGATGGTGCAATACGAAGAACCCAACAAATCCGGCTGCACGGGTACTATACTAACGTTAGGCTGACGGGAGGTAGACCTCCATGACATCTACCAGTGCGCGCGATGACGTGTCATCAGCATACCAAGATCTCCTGGTTTGCCACTGCTATCGGCATAGAAGAGGAAAGAGCACTCTATTTCGACCCCACAAACCACTTTTTTTGTTTCTTTTTTTTTTTTTGCCTAGATGCTTCGTCAACAAAATTCATACATGTGGGCGCAAACCACCGGCTAAAGCGGTTTCCGCAACGCTTTAAATGCTAAAAGATTCGCTACGGAGTGAAATACAGAACTGCAGTTGGAAGGTATTTCGCGAGAAATTACGGATACCACTAGCCGGGAAAACCGTGAAGGATTTAAAGTGTTACAGTGGTCTTTTAGCGGGGATTTCTTGAACAAGCCTTCGCTTTTGAAAGAACTGGGCCTTAAGCAGAAGCAGACAAGTATCATCCATGCACCTCGTATGCACATCCACATTTTCACTTTTTCTGACACCTATAAGAAGTGAATTGTTGGAGTCATAGGGAGGTAGTGGCCGAGTACTGCACCAGGGAGGCCAATTCCTGTTCTGGTGAGGGAGTGACTTTGATGAAGCTTAGTGGGCCTGCCTAGTTTGGTTGCGCCTGAACTAGTATAGCCCCACTAGCTCTCGGCAGTATATTTTTTTTCTTGCCGGTGTCAGGCACCACTCCATGCCTGAAAATGTAGTGGACTGGAGTAGGATTAGAACTTACGACCTTCAAATTAGAAGCCGGGTATTTTATCTCTGCTCCACGCCACCACCACAAACGGGGATAGCCGATATTCTAGTTGACATTAAACGGAAGAACTGGAGCTGGGCACGCCATGTAATGCGTAGGAGGGATAACCGGTGGACCATTAGGGTTACAGAATGGATACCAAGAGAAGGAAAGTGCAGTCGAGGTCGGCGGAAAACCAGATGGGGTGATGAAGTTAGGAAATTTGCAGACGCAAGTTGGAATACGCTAGCGCAAGACAGGGGTAATTGGAGATAGCAGGGAGACGCCTTCGTCCTGCAGTGGCCATAAAAATATAGGCTGATGATGATGATGATGATGATGATGATGATGATGATGATGATGATGATGATGATGATGATGATGATGATGATGATAAGAAGTGAATTATTGTAGGAGGCCATACGTCGTTAACGGTTAATTAAACGACTTGTCTGTGAGGGGACGAGGAGGGACGCTGAACGTTCTTCTGTTGAATTTGACATTCACGGCTGTTCAACGCTCATGAAAATGAGGTTAAAACTTTCCACTGACGACGAGGGGATATCCTTCTCCTGGTTGTGGGTTGTGTTTACTGTGTCGGTGCAGCAATAACCTATTTAGGCATTAATTTCACGTAAATTCCTAGCTTATAAAATGTTGATTAACTCTAATTGACTATCCAATGGTTACACTTGAACTATCAGGCACGCCTTACCGAGACCCTCCTGGATAATTTCTACCATGAATTGGCTTCCTAAACGATCACCGTAATCTGCAGCTACCACCCCTACTATCAGTACACGTTTGATTTAAATTTCGCTTCAGTCAAATGAGCCGAGATAATTTTTATCGTTCGTGGCGTTAAGTATAGGCTCTATCAAAGTACCTAAACTTGCAATGACTGTATATAGATCAATGGTTAGATCATTACCGATGCATCTTCATAACGATCTTGTTTCTAGAGGTAGACATTAGGAGCATCAGTGGCGGAACCTATGTTGCTAATTGCGCTCGATAAATTAAATATAAATCCACTCACCTAATCATTAAAAAAGCGATCAGCATCTGGTCAAACTAACTTACGGTGGAGGGCTCTTTCCACTAGGACGTGATTGCAGCTGTTGTAATGAAGTTACGAAGAAGATCTGGAAGGCGACTGCATTGACGGGAGTTCATATTGTTTTTCTCTCTCATGTTGGGCGCCACTATAACTATCAAGCAAGAAAAGCAATCTCCAAACCCCCCTTCACTGGTCTCGCTGACTGAGCAGGCGTGACGCTCGCAGAGCAGCCATCTTCCGTTATTCAACCAATGCGACAGCCATTCCGCACATGGCGCCCCAAGGCACTGTCGATTGCGTGACCCCGCTGCTGCACCGTAGCCCCGCACTCCTCTGCGTCTGGTCGCTGCTCCGTACGTTTTCTTTGAATGTCGTTTGTTGTGTACTTTAAGAACTACGATAACCTCTCTTTTAAGCTGCGGTTTTGAGAAGCTACGAAAAAAAAAATGCTAACATAGGCACGCACCGTTGCGCTTGTTACGCAGGAACCGTAACACGTGGAACCAGCTTTTGGCACGAACCGTGAGTCTGCTTCGAAGACGACTGCGAAACGCCCAGCTCTTTTGCTGCTTCGGGTCGCCGATCCCGCCGGTCATTATGGACTGTGCGCACGCAGAGCTTCCAAGTACCCCATATTGCGCACGCCATTTCGCTTTTCAAGTTCAGTAGAAATTAATGGAGAGGCGTACCACTGGCATTTGACGATGTGCGATCGTGTCATGTGTGAAATGTCTTGCACAACTGAGAGATAAATGTATAGATTATTCTGCGTTGTAGCTACTAGGCAGAATAAAACAATTTTTTAAAGGGGACGAACGTTTACAACATGATGTGCCAGCAATGACATAAATTCCGTTGAATATTTTGACAGACACGTTGGTGAAACACGTAGCCTAAGAATTCTTTTGCATAAAGATATATGCTGATTATGAATAAACCTTTATTGAAAAAAAAGAACTGCCAGGCTCTACAGCCCCGAGTCAATGACATGCACTCCATCGCATGTCATATGCCGCAGTCATACTAATTTCTTGACGGACCCTTAGATAGCAAGTTTCGTTGACCTTGACATATGCCTTGGCAAACGCTTTAAATACCCCTCTCGGTGCGAAAACCCCTTTTAGCGTATGGTGTGTCATTTGTGTGGATAAGGGTTAGCACTGCACATGTGGTCGTTAGAGTAGCGGTAATTATTGACTTTGTGACATGAGGGACATGCTTAGTAAGAATGATGTCCGAGCATCTTCTGCTTCTCTTAGCGGGTTCCATGTGCGATGAAACCACTTGACAACGTAGGGCATTTTCACACTACTGCACGATGAAAGCAACCTAGGTGTTCAAGCATCCGTGATAATGATGGGGCGTTGGCGCGTTTAAAGGGTGCATGCTATTTCTGCTCGCATAAGTGAAGTGCGTAGGAGACCGGGGCATACGCATCGGGGCACACAAGAGGTCTTAAATCTCCAAGGCCATGCAAACGGCTACAACTATATATATATATATATATATATATATATATATATATATATATACGAAAGAAGAAGGGGAACCGAGGGGCTTGATTTCATTAATCATAACCACGCATAAAGCCAACAGACAATGATGCCAAGGAAAGCATCGGGGAAATTAAGTGTAGTTGAAATTGGAATGTAGAAAATAATGAAGCAAAGGGAAATGAAAGTGGATGAAAAGGTAACTTGTCGGCGGTGGGAGCCGAGCCCGCAACCCCCGCATTACGCGTGCGTTGCACTGCCAATTGTGCTACGGCGACGCCCATCAATTCGTCCACTAACTTGGATATGTATATTGTACGAGATCAAGTGTGTGTGTGTGTGTGTGTGTGTGTGTGTGTGTGTGTGTGTGTGTGTGTGTGTGTGTGTGTGTGTGTGTGTGTGTGTGTGTGTGTGTGTGTGTGTGTGTGTGTGTGTGTGTGTGTGTGTGTGTGTGTGTGTGTGTGTGTGTGTGTGTGTGTGTGTGTGTGTGTGTGTGTGTGTGTGTGTGTGTGTGTGTGTGTGTGTGTGTGTGTGTGTGTGTGTGTGTGTGTGTGTGTGTGTGTGTGTGTGTGTGTGTGTGTGTGTGTGTGTGTGTGTGTGTGTGTGTGTGCGTGTGTGCGTGTGTGCGTGTGCGTGTGCGTGTGCGTGTGTGTGTGTGTGTGTGTGTGTGTGTGTGTGTGTGTGTGTGTGTGTGTGTGTGTGTGTGTGTGTGTGTCAATCACGCACGACGCGATTTCCTATTTTCTGGCGCTGCATTTACAGTAATCCGCCAAACCATTTCTTTGGGTAACTAGGGGTTATATGTTATATTGTAATTTCTCTTACGACCAACAATGCAAGGCTCTCTGTTCGCCGTAGCCACAACCTAAATTGTGTAACGAACCTAAAACAATCGAACGCGTATTCGTCGGTTATTCGGCCATACTTGTGGTTGTTCGTGGGCCCAGAGGCTGATACATAATAACAGCGTGGATGCCAAGAATAAGACTTCGTAGACGTTACGTTGTTTGCGTACGTCGAAATTACATACATAAATGCATGTAGTAAATATGTAAATAAAATATGTATGTAAATAAAAAATGTATGCCAAAACGATCCTTCATGATTATCTATGTCATGCGAAACATTTGTGAAACGTATACAGACGTATACAGACGATGCAAATGCGTGTAAATCGTGGCGACGATGGTAGGACCACAACAATCTGACGACGATGGGATGACGACGCTAAAGTGACGACGATAATATCTGAAGGTGGAACCACGACGATGGCGTGACGGCAAGGGTATACCACGACAAAATGACGACGATCATACTACCACGACGGCATAACGGCGACTTTGCGATAACGATGCGATGTCGACAATGGCATGACGACGATTGAATGATGACGACGGTATGATGACGATGTCCGATGACTTTTCGAGCATCACTATCTCCGTGATCGGCCTACATTTTTCGTAGGCAACATTGACGCGTCCTTGCGCGTGACCTTGCTCTGACTTTGGCTCGGACTTGGCAAAGAAATGCGTCACATTTACAAGAAACTTAAGGTACCGCCCCATGTGAACGCGAGTTATTTATATCTCGCTAGCTGACTTTCAATTAGACAATAACTAGAGCCTTGTGCCGCCTTTCGGCGGTCATCAATATGGTCGCTTACACTCCGACGATATGCTGGCGGCAGGAGGCAGTGATTACGTGAAAATGGCATCGCGAAGGCCGCACTGCCTTGCTGCCAGATGAATGCGAAAGCCAGTCATCAGACAGAAGATAAATGTACTTATGCACAGCTTCAAGAGGCTGACAACCAATCAGGAACTATCGTTCTATTGCAGAAGAAACAAGTGTTCCATGTGCCGCAGCGTATATGTAACTGTTGAAGCATAAAGATTCGAGCAAGTTGGCAGGATTCAAAGCTGCTGCAGCGTCTAGATCGGAAGGGGACAAAAAACAATAATAAAAGCTGTTTTGTTTTGTTGTAGTACTATAATTATGAAGTTCTATTAATTGGTCTGGTGTTAAGTTTCTTACATTCACTGTGAGTAGAATTATATCGCCCGTCTACCTGAACACTCCACTTGTCCCTTCACTCCTTCCTTGCTCTCGCAAATGCTGAAGTAATTATGCAGGTTAATTTGCCGAGTTTACTTTCGCAGGTATCCGGAAGTAGCGAGGCCTTCACTGACAGCCCGAATCGTGACTTCATAAAATTATTATTATATAGGGCTTAGGAGATGTTGTCGCCTTTGATTGGCTTTTTCTGGGGAAAGTACACACAGGGACTAACAAAAACAATTTCCCTCTATTTTCCTGTTGTTCTTCTTTCATGAGAAAGCGATTGCTCCAGCCCGGGTTCTTTGTTCGATTCTCGAAACAGAAGAAATTTCTCCTCATTGACGAAGTTTCTTTTCGCCAAACTCACGTGGGCTTCCTTTACAGCATCATACGGCAATCCGGTAGAACGGAACACTTCTCTTCATGATTCTACGCCGCCAGCTTGCAGATATCCTCATAGTCATTTTGCAAATAGAATATACCTTGCAGTGCTTAGGATAGAAACGTACAGAATTGCAGCAAGTTGGTCAACTCCAAGTATGGATGTACCGGTCAGGTACAGGCGCTGGATTCCCTGGCCAGGATAATTCTTTGTCTGCCACTAATATATATATATATATATATATATATATATTAGTGGCAGACAAAGAATTATCCTGGCCAGGGAATCCAGCGCCTGTACCTGACCGGTACATCCATACTTGGAGTTGACCAACTTGCTGCAATTATATATATATATATATATATATATATATATATATATATATATATATATATATATAGATGTACAAACATGGCAACAGGTTAACGCGGCCACATATCTGCTGGCCAAAGAGCGAAGGCCAGCAGATTGCCCTGGCAGCAATGTCAATGTTAGAGCTCACTAGATATGCTTCGTACACCGAAGTTTACCTAGCTGTTAAGTCCGTATCAAGTGCGCTGACGAGAGACTAGCGCTGCAAAACTTTCTTTAATATAATGAGAGATGTCACGTCACGTGCTGATCAGGCACCGTGGTTTAATTAGCTCCGACGTAGAAAGTGCCGACCGCGCTAATTAAGCCGGATATCAAGGTAACGAACTTCGTGAATCTGTCCGGTCTGCCAAACTACGTCAGACTAGCCTTGAAGCATTCCGCTTGCTCTGAGCTGCAGTCAACATACACGTATTATTTATTTATTTATTTATTTATTTATTTATTTATTTATTATTTATTTATTTATTTATTTATTATTTATTTATTTATTTATTTATTTATTTATTTATTTTGCAGCGTTTTAATAGAGACAGCAGTGGTTTACTTCTAGGCCAGCGGAACCAAATGCGGAACGTAGTCAGCGACATTTGATCTCGATTGCAGGGGCGAAACGAAACGACTGCAAGTTGAGAGTAGCAGAGGCCAAAGAGGTAAGTGTGGAATGAAGTAGTTGTAAATGTTATTTACATAAATATAAAAGGAACAGGAAAGAACAGCAAACTACTCTCAGCAGAGATTCCTCATCGACAGGCTCGACGGTGCGAGACGCACTTTACGTGAGGCTAGAACGAACCCACCGGGATCGGTTGAGTCGACGGTACACATCTTACCAGGCGACGCCACCTAGTGGACATGTCCATTTCGTTTGCGGCTAAAGGGTTGACTGGCTGGGGGCACCTGTCTCCTGCTCACGCATACCCCAGCCCAACCAATTAGAACTTCAACAGCAGACGAAATGAACACGTCTACTAGGTCGAAACGTACGGAATAACCCCCCCCCCCCCCCCCAGCTCTATGCCGGGAAGCCATGGCTACGGCTCCTGTTAGCCAATCAGTAACGTGAACCGACTGTATGTTCTGAAAACGCTCACCCATTGTACGCCACTGATATTTCCGTGAAGCTTCCATTCATTCGGCGTCGCACGGAGGGTGATTACAGGCGGACAATGGATTCGAAGTGCCTTTCTCCTGCTTTTCTGTTCTGGTTAGCTGAAGCGACCCGTATTTAACATTCGCTGCACTGCACGCAGTTGGTAAGACGGAGCATGGTACCACACAGCAGACCATAACGGCGTCCCTGGAGTCTCATTTTGCAGATAGCGAGGCCCTGCCCACACATTCAAACTAAACCAATAGGACTCATATTACCCGGGATTAGTCCAGACTCGAACAGTTTGCATACGCGCAGCAGAACCATGAAAGCTATGCTTTAGCTGCAGTGCACCTTCTGCTCAAGGTCCCACCATTGCACCTTGTACCTGACCAAGAAAAGGCATATGCCACCACAACCATCGGAGGTGCAAAGCTTTGAAGGAAGTGGATGGGACAATAAACGCACTTCCGGGTGCACCCGCTGGCTTTCCCGCGTTGCTACATCGGAGGCATGCAAGTACCTATATTGCAATTTCTTGAAAAGCGGGTAGACATGGTTGGGGCGAGACACTCGTGGCTACCCAAGGATACCAAGGAAATGAACATGCCGTCGAAAGCAAAAGACGTTTCAGTGGAGTGATGAGACAAGGAAAGTACAAACTTTGGGGGGGAATGCATTTGTTCTGCAGAGAACTTAATACTTTGCCCGGTCACTTTCACACACTATACAGAATCTGTACGGTAGCGGCCTGCAAAGATCATTCGGATGCTGGGCACACCGGTGCGTTATTCAAACCACACGCACGCATTTGAGGCATTTTCTTTGGACGTCCCAAGCATTCGTAAAGCACATGCCTGTGTTGAACGTGTTAAGCACACGCTTGTATCGCTAGAGTGGCCATAATTATTTTCGCACCCACCTCCGTTGCGCAGTGACTATGGCGTTCAGCTGCTGAGCACGAAATCATCGCGGCTCCGATTCCCACTCGCAGCAAGCCCATTCCGATGGAGGCGCAGTGCAAGAACACGCGTGCACCGTGCCCTGGTTGCACATAATGAGCCCCATGCGGTCGACATTAATCCTGAACCCTCCACTACCGCGTCCGTCATATATCCCACTGTTGGAGTCTCGAGACGTTAAACCCCCCAATTTAATTGTTTTCGCGGATGCCTCGCAAGCACTGCCTATCTCGATGAGCCATGCGATGCGCCGCAAATCTCATGGGTTCTGAACCTCTAGATGCTAAGGGTTACTATACCTGCAAAGTAAAGGCGTCTTTCTTCGTACGAAGCAGCATTCTTGTTTTCTGTTCTTCCTGCGTAAGAACAATGGCGTCATTCTGAATTAATGTTTCAGCTGCTATTAGGACATTGATCCGTGCTTCTTCCACTTTTATAACCGGCGGGCTCATGGGTTCCTGGATTGCTTCAGAGGTCTCGAGACGCGCATGCGCGCCACCATCAAAATTTCCTGCATCTCTGAATCGAGAGTGCCTCGGCGTGCATCAGGCACTTTCAGCTTTTTCAGGCATGAAAAAAAATGAAGATGCAATGGCCTTCTTGCGTCTAATCGCTTCATTTACTCCGCCATGATATAATAATAGGAAGACTTTTAATAATAGGAAGCTTTTGCTATGCTTTTTTGTTTCTTTTTTTTGTCTTTCTTTGAGAAACTATATTTAAAGGACACTTTTTAAGCTTCTCGAGTGCCCATGACTCGGTGATTTCAAGTTAGCAGCCGGCAACTAAGCAGTCGCGCGGGCACTTCTGGGTCCGATACCTCGTCCCCGTACCGGACGTTCTCTGACCCGTCGTTTGCCGACGGGGTTGTAAATTTTGTTGTGACTCTCACCCAGCTTTTCTTCATGTCTGGTCATGGGGAATACGTATACTTACATGCGCGTAGTGTGTGTGCATGTACGCCCCTACGCGGAAAAGATATACGCATACATTCTTTCGCACGCTGAGGTCTTATCCGTTGGATGATTGTGCTAGCATTCTCTGCGGTGATTTCAACTGCGTTGCAGACAGTGTGATGGATGTTCAGGGCACAGGTCGAGGCAGGCCGGTGGACAACGCGCGTCAGCTGTCCTACATACTTTATGACATTAAACTACATCACGCTTGGGTGATTAAGAATAGGGCAACCTCTGCTTCAACTTGGAAGGGAGGAAGATCCGCAACGAGACTAGATTTTACCTGAGTGAGAATTTAATACATGACGTAGCAGTGGTCACAATTGGTTCAATTCCCGCAGACGCGGGTCACATTTCGGATCATTACCCTGTAATGCTTTCTATGAGCCGGCCAGACCCCCGTTTTGAAGGCGAGCGTCACTGGAGGTTAGATCGGGCAGTACTGATGGACCTAGAAGCCAAGGTCATTCTTCGAGCAAAGATTTCCAGTACACTAGCAAACAGTAACGACCCCGCTCTATAGTGGGACGGCTTAAAATCAGTGTGACAACACTGGGCTAAAGAAACAGGCCGTAATATCAAAGTAAAGCTTACATGCGAGCTAAATGAAACGATTAGAAGAATCAGGAGTAAACACGGGTGTCCCCTTGACCCCAACCACAAGAGAATTTCGCAAAACACTGCGGGCTAGGTATGATCGTCTGTGGCTGAGATCAACTCAGAAAGGTAATTCGTACGAGCAGAACAACATACTTCGAGACGGACCAGAATTGAAACGGTTGTTGAGTTCGCGCCACGCACAAGGCGAAACGGGTGGATTCGTGACATCCGTGTTCCTACCGGATGGTTCCGTCTCTGAAAACGCCTCTAACATCGACAGAGTATTCTTTGATTACTTCTAAAACCTCTTTTTAAAAGGCCACACACCTGACCCAGGCTTTCTAGGAAGGACGTTAGAGACTCTCTGTCCGAAGGTTCAGAAGTTACCCATTTCTGTTAGCGAAGATCTCCTAATGCCCACTACACTTGTAAAAGTGCATTCTGTGTTAGGAGCGATGAAAGTAGGTTCGGCTCCCGGTCCCGATGGTCTGCCAACCGAATTCGACAAAGAATTTTGGCGTGAGTTAGGCCCAGGTTTTGCAGCAACGCTCAACAATATGTCGAATACTAAAGTGATCCCGAAGTCCTTTGCACATGGCAGGCTCATTCTACTTCCCAAAGACGGCAAAGATGGCCGCCACCCTGCTTCTTGGCGTCCGATCACGGTGTTGAAGTCAGATTACAAGATATTGGCTACAGTGTTAGTGAAGATGCTAAAGCAATACTGGCCCGATGTAATTTGCGCTCTCTCCTCCCCATCTTTCATTCCCCCTTATCCCGCTCCCATGTGTAGGGTAGCAAACCGGTTGTGCTGAACTCGTTAACCTCCCTGCCTTTCGTTCTCCACTCTTTCTTTCCTTCCTTCCTTCCTTCCTTCCTTGCTGTGAGCAAACCGGTTCGGTTGTCGGCAAGAACGTCTTCAGTGCGTTGTTGCTAACCCGTGATCTAGAGTATACTGAACATTCAAAGGCGCCAGGTTTGTGCGTGTCATTGGACCAAAAGCATGCCTTTGACATAGTTAGGCACGAATACCTTTTTGGGGTACTGCGCATGTATGGCTTTGAAGCAGAAGTGATTGATTTGTTCCGGGAAATATACCGGATTATGTCGAGCACCTTGGTCTTAAACGGAGTGGCAAAGGGTACGATAAGACTAAGCAGGAGCGTCCGACAGGGATGCGAATTAAGCCCGATGCTTTTCGTCCTGTGCATAGAGCCCTTTATTCGATCGATATGCGCTGATCCGAAAATGCGCGGCCTTCCGTTCCCTGGCAAATTGGAGATAACGGTTTCAGCGTATGCCGATGACGTGACCGTGTTTTTCAGAGACCCGGACAGTTTGCTTCAACTGCTGGGGCGCTTCGACGAGTATGGAAGCATATCTGGGGCGAAACTGAACATGGCCAAAAGCTGTGTTTTAGCTCTTGGCGATCAGCTTAGACGGGGCATGCCCCACAACCTTAAATAAGTCGGAACGATAAAGCTTGTGGGAGTGTAGAGTTCGATCGATCTGGCGTCGCACCGGATGTATGATAACCACTCGTCCAAGAGGTTAAGAATGCTACTCAGAGGGTAAGACTCTGCCATTTCTCTTTTGCAGAGAAAGCCTATCTTGTTAAGTGTATTTTTCTGGCCCATTTCTTTTATGTTGCTCGTGTCGCATTTCCTCCGAGACCAGTACTGCAGGTTCTCAGCCATGCCGCTTTCTCTTTCTTCCGGGTTGGCGGCACAGAGCGTCTGCAGAGGGACGTCCTACGATTACCACGGCGCCTCGGGGCTTCAGCCTGCCCTGTATTGAAACGATGGCGCTAGTGCTTGGCCTTAAGACACTAATGACAATTCTAGATGACGTAGGGGCAGCCGCAAGGCCACTCGCCATGTAGTTCCTAGGTCCACTTCGGAGGGTACTAGTGCCCCGAGCGTTAGGGAATCTGTACCTGAGTGCTGAAGACATGGCACAGTATTACAGGGCACTCATATCGCTCTTCCAGGAACTCAACGCCGCGGACCCCGAGGTAGAGCCAATTGATCGACCGCCGGCGCGGCTCTGCGAAATGCTCGTATCCGCCCGGTCCACTTTGAATAGCCCGCCACCGACATTACCATGGTTGGAACTAACGACGGCTATGCTCCCCAAGAAAGTAGCGGACATGTAGTGGGAAAGGGCATGGAGAATCCTGCTTACACTAGAACGCCTAAAGCGCTGGGGGATGGTCCAACACGCGAGGTGTCCCAACTGCAGAAACGCAGATGGGGAACCAACTGCACATGCTGTCGCAAGTTGTGTGGTAGCTACGACCTTCTGGCGTCTCGTGCATCGATGCATGCCAAGTGTAGGCGTGACCCAGTATTACATGATGGGCCGGTGTCTCCGAGGTGCCTTCGGAAGGTTGGTCCTCGCCGCCGGGGAATATGTCCTTTGGCGAAATCGTTGCACGGCGGTTGGCGGTCGCCGTCACCTGCGGCTGCAATGACCTTTGTTGACTCACCTTAGGAGAATTTTACGAAGTCTCCTAGAGGCCCAATTGGTAACACACGGCGAATTTGAGTTCCTGTGACACTGGTCCTGCCCATTTGTATCTCTGGCGGATGGCAACGTTAGACTTTCTGTGGTCTTTCCTGATGTGGAAGTGTTCTAATGCCCAGACAAGAGAAAGACACTCCCGCTGTGTGATAGAGTTATTCTTCTCCGGTGCGGACAGGAGGCGGCTAGTGTACGCAATAACAGAGTCGTGTCCACCCTGACGCTGAGCGAGGACGGCACCGATTCCATGGCCACTGGAATTGTGCGAAGTTCTGTCGGTGCAGTCGGATTGAAATGCGCTAAAATTGGAGAAGTCGTGAGGGCATCGATAAGCGTGGAAAGGCAGCAGCTTGGGTCGAGCCCCACGTAAAAGCAACGTCTTTTTTTAGGAGCGCAGTAAGAGGACGTGCTATGTCGGCGAAAATACGAATAAAACGTCGGAAATAAGAGCACAATCCAATAAAACTGCGTGCGTCTTTAACCGAATTAGGTACAGGAAACTGCTCCACGGCGCGAACGTTTCTCAGGATCGGGCTGTACACCCGCCGCGTTGACGAGATGGCCAAGTACGGTTGTTTCACGGCGTCCGAAACAGCATTTTGAGGCGTTGAGATGAAGACCGGCTTTACGGAATACCTCGAGAATGGCGTAGAGGCGCTGAAGTTGGCTGTCGAATGTTGGCGAAAAAACAATGACATCGTCAAGGTACCACAAACAGGTTGACCATTTCAAGCCACGAAGAAGCGAATCCATCATTCGCTCCAATGTGGCCGGCGCATTGCTAAGACCAAAAGGCATCACTTTAAAATGATAGAGGCCATCTGGAGTTACGACTGCAGTTCAAGAACACCCGTGGAGCAGTCGATTAGGGCTGAGTGCGTCGAGAGAAAGTCTAGGCCGAGGATCCCGTCCTGGGGTCACTGCGCAAGCACGGCAAAAAAACCAGCGGTCTGATGGCCAGCCGTGCACACTCGAGCAGTGCAGATTCCAAGAACGGCAGACAAGCTGCCCTCAGCGACCCGTACTGTGCCCTGAATCGCGGGCGTAATCACTTTGCAGTGCGGAGTACGGAGAGCAGCGCTCATTATTGAAATCTGGTGTCAATGATTGAAATCCGGTGTCTATGAGGGCCGTAACGGTAACGCCGTCCACTTGAATGTCCAGAAGGTTTCGGCGCGTAGGTACATCAACAGAGGATTTTTATACCGAGTCAATGATGTAGCGTCACCTCTGAAAGCTGCACGCCTTAGTTTTCCGGAGCGTAGATGCCAGGACCTGCAGGTGATGATGACCGGTATGGTCGTGGCGATCGAGATCGACGGCCTTGTGGGGACGGTGAGCGGCTAAACCTGGAGTGTGGAACGGCGGCATCAAAGCATGTGGATCAGAGCGAGGGGGAAAAACGTCGAATGTTGCTCCAGGACAACGCCAAGATCCCGTGCTCCAGTTTGAAGGCGACGACCAGCTACTGAGGCAGTGACGGTCAATATATCCAGCGCGAGAGTGGTTGAAATATATGGGTTGGTCGGCTGCCGTCCTCCAGTCAGCCGCATTTCTGTAGCGCAAAGGGTAGCCCTCGTTCTGGGTGACATTTGGAGGGGTACGTTCAGCTTCACGGATGGAACAGACGGCCGATGATAATCCCATGTTAAGGAACTCCTGGCGGACGACTGCTTGTATGAGTGACACGGTGGGCAGGTTGGCTGACTGAACGTCTGGAAGAACGGCCGTAAGAGCTATTGCTTCGAATTCGCGGTGGGCAATGTGCGTTACATCTTCCGACACTGGAGCCTACGCAGGCATCGGTGGGTCTTCGCATGATGATGTGGCGGTGCTGTTAGGTAGCCGAAGGAACTGGCGGGTGATGCGGCGTCTCTTCGCTTGTTCAAAGCGTTGGCATTCCTTAACTATGGCGTCAACCACCGTACAGTCCTTAAATACAAGTAGATTAAACGCGTCGTTGGCTATTCTTTTCAAAATGTGCGAAATCTTGTCAGCTTCGGTGATTTTTGCGTCAGCTTTTCGGCAAAGGCTCTATACGTCCTGTCTGTAGGAAATTTACGATTCAGTAGTCGTCTGGACGCGGGATCCCAGCTTCTTTTTAGCGGCCTGCACGGCCAAATGGTCTGCCGAACAACTCACGCAGCTTCGCCTTGCAAGCATCCCAACTTGTAAGATCTTCAAGCTTCCCGTACTACATGCATGCCGTTCCTTTCAGATAGAATATCACGTTGGCTAACATCCCCGTGGGGTCCCATCTGTTGTGGACGCTGACGCACTCGTACATGTCGATCCACTCTTCGACATCCAAGCCATCCGTGCTATATATAGAAAAGGTTCGCGGGTCTCGTGGGTGCAAAAGAATCACAGGATCCGGTGGCTGCTGCACCGTCGGCACTTCGCTGGTCATCGCGGAGCAACCAAGACGACGACCGCTTCGAAGTTCCGTGCTTCGTTAATTGAGCCGGCACGTTGGCAGGCTTATCCGCGCACCTCCTCCAAAAAGATGTTACGGGCATAGCATTTATTTAGAAATTATAACTATATACAAGGTTACAACAGCCACAAGCAGCGGCGACGGATGCAAGGCTGTCGCGGGCCTCTAGCCACTTCGTCACTGTCGTCTTCGTCCGACCAAAAGTAGCAGCCCCTTCACTGTCTCGTGGCAATAGTATCTGTAGCTTCCTTTCTCTTGCATTTATCGGTATGGCTGCTTCTCTTCTTTTCAGATCTCTTTACGTTTCTTCGCACAACTTGGCTTTCACCTACTGAAATTCACTCCCCCCCTTTCGTTTCTTCTTCTTCTTCGGAGCGTAAAACTTCAAGCCAGCCTTCACGTGTACGGGTGTCATGGAACATCTTATTTGTCATCTTTCTTTTTTCAGACTTGAGCCTGTTGACCAAGCCGACCAGCTTGCTTGCTGCTTTCCAAGGTCTTACTAGAAATTGCTTCGAAGACTTTCTTTTTTTTTTTTCATCTTCCTGCCACTTCTCTTACACTGTCTCCGCCAACGTACATATATGATGCGTGATGGTTTTCTTTCAAAAGCTACGACCTCTTCGTTTGCTATGCTGTTTGCTATGTGCGTTTGTTAATCTTCTTGTTCATTTATCATGCGGAGGTAAATGATATGTCGAAAAGTGGGCTTTGCCGTGGCGCTGGTCGCAGAGGATACCATTTATAAGATTAGATTTCTTTCACTTCTTTCATATGCATCCCGCTCTGTAGAAAGTAGACTGTATGGGCACTTCGTTTTATGTTCTCACAAATGACGAAGTGTACTGCCTCAAATCAAGTGTCTCTAATAACACGCGTCCCGCAAACTCCTGTGTGTGGGTTGTGTGGCTGTCCTCAGTACCACTAGCACTTCTTGTTGCGGGATCCCGAAGAGAGAGACAGAGAGCAAGGAGAGGAAAGGCAGGGAGGTCAACCAGAAGAGCATCCGGTTTGCTACCCTACACTAGGGGTAAGGGAAAGAGGAAATAGAAAGAGAAAAATAGGGAGAGAATCAGCACTCAGTACACGTGGCACAATGTACAGGGACACTATAGGCGGTCTCTTAAACTGGTGCACTTCAAATACTGTACTAATGCACCCAACGCTTTTTGTGCCAGTGACGGGTGTAGCCATGGTCCCAGTATCTTTGACTCAGAGAACGGTCTCGAGTCCAGCTGGTTTAAAGTTGTCCTGAGAGAGAGGCGTTGTAGGTCGTAGCGAGGACAGGTACACAATAGGTGCTCGATGGTTTCCTCGCACATACAGTAGTCGCACATCGGGCTCTCGGCCATTCCTATACGATGTGAGTAAGCGTTCGTGAACGCCACTCCCAGCCACAAGCGGCACAGCAAGGTTGCTTCGCCGCGGGAAAGGCTAGATGGCAGTTGTAGACGTAGCAAGGGGTCCAACTTGTACAATCGGCAATTGAAGGCACTTGAATTCCATAAAGCTTGTGACGTTTTGCGTGCAAGCAGACGAAGTTCCCTGGCAGTGTCCGTCCTCACCAAAGGTATTGTACGCGTCTGGGTGTCTTCGTGGGCAGATCGGGCAGCCCTGTCGGCAATGTCGTTGCCGATGATGCCACAGTGAGCAGGAATCCACTGGAAGACTATGCTGTGCCCTGTTTCCAGGGCATGGTGATGTACTTCCCTGATGTCGCATATCATCTGCTCGTAAGTTCTGTGATGTAAGGCTGACTTGATACTGAGAAGGGCTGCCTTAGAGTCACAGAATATGACCCATTTCTGAGCCGTCTCTTCGGTGACATAGGCCACAGCGGCATGGAGGGCTGCCAGTTCTGCCGACGTAGATGACGGGATGACGGGATGACGGGATCCCGAAGTAAATTTATTCGGCAAGGATCTCATATACGGTTAAAATTCCATCAACGCAATGCAGTTGCGTAATGCGGTGAAGCATACGTAGTGTAGTGCGGTGAAGGATGAATGATCTTATACTCCATCCGCGTGCCGGAGGTTTATAAGATCTGCTGTTCTAGATAGCGGCACGCTCCAGCCTCTTTAGTCTCAAACCATGGATCGCATTGGTTCCAGCTTTCCTACTTCCCTACCCATGATGCCTTTCGGCGTCCAGGAGATCCTCCACCGCCCAGTTTTGTCATGTCTGGAGCACGAGTGTGGCCTCCGTTTGCCGGTATTACATATATTTTCGCAAGCTAATATCACCGCAATACTTGTCTATATTGCGGTGGAGCTTACCTGATGCTGAAGCACATCCGTCATTACAGGACGCATATAAGACCCTTGCCATTCCTTCGCATATTACTCGTGATGCGTGCCCAGTGACTATTCGACTGAACACAAATACATTTAACAGCGAAGCTGTTCTAGCTAACCGTAAAAAGTGCCACCTGCCGCAAAACCTCGCCGAGCTATGACGTCACTGTATTGCCTAGCAACTCCTCGCGGCGCGGCATGAGCCTCGCCTCCTCTCCGTGCCGTGTACATGTTGCCTTGACATGGGACGTTAAGGAGAGGGAAGAAGAGCATGCGCGTGGCGCGCGCAATGCTCGGGAGAGGGAAAGAGAAAAATGAGAGCGAGATAGAGAGAGAAATAAATTGTAGCAGCACCAACGAGGCAACGCGCAGAGCTGCTGCCGACGCCGCCTGCGTTTCCCCGTTTCCCGCGTTCGGGCCGGGAAAACGCGGGCGGCGTCGGCAGCAGCTCAGCAGGTTTCGACCAGCCACGCCTCGGCAAGTGTGCAGGCGCAGCTTGGCCGTGACGTCACCGGGGAGATAAAGCCCGGAGCCGCCGCTACCGCGGCACAACTCTCGTTGACTCTGTGGCGAGTACATGTAGCCTTGACGAGGGACGACCAAAAAATATCCGGACACCCGGAGAAGAAGCCGCTCATCTTGAAGCGCGCCGCGCGGCCAAGCTTAGCATTTCCTAGCAAAACTTAGCCAAACCTAGTAAAACTTGCAAGAAGCTAGGTTGATCACCAGCTCCGCTGTTTACTCCAGCCTTGCACCACTAGTGCAAGCTGCCCACATTTTTTTAAACCACTGCACGGCAGCTAGACGAAAATGGCACGACGCCTTACCGATCGTCATCAGCCCATTTAATGTCCTTTGAAAGATGAAGGCATCTCCCAGCGATTTCTACCCCAGACTGACATCCCTGACTGGCACGAAGGAAACTGCCTTGCTAATTGAGGCTCGAAGCTGGTTGTCCAAGGACAAAAACATACCGGAGCCAATATTCGCAACAAGATTAGGCATGTGTATGCTGCCGTAAAAATTCGGTGAGCACTCAGCACATTCAAATGGAATGGGAAGGGATTCACCCAGTGAAACCCGTAAGTAACGTACACCTTCCAGAAGTGCTTGGGTTTAAAGTGGGTGGAAGCATCAACCGGTCGGCAGTCGAGATCGATAAGCAAAAGACGTTTAGGGTATTGGTGGAAAAACAAAGCAGGGAAGAAATTGATACGACCGGATCCGTTACAGGCATCGGTAGCGGTTTAAGTTAGATAGAGAAGTTTTGAGGAATTAAAAAAACCTTAAAGAGATGTACACAACAATGCTAGAATGAAAAGCACGTAAAGCATACCTGAGTAATTCAAGCAGGCTAGGTGACTACTTGTCACTTTTCCGTTTCAAATGGGATGCCAATAAATCATAATCATCATCACCGGGCCGTGGCGGCACAGGTCGTGTTGGGGAAAGAAAGAAAAAAGAACCAGAAAGCATACCTGCGTGCATCCGCGGCTGCATGGTAATGATGAAGTAAAATGAACGCTTCTTGCCGGTAGAATGGATTCGAATTGCGCTACGTACGTATGCGCATGCTGCCTCTGAAACCGTGATGCGTTCGAGGCGTCCTTCATACTCGCTAGTAGTCACCAACTCCGCTTAACAAAAGGCTCAGTATAATTTGCGCGCGCCAGCGCGTGCGTACGTGCGTGCGTTCCATACAAGGACGAATTTTTCCTCAACTTCGAAGCTTTCTCTGAGAAAGCCGTACTGGTTTCCTTTGTAGCTTTGTGCTACATTCGGGTAGATGACAATTGTTAATTTCATAATGCAGGGTAAAGTGTCAAAAAGTCAACCCTAAAATTCGACACCACTTTAGAAGGGGACTTCCCCAGGCACGTTAAGTGCTAATTGGTGCATTAAGTGTACTGGCCACAGAAAGGCGAGGTTGGTAAGGGTGCCAAAGGTCCTCTGTAGTCGTAGCTTAGCGTGCTTGGAAGATCACCGCATGACTTCCGTCGCGTTTTTATTTTATTTTGCCATTGACAGGTCCGCTTGTTTCACCTTGCCCTTTCTCCACACACCGAGCGCCTGCCTTTAGCTCTTCATTATCTTTACACAGGCTTAGACGCCATTTGCATCCTTAAGAACCTTACAAAGCAGAACTTTATAAAGCAGTTGGTGAGGTATTAATGTGCTCCCTCATTTTATTGAAAGCAAGCGAAGGAATGCATCCACATTTTACGGGTATGGTACACATTTATTCCTGAAAAAAAAAGCACGATGATGACAAGAGCCGTGGTGCGGCGACGACAGCATATCACAAAGCGAAGACGGCATCTTGGCGACAACAAAACGGATGCACAGTTAATTTTATTGCGATAGCAATTATATGGAGACTTCAACCGGATTTCTGCCGTCTTCGTCGTCGTCGCCGTCGCCGTGAGGTTCCGTATCAAGCCCAATGGCGATAACATCGCCGCCGCGCGCCGTATGTGCGAGTGAAAGCGCGCGGGGGACGCGCGCTATCACAGAGAGCGAACGCACGGCGGAAAGCAAACGAGACCGTCGCGCGAAAGGCCGTGGGGGTATAGGAGGAAGGGAAGCGGGGAGCCGCTGTGCTCCGGCACCAAAGGCGTATCTTAAAACCGGGCGTAAGGGGAACTTGCCACTCAATCTCCCACGCGAAAGCAAGAAAGCGGGAAGGCAGCGTGGGAGGGAGGGGGGCGCAGCTTCTACTCTGCCAACAACTGCGCTTCGTACTTTGCCCGCGGCTGTGGCGGTCGCCCGCACCGTCTCTTATCTCCACACGGCTCTGACCTTTGTATGCGCTGTGCATTCGCCGCTCAGTTTCCGTTGAAGCGATAGACCGCACGAACCTTCGCCCGCTGCGGCGGCTGCGCTTGCTGCCAGCGTTTTGACAGTCATTGTCTGCGGTCATTGAGTGTGATCTATTCATGTTTGCTTTTGCGCACTGACACCACGCTTGTTAATTCACTTAGTACGCGAATGTGTCCAAGTTTATGCAGCCGATAAAACTACTATCCCTACTCCGAATAGCTATCCACTAATTTGCTATCGCGATTGATGCTTCGCCTCTCGGGCGAAACCGCGACATTTTTTATTGTTCTTCATCTAGCTGTCCTTCAACTAAGGTAATGATTAAAAATGGTCACCACTCTATGGATATATCCCTAATAGATGTGAACAAATGTTCATCCAACAAGTGTCACTAATATTGAAATATTGTGATGTATGCCTAGCTTTCTCTCGATCTCCATTGCACCCACACTGATACGCAACAGCTAAAGTGTTGTTACACTTCAGTTATTTTATGTTGCCTACACGTTAGCTATATATAATTACATATACACCATAGACAGCAACAGCAGGAGCGATTGTACTTTGGCCGACAGTGTTCGCATACATTCACAACAAGAAACCATGCATATACTGTGCATATACTAGGTGTTCCAGAGAACACTTTTTTTTAATTGCCTGCGGCAGATAGCACAATTCTGGTCCATGAGCTGGTCTACTCGAAGATGCGGACATTACTTGCACAAAATATTGAAATGCATAATCGACTAAATAACAAAAATTCACTAATTAAGATTTCTAACTAATTACCTTATGGCACATATTGCTGTTGAAAAATTCTAGTGGGTGACGCTGCAAGGCATATCCACTTGAAAAGAATTGTGTGGATGACACCACTTACGAGATATTCGCCGTCAACCTTGCTGTAAAAATGCACCGTCGTTCCAGTTACTTTCTTAGCAAACGTCGTCTTGTGCATTGAAGCACAAAAGTAACTGGAACGCCAAAGCATTTCTCCGCAAAGTTCGGAAACTAATATCTCGAAACTGGTGTCGTCCTGAGAATTCGTTCCAAGTGGAGCCTCCTTGCGAATTTGTGCATTGCAATATGTGCCAAAAGGTGCTTAAATAAAATTTAATTAGCAAAATTTTTGTGAATTGCTCGAGTATGTATTTCAATTTTTTGTGGTGCTAAGAGGTTTATTAGCAACGGATGCAGGCGAACGGGTAGCAGTCACAAGCGTTCGGCCAAGGACAGCAACCACGAGCTCATGCCGGTGGCGATGCTGCTGAGGCACAGGTTACTCTTCTTCATTACAATCGCCCTCCGCCGAAAAAGGCGCCATCCTGGCGGCTTAAGGCGAAGACACTACTAGTGGGTCGTAGTACGGCTTAATGCGACAGACGTGGACAAGTTCGCGGCCGCGATTGCGCAGGTCTGTCGGTGAGGGGCTCCACGAGGTAATTGACGGATGACGTTTGCTCCAGAACGCGGTAGGGTCCGAGGTATTTCGCGACAAGTTTTGCAGAGTGGCCGGGTGTGGAAGCGGGTACCCGAAGCCAGACCAGAGAGCCAGGGGAAAATGTAGGTGCAGAACGGTCGGCTGGTTGACGGGATTGCTGCTGCCACTGGTCCTCGGTGGAAAAAGAGCGGGCAAGCTGACGGCATTCCTCAGCATGTCGAGCAGCTTCAGACAGCGGAGTACTTTCGGACGCATCAGGTTTATATGAAAGAATTGTATCGAACGTATTAGATGGTTCTCGGCCATATAGGAGAAAGTACGGGGAAATCCAGTAGTTGCTTGGGCCGCAGTATTGTATGCATACGTGACGAAAGGGAGAACTTGGTCCCATTTTGAATGATCAGAGGCGACGTACATTGATAGCATATCACCAAGAGTACGATTGAAGCGTTCTGTCATGCCGTTAGTTTGCGGATGGTACGCTGTACTTGTGCGGTGAATGATTCGGCATTCCGTCGAGTAGTGCCTTCAAAGCATCGGCAAGAAAGGCTCGGCCTCTATCGCTCAGAAGTTCGCGAGGGGCACCGTGGCGCAGAACGAAATGGTGTAACAGAAACGATGCAACGTCGCGGGCGGTGGCAGTCGGCAGAGCGGCGGTTTCAGCATAACGGGTCAAGTGAATCCACGGCAACAATAATCCAGCGGTTCCCTGCTGGAGTGGATGGTAGCGGTCCGTATATGTCAATACCAACACGATCAAAGGGACGACTAGGGCAGGGAAGGGGTTGTGACGGGTAGACTTGTCCGGGAGGTAATTTTCGGCGTTGGCACTGAGTACAGGAGCGAACGAACTTTCGCACGTAGTTATACATGCCGCGCCAATAAAATCGGAGGCGTAGTCGAGCGTAGGTCTTGAAGAGGCCGGCATGCGCTCACTGTGGGTCGGCGTGGAAATCGTCGCAGATAAGGTCACGGAGATGTCGGGGTATCACAAGAAGCCACTTGCGTCCGTCAGAAAGGTAATTACGACGATAAAGAAGGCCATCGCGAATGCAGAAGTGTACCCACTTCTGCTGGCGGCGAAGAGCGCGAGATGGTGAAGAGGTGGATGGATCAGAAAGGATGGTGATGAGAGCACTGATCCAGGGATCCTTGCGCTGCTCCGACGGCATGTTGTGCAGTGCATGTGATGCAAGTGCGGGCTCAAGGGCGGATAGGCAAGCGTTGTCAGCTGCGACCGGTGAGCGAGAAAGGGCGTCAGCGTCCGTGTGTTTGCGGCCAGAACGGTAAAGAACGCGGATGTCGTACTCCTGTAGCTTAAGGGCCCAGCGAGCAAGTCGGCCAGATGGGTCCTTGAGGGTGGACAGCCAACAAAGGGCGTGGTGGTCAGTGATGACGTCGAAAGGATGACCATACAAATAAGGGCGGAATTTCCCAAGGGCCCAAATAATGGCTAAACACTCTTTCTCTGTAACCGAGTAATTAGCCTCGGCTTTTGTCAGAGTTCGGCTCGCGTAGGCGACGACATATTCATCGAACCCCGCCTTCCGTTGCGCGAGTACGGCACCGAGTCCTACGCCGCTGGCATCGGTGTGGACCTCGGTGGGGGCGGCAGGGTCGAAGTGGCGGAGGATAGGTGGCGAGGTTAGCAGGCGGCGTAATTTCGTGAAGGCGTCATCGCAGGCGGGCGACCAAGCTGAAAGTTCGTTGTCGCCGCTTAGAAGGTCTGTCAGGGGTGCAATTATGGATGCGAAATTTCGAATGAAACGTCGGAAATACGAGCATAAACCAACGAAACTTCGAAGCTCCTTTAACTCTCCTTTAAGCTCCTTTAAGCTCCTTCGAAGCCGGGTCCGGAAGAATGCCGTCTCGCGAGACAACATGGCCAAGAATGGTGAGCTTTCGGGCACCAAAACGACATTTTTTTTAAGTTGAGTTGAAGTCCCGCGTCAGTGAGACATTTCAGAACGTGCTCGAGACGGCTGAGATGTGCATGGAAATCAGCGGAAAAGACAACGACGTCGTCCAGGTAGCAGAGACATGTGTTCCATTTGAGGCCGCGTAAAATATTGTCCATCATCCTCTCAAAAGTGGCTGGAGCGTTACACAGGCCGAAAGGCATCACGGTAAATTCATATAATTCGTCAGGTGTCACAAATGCTGTTTTATGCTGATCAGATGGTGCCATAGGGACTTGCCAGTATCCGGAACGTAAATCCAGCGAAGAAAAGAACTCCGCTTCCTGCAAACAGTCGAGGGCGTCGTCGATGCGCGGTAACGGGTAAACGTCCTTGCGCGTTATCTTGTTCAGACGTCGGTAGTCGACGCAGAACCGAATAGAGCCATCCTTTTTCTTAACAAGAACGACCGGTGACGCCCAGGGACTGTTCGAAGGCTGGACAATGCCGCGCTTGAGCATGTCATCAACCTGGTCATCAATTACACGGCGCTCCGAGGCGGATACCCGATAAGGGCGTTGCCGTAGAGGTGCATGAATGCCGGTATCTATCTGGTGAAAAACGGTTGATGTGCGACCCAAACCGGAAGCAGGGCTGTCAAAAGAGGCGCGGAACTTCTGAAGCAGAGCGAGCAGCTGGCTTCTTTGTGAAGATGACGTTTCATCGTCGATGGAGCGGTTGAAAGCGTCGCGCAGGGACTGATCAACCGCAGGGTCACAAGAAAGTGCGCTAAGGTCTGTAGGAGTAGAAGCCGCAGGAGCGTCAAAGATGCAAAAGGCGTCGACCGGCTGAACAAGGCCTAGGCATTCGCCATGAAATAAAGGTAAAGGGCACGCCGTGGGATTGTCGACGAGCATCTTCGTGGCGCCACTGCGAAGAGTAAGGAGAGCAAAGGGCAGCGGAGAGCATTTGCGGCGAAGGAACACTTTAGAGGGCGTAAAGAGAACAGTTCCCTCAGAAATAGCGGCGCACGAAACAGGGACAAGCAGGGAAGAGCACTGAGGAACGGCATTGTCTTCGGACACAAACAGTTTATCACTAGAAGGGTGGTCGTCGATTGTCTCAAGATCGTGAAGCGCAGAAAGTTCAAGTTCGGCGTGGCAACAGTCAATAACGGCGTTATTATTTGCAAGGAAGTCCCAGCCTAATATAATGTCATGGGAACACGAGGGCAGGACGACGAATTCGACGGTATACAGAACTCCTTGTATGAAGACTCGAGCAGTACATGCAGCGAGAGGCGTAATGTTTTCAGCGGTCGCGGTTCGAAGGGAGAGGTCGGATAAAGGCGTCAGAACTTTTTTTAGTATGCGACAGAGTTTGGCAGAAATTACAGATACTGCGGCTCCTGTATCGACAAGTGCCAGTACGGCGACTCCTTCGACATACACTTCAATTACGTTGGCTGGAGAGGGACGAGGACTTGAGCATTTCGACGTAGACGCAGTTCGTGCCTCGGGAACTGCGGCCTTCAGTTTTCCTGCTCGGCGGGTCCGGCACGGTGACGCATCGGAGAAAGCGAGCGACGACGTGGAGATGGTGAGCGGCAGGTAGGCGCGGGTGAGCGATCAGGACAATATGAAGAGGTAGGAAGGCTGGAAGGCGACGATGAAAATTGAGCGGGGAACGGTGGCGCTCGCCAGATGTTCGAGAACGGAAGCATGCGACGACGGCAATGGCGCGCCACATGACCAGCACCACCACAAGCAAAACATATTGGACGGTCATCGAAGGTGCGCCATTGTTGGGGGTAAGCTCCGACTCGTGGCTGAGAAGTCGGAAAATGCTGTCGATCTGGTAACGGCATAGGATGCAGCGAAAAGGTCGGTGGTCGATGCATAGCGGGCGGCGAAAGCGTTTGTGGGCGAGGTCGGGCAACTGCTTCTGCGTACGTGAGAGGTGCAGTGACTGGCGTCGGATCACGTGCTGGAGGAATGGCTTGAGAAACTTGCTCCTGGATGAAGTCGCGGATCGTAGGTGCCAAAGCGGGTGGTGGTTTCGGGACGCAAGACATTAAAGATAGCTGGCGAGCAACCTCTGCGTGAATGAATTCCTGAATCTTCAGAAACAGGGCAGCATGGTCGTCGCTGACACCAAGGCTGGACACAGAGTCGGCGGGCGCAGGGGGACGTCTGGTGTGAAGCCGTTGCCGGCGCAACTCGTCGTAACTCTGACACAATTCGATCACTTCAACGACAGTGCGAGGACTCTTCGATAATAACATTTGGAATGCGTCGTCCTCAATACCCTTCATTATATGTTTGATCTTCTCCTCCTCCGACATGCAAAGGTCAAGAATGTCCTCAATGTAGCTCGTGAAATTCTCTCCGCTCTCCTGGGATCGTGTGCGCAAACGGTGTTCTGCACGGAGCTTTCGTACGGCTGGCCGACCGAAAACTTGGGTAAACATGGTCTTGAAGACCAACCACGTAGTGAGGTCGCTTTCATGGTTGCGAAACCATAGTTTCGCTACGTCCGAGAGATAGAATGCTACGGTTCTCAACTTGGTAGCATCGTCCCAATGGTTATTGGCACTCATTCGCTCGTATGAGGAGATCCAATCTTCAACGTCTTTTTCATCTGTGCCGGAGAAGATAGGGGGATCTCGCAGACTCAAGGCGCCGGCACAAACCAGGGTGGGCGGCGCCGGTGGAGGGGTTGGAGGAGTGCCGCTTGCGTCCTCGGGCATGATGGGGGGTAGAGTGCGACTCCGCAGTTCCAGGGTGGTCGAAACCCAGCAGACTCCACCACTTGCTAAGAGCTTTATTAGCAACGGATGCAGGTGAACGGGTAGCAGTCACAAGCGTTCGGCCAAGGACAGCAACCACGAGCTCATGCCGGTGGCGATGCTGCTGAGGCACAGGTTACTCTTCTTCATTACAGTGTGTAATTTATGTCCACCTCTTCGAGTAGACCAGTTCATGGAATAGAATTTTGCTATCTGCCCCAGGTAATGTAAAAAAATTGAAAGTGTTCGCTGGAACACTTGGTATATAGGACAGAACATATTACGTGCCCAGGATTGTATTCCCTCGCCGCAGTAAACGCATTAAATTACTATACGCTTAATTGGGCTCGCTTCATGGGAGCAACTTATTCATTTCTTTCAACTGGCCTGCATTTGATTAGGAATCACGTAGATTAAAGACATTGGAACTCCCCGATGCACTGTTTATTTGCTTTGTCATCCAATACCTCAGTTTTCTAAAATTAAATATATTATTCGTTACAAGGTAACCAAGTTTAAATTTCCAGCTATTATATATTACTATGTATATAAATTGCTCATTACCATGCCTATAGCATGCCAACATTAAAAAAGACACTCCCCAGTACTTTCACAGTAGTGAAAGTATACTGGGGAGCACAAGTGTACAAGGACACCAGCGAGTTTGTTATCGTGAAGTTAACTCAAATGTTTGTAAGCATGATGCGACCTCAAACTAACAAATAACGCTCTCAATAAGAGCAACAGATTAAATAAAAAAAGTCGCAGTTTCGCCCGAAAAGCGAAGCATCGATTGCGATAGCAAATTAGTGGACAGCTATACAAAGTAAGGATATTAGCTTTATCGGCCGTATAAACTTGTAAACACAGGCACACTTAGTACAAGCAGGGTGTCACACGCGCCCAAGCAAACATGAACGCATCTCATTCGATGGCCACGGAAACTCGCATTGAGCGAATTGAGCTTCGGGCTCAAAATCAGAGCTGGTTTTGGCACGTAAAACCCCAGAAAGAAGAACTTCGTGCCGGCACTCGCATCAACGCGATCTTAGCCGCGAAAACACAGGGAGGGTGGACTCTGCTCCCGCCGCAAATCGCTTTCAAGATACAGCCGCGCAGGCAGGCGCTCGCGGCGCCGAAACGCCCCCTCCCCCCCTCCCCCCCCGGAACCTTCCGGCCCGGCGAGAGCGCGCGGCCTCAGTAAAGCGCGGCCCCTCTACCTCCCTACCCTCTCTCCGGAGCGTTGTGCGCGACTGGAAGACTGCGCGCGTCCTGCCCGCTTCCCGCGAGCCGCGATTGCCGGCTCACCGTCGCACGCTTTCACTCGCACATACAGCATTCGGCGCGCGATGACGCTTTTATCGTCCTTGGACTTTATACGGAACCTCACGGCGACGGCTACGACAACGCCGACGGCAGAACTCCGCTTGGAGTGTCAAATATTTTTGCTGTCGCAATAAGAACATCGTGTGCAACAACATGACGTCAACCGACCAAGACCATCAAAAAATAAAACGACATGCGATGGTACTAGTAATAACCGTGCATGTATGCTATTAAATAATCCGTGTTTAGTTTCTTCAGCTAAGCTCTTTCATACTGTCCATTAACGACGCAACCCACCTGAAAACCCCTCGCAAATTTGTTCTCCTTTGACTTTGCTTTACCAGCTGGTCTATCAAATATGTAAAGAATTCTACTTGCAGAATGTCACGCGGGGGTTAAAGTTGGCATTTTTAATAACTTGTAGGCGCGGTTGTCTAGCTGCATGTACGGAGGGAAAAATATCGTATTGTGTACTTGAGGCACGCTTTCTAACATAATTCTCACAACGCTTATTTTAGACATAAGTGTATAGCTAGAGTCGGTTCATAGTTCTGGAAATGCACCAAAGTAGCACAAGGAAGGAGCGAAAGTACTACAGGACATACGCGCTGTAAGTTATCACATTTTGCACGCGCTTACCACCTTTTGTAGCTGCACAACTGTTTCAGACTACGTATCAGCTGGTTATAGATTCTAGTTAACAGCTACATATATAAACGTTTCGATGTTCTTTACTGTGCGGTCAGGTGCGCGTACTCGCAGGCAAGAATTCATCTCGAAAGCTGCACGCGATCAGTTGTCAGGTATGAGTGAGTGATTTATTCTGACGACATTGGAAATTTTGGTAACTGCTGTGTCGCCATCTTCTCCACAAACAATAGATTGCCAATGAGCAAAGTATGCTAAAAATGTCGCAGTTTCGCCCGAAAGGCGAATCATCGATTGCGATAGCGAATTAGTAGAGAGCTATTCGGAGTACGGATAGTAGTTTTACTGGCTGCATAAACTTGGGCCCATTGGTTTACTAACTGAATTAACAATCGTGGTGTCAGCGCGCACAAACAAGCATGAATAGATCACACTGAATGACCGCAGCCAACGACTGTCAAAACGCTGGCAGCAAGTGCACGTTCGCGCGGTTTATCGCTTCAACGGAAACTGATCGGCGAGTGCAGAGCGCATAAGAAGGTCAAAGCCGTGTGGAGATAAGAGACGGTGCGGACGACCGGCACCGCCGGGCAGAGGGCAGCGGAGACGTTGTTGGCAGAGGAGAACCTCCCCTCCCCCTCCCCCCTCTTCCCGTTTCTTGCTTTCGCGTGGGAGATTGAGTGGCAAGATACGCCTTTGGTGCCGGAGCACAGCGCTGCTCCGCCTCCCTCCCATACCCCCACGGCCTTTCGCGCGACGGTCGCGTTTTCTTTCCGCCGTGCGTTCCCCTCCGTGATAGCGCGCGTCCCCCGCGCGCTTTCGCTCCCGCATACTGCGCGCGGCGACGATTTTATCACCCTTGGAATCTATACGGAACCTCACGGCGACGGCGACGCCGACGACGACGGCGACGCCGACGGGGAAGCTCATATATGAGCTTCCATATATGAGCTCATATAATTGCTATCGCAATAATATGAGCTGACATGAAAAATAAACAAACGGTCCAGCAATAAAGCGCATTTCATTTTTCCGACGTGCATTCACGCTATAATGTGAAAATACCAATCGAAGTTCAACTTTCCGGCTCTTGTCTGCTTTAGCTTGGGGCTCATGGCTCGATGGCGTGGTAATTGGATAACGAATAGCGTTTAATTAGTTCATGGTATCTACGTCTCCATGATGGTTCAGTAACTAAAATATACATTGAAGACGTACAAATGCAAAGCGCAGTGTCACTCGAAGAAAGAAAAGTCCCATGGCCTTCAGTACCGCCGCGGGTCTTGCAGATGGTAATTTCCGGTTTAACGGTGTGACGTCGTTATTTCTTATTGACCATATTTCGCACACCGAAACACACAAAGGACGCTTGGTTAGAACTTCGCCAAAAGTAGAGGTAGACGAGTAGGCGTCGTACAGGAAGTACTCAGCACATGGCTCTTACCATGAGCGAAATCTCTGCAAACTACGCTGGAGAGACTCCAAAGAGCACCGAAAGCCGGTGTCGGAGTGTTGTTCAGGCGTGCCCTTAAAGAGGCACCTGCTCCCAAACGTATTCTATCTTGTATAAATTACCCGTCGGGTGTGCGTCCCTCGATCCCATCACATGCTTTTGAATTCACATGCCGGCGCTAGGATGATTAGAGGAAGCAAGCACAAGACTGTAGAAAAAGATTGAAAGGCAAATATGTGTATGTCATAGTTCTTGCGGTATCTGAAGCCGCAACCTTAGCCGCAACTTGCACCGCCCTTCGCATGAGAATTAGAAACTTCGCTCTCTCAACCACAGCCCCGACCCAACTTACCGTGTGTGGTTTTTAATGCAGTCTGGCAGCCGTTCCGCATCCGCTGTTACACTGATTAGAATACGAAATCTACTTGCGGAAAAATGATGTGGTTTCATTTCCATTACCTGAGATGCCAAGAGTATTTATTCTTGGAGAAGACGACGTGTACGTGTAAAGAATGAAGCTGCGATCACTTACGAAGGGACAGGTAGAACAACCCCAAGGGTGCTCAAGCTGTTCACACGACGTCGTCCACTTCCTTGGTGTGGGACTATTTGCTGCCAATAACGAGCGCGCTCAACGATGTCCGCTAAAAGGCACAAAGCGCGTGGCTCAGACCGTGGCACCATTCGTCTTATACTGTGAGGTGCGGCTATCTGCAGGAACGCCTCTGCTATAGTGGGTAGAGTGTTGAAAAGGGGACGTAGTACCTGTTACAGCCTTGCTGTTTGTCCGAATTCAGATGGTTTACTTAGGACTGTTGAACAATGCATACTAACAAACGTTTACCGTCTTTCCTCGTGATGTTCTCCAATTTGTTTTGTTCTTTCCTGTTGTTTTGCTGCCTGCAGCTTCCACTTAACGAAAACACTTGATTGGTATTCAAGTGCTCAAGGCAGCTTCAAATTGGCACCAGGGCTTCGAGACTAATGTTTAATTAATAAATGGCTGCACATTGTGCCATGTCGGTCACTTTTGTTTTATGAATTAAAAACGAATGCTGAAGTCATATGAAACTGAATACCAACGATTTCTTCCTCCTAAAGTGTACGTCTCCATAGACAGCTGGAAGCCGGCAATGCATACTCCATGGCGATATATTCTCCTTGTAAAAATACTAAAATTCGGTCATTTCACCACCCCCAACACCTGATAAATTTACAATTATGGGTGCCACGTAAAATATTGTTCTGTTTCCACTTGGAAATTGAAGTACCGCCACCAAGTGCCAATTTAATCCTGTGAGAGAACCCAGAAAATATTCCTGGAATGTAAATATCTAACATAATTTCTTTCTAGCGCGCTCTTAACAAGCAGTTGACGTTATAGGTATATGGCAGGGGCACAGGCAGTAAGACATGTAAGGCGGTAAGCATAGGGCATCACAGGCATAGCTGACGCAAGTCGAGGCTTGTCGGTTGTGAAGTGCGTCTGATCCACCTACACTAGTGGCGGCCGTTCGTTAATCGCTCACACTAAGGCACCTGAGCAAAGCCGTCTCAGAGGCTTGATGGACGAACCGTTAATTGCGACGTAACCTTCTGGAGTTTTTCTGGCGAATGCATTGCGCAGACCAAACGAGACGCAAGTGTAAACGTTCAGATCGACAACGATGTCTCTGCTAGCGCTTCCTACTTGAAACTTATACCGTCGCAGTTGTTGCAAGGTAACCTAAGTAGTGTTGTCGAGGAGCCTGGTGTCGCTATGATCATATTTGGTAGCATTGTGTCGTCATGCAAATAGAAAAAGAAGGGGGGGGGGGGGGGGATCGAGGGATCCTTCGTAACAACATATGAAGGCGGCAGTTAAAGAAAGAAACGCATAAGGAAAATTAATTTGCAGTCAGGAATTAATTACGGGCGCACGTGAAGTTTGCTGTCCGCTGCATGTTCATAATATGTTTAAATGGAAAATAAAGTAGAAGAAAACACACGTTTTCGCTGGTGAATGATGATCCGATAACCTCGGTATGACGCGTGCGGTGCTCCACCGTTGAGTTAAAACATCCAGTTACTACCTTAGAGTCGCTCTGCAAAATCGCCAGGTCAATTTCTCAGCTGTAACCTGGGCATATGCATGCATCAACATTTTGACACTCATTCCAGCAAGCACGCTTGATAGCTGAATTGCTAGGTAGCGGAATTGCTAGGTAGCGGTACTGGGGGACTCAGGACCAATTATGACAGCCTCGGGAACTTTAACGCTCATCTAAATCGAAGCACACGTGCGCTTTTGGATTTCGTCCCCATTGAAATGTGACCGCCACTGCCGGGATCAAACCCGCGACCTTGAGCTCAGCAACGCATTGCCATAGCCAATAAGCTACCGCGGCTATATACAAATAAAACCTTACCTGGCGCTGCTCCCAGACTGACGTCATATAATGCCATCTAGCCATTTAGACTCCACGTGATTTCATAGATAAATCACCTAATGAGATACATAGGAAGCATGAGTTCTTTACGCTCACCCAGAAATTTGATTATTGCTCGAATAATTGCACATGCCAATATTGTGTATAGGCAACCATGTTTTTATTTCCATTCAACTATAGCAAGAGACAAGGTCACGTTTGAGTGCCGAATAATGATGAAATATAGGACACATATGTATACATACTTCTTACTTCGACTGAAAATACGTAGCTTCTACTTTAATGATGGAAATATGCCTAATTTAAAACATATGTTCCTGGTTGTAATACACCTGTTTCACCTAGTGGCTGTGACAAGACCTGATGACATCCTGATGTATTTTTTTAAAATCTTTTGCTGCTTCTTGCTTGTATTGTGCCTTTTCTTGTGTATCTGCCTCCCTTGGGCCTGTTCTTGACTGCGGCAGCATTGCTATCTTGTATATCTTGTCTTGCAACGGCCCTGTAACGGGCTCCAGCCAACAGTATTATTAATTAAAATTAATTAATTAATTAATTAATATTTGCCATGATATCTTCCCTGTCACAAGTGATGAATAGGAAAAATTCACTGGGTTTGGTCATCACGAATACAAAGTTGCTGATAACAATGAACATTACGCAGCAGAAGGTTCGAGATCATGAAAGAAATATGTATCCCACAGTCCGAAATACTTCCAGATGGACTGAAAGCTACCTCCTAAAATTTCATATCCCTTCCCTCCTGACCGGCAAGTATAATTACATTGGCGCAGCTACTTTTAAAGCCTTTCTAACTTTGTTTGGGAAAGCAAAGTAAGCTTTAACTGTGGGTTCAGGCAGTGACCCGTAAGCTCCCGTTCTGCTTGAAAATGAACCATTGTCATATGCCGGAGAAGTTCTCAATGAGATCAGGCGATCCACAACGGAATCTTTTTGCATCCATTTGTCACAACGAGTGCATAAACTGAAAGAATCGCACGCTCCGCACATTGGTCAAAATATTTCGCGTCAACACCGTCATTTTCGTTATAGTTTTGTCCAGTGCTTAGTGTAAGTAATGTGAAGAGCAACGCTGGCACTACATCACTCAACAATGTTTCACTTCACCGAATTCACTTCGCAAAACGGATTCCTGGGTTATCAGTTACAATATATGTATTCCTTCGCTATGCACCGATGTTATCGTCATGCACGAGGTGATTCCGTGTGTTTTATCAGCGTTTAGATGTCGTGGGTTCTATGTAGAGGAAGACGAAGGGTTTAATTGAAGCTGAAGATATGAGACCTGCTATTTGAAGGGTTTTCTAGCTGAGATGAGGTCTATGAATTGACATGAAGAGAAGACTATAAAAAGAAGAAAAACTAGGAATAAACAAATCAAGCCTACATTGTATTTAAGCATATGTGACATAAATGATCTAAATCGTTCTCGGGGACTACTTTGTGCATATTGCCACTAACTTCGTCGATTGATGATGATGCTTAATGCAACGCAGAGAAGCCCTGAAATAAACTTTGCGCCAATTCTGTGCTGACCTATAAGACTGTGCTCTGTTGAAGTTACTCTTTCGCCACGACCTTTCGACGTCGCTATGGCTGATTGCTGAGCCTTATTCAGGGTGCTTTTACTGGGGCAGCTGTTAAGAGCCAGAAACTGAGGTTGTGGTGTCTGTTGGGCCGTCTTTTCCATTACGTCGTAACGTCAGATCCTCAGCCTTACCTCATGGCAAAGAAAAATAAAATATTACCCGTTACCGGCAGTGGTGGACGAGCTCATGCGCCTGTGGCAATATGTAGTTGGGAGCCAGATGTCCTAACCGCTTACTATCATGTGACATCTGTGTTTGGTAATTTGTGCGGGGTTTTGTGCATGACTCGTACTCTCAGAGTGGTGACGTCAGTACATATATATCGATCGGAGCCCACAGCAGGCAATATTATGTAGCCTAGGAAGACGCTGTTCTACGCATCGCAATTTTTCTTTTTGTTGTTGTTGTTGTTGTTGTTGTCGTTGTTGTCGTTGTTGTTGTTGTTGTGTTGTTGTGTGTTGTTGTTGTTGTTGTTGTTGTTGTTGTTGTTGTTGTTGTTGTTGTTGTTGTTGTTGTTGTTGTTGTTGTTGTTGTTGTTGTTGTTGTTGTTGTTGTTGTTGTTTTGTTGTTGTTGTTGTTGTTGTTGTTGTTGTTGTTGTTGTTGTTGTTGTTGTTGTTGTTGTTGTTGTTGTTGTTGTGTTGTTGTTGTTGTTGTTGTTGTTGTTGTTGTTGTTGTTGTTGTTGTTGTTGTTGTTGTTGTTGTTGTTGTTGTTGTTGTTGTTGTTGTTGTTGTTGTTGTTGTTGGTTAGAAGCTGGTGCTGACGCTCAGGGAGCTCAGGGAGAGCCGGAGGAATCCATGAAGCTTGCTCATTTTACTGCACTATATTGTCATTATAGTGTCATTTCCAACAAATTACCGTTTCATGTATAGCTAGCTTACACAATACATAGAATTGCGTAATAGTAAGTGGGGTTGAATGCGAATAGAAATAAAATGAAAGTCACCTAGTAATATAAGCATTAAAAGCTGTGCTACTAAACAACATAGTTTTTGCTATGAAAAGTCTGCGAACTAGCAATGGGATGTCCGCTGCTCATCAATGTAATGAGATGTACTAGGAGGATGAGTTCTATGGGCCCTGCCTGCTTTCTTTATACACCCGGTAAATCTCGCTGACGCCTTTGTTTTTATGGGTTCGATTTGGTTTCATCATCCTTACGCTTCCACTGGAATGTATGCAGTTTGTGAGACATTTGAACGCTCTAATCACTTCTCTTAAATGTGAATCCGATGGAGCTTGTCAAAATGTGTCCGACCTCTGATACGTATTTCGATGATTCTAAGGTGCCTCTAAGATCATTGATGCCAGTGTGATGTCGTGGACGGCTGATGTTCATGTGGCGCAGGCGAATCCAAACACACTCCGGCGCCTGAAGACTTCATTTCCTTCAGCAGCGCAGTCGATACCTCAAAGTGTCTGATAGAACTGCGTGATAAGGCGCCGAAGGGACGGTAAAAAAAAACTGTATGAACGACGTCACACCTGCGGCGTACGCTTGGCGCCCGATGTCGAAAAACTGTAGAGAAATCGAATGTGGCACCTTTCAAAGTAAGCAAGATCTTGCGATGGAAGAAGTGGGTGCCTGAAGAAGTGACGAGTCCCCGCATAGCCGTGTACCTCCCCTTTCTTATTTTCAGTGCAGTTCTACAGCCTGATTTTACCACTCAGAGATCGCAGGCTCGATTGCGTCCGGCAACTTATTTTTCCTTCATTTTTTTGCTGCATTGCGACAGCTGAGAAGGTGGATGCTATAAGAAGCGCCTTTAATACTTTTGTCCTATGTATGATAAAAGTCGGCGGGCTGGCATGGCTCCTGCCACTTTGCCCTGGCAGCATCCATATTTTTTTGCGGCATGGTGTCTGCACGATGCGAATTCCCGACTGCACGTCATACTAGATTTTATTAGAATTCCTGTCAAATTCATTGGTGACAGGGGAAGACTTTACTGAAACTTCGATCCGTGTAGGTGGGTGCAGAGCATAGAGGAGAAAACTAAAAAAAAATCTACTACATGAGCCGACGGCAAAGAGTACTTGTGTCATGCAGTGCCGGAGAAGGCATTAAACGTAAATAAAAAAATGCCGCAAAGGAGAGCAGGAAGAATTACGTAAAATTACTCTAATTTTTACACAATACCCCGTAATCTTGAGTTAACGGTGTCGATGCCGGAGAAGACTTTGTCGCAACAATACACGCATTTGTGCTATAGGTTTTAGAGAAGTGAGTCTTGCAGCCCGAATACGCTGGACATATATCCAGTGAACACATACAACGCACCTGACACTTACTTGCCACTCCTTCTGTTGGAAAGATAAAGCTATGTCCTATATATAAAGATAAATCAACAAAATAGAGGCGCTTACATCTAACGAGGGCCATTCAAGAACTGCACTGTTTTATCACTCATGCAGACAGTAGTGGTACTGCCGCATATATCATCAGCCAATTATGGGGGAAAACTCGACTGGCTCTTTATATCACTCCGGTTTCGCTCATCTCGTTCTTTATAAAGATAGTGTGATGCATCTAAGAGTTGGGAACGTTCCAGTCAGTTGCAGGTATAAGTGTAGATCAGGATTATATTCTAATTACAGTTCATGTAGACATCTCGAGGTATTCCTTAACTGGGGCGATCATTTGTCTGATATTAGAAGGTGCACTCAGAATTTCGTGAGGTGGTTATTATGCACGCGGGCATTGAACACGAAAACTATAGCTGATGCTGGTAAGGTCGCCGCTATAGGCCTGCTGTCGTGATCTTTTCTGATCTTGGTCAACGTGTTTGTTGCATAAACTGACCTCGACGCCTTACCATGATTCGTTACATTTTCGGATTTTGTGGCCCTTCATCGGGAAGCTGCTTCGTAGCCGTTACCGGCATTTTGTGGTCGGCGAAGTGGATGGTAACAAATGAATAGAATAGGAGGAAAGTACCCGTAAAAGTGTTTCCCCAGAACTTCGCATTAAAGAAGCTAAAGCAGCTATGTGAGTTATACTTATGCAAATGTACATACACATTGTCCCAGCCAAATTTAGCCGAGGTATGAGAGTACGCAGGTGTAATATAGGAGCTCGCGACTAAACGTTTGTTGCTGACCCTTCTGAGGAGCAAATGGCAAAATGTTTCATAAGCGGTCTAATTGCATGATTAGTGAAGAATAATTATTTACCTTCACAACGTTTAAATGAAGGAAAAAGCTTTCGTAATAAGAAAGGTGCTCATCATTCTTGGTGGCAAGGTAAAATGTGCTGAATCGGAGGTTTCTGAGAACGCTTTAAAAATTCCTCATTCTAAATCTTTCACTGAATTTTAGATTTCCGAGTGATTGATTACGTTGATTAGCTATGCAATTAGACGATAGCAAAACTATCATGACTTGCTCCATATATAGAGCGTCAAAAATATTCCTTTGGTTGCCTCTTCCTTTATTGAGCAGGAATATTTTTAACCTTGGTTAAGGTTAGCAGGGACACCCATGTATAGCCACGCGACAGAGTTCGCGGGCGCATACTTCTCAGAGATTGAATTAACCCCTTAAGGTACATGGGACATATGTGTCCCCGAATTTTAACCATGTCTCGATAAATACGTTTTGCCCCTAGAAACCTGCTGAGGTCAATTACTGAACTAAACAGCTTCCATTAACGAAACATATAATTTCGGTTAACAAATCTATGACAAAACACTGACGAGGCGTGGGTTGAGTCGCACCTCAACGGTGCGCTTCACCGCCGCCGCATTAAGTACATGTTTTGTAGATTTTTCTATCCAATGAGAATAGAACGTGTGTAATATAAAGGGTCGTTATCAAGGGTTTGTAACAAACCAAGCTTTTGATATTAAGCGAGTATAAACTACTTTTTTAGCGATAAAGACGTGTTGGGACCTATGTGTCCCAGTGTACCGCATCGGAATTCTGGATGTCATTTGGCGGCGTTCGCTTGAGGGCGGCACTTTCATGTTCCAATCGCCGCTTGAAATGAATAAACTTGTAAACGTTGTGCCTTTACGTGTAGCCTGGTTTATTTTAGATACAAGCTTTTATTTTCCGGAATTATGGCAGAAAAAAACAATGGAAATTCCTAATATCGAAAGAAAACATTTTCTAAGATTTTGTTTCATGACAACGATGATGAGTCTGTTTTGCAGGTTGACGAGGAATATGTTGACAACGTTAGTGCAGCATCGACGCAAAACACCCAGAAAAGCCATGACATTCAAAGCCACCGATAAAGCGAATAATAGAAGGTCAGCAAAACATCTTGCAATTACTCCTCCCAAAATTACGTGTTCCGTCAAAGGGTCATTGAATAAAAGAGGACTTGCAAAACGGCGAGTCACAGCTGATTTCAACATGAAACAAAAGGAAATAAAGTGTATTCTACCGTGAAAGCAACCAGCGGATCTTATAAAACTAAAAATATTTTCTGTTATGAAGTTGGAGAGCTTCGTAAAAAATTCTTGTGAAACAAAGCACTCGTTATGCTGAGAAAACTGCGAACGGCAGAAGAAATAAAGACCTTTCTAGTTGTTATCCTTTTGATAAACAATCACGTCCTGCCAGCTCAAAGAAGGTAACCTACAATGTGGACTGTAAGTCAAAAATTAAATACTATCTCCGAGTTTTCTAGGAATTTCGGGAAATTGAAGTAAACATCGCGTACATTATGTGCGTCAAACTACAAGCTGACGAGCCCACTATGCCCGTTCTGACCTCCCTGCAGTTCTGCCAAGCAGTTGCATGGATTCTTTGGGAAATTTTTTGAGCCGAGATCGACACACAAGTCTTGAAAAGATATGGAAGCGCATAAGAATGTGTGCAAGTCAAGACACTCCTGCACACTAAATTACAAAAGCTCCCGCTCGAGAAATGTGCACGGATTTCTCCAACTGAACGCTTGAAATCCCCATATTTCCCTGCTGCAGCATTCGCAATTTCACTTGTGCTTTCCTACCGCAAGGAATTGCTTCATGGAGTCTTACGGTGGAAGCAGCTAAGAAGCCCACGCAATTGTTCGGTTCCCTTAGGGTACATAGGGACGCATATATATGTCCCATAGTGTAACTTATAAGCTATCAGAAATATACTTTTGAAAAGTGTTTCAATGTTGTTTGAAAGGCCAAAATAAAGAAAAAATACAATACATCGATAATTTCGCGGCTTATTGGCTTATATACCTGAGGGGGTTAATTAGCAGACGTCCATGATCCTATTACATCATTTAGCTCCAAGACTAGCGGCGATCATTAGCCACAGCAAAACACGTCTTGCAGACTTCTAGCGTAGAGTGCTTGGGCCGAAATATTGGGCATCGAAGTCTCCGGTCAGAACTTCGCAGACACTCATGTGGCAATACGTGCCGCTCGCCTAACACAGCTCGACTGACAGCGACCGACGCGCCTCATCTGACATTTGAATATTGCCCAGGCCGGCTTTACAGAAAACGCTGTCTCACCCACTCGTCAACTAAATTCAGAATGAAGGTTTTGCAACGGTACTCCGGCTTTCATCGGTGTTGGGTAAAGACACGAATTTAGTGCTGAATTTAGTCGAAGGGCGTGCACGTCCAGACATCTTTAGAGGACTGGTTTGTCTCGCACCGCCTAGGACATTGTAACATATCTTATTTTGCTAGGCCTGTATGCATGTCGCAGGTGCAACCACCTGCGGCAAGTTGTTTTTTTCATCCACTCTAATTTTCCTTTATTATATCATTTTTATGTTTCAATTCAAAAACAACTAATTTACGGTATATTTTCACAGAGAATCATTTTCCAGGAAGTCATAAACGTCTTTCTCTTTACGGTATATTTTCCTTAGCTTCGTTGTTTGTTGGCTGCCTACGATTGTTACTACATAAATGTGTGTGCGTGTGTGCGTGCGTGCGTGCGTGCGTCACAGTTTTGTCAGTTCATCATACATCTACTTGATTCTGACATATTTGCAAATTATTTCCGTCTTAATGATTGTGCAGCTTTCGTGCCTCCTAGTGCGATACTCAACTTCTGGCGGGAGGCTGAACTGGGGCTTCACCATCACATTTCACCTTTGTGATAAAGCTGCCTGTACGTCAATATTACGACAACGTGCGACCTCAGCCATCCTTCGATGCTGAGCAAATGCATCGATTAGGAACTTTGTGATCAGCGTTATTCCCTTGTGCTTATACACCATTAATAAAAAATATCATTCCTTTATTGCCTTGATTAAAGAGCTTTGAGAAATAAATCACTCAACTGCAGGAGTACAATCGCACTACAATAAGCTTTTTCCAAGCTACTCGTACACACGGTGGCCTGCTGCGTGATTGGGAACATCCATCAAAGAAATACGTGCACAGGTTAGAGGAAAGTAGGAGGAAGGAGGAGTAATAAACATGTATTGATGAAAAAAAAAACAGCAAAGCTTGCACTAGGCCGCGCAAAGCTCGAGACACAGCGAAGCTGGCCGATCGATTGCGTCATAACCTAAGAGATACCTGGCATAACCAAGCTCAACTCAGGCATAGCCAAAGCCGAACCTACCTGCTACCAATTAAGTTCAACCTAGATACAACCAAGTTCAACCTCGATATAGCCAAGTTCAACCTAGCTACTTACTACCAGGAGACGCAATCGATCGGCCAGCTTCGTTGTGACTCGAGCTTTGCGCGGCCTAGTGCAAGCTTTGTCTGCCCATTACGACGACAGAAAAGTGAAATTGCACGCTGGAATGATTAGTGGCCACGCAGCCAGCTGTGGAAGAAGACGACGACGACGAACGCGGGAACAGTGGCACGAGCGCGTGCCGAGCACGAGTTCGAGAGAGAGATAGTGGTTGTGAAGAGGACGAGGCGCGCTAACCGAGGGGCGACAAAGAGCCAGCTGCGGAAGAAAACGACGACGCTCGAGCCAATGCTGATGATGATAGTTTCGTGAAACGCGCGCGGGAGCAGCGGCACGAGCGCGTGCCGAGCTCGAGTACGACCGCTAACCAAGGGGCGCCAACGAGCCAGCTGCCGAAGAAGACGACGACGCTCGAGGAGTAGGAGGAAACAACTTTATTAAGAAAATGTTCAAGACGTTGTAGGTGGCCGCTTGTCTGCGGCGACCACTTCCGTCCAGGCAACGATTTCTTTTTGTAGCTTTTCTTCAGGAGACCGTATTAGGGTCTCCCATGTCGTTTCAGAGGGAGCTGGCAGAAGCTCTCTGGGTGTGGGAAGACCCTCGCATTCCCAGAGGATGTGTCTTTGGTTTGCTATGGCATTTTTGTCGCAGTTTTGGCGTATTGGGTCAACCTCCCCATCTGTGAAGATCGCTAAGCGATGAGGAGTGATAAGGCTGTTAGTTTGAATTCGGCGGAGGATAGTGGCCTGCGCTATCGTAAGGTTGCTGTGTGGTATTGGGTATATTCTCCTGTTCTCTTTGTATAGGTTGGTAAGTTCGTTGTAGGAAGTCACTACCTCTCCCATCGGGGGGTCCGGTTCCAAGGAGAGCGCGACCTGGTGCGTTAACCCTCGGGCCACTTTATGCGCTTCCTCGTTGCCGGGATTTCCCGAGTGAGCGGGGACCCAGACAAGATTGATTTTTGTTCTGTCTTCCTGATTGAATTTTTTCAAGATCTTGGCTGTATTAAATCCCACACTGCCCCTCATAAAGCTGAGAATAGTGCTCTTAGAGTCGCTCAGGACAGTATGGGTAGTTGGGTTCATGATGGCCAGCGCTATGGCCACTTCTTCGGCCTCTTTGATTGATGCGGCTCTAGTTGAGGCCACATTTACGATTCTAGATTTTGCAAATGCTTATGAGGATAATTTTGTGAAATGCGCATTTTTTACGGCTGGCTTAAACAGCTTCGCTGTTAGAAAATACGCAAGCTTGCACTAGGCCGCGCAAGGCTTAAGACACCGCAAAGATGGCGGATTAGATGGCGTTTGCTTGGCTGTAGCAAGGTTGGCTCACGAGGCTGTAGCTATACTCGGGATCTTGTCGCCGCTGCAAGATATATGTAAACTGGTAGCTTAGCTTCCATAGAAGCCCACATGTCAAGAATATGGCGGCTCGTTGCAACCGTCGCCATCTACATAACGGGGGGGACAACTAACAGAAAGCAAAAGATAAAAAATAAAAAGTGACATCACAACCGGAAATGGCAGTGACGTCAAGGTCTTATGATACTTGGCGCAAATGTTTGAATTTTTTCACCGTCCATCATTTCGACGGCTACGCCAGCAGCTATTTTTGTTTTGAGGCTGAGCGATCGACAAGCGTGAGCGTGTCATTAAACTATAAGAGTGGCCTATGTATTAATTAATCATAATTAGGCTGTCATTGACGGCACTTGCTCCAGTAGGTTCCTTAGGAAGGTGAACGAATAGGATGGAAATAAATGACAGTGCAACAGAGGTTTCAAAAGCAACTTCACTTTTATTCGTCTAGAATAACGTAACCAATATAATTGAGAAAGAAAACTTGTTTCAATGGAAGAAAAGTACTATGGCGAGCACACAGTCGTAATGTATAGCAACATATGCGAAACCTTTTCACAGAATCATTCGCAATTCCGTGCGACACCATGTATTCATAGCCAACAGTTATCAGACAAGACAACATTGCCCCACATTATCATTTAGAAAACATTCGACTTACTAATTTTGCTTCCTGTCGGACACTCAGAACCTGTGTTACGGAGAGTGAACGAACATAGAGCGACGTTTTTTCGCCGAGCGTTCCGCATTTATCGCCCTGACGAGTCTATGTGCTGGCCATTGTACTTTTAATCCACTAAAATAAGTTTTGTTTGGTCAATTATTTCACCAAACCCTTTGGTCAATAAGTTTTGTTTGGTCAAATAATTAACAAAATTCCCTAATTAAGGTTTTAACAAGTTACCTTATGGCCTATATTGCATTTACAAATTCTAGGCGTGCAGTTCGCAAGGCGTATCCACTTGGAACGAATTCTCAGGATGACACCAGTTTAGAGATATTAATTCAAGAACTTTGCGGAGAAATGCATTGGCGTTCCAGTTACTTTCTTAACAAAACGTCCTTTTATGCATTGAAGCACAAAAGTAACTGGAAAGCCAGTTACTTTTGTGCTTGTACGCGTACATTTTCGTGCGCACAGGTTTACGTATAAACCTTCGTCAGGGAATTGTAAATATGAAAACCATTTACAAATACCGTTATGCATAAAGATTGGCACAGAGCAATATCGGAGAGTTGTTTTTATTTCTTGGTAAGTATTATTCGTCGTTTCCTGGGCACCACGGCTGTCACTCCCGAGAACTGGCACAGTGCAAATAAAAACTCGAAATCGATCTCTCACATTCCGAATCACGGTTTCTTTTTTCTGCTTCCAAGATTGCCGTTTCAGTTCACGCAGGCTTGCAATGTTCCGGAGAGTTATTGCTTATTCTGATGTTTGAAGGAAACATATTTCTCATATCTTGTTGCCTCTGACTCGATCTGAATCTATTCCGGTGGATTCCGCTGACTTAACGCTTTAACGACGCCACCGGTATCGACTGCCGCAAAATTGTTATATTTGCACGGTCGTGGTCGAATCTTCCTTCGCCCAGCTGCAGAATACAGGAATCTCCGTACTGTGAAAGAACAGCAAATGGCTTCCTCAAAGGAAGAGAGACTCCTGTATTCGTCAATGTTATAGAAGGATCGAGGGTAAGATCTACATATTGCTTGCGACAACGGCGACATATCTCTTTATTTCAGCGTTACTAGTTGAACCGCTATGTTTGTTTTCTGTTTACTGTTCTTGTTTAGTTTTCTTGCTTTTTTTCATCACAAGAAAAATTTACTGAGCGCCGCTTCTTGACAGTCTGTTACATCGAGTTTACTAGCGATCGTACTGCAAAGTTCTCGTGCTATATTGCAGTGAAGTCTATGGTCGCCTCAAGAACACTACGGACACTTATAATGGCTGGCGTTATTACGTACGTCCATCGAACTCTGCCAACGTAGTGTCAAAGTAGTGTCTTTGTGCGTGCGTGCGTGCGTGCGTGCGTGCGTGCGTGCGTGCGTGCGTGCGCGCGCGCACTAGAGCATTTCAGTTTGCGCCTAAGGAGAAACACTGAATCAGTTTAGATTGATGAAGTGGGTATTCTTGAAGAAGTCTAGTTGTGTTGATGTTGCGGTAATATGTTGATTATTAGAAGAGAAAAGGACGGCCAAAGCTTCGTTTTTTTTACTTTCGCGACAAAACCCACAGGGCCGGTATACGTGACATGGACGTCACGGATGACAAATTATTTTTATTGCGATAGCAATTATATGGACACTTCGACCGGATTTCTGCCGTCGGCGTCGCCGTCGCCGTCGCCGTGAGGTTCCGTATAGATAAAATCTTCGCCGCGCGCCGTATGCCCGAGCGGAAGCGTGCGGGGACGCACGCTGTCACGGGGAGCGAACGCACTCAATCTCCCACGCGCAAGCAAGGAAGCGGGAAGCGAGCACCGGAGGGAGCGGGCACTTCTACTCTGCCAACAACCGCGCTCGTCGCTCGTCCCGCACCGTCTCTTATCTCCACACGGCTCTGACCTTAATGCGCTGTGCATTCGCCGCTCAGTTTCCGTTGAAGCGATAGACCGCACGTACCTTCGTCCGCTGCGGCGTATATGCGCTTGCTGCCAGCGTTTTGACAGTCGTCTGCAGTCATTCAGTGTGATCTATTCATGTTTGTTTGTGCGCGCTCACACCACAGTTAGTAATAGTCGGGCCACATTTTCCAACGCACGCTACACATGCAATGCTGCCCGGATCGGCAGTGCAGCGCTACAGGTGTGTCCCTTCGCACGCGCGCTGCCCACGGGAAGCGCTTCTCATCAACACCACCGTTTCACACGCGCCTTCTCGTGGTCATCGAGTCTCTCTTCATGTCGGTCTACTTACGCCGCAGCACACCTGCTTACTTATTCAGCTCATGTTTACTACAATTCATATTGCTACCAAAGCTGCTCACCTTACTTCGTATGACATTGCTGTGTTGCTATCGCATTCATTGCTTCGCCCTTAGGGCGAAACTGTGACATTTATTTTAGTGTTTCTGATGTTGATGTCCAGTAAAAGTCCCAGAAATTTCCTTAGTTCAGTCTCGTTTTTTAAAGACCATATAATTGTACAATAAACATTTAGCTAGGACCAAGGAGACGGCGTCAACATCGGTGATGTCACGGCTAGCGGCGCGGGAATGTCAAGGTGGCGGCACCACCTGTGTTTCGTTCTTGCGTCTTTTCTGGCGTCCCCAGCGTCTTCACGTGGTAAGAGAGACTGTTTTGGTATTGTGGAAGGCTAATATGCCAACACAGCTTAATATTCTTTTCTTTTTAGTGCCCTTTTTAAAAAGAATCATATTCGGCTGTTCGCTTTCCCCTTCTTGCCTTTAATTCAATACTTTGTCCTGCGCGCGGCATACCGTCGGAAAGGTCTTCCTCATATTTGCATATATAGATGCTTTTATTCAATGTAGACCAGCCCCAACCAATGGTGGGGGCCATAATAAATCCATCAATGGTAGTCCGGCGAGCAGCTTGGATGTAGCCGCACAAAAACAACAGGTAATGGTGCCTTGATGAGCGTAGTCCGAGACAACAGTCAAATTATACTTGGTTTGCACGCATAGACTTTTGCGCCGCGACTTGCAACTGCGACTAATTAATTACAAATCATAAATGCTTTTGTTCATGGCTAACTGAAGCCACGAGACCATGATTCCGCATAATTGCCATGGCCTCCAAGCTCGCGAAAGTGCTACCAGATCTTAGAGACCCCGGTCGTGCCCTTCTACTTTGCAAACATTCCGCTATGTCCCAAATAAAGTTGGTGCCTGCCTTTGACTCTTATTTTTCTACAATTTATTTCGACTGTAAAGATAGAGACTGTCGCCCATTTGGATTCATTTGGAAGCCGCTATAAAAAGCACCGTTGGATTTTCTTCACCTGGCAAGTATTTTATGTCGTCCTGAAGGTGGTGGTCCTGAAGTAACCTTAAAGGGACACTAAAGGCAAATATTATTTCAACGTGTACTGATAAAATATCACACCAGAAACCTCGAAACGGTTGTTTCGTGCCAAGAAAAGATTTATTTGAAGAGAAAATTGCGTGTGAAGCGTCCGCGTACTTCTAAGTACACAATTCAAATCGCCCGCCCGAGCGAGGAGTGGTGACGTCAAGGCCATATAGTGACGTTGTGCCGCCGGTGAGTAAAACGGCGCCCGCAGACGCCGCTACGGCTTTTTTTTTTTTTCTTTCTTTTTTGCAGAAAGCTCAAACGCGCCGCCAGAAACAGAGCCAAGACAGAACCGACGGCAGTGCGAAAACGGAAGTATGGTGGCTAGCCACCACAGAGAAAAGTAAAGCGCGCGCCGAATTGTGAACACGGTGAGGTGAACGTCGACGCTCGTCGCAATGGACCAACTAGTTTACGACCCTGACAAGGACACATTGGCTCGCGATGCTGGGCTCGATTTTAGCGATTGAAGCTCCGATGAGCGTGACATGCTGCTGAGGGCCCGCGCTGCCGGCGTCGTTGTCGATACTACGACGGCGGCCTCGACACCGGCTCTTCCGAGCGCGAAAGCAGCGAGGACTCCAGCAATGCGACGTCGGGCGACGAAGCTGGTCACCGTCTGGACGTGCCGTCGCGACTCTCAAGCTGCTAGCAAATTCAAGTGCGAGTTTAGCGAGCCAGTAACACCACAGAACACCCATACAAACTTAGAGAAGGGAAACTGTACCTTCCACAGTGCAACGGAAATAAGCGTAGCGGTGGCGTTGTGAACTAAAGTATGCGACCGAGAGATGGCGGTGGCAGAATCGAAACTAACATCATCATCATTACGTAGTGAGCAATATGGCCGCTACGGTAGCGGTTCGTAGGGCTGGTCGCGCTGCTCGCTCGCTGGTTTTGGACGTTTTGTTACCGCTTTCGGGGCGGTATTCGTGTGTACTGTACTATAACATGACTACAGATATCTGTATATGTCGCCAGGTGACCGAGAGGCCTCAACTGGCAATAAAACACTTCAAACAAGTAAGCTTACATTGTTTATTGTCAATGGTGAATGAGGCAGTACATGCTCACAATTTTCGTACAGCTCAGGTGGACTTAATGTTGTCCGTCACCGAGTTTACAACATACAGAAACACAAATAACCATCTATTTAATGGAACGCAAAGCTGAAATCGAGCGAAGTTTTCTCATCGTGTTCGGCGTGCCGTAAAGAAGGGCGAACGAAGGTTCAGACAGTGATATGTATGCTGAGCTGCCCTCGTACTTGTATTGCGTACAGTGCTGCTTGACGATTTACATTCTCTGCGTTCGACGATTTCAGCTAGAGTAAAGAAAGGAACATAAAAAAATGCTCGGCAAAAATGTACTGTCAGCAAGATGAGCTCGAGCTGCAATGTCCCATTGCTCTCGTAGCACGAAGTGTAGGGGGGGGGGGGCGTTATGCTAAATTTTACACCACATATTTTGTGCTCTGGATATTCTTCTGCTGCACATTTAATGCTCAGGTGAGGTTACCGGTGCTCGTCCACTGTTGATTAGCTGAATGTTAAGCTGAACTTATTCTGCGAGTACATTTCAATATCTTTTTGGGAGCACACGGCGCTCAGGTTTGTCATCTGCTGTTTGAAGAGAAACAATATTTGTTTTTAGTGATTTCTCAAGTTTGTGAAGTGTGAAATAGGCTGGCCGGTTGTGTGAGCTTGCCTTTTCTAGATATCTCTTATGGTGCAGTACTAGCCTAGTTATTGATTTCATGCAAACTGTATATGAGCCTCCTGTAGTAAACAAATGTAAAATAATGCGTATTTCCAGATCTAATTCTAATCCTAGCACTTGCCATGTTAACGTTCCCTTAGATTTTGTCATGCCATATAAATATATCGGTGTAAACATTACAAATAACTTAAATTGGACCATTAATATAGAGTGAATCATTAGCAATGCTAATAACATGCTCGGGTACTTATGGCGCAACTTTTCCAAAGCACTGTCTACTTTAGAACTACAGCTTTAGAAGACTAATTCGCTCGAAACTTGAATATGCATCTGCAATACGGGATGCCAGTCGCGTTAATCTTATTACTTCACTTGAACTAGTACACAGTAACTCTACTCGTTTCATTATTTCTAATTATAACCGTACCGCAAGTATAACTTCAATGTAAACTAGTCTAGCACTCATTCCACTAGCTAATCGCCGCAGAGTCGGCCATCTTTTGCTATTTCATAAATTTTTTATCGCACCACACTTCATGACGACTTCATACTGCGGCCTCAGTGCATTTCAAATTGCGTCGATCATCGCAGTAAGGTAGGGATTGATTCATGTAACACGAAGTCTTTCTTTCATGCCCCGTACATCTCAGAAATGTAACCACCAAGTATCGTAGCCATCACAGATAACAAACTTTTTGCAAAACATTAGCTAACATTGTATAATCAGGAGAATCATTATGTTACAAGAACTCACTGCACTTGTTTGTTTTACTCTACTACTTTGTAACCACTCCCCTCTTTAATGCCAGGTGGCCCTGAGGGTACTTTAAACAAAAAATAAAATGAAGAGTGACTGCCAGAGTTTCAGTCAACATGAAGTGTCATTTCCTTAAAATTGCATTAGGCGCTTTTGATCATTTTAAAATTCTTTGCATTTTCATGTAACAAAGTATCGTTGTGAGGGAGCATGTGATACTTCATGGTACTAATGCCCGTCAAATTGATTTGCACAGAGCAGATGACAGAGTTTGTGCATTAGCAAGTAGGAGCTTGCTACATTGTTTCTGTTCTGGTCGTCACGGCTATAATGACTGGAAAAGAAACAAGTTGGGACTCAACATGTTACTTCCCCGATTGTCATAAAACGCCCTTAAAAGCAACTAAGCTTGTATGCCAAATTTCTCATTCCCGCTCGGTACGATACAGAACTGTAGACTGCTGCTTTCCTAACAGGGCTCACACCTCTCTATCTGGTAAACTTCCAAACATTTCATAGTGAGGCACGTAGTTCAAGAGGACCTGTTGTCATTATGGTGACAGTTGAGCATCTTGTGGCTTAGCGTGGGCAGCTTGCAGACCAATAATCTCTCTTTTGTCCGTCTTCCTGAAAAGAGAAATGACAAAGCCATGACACACATGCAAGCAAAAAATGGTGAAACAAAAGTTTGTCCCATAATGAATAAATAACGGTTCTAGTTGAAGTGTTCAAATACATACCCTGTGATGATGCTGGCCCTTGATGTTACTTCCAGTGGTGACACATTCACGGTTGACTTGTACGTTCAGAGACAATAGAGTCCAAAGGGATGAGTCCAAATATGAGCAGCGTCTTGGAGGCTGGAATCGAAAGAAAAAAGAGCCTCAATTACTATGGTGGAAGTGTGCCTGAGTTTGTGATTCATGTATGACAGAGAACAATGCACGAAACGCTCCATGACAGAAAAACACACACACACACACCAACACTGTTTTGAGTGTGCATTTCTTTCAGTGGTGTCCTTGTGTGGGCTGTGCTTAGTCAAGCCTCGATTAGATGACAATTGTTTCTGCCAGATACTAGTAATAAACACAGTCATTTTATTATGTCTCAAATGCAGTTAATCTAACTGTATCACCGGAAGTACACTTGTCACTAATGTGCAGTGAACTTATCGCGGTGCATCATTTATGCAGAAACAGCCAAAACTTTATTATCTATGCCGTACTCATGTTAGCAATTTTAGCAACTTGGCAAAATAGCAAGAGCCTCGTTTGAATTGCTTTGGAAGGGCAATAACTTTATAATTATTATTATTTTCTACTTTTAAGAAATGACGACAGGAATCTGCTTTATCCGCCTCGCACGCAAAGAAATTCAAAGTTGAAAATGCGAAGCACTGCTTTTTTACTCACCGGCGCACAAGCCCAGGGGCTGCAAGGTTAATCCGCTTTCGTGGGTAGTCTTCAAGCAGACTGTTCTCGGTTCCAGCGATGAATTTTCGTGCTGGCCAGCACTTTCTTTTTCGAGCAACACGTCATTACGCGGCCAGACGCGGCAGATCACAAACGGCGGAAGCCGTGCATGCAGCCGTTATGCTAGTGAAACGCCGCCAGCTGATAAAGTTTACCGTCTTTAAACAACTTCGCTTGGTGGCAGCTATCGAATTTTATACGCATAAACTGGCTGAGATATTACTGATAACTAATTAAAACGAACCTGCGTGATGCTGCTCAACATAAACGACCACCCCGCTCGCAAATACTACCGCCGTACAATTTGAATCGATAAACGGCACGGACTGCAATCGATACCAGTGGGCTGCTGCTGATCACACGTGAGTGAGGCCTCAAAACCTTTATTCAAGTAACAAAGCAAGGAATTTAATAACAGAAGTCAAATAAAAACAACACAATACTTATTTTGTAAACAAATGACACCGTAACTGTGTTTGTCGGTTATTATATGTACATTAATAGATGAAATACTGAGCCCCGTTGAGCGCCCCTAGCAGAAAAAACACAAACTAAAGTATGCGACCAAATTACAGTAGCTCCACTTGCGCGCTTATGCTGGAACGCGCCGCGGTTGATTTTTCGCCCTCTGTGGCCATTTGGTGAACTCGAGAGTTTCCGGGGCCTGGTAACACCAGCGCAGCACTACGCGATAACGAAACTTCTGAAACTCGAAAGCGCGCGCGGCGCTGAGTCGAGCGAAAACGAAACCTTTTGACCGCCCACGTCGTTATCAAGTGTAACGCCAAAAAGGCATTTTTTCTAAAAACCTAATAGAAGTAGACAAGTAGCAGTTTCTTCCGTCTTATAATCCAACGAAACATTTATTTTAATATGAGTGGTTGAGTACTAGTGACATAATTTTTTTGAGGAGTGCCTTCGTCATCGGGTAATTACCGGAATGTCCCTGGGGAGTCTGTTATCGTGTCCTGCATTTACCGCAACTTCTCGATTACTGAAGCTCTGTTCGCGATTATATTGACGCCTTAGACGTTCTAGAGCATTGCTCTATCACTTTAGCTTGAGTTTTTATGTGACTTTAGTCTACCTTTAAGCTTCGACCAAAAGTTAACATACCGTACCGGTGCCCCGGCGTCAGCGATTGAACCCAGTTGAGTAGTGCTGCGCTCTCGCAAGCAGTAGTTTGGAGACCAGAGCTCTCAGGAGTTTCTTTTTACGGGCGAAGCTCCTTAGGGCGTGGGTCTGTCCTTCCTCCGATGTAGTATGTAGCCACCTGTAGTTTTATGAAGTGTTCACTAGATGGCGTAAGTGTCGATCTTTCTATATATAAGTGTATATAATGTCACTCGATGGCGCTAGTTTTTCGTATAGTTGATGAGAAAACCTACAATGTAGTGCGACGGGTTACCGCAAAGGGGCTCGCTCTTGGCGCGCTTTGTCTTTCGCTCGGAGTCGCCGGATGGAAGACAAGGCTGCGGAGCGGAGAGCACGGAAGGCGGCGGCGGCGCGCGCAAACCAAGCATCTAAGAAGAAGCGTCTAAGAAAATAAAACACATTGTATATATACGCACACTGTTTCTCACGTGTTTACTTGATCATATACTGGGCGAATTACTCGGAGTATTGACGGTTTACCGTCGATCCCTCCGGAGCTTCGCCCCATCATCATCATTCACCTGGTGGATATGCTGTGATTTTTTTTAATTTTTTTTCGCAGCCGAGACCCAAGTGGTACAGTCCACATGCGCCTGTTCGATCAATACAATGCACTAAGATCAATACAATGCACTAAGATCAATACAATGCACGTCAGCTTCACGCTGCACAGCTGTGCTAGAATAAACTTAAATTTTTTGCTGATGCCATGGTTTCTAGTCTTTTTCTCGCGAGTGTGCAGTCTTTGTAACAAGTATACAGGCTGCTTTGCCTGCGACCGCCATACAAACTACCGGCTGTTTAAAGGTGTCCGCGCGGTATGACAAAAGTTCCAAGAGATTCAGGGAATGAAAAGACCTACAATACTCACTATCCAGAGGTATAGAGTGTCAGAAGCGCCACGCAAACCCCGGCACACAGCTGAACGACTTATAAGTTGTATGGTATATAGGCGCGGAGGAGCTCGTACGCTTTGCGCGAAAGCTGTATGTATAAGAGTGCCCCTGGAAGTTGGTGTAGGCAATCTTCGAGAGTGAAAATTGGCCACAATGGACCGAGAAGGGTGTTGAATAAACGAACAGAGAATTTGAGTAATGGCCTGAAGTATAGGGACAGGCCGCAGATGATTTTGGACCGGTGGCGCCTTCATACAGCTGCGCCGCGAATGTAATTACGTGTGACGGCCGGGGCGGGTGCAGCAGGCGCAGCCACCGACTACATTGTTTGTTGTTGTTGTTGTTGTTGTTGTTGTTGTTGTTGTTGTTGTTGTTGTTGTTGTTGTTGTTGTTGTTGTTGTTGTTGTTGTTGTTGTTGTTGTTGTTGTTGTTGTTGTTGTTGTTGTTGTTGTTGTTGTTGTTGTTGTCGAGATAACCCTTGGTACGAAATCCGAATTACCGTGTTGTGTTTTTGGGTGCAGGAACAGTTATTCGAACACGACTGAAGCTGGTGAGATTATGCAGGTTCCATCGGTTTTTGTCGCGATCTCACCAGCTGGAACGGCGGAACGCCTGGATATACGCGGTCCTTAGGCAACTGTACGGAAATTTCGGGCGGTGCTCTTCTTTTGTCCAGTTGTTTAACATAAATAATTGAGCCATTCATTGGCCAGTGTCTCATGACCAATAAAGGTTCTTGTCACCGTCTCCGTCATTCATGATGAAAATACATGCTAAAAAAGGCATCCATCAGTGATCCGAGCTCATGAGTGAATGAAGTTCCACTGGACAATGAGCGTTTAAGCACATCGCGATGCGTCATCCATTGCTTCGACATGCGGCCGCGAGGAGCCGCATGTACAGTCGCAATCTTTTTGAGGGTGAACACGGGAGCGCATGGCTTTCTATAGACGGTTTCATCCAGCGCCACCACGCTCTGGCAACGCTGTGCACCGGCATCCGGCGCCCTTAGGAAACTTCCGGTAGCCGTTCCTTTTGCTCCTTTTTGCTTCTATTTGTTTGCTCGCGCGCTCGTCCTGCGCATATTCTGTGTTATTTTTCGGGTATATCGATATAAGTGCGACTTGTGGCATTCTATGTGTGGCGTGACGGCGACTAGCTCTTGGAGCATCCACTGTTTTCATTACGTTTACTCGTCAACGGTGTTTTTCAAATCTGGGAGCCTACCAAGAGCTCCCAGATTTGCTCTGCTCACTTCATCCAAGGTACGTTACTACGTGGAGTAGCCGGACTGCTATAATACTGAATAATAAAAGTGCTACTGCACGATTGTTCTGGCCGTATGTCGTGTAACTCACGCGAGAGCAGCTCGACTCTTGCCCCGAGTTTGCCCGCTCGTCCAGTTTTTTGCCTCGGCGTGGATCACCATGCTACGAACATAAGTTGAAATTATTGTTTAGCGGGTGCCATGCTGCCGCCGTTTTCTTTTAATGTTTTTCGTATCTGGGGCAGAAGCGCACTTCTGCAGATTTACTACCTGGGTACATGTGCGCATTGGTTTATCATGTTTAACGTCCCAAAGCGACTCCGGCTATGACGGACGTCGCAGTGGAGGGCTCCGGATAATTTCGACCCCCTGTGGTTCTTTAACGTGCACTGACATCGCACAGTACACGGACCTCTAGCATTTCGCCTCGATCGAAATGCGACAGCCGGGGCCCAAACGGAGTCTTTCGGGTCAGCAACCGGGCACCGTAACCGCTGAGCCACCGCGGCGGCATGTGAGCATTCGTATCGGTATCGCAGAGCAGAATCGCAGAAAAGTTAGCGATTTCCGTGCATGCATGTAGGAAGTTTTGGTCACATTCTAAAAGCATTTACGAATTAACGGAGGCCAATTATGGATTACAATCTCGGGCCCAACACTACAGGTTTCATTTTGTTAAAAGTGGGGTAAATTCGTAAGCATTTAAGTTAGTCCCATTTCAGTCGACCTAGGCTTCTTGCACTAAATGACTTGAGAATGTACAGTTATTTTTAATGCATGTTGAAAAGCTGAAACAAGGCATATGACGCAGAAAACATGTGCATGTACACATGCACAGCTTACCACTTCATCCTCCATCTTGCAGCAATAAAAGTGCCATTGCGAAATGCAAAAATGCCCGTGTGCTTGTGTTGTAGGGCACGTTAAAGAACCCCAGGTGGTCAAAATTAATCCGGAACCCTCCACTACGGCGAGCCTCATAATCATAACTGGTTTTGGCACGTAAAACCCCAAAAAGAAGAAAAAAAGTGTCATTAAACTTTTTCTAGTTTTCGGCAGTCCCATTACCTGCCTTGAAAACAACAGTCTGCGTTCATTGCATGTCCTCACTAAGATGCTCCGCTTGTTGCCCCGGGGTTGTAACTGAGGGAAAGTGTTTGGAGCCCGGCGAAAACGAAAATCGCACGACATCATCGTCCAGCGGATCGCGTAGCTCTCTGCCTCTAAACATCAGCTTTTGGCGATACTGATCGTTTGCTTCAGTGCTAAGCGCCTTAAGGTAGTCGCTCGTCATCTCGGCAATATTCACGATGTAGAATCGGCTCATCACAGATTCCACCAAGCAGTGCAAATATCGACACGCCGGCCTCACGTCGCGCATGCCTTCAAACAACATAGCCGGAAGTGCTCCTAGCTCTCCTGCCGGAAGTTCCGATGGGGCATCCAATCAGCGGCAAGCGAGGTTTGTTTGTAAACACTAAAACCGTCTATATCACCAGCGCCGTCAGACGGCCGCCACAATATCTGCGCGCATGCTCGGGGAGGGTACGCTTCTTTCGTGCTCATTACGTCATCGTAGCGCGCGTGTGTCGTCTGCTAGCAGTTTTTTCCCCTCAATAGAAACCAAATTATGACAGAAACCACGATTTTGATGCTTTTAATTCAGAACGTTGTGCTTCTTATGCTTGGCGTTATTGTAACTACTTCAACTTTTCACTTTGTTTAGTTTTCCTTCTGCTGTGTTCTTATCGTACAACGAACAGGCAAGGGAACACAAACATCCGAACTTTTATTTGGTGCAAGTTCAACAAAAGATTGATCTGTTTAGAAGTAGTATTAGTAAGCAGGAATAATTTTCTCTTTGATGGTGTTAGTATTTTGTCATACAACCCTTTGAGGAAACGACTGCTGCCATCCTAGAGGGCAGTGACGCGTACAGCGCTGGCACAAAGTCATGATGCGTTTGAAGGTCCTCCCATTCTTTTCGAACGGCTGCCCACAGCTCGTCCCCAGTCGTCGGGCGGACAGGTTTTCGCACCATGGCTGCTTTGATGTACCCCATATATTTTCGCAGATGTTCATGTCCGCGCCTTTGGCCGGCCAGGAAAGCATGCTGATTCTACGATTTTCTATATGTTCCTTGACAACTTTTGCCGTGTGAACTGGTGCCAGGTCATGATGAAACATAAAGTCGGCATCGGGAAAGACGCTGTGGGCGTAGGGCAGCAACACATTGTCCAAAATTTCTGTGCAGTATCGCTGCGATGTAAGGGAACGTTCTATGCGATGCAGAGGCCCGAGACCATGCCTTGACACCGCGCCCCACACGTTCACGCAGTTTTGGCCACTCGCGTCGACTCCCTGCACATTGGCTGGCTCGTAACTGCATGGAAATCGTATTTTTGACCATCCTTCGCAAAGTCAAATGTGCATTAAGAAAAGTTTCTTACCGTGTGCCTCTGGTTCGCCAAACTCGCATCCGTTGGTTTTGGCGAGTTGTAAAAGTCGACTCATCCGAGAAGATCACTCGGCCCCAGTCATAGCTGCCATCCAAGCGTGTGCTTCGGCAAACTGGAGGCGTGACTTCTTGTTCGAAGCAGTGATGACTGGCTTTCGTGCAGCTACAGAATTTCGCAGTCCAGCACTTCGGAGGCGCCGCCGGACCGTAGCAAGGGAAGCGTCCACATCTAGCTGCTCCCGCACTTGCCTCGCGGACTGGAACGGGTTCTCGACTACAGCAGCTACCATAAGCGCGTCTTCATCCTCCGTCGTTGCCTTTGGTCGACGCCTGTGTGGGGCATCACAGAGTCGGCCTTCCTTGCTGAATGCCTGAATAATCCTGTTGACGGTCTTTAGCGGCCTGTGCACGAGATATCACCGATGGAGCGCGGTGAATATCCCTTGAGCGAATAATGTACGATTTTCCACCTCTCTTCTTCAGGAACACGGGCCATGCTGAAATTTAGTTGCTGCTCTGACAGATGCGGTAATGTGCAAGAATATATATACGCTCCTCAAAGACGTAAGCCGCTTTTGAAGTACGCGCATAAGTGTCATGAGCATGCGTGGCCTGGCTACAGATCAACAATGATCTTGAGAACGCCCACAAAACATTACATATATTTTCAAGTTTATTGATGCATCGTGGGGAGCGTAATGAGAAGTTCAACATCGTCACCAATCCCGAACCGTACGGCTACCTTATTGCGGTACGCGCGCAGCAGACGACACTCACTTGCTTGCGTGACGCAATGCGCGCGGCGGGAGAATTTGCGCACGCCGGACACACTGCGCATGAGCAATGCTTCTCGTTTCCGCCGCTGAATCGCGCTGTGAGCTCAGAAAGCCATGCGCTCCCGTGTTCACCCTCAAAAAGATTGCGACTGTACATGTTCCAGGGCAACCGCGTGCTAAAACAATCTGGTGTTTTGGTAAGATTCCGAAACTACCTTGCTACTAATAACCTCACTGAAGACAGCGTGAACAAAGCAAACAAATAAGGCGACCATACTAACCATCATGGAAAATCTGGAAGCACGGCCAAGTTACTGATGCTGAACGTTCGGGTAGCATGCGTTAAAAAAATTGCAGCAAAAATTTTAAAACAGCTTCCTCGGGATTGAAAAATTGACAGTTACTTAAGAATCCTTACGTGATTTGAATGCGAAAGCATTAGGACTTCTCTAAGCGATCACCATTTCAGACTTCTTAAGTACTATAGCGTGTTTGCGTTCCGTTCTTCGCTTTCTTTTCTCTGCGTTTATTAATCACCAGACCGCAACCATTCAGAACTCATCGCAAAGTAGCTACGAGTTCAAATTGTGATTGCTTCATTATACCACCATGACAAACACGTGACTGATGTAAGCAAACTTCAGTTATTCTCAGACATCGAGACCTTTGGAAGAGCAGCAAGCTCCTGGCGTTTGGCTGCCCTCGCTGCATTCTTCGCCTCCTGCGCTCCGGCCTTGTTGTACATGCGTGGTCGACCGTGCTCAGACGGCACAAAAACTGGTGGTACATCCGGCGTAGTCGATGTAGAAACAGTTTCCACCGCGAGATCACCGCACAAATCACCGCAGACAGACATCTGGCAGACGTCTGGCGTTTATATACCGTAGGGCGCTTCCTGCTCTCAAATACTACCCTTTCCCATCATGTGCACAGTACATTTGTGGACACGTTTCATCGTATGATGCGGCACGTGGACCAATGGTAGCATATGGCGTGAAGTGGTGTGATCTGACGTCATCACGTGACATGTGACGTGCCGTTATAGATGAGCATCTCGGAATCAATTTCACTTCCAATTATCACCATAATTAGGGATAAGCTATGCTTTCTCTGATGTTTACAAGACACACAGTGGCGCATTTCCGGTGTCCCAAGTTGATGTCTACTCGGCAAGAGAGCAGCAGTCGATTGCAGCTGACACGTATACCGGGTGTTTCTACGAATATTTTACGTAATATTTAAAAAAAATGCTATTTTGAAATAAAATGACGGTTCCTTCGGATACAAGCCGTCAGTGGTGGCGACCACGGGATGACGGGTGATACGGGGTAATTAGTAGCTAATTAAAAATAATTAATTAACTTATAAACGTTTAGTTTAAGCGGCTTCATCGTATTTGGTAAACTGAAAGCGCGCGAAAAAGAAATTGGGAGGCTGCAGCGAGCGCAATGCCGCCCCTCTCAAGGAAGGAAGGAAGGAAGGAAGGAAGGAAGGAAGGAAGGAAGGAAGGAAGGAAGGAAGGAAGGAAGGAAGGAAGGAAGGAAGGAAGGAAGGAAGGAAGGAAGGAAGGAAGAAGGAAGGAAGGAAGGAAGGAAGGAAGGAAGGAAGGAAGGAAGGAAGGAAGGAAGGATAGGAAGGAAGGAAGGAAGGAAGGAAGGAAGGAAGGAAGGAAGGAAGGAAGGAAGGAAGGAAGGAGGAAGGGAAGGAAGGAAGGAAGGAAGGAAGGAAGGAAGGAAGGAAGGACAGGAAGGAAGGAAGGAAGGAAGGAAGGAAGGAAGGAAGGAAGGAAGGAAGGAAGGAAGGAAGGAAGGAAGGAAGGAAGGAAGGAAGGAAGGAAGGAAGGAAGGAAGGAAGGAAGGAAGGAAGAAGGAAGGAAGGAAGGAGGAAGGAAGGAAGGAGGAAGGAAAGGAAGGAAGGATAGGAAGGAAGGACGGAAGGAGGAAGGAAGTGACGGAAGGAAGGAAGAAAGGACGGAAGGAAGGAAGGAAGGAAGGAAGGAAGGAAGGAGGATAGGAAGGAAGGAAGGAAGGAAGGAAGGAAGGAAGGAAGGAAGAGGAAGGAAGGAAGGAAGGAAGGAAGGGAAGGAAGGAAGGAAGGAAGGAAGGAAGGAAGGAAGGAAGGAAGGAAGGAAGGAAGGAAGGAAGGAAGGAAGGAAGGAAGGAAGGAAGGAAGGAAGGAAGGAAGGACAGAAGACAGACAGACAGGGAGGTTAGCCAGTTCTCAGACCGTCTGGCTACCGTGTGCTGGGGAAAGGAGATAAGGGAATAAAAGGTAATAGAAAAGAGATGTTGCAAAAAAAGGATAATACGGCACTGCTTAAAGTCTTTCTCTAAGACCAGCTCTCCTCAAGAATGGCAACAACGCTTTTAAAGACTTCTGTGCTGAAGACGGTCTCAGCCAGTGTCCCAGGACCCTTTCATCCGACAAATGGCGTTTGTCAAGTCCATCTAACACGTTTTGAAGTTCTTTCCTGGACGCACTGAAGCGGGGATACTCACAGAGACGGTGGGCGATTGTTTCCTCGCAGCTACAGATATTGCATGTAGGGCTGTTGGCCATTCCGATCCGAAATGAGTAAGAATTCGTGAGGGCCACGCCAAGCCACAAGCGGCATAGAAGCGTCTCCTCAGCTCTACATATTCCTGACGGAAGACGGAGCTGTATAATTCGGATTCAAGTTGTGGAGATGAGCGTTGGTAAATTCAGTTGAGTTCCACTGTGCGAGTGTACGTTCAAGTCCGAGCGAAACGAAGCCCTGTAGCTGCGTCTGTTCTGGATAATGGTGTAGCTACACAGTGGCGACCATCATGAGCAGATCGGGCGGCCTCACCTGCAGGGCCGTTTCCATAGAGACCGCAATGGCCCGGTATTCACTGATACGCTATGTTGTGTTTTTTCTCCATTGCGTTGTGACGAAGAAGTCTTATGTCAGCGACTAATTGTTCATTCGGTCCATGACGAAATGGCAACATAATGCACTGGAGAGCGGCCTATGACGTTCTGTTTACCTCACACAGCAGCGCGCCGCCAGTGCACTGCGACAGCGAGGAGCCCAGAGCCACAGCGCACTGGCTGCCCGCTGCTGGGTGACGCACTACTTATAAAGAGACCAATATTAATGAACAAAACTCATGGTTCACAAGCAGCAAATTTCGAGGCATTAAAATTAGGCACTGGTTTTCAAATCAAGATGGCAGCGTCAAGTTAATATAGAATGCACAAACGAAAACAAATTTCCCATAACTACCTCCTCTGCATTCCAGTGCCGTTGTCTTTGTCAAGTTTCATTTAGGTTCGAATATTATCGAATATTATATTTTTAATATTCGTATTCGAGAAATAGATGTCTGCAAAAATGTTCGAATATTCGGTTGGATACGCACATTAGAAATAAATCGGATATATTGCTGGCTGCGTGGGAGCAAACACGGACATATTGGGGCAATATTGTGCAGAATTTTGCGATGATTTCGTGCTGCTACGGAAATTTTGCCTGTAAAGCACACTTAACCACTAAACGTTTTAATTTTGCGGAATAGCCAACCTTTCAGTAGCAAGGGGCACGGGTTTGCGGACAGCGAGGGTGCACTTTTCTTTCTCTTTTTCTTTTTGCAGCGCCACCCCCAATTCTCGGCTTGTTGTTTGACAGCAAATGCGATGAGTAACAACTGGCACATGGTCAAATGCCTCCGAATTTACGGGCATATGATGCGGCATAATAAGGCACAGGCTGGCGAGGGCAGCTATAGTGGGAATTACTAAACTTTCCAAGTTAACATGAGCCAAATACACAATGTTTTAGTATACCGGCTTACTAGTAGTTTTTCAACATTGACAATATAACTTCAATGTTCCAACATAACAAATTAACCTAACTTGCTAATAAATGCATGTGCATAACATTATTCGATTCGATTTCCGGAGGTACATTCGTATTCGATTCGTATTCGAAAATGTTTATGTTCGAGCACCCCTAGTTTCATTGCGTAAGTCTTGACACCCTCCATGTTCATTTCTTGGCAGTCCTTTATTTATTTTGTGTAGGAATGAAGACGTGCATTTGATCATTCAATCAGAACTTCTTCAGCTTCGCTTTCTATGACAGCAGCTCCAGGCGTTGACGGCGACAAGTCGCGCCCTTCCTCGTGCTTACGAAATCCTCGCACCGCGCACTCTGTGCCTTCACCCGCTTACTCCCTGATTGAATGTAATGCCCACGTCGTAACTTTGGTTTCCTTCGATATTCCCCTTACGTGCTTCCCCCTTCTCTGCTGGCCCCGTCGCACTGTTTACATGGTAAAGCCCGACACGCGGGAAGCGGAACTTTCCAGCCATAACTTTCCATCAGCTGCAAGCGTTCCACGCTTGCCTTTATAATAATACCCACCTTTTGACCAGATCCTTCAAAGAATCTTAATGCCTTCCCCTTTCATCGGGATTAAGCGGGGGAAAAATAGTGTGGAGCATTTCTGCGCTACGTTATAAGCAGAAAACGGTACAAAACGAGAAAACGGTACAAAATTGGCGGGAAGCTTGAGGGAAACGAAAAGCACCTCAAAAATGGCACACGCATAACTATCAGCAATTGTTCATCTACATCTGAGCAAAGCTTCGAACCTCTACCTTTCTTTTTTCCAAATGTATTTTAGAATTAACGTGTGTGACGCAACGCTGAGAGTTAGATGCCTGGCTATAGAACTTCATTAACTGCAAGTAAGAATAAAGTTGTATTGCGACACGTAATATTTCAGTGTCGTCATATCTGCACTGATTTATGTTTTTTTTTTCTTTTTAAGGGGCTAGTGGGTTTTAGAAAGAAGAAACATTATTCTTCGAGATATGGGGCTGAAAGCTTGAAAGTATATGTAATGTTGTGTTTGTTTTGAATATGCAGTTCATTTTTGTTTATCTCCTCTGGTTATAATTTTTGTGAGCTTCCTTTAAATATTTTTTCAAAGATTTGCAAAATATCTGTTCATTAGATTTTACTAAACAGGGTATCAATGCTTTTGTATTATTCAAGGAATGTTGTAAGACTAATCTTATTGTACTGCCTTATCCAGAACAAGAGTTGCGAGAACTCGTATATATATATATATATATATATATATATTATATTATTTTATTATTAGCATATTACAATAAGGTTTCACCAGAAGAACACTCATTCGAGTTTCAACTTCAAAACCTCACAAATTGTGTTCTAGCTAAGGCAGAGCAATAACGTTAGCCTGACGGCATTCCTTAAATCATACAGAAGAGATTGATACCCTACCTAGCGAAATCTACGGAGCAAATATTTTGCGAATAGTTAAATTTTGCGAATAATTAAAGGACGCTTGCATAAAATTAGAACCTAAACATATAAGCAAAAATGAACCTCGTAATTGAAATACGCACATTGCATTTCATATATCTACAAGTTTCCAACACCATACCTCAAAGAATAAAGATTTTAGAGCTTTTGGTCGGAGGCCCGCACCTCCTCTTAATAGTGGTAATTGTTTAAGGCGACGTTGGGTAGCGCTAGGCAATTGGAATTTGTCATCAACTTCACCGATCCAGTACTCCGTTTGTTAACCGAATTAACAAATCCCATGTCGTCACCAGTTAAACGCGTATTCACCTCCCTAGTCAACCGAATACAACTGCATCAGAAAATATATTTTCGCTTGCAAACTGGGTGTTCTAACCTCTTCACCACGGCATTTTTGTGGAAGTGACATATTATGCGGTTCTTTCAAGGATCAAAAGGAAAATATTTGTCTGTGGTGGAACTGGCAGCTATCATGAGCTGCCGAACGACGGCGTCGGTGCGAGGAAAAGCAGCGTGAACGTCGAGCGTCAGAGACCATCGAACGTCAGGGTCATTTAAACAGTGCAGCTGGCACTGAACGTCTGTTGTTCACTTGTGCAATTGTGCAACCTGACCTTTTTATATGCAACCCCGCATTACACGCTCTCTCATTGTGCAATCATATTTCTCTATTTCGTTAAAGTATGATTTCCCGCTCTCATCATTCAACCGCAATGTTCCCTCTCGCGCTGTGCAACCGCATTTGGCGATTTACATGGTAGAGCTGGATTATGATTTCTCGTTGTACTTCGCACCCTGGCAGCTCCCGCCATTACACAACACGTGAGCGTCTTATGCGCGAAGAGGAGTCCTTATGCGCGAAGAGGAGTCCTTTTTAAGGGTTCACGCACATCCTGCCAGCTAGAATATATTAGGAGGACATCTAGACCAGAGTTTAAAAGTGACATAGACCTGCTATTTTTTAGACACCTGTATGTGATTTTTTGAAAGAGAAAGAATTAATTTGAGGAAAAAAGAATGGTCGGCCTCAGGTGTCCTGCTACTCTGCAGAGAGCGTTGGGGAAGGTGATAGAAGGAGTCATACGAGGGGAGGCAATCAGAACAGGCAGCACGGCAAGCAACATCATGAGACGCCATTGCCATGAACAATGATAGTGAACAGTGAGAGATGCAAGTTTAATTTGCTTTTCGAACGGGCAGGTATTCCGGTTGATTTTAGTGGGATGGTAGGCACAGCCTGAAAGTTATAGACCCTCGCCGGCCTCAGTGCCCTTCGGCAACGACATCGAGCACAAGTTATTCTACAAGGTTTGTCTCAGAAGTTTAAAAAAATCATTTCACAGACTTCTAGAGACATCAATGTGGTCACCTTCAACATACTCCCCATTAGCTCAATACATTGGTTCCATCTCTTCTTCCATTGCTGGAATAACAGTTGCAAGTTCTCTTCTGTTAAGTACTTCAGCAGCGATGTCGCTTCCTTTTGAATTGTCATCACATCCCCGAAATGCCACCCCCGAAGCACCAGTTTGCGTTTGAAGAACAAAAACATAATCGCGGGGGGCTAAATCCGATTAGTAGGGAGGGTGTTCCAGCACAGTGATGGAATTGCGTGCCAAAAACTAACGCACTTTGAATGCAGAATGCTCAGGGGCATTATAGTGGTGTAGAATCTAGCGCCCCTCTTTTTATAGCAGTCGGCACGCACGATCTTTCAGACGCTTCAAGACTTTAAAATCTTCATGGAAAGCTTGACCTTCAGGCACAAATTCATCATGCCCAATTCCATGGCAGTCAGATTGTTCTACCCCGCTTTTTTTCCTTGGCTCATGTTCTCCTTTCCACTCCTTGCTCTGTGACCTGAGCTCAATGTTGTTTTTATACATCCAAGTTTCGTCGGAGGTGACGACCATCTGCAAGAATCCATTGCCGTTGTCGAAAGTTTTCCAGTCAATGCAACATTTCTTTTTCGCCGCAACTTTCGCTGGGGAGTAAGCAGTTTGGGCACCATCTCCGTGCAAACCTCTTTAATTTCCAAATTTTCAGTCACAATCCGGTGAACAGACGACTTTCCGAAACCAAGTGCCTCTGCTATCACTCTAACAGTCATTCGGCGGTCACTGGGCATCTCAGGGCGCACATGATTGATGTTTTCATCTTCGCACGAGGTGGAGAGGCGTCCTAATCCTCCCGGTGATCATCATCCCGCAAACGCTGAACCCACTTGAACATAGTTCTTTACTTTAGGACATCTTTTTCATGGGTCTTTTGCAACATCTGAAGACTTTCTGCGCTGCCCTTGCCCAATTGCAAAAGAAATTTGACACTGATCCTTTGTTCCGTCTGTTAGTCTATCTCCATTTCGACAAAAATTGAAAATGTGTTGCACAAAAAGTATACTCATAAATTTCTGCCTTGTCATACAGAAATCCAGCTCGTACTCGAGGTCAACCGGGTATCGAGTAGAGGGAGCGAGCAGGTGGCGCCGCTATACCTTCTGCCGCTTTTTTGCTGAATCACTCCATGAACTTTTGGAACATACCTCGTATACCGAAAATCTGGTAAGCAAAACTGAGCACATTTATCGTCACCTACGACATCATGTGACGTTGCGCAACTGGAAATTTTCCTTGTTTGTGTGCTTGACAGATTGCGCATCACAGGAAACCTCCGGGTGACGAAGATCAAGAAGAGCATACCGCACCCGTTTTGTAATCTCAGTAGAGACTAATTCAACAACACGATAAATTAAACAGGTCTTGCGTCATTAACGGCCCTTTCGAAATTCCACATTCGCAAGCGAGGTTACACCTCGGTGTTGAGCTGCAGTAACTCTCAACTAGGTCTTTCGCTTTTATCTTGTAACACGAATGATGGGGCTACTCTACCATGCCTTTCCTTCTTGTCTCTCTCTCTCGCTCTCTCTCTCTCTATTTACTCTACCACAGCGAAGAAGAACCAGCGCAAATACGCGACATCTTAAGGACCCAGAGCACATCACGGACTAGTTCACGTGAATACGTTACTGCAGGCTACTGTATAGCCACTGCGTCCCCGTGGTTTCCCTCGCGCGCCAAATATATGAGCTTTTATTGCGTGAGAGCTTTGTCTTTTATATACATTTTATGTATTTTTTAAACACTTTCTTCGTCTCTGTCGCCTCAGTCACTAATTATCGCTCACTCCTGCCAAATAAATAGCAATCATCATCGCTGAGCAGTTTCACATAATTTGTTGAGGCAAAGATGCCTTTCTACCATAAAAATGAATAAATCGCCGCCGCAAGAAAATTATATTCAATGACAATACCAAAACTGAAGTATCTTTCTGCACTGAACACGCTGTGAACTTGATCAAGCGTATAAAAATGATTGAGAACCCAGAAGGACTCTTACAATACAAGAGTGCTCTTCTTTCTGGTGTTTTACGTGCCAAAACCAGTTCGGATTATGAGTCACGCCGTATTGGTGGGCTCCGAATTAGTGTTGACCACCTGTGTTTCTTTAACGTGCACTACAACGCAGGAACACGGGCGTTTTTGCATTTCGCCTCCATCGAAATGCGGCCGCCGCGGCCGGGATTCGATCCCGCGACGTCGTGCTCAGCAGCGCAACGGCATAGCTAACTGAGCCACCGAGACGGATTACAAGAGTGTAGATCATGCCCAAGAACCAGAAGCGCTTGTTACTTAATCGCCGGAAATTCTTTTTCTGATAACATCGCAGACAAAAACGAGGCAGCCAATGAGTGTAGAGAGAGAGAAAGACAGTTTAATGATAGGAAAAGCGGAGTTTGACCTGAGACAAATTCCTGTAGACAGCTTCCGAGGAAAGAAGAAGAGGGAAAGAAAGAGGAATAGGACGGATGACGATGACGACTGAGGGAAGAGGCAGATCACATAACGGGCAGGTCTGTGCGTAGGCTAGAGTTAAAACACATACTTAAAAAAATCAAGCAAGACATGGATGGCATAGAAACTGGACTCGCAGTCACGCCAAATGCCCCCTATGTCGAGATGGGCAAATGTAGCAGCTAACCTCTGTCGAGCTTCCACGTTTTAGGGCAATCTGTACATGGTTTAAAGATTTATACGCATGGCACCACTCACAGACTAAAGCGTCAGTGCGTCGCATGAAGTGGGCGTAACGAAGCACAAATACCACTCCCAGCCTAAGTCTGTGCAGAAGATTGGCCCTGCTGCGCTTAATTTTTGGCGGTAACGTAAAGACATCTTAGGAGGATATATTCGGTCTCTAGAGGCGTCTGTATTCTGGATGGTCGTTCTCTGTCACTCTTCAGGTTAACGTCCCTACCTTTCCTCTCCTTGCTTTCTCCATCTCTCTTCGTATAAGCCCAGAGAGTAGGCGCTTGACGTCCACTATTGCCCTGCTTCGTGCGGCATCGGGTTGGAGTAGGCATTCGCAGACGCGTTCCAGCAATCTCCATTTTAGAAGAAAAAAAGCTAAAAGTACGAGTCATGTTTCCTTGTTCCTTTGCTGAAGCGGTTCTTCCCGGTCATGGAGAAGTGGAAAAACACACGACTTTTGCTTCCACCTTTTACGTATCCTGCTCTTCGTTTCTTACCACTGGCTTCATACAGCAGCAAGGTTCTCGAACCTTGCTGCTGGTTCACTGTGATGACTAGACGTCACAGCACGATGAAGTTAGCATGTACCGCATGGAGTTCTACAGTAGCCGCATCTGTAAAACTACCGTCACCTCTAACCTTTAACATAAAATTCCTTCTAAACGAATTTTTTCTTACATACCCATATATGAGCCTCAGCTCTAATTGGGCGCAGAGACAACAGATCAAGCAACCTCGCTATAATTAAGCTTGGGAAAACACCTGGAAACCAAGTTACGTTCTTTTTGCCTCCTAAGGATTCGCTTCCTAAGGTCTTCACCCCTTAATGGATGCGACAGACCTAGCGTATAGCTGTGCCGAGCCGTAGTCGTAGGTCGGTGCATTTTGTATCTGCAGGTGATAGCCAGCTCAGCATAGTTTATACAGCTGCTTTATTTTTGTGAAGACACGTAAATGCACTCGCATGAAGAGTTGTACCATTGTAAAAATATTGGAGTTTTTATCTGTGTTTACGCAGACATGCAAGATCGTTTACGCAAGATCGATCATTCACAAAGAACCGCGACCAATGCATGATACTGTGCGGCATGTAATATTTGCTATCATTCATTGTTTATTGCACGTTTTATTGGTCATAAAATATTCAGCATCGAAAACAAAATAAACGAGTTAGACATAGTTATTTCTCAAACAACTGTGTGGCATCCTTTAGATGAAAAGCTAAGCCCACAGCAATATTTTGAAATTAGGTACTTGGAACCACAACTATAGGCTCAGCACTCACGGCAGAAACCAAGTTCTTGGGGCTCGAGCTGTTAAAGAAGGCGCATATTCACAATCTTCAAGTGTTCATTGATGGGTTTGTTGACGTGGAACGCGAAGCTAGTGCTATTACATTCGTGATACCTTCCTTGAAGGCACATGGCCTGCCTGACCAGACCGGATTGTTTCTACGATGATATGTGAAAGCGTTGCAATTGAAGCTGCCTTTAGGAAGATTACATCTTGCTAAATGCCAGTGGTGGTGATATCTGCCGGCAAGTGAGCACTCCAGGGGGTAGAGCGAGGTTCCGCGCAGGATATCTGCTTAGAGAGGTCATTGGGCTGCCTAAAGCAGCTACGCTGTTTAAGATTCAATCTTTACTTCCAGTGGTTTCCTTCGCCCATCGGTTTGTGTGAAAGCGAAGACGCAGACAGCCTTGCGCGCCAAGCACTGACGTGAAAGTAGCTCAAGATGCAGCCACTATTCGGAATGACTGCCGCGAGCCACTTTCTCTTTTTGAGGTCTCCACCGCACCTTCCCTCTGTGACCAAGAGACTCAGCCAATTAAAAGCCTCCCAACTGCACTGTATTCGCATGCTTTCAGCGCGTGCTCCGGGGTAATCAGCATGTTCATTTAGTCCTGATTATGGGGACATAAAATTTTACCTGCTAGGTAGAATGCTCAGAGTTCATCGAACAGCAATAGGCTCCCCTCAAAGAGCTGAAACTTGGAGCGGCTTCATGTCCGAGCATGGAAGTCTTAGCCTTCCCGAATTTTCTGGGGGAGGTGTTTAGCCTCCGATGCCGAAGTTTCTCAGAAACACTTATTTGTTCCGCCAGTGGTGACGTTTGGCAATGCTAGTTAATTCCCGCCAATCGTTTAATATGTAGTAAGACCAGACTGCCGAGTCAGGGCAGTCTAAATGCGCTTCCCTACTTCTTGTTTGACCCACACGTCATGACGGATGTCACCCCAAATGCAGAAATAAAGCAAGAGCGTACGTTCTGACGCCGCTATCCTTGCCACCATCTCTGCCACACTACATCATCGCTGTTTGTAAGCCTTCCCTTGGTTCAGTGGGGCCGTGAGCCGGAGGTCGGCCATCTTGTGTAAGGCAACCTAATAGCGTGAAAAAGCCTACTTCCAGTATTTCGCATACACCTAATCGCCGGCATGCTTTTGCACAGCCTGGTGCACCTGCAGATGTCACCGTTCTCCTGCTTCTCATTTCTTCCTCTGCAAAATTAGAATACAACCTTGCATAATACACATTACCGGAAAAACACAAACACTCGTAATACTGTACACATAATTTTATTGACTTTATTCATGATGACACCCCGCACATTCCCGTTAGCCGAAAATAGTACCACCTAAAACTGCATGAGGCAGTGTAGTGCGCACATTGTTACATGAATAAATACAGAGTGTGAGGCTATTTACTACGTGACAGATCGCACTTGAGACAAAAATACGTGTGCAGTGAATAATACACTTTTGAAATCCACTAGTGAGGATTCCACTAGCAAGTGTCAAAAATATCAGATTTCCTCGTATTTACACAAACTGCAGGCAATCATACTATGCACCATGATCTATTTTTAATGTGTTTAATATATATTTTTCCATTACCAACAACGCGCAGGTTGCCTACAGTATGAACAACCTGTGTCATGGTCTTTGGAAGTTGTGAGCTGCTATTCTTTCTTTCTTTTTTGTGTGTTCAGACGCTATTATTGGTAACCGCATGGAAAACTTCTATCGCTGCGGGACTTCAGGCAAGCGCTGTCTCTTGGGCAAGCGCAGTCACAATGTTTAATGTCCAAGAAAACGTTACCATTTGGGAAGCGAATAACAAACTTAATGCAATAATGCTGCTCAGAACGACCACCGTATGCAAGAAGGAAACGGTAGTGTTCTTTATTCAAATAAAAAGAAAACCTTCGATCTAAGGACTTAGTTCAACGAATGGTAACAGGGCCCTTCACTGTGTACAAAAAAATAAAAGTAAGTAGTCAACCCGGACAAGAACGCACCTGACGCCATCAATACCTTTGCATTGCACGTGTTGTATTGCACGTATAAGAGGCCCCGAGACGTTTCGCAGAAAGCGTCCGAGAGAACAATAAAAAGTTTTTCATCCACTTTCTTCACCTAGATCGTTGCAAACAAGAATAAGGCCGCACATATTATAATATGAGGTTTTAGAAACGGTCATGTGCACTTTCCTGTAACTCAACCGACACTTATTTTGACAACACGGAAGGACAGAAGACGACATATTGCTTGAAGACGACACAGATCAATGTGTCGTCTTCATTCCCTTTGTGTTGTAAAATTAAGAGTCTGCTGAATTCTGGGCAACTGTTAGCCAACTAGCTCTGCTGAGAATTATCGTCATGCGCACTAGTCATGCGTTTGTATAGTTGTGCGAGCGTAACCTTCAGATCAGTGCTTAAAAAACTACGCAGCTCAAACAGCTAACAACGGTTGAAATTGATCTTTACGTTTGATGATACCAAAAACCGTTCCACTAAGAACAAACAGCACGACCTCATTCGCGAAACAGTGACAGGTGTTAGGCAAGCACTTTTCAGAGAATGGTATCAAGTTGGCATCAACCGCAAGGAAAGCAGTAACAGAAAGTGGAAATACTTCGCGTCCTGGATGACACCCCCTGGAAAAAATCTGCCCGTGCTCTCGTTTGAGTTTCTGTGCTGCAGGCTGCCGTGTGCACAAAATGATGTGACATATCATAAGTGTGGTCCCTCAGACAGTGTAGCACGCTTAGGTATTTTCGTGCTTATGGCAATAATAATGGCATGCTTCTATCAGGGCCTAAGAAGAACACTGACGTGTTCACTCTTGCGACCGCGTTAAATCATCACCAATGTTTAGCTGTTTTGAATACATGCGCTACTTGAACAAAGGTATTCCAGTTTCTAAGCCCATCATACGAATTTCAATCGGTCTTTAGTAGTCCTTCAAAACAAGCTTCATATTGTGCTTGTTGCGTTGTCCTTTAAGCTTGAAGAAATGTTGGGTGCTTAGAGACACTGGTGTGGTGTGTCCCGTGCGTAATGCAGCAAGCAGGTTGCCCCATGTTTAAGACGACTCCCAGGAATTTGATATTTTGTATGAGCTCTTATATCACCATCGACAAGTGTTGATGCCGCGTGCGCAAGTAAGGCTTCATACTTTTCAATAAACAAATCTCTGAAGCATGCTTCTTCTTCAGTCGTTACAAAAATTTTCGCAGCCTTTCAAGTACAGTCTTAAAGAGACACTAAAGGCAAATACTAAGTCAAGCTAAAGTGATGTATTAGTGCTCGAGTATCTCTAAAGCGTCAATATTATCGCGAGCAGAGCCTTAGTAATAGAGAAATTGAGGTAAATGCAGGACACGATTAGAGACTCCCCCGGGACATTCAAGTACTCGCCCGATGACGAAGGCACTCCTCATTTAAATTCTGTCACTAGTAACCACTCGTTATAAAAACATCATTGTACTGTATTATAGGAAGAAAGAAAATACTACTTCACCAGTTCTATTACACTTTTACAAAAAAGAACTAACTGACATTACACCGTTGACAACGACGCGGGTGGCCAAAAGGTTCCGTGTTCGCTCGACTCTGCGCCGCCCGCACTTTCGCGTTTCAGTTTTTCTGTTATCCTGTAGTGTTGCGCTTGCTTTTCTGGCTCGCGAACCTCGCACTGACTGCAAGTAGCAGATAATTCCACTTCCATGCGACGTCGCGGAATGCCCGAACGGTCTACGCCGCTTTACCAAAATCAGCTGCTGCGGCGCACCGTACCGCCATCTGTCGGGCGCCGTGGTACTTACCAACAGCAGCAAAGGGCGGTAATGGCGTATGCAGCGTCACCACTCCTCGGTTGGCATGGCGGGCGATTTGAATTGCAATAAAGCTATTTGGGCCCTTCAGATCCAATTTTCTCGTAAACTAAGTCTTTTCTTTGCACGAGACAAGCGTTTCGAGGTTTCTGGAAAGGTATTTAAACAGTCCACGTCGACTTAGTAATCGCCTTTAGTGTCCCTTTGAGCGGCCCCCAAGGGCTCAGCGCTGTTGCTGTTTTCAACTTTGGGCTGGCGGAAATATTCCGCAAAATAAACACGTTGCTCGCGTATCGACCGTCATGTAAAACGTTTTTCAATCCCGGTTGTTGTTTTTACGCGATATTTGTTGGTCGTTGTGTCTTCGTCGCATCACGAGTTTAAAAACCGCATAATCACTTTATCATTCATGAAACTGGAGCAAATATTAAATATGACACCTTAAGTCAAAGAAAAGCCTATAGCGGTTGGTTTGGTTTAGTTTGATGCCTACAGCGGGCTAGTCCGTTTGACTTAACTTCCGCTTTGTCTTCTTCCAGTCATTCTATAGGCTTTCTTTTATTTCTACTTATTTGCTATTACTTGGTATTAGAGAACAAGCTGAAGCTTTCTAGTCATTCCTTAGGCCATAATCCACAGTTGATGTTAGCTTCTTATAACACTGAACCAGTACGTGCACTTTAGTCCGTGTTCTAAACGCAAAGCGTTAGACTTGTCGGTTTGTGTGCAGTCACAAAAAGGACGTTCCGCGATGACAACGCGTACTTGAACAATGTAGGGCTGAAATATTACCATGCAGGCATTACTGAAAGTTCTGCACTACATTCAATAGGACACTGTGACAGTGCCTGCGCAATGTAGCTTTTGTATGTCTAAAGTGTTTTAGAGTAAGGGATTATTTACATGGCAATACAAGTGTATATGATTACTGCAGGAATTACAATGGGCGCCACCTGTGGCCTGGGATTTTTTTTTTCACATCTAGAAGAGAAAGTGAGGAGATGTGTGACTAAGCGTTCTAGTGACTGAATCGGTACAGATAGCAATGAATGAATGAATTAGGGAGTAGGTGGGCAAAAGCAGTAAGTGAATGCATGAGGGAATGACGGGTGAATGATACCCTGAAACAAATAACAGCCTCCTTCTTCACAAGGGTACAGTAAAATCTGACGAGTTAGCACTGACGTGAACGTCACAGACGGCAAAGACATCAGTTAACTTTTTTTCTTTTACAAGCTCATTTAATTCACTTGTTAAAGCATGGCACTAAACACTGTACAGACACGACAGATAACAAGCTGCATATAAAATATGCAGCACAGACAGTATTATATCGCTCTTTGTTCGAATAGTAATACACACAATCTACTGGGGCGATACTCCCTCCGATTTTCACTCACATGAAATGTTGTTGTACTGCCTATTTACGCCTTTCATAATCCTACATGCAAAACCCGACATTATCCGTGCTTCTCCGTCCTTGCTTTTGTGGTAAGCATAAGTGATCGAAAAAACAAAAAGAGCGCGGAATTTTTCTGCACCAGCAAACATTATTTCCTAAAATTCAATTCTATATGTAGAAGTAACGTAGAAACAGCAATTGAAACACCATCAAAATGTAGGAAACTAGAATGTTGTTCGTACGGTTTCTTTCAACTTCAAATTGAGTATTCTGTATATATTGTTTTCAATGCAAAGCCTCATTTTTGGGGCAAACTGGCAACTAGCGACTGTAAGTAGGCCACTTGAAGAACGGTGCTGGTAAGAACACCGCTTCGCTGATGTGAAAAATCGAGCGCTGGCTTTCAGTAAGTGACAATTTGTGCGCCAGCACGAAGAAAGACGTAAATCATTGACATTTGTCTCAAGAGCAGAGCTTGAAGATAATTCACATAAATTATTCAGATGCGGTTAATTTTCTTTCTGTCATTCTTCCATTACATTCACTCCTTAATAACAATAAATTCAATAACTTCCGACTCTACTAAATAAATTACTCAGGGTCACCCCCCCCCCCCGTTCTTCAAAATATGAATCGCCTTCTGCAGTTAAGTGCTGATAATAGTCATGCCTTGTGAATGACTGGTGCCAGAATGTAGAATTCTAGAAAAAGTATTAAAATACTGAAATAATTTTTTACAAACTACACTAATGAAATAACCTCCCGGCTCTGTAACCTCCCAGCTGGTACTGGAAGTGGCAATAAAGAATGTAACATTGATTTATATTACTTCGACATTATCTGTTAAGCACTTGCTCTATCAGACAATAAAGTTTCATAATCATTGTAGCTAGCTAAACCCATCAGTCACTCTCACAACCAATCACTCGACACAGTCTCCATACGCTTACAAAAATATTACATGTCAGCCAAGCAGGCCATATATGTTTCCTTTGGCTGCAGGACCGACATCGGAACCCACAAGTTTTGCCGCGTTGAACTGCTGTCGTGAACGGAGCATGATGTGAGCAATATTTGAAAAAACAAACAAGAAAAAAACACCGCGGTCAAGCAATGCGACAAAGACGTCAGCGTGCCATCTGGTGCCTCTATGACTAGAGGTAAATGGAGCACATTCTGGAGCCACTTCGACAGAGCACCATCCTTCGAGAAACCGCACACGTGAGTTTTAACCTACACGAGACGACCAGCCCATCTGCAGGGATGCGGAACGTTGTCTTAATTTTTTTCTCTCTCTTTTCTTTCACGCATTGGAGCCCTTAATTCTTCGCCCGTTTAAAGATAACAGTTGACGCAGCACAACTTCACAATTATTGTTACGGATAATAACCCTAATGTGGCACAAGCTTCTCGTCTAAAATGTTCACACGTAGAAACTGAGATTCTACAGTATGCAAAAACTTTTTTTTTTGCTTGCTAACAGTTCGCCAAGACTTTGCATCACTGATTCCGGACAACGCAGCGTGACCCCTAGGAAGGCATGACACAACATGGCTCGGCAATTTGAAACGTAATCTGTCGTTACACATTAAATTGCACGTAGGGAAATAAATTGATCAAATATTGTGACCAGCTATCACGATCCACGACGGCAATGCGCACGCCTACAGGTGTACACGTGCACGTTGCTCATCGGTACGATATAAAGCATCCTATTCAATTAGTGAGTCCAGCATCTCAGGAGACTTGTGCAACCATAATCCGTACCAACGTAATTATGTTGGCCCTGTGCCGAAGCTGACTGTGCGCATTCACTTCTTTTTCTGCTCAAGGCGGCAACCCAAGTGCGTGGTTTAGCTAAAAAGTGCTGTTGAGCTAACAGTGCACATTTGCTTAGACGCTGCAAACGACAGCGATGAGGGTTCGTGCTCAAGTGCGTGCCTTGAAACGCTGGCCTCCAAGTACTGTTTCTCAAGTTACTGCATCATTAAAGGACAGGCCGCTGTCATCGTGCGATAGTTGTGCCTTATCAAGCGAGCCTTATTAAGCAACGAGCATCGTTAGGAGAGGCATCTGAATCTTTATATGAGTTTTCAAATTACTGTGTCAAGCTAACAATTCGTCGAGGCTTTGCATTACTGATTCCAGGCAACGCAGCGTGGCCTGTTGGTAGGAATGGCACAGCATCCTTCTTAGACTACTGCATAAAACGTTTATTTTTTGGAATAGTATAGTTATGCTATGGGACCCAAATAGGCAAGAGTGCCGAGAAAAAGAAAAAAGTATCAGACGATGATGTAAACAGGTCAACTTGCTCATGCACTCATAGCATCTTCTGTGAGCGTTTACAGTGCTTTGCTTCTACAGATAATACAGGGCAAGTTTTGGTCGTTCGTCATCAAAATTACATCTTAGGTTACAGTTCTGCTGCGTCAGGAATTTTTAAAAAGACAGAACCCAACCTGACCAACGTCCCGCATTCCTGCGGCATGTGACTTTGTCATCAACTGCGATTGCTCTGCGCATACGCGACATCGAAGCTCGTTTTCATCGGCGGTGCAGCTAGATCATAGGCCCCCAAGAACGACCGCGGTGTTTTTTCGCACGTTTCAGGACTGCAGTCGCACTGACAACTGAGTCATAATGGATGAATGTCCGTAGACAATCTCCTCGTGAGGCCGTCGAGCGCAGCACCGGATGCGAGCCTGGAACTCTGCGTTGAATTTCTCCTGCAAAAAGAAAAAAAATCAACAAGAGTCACAAACATCGCAGAAAATAAAAAGAATGTTTAGGCAAGGTGTTTCTGCATTTTGCTTCCTTTAGCAAGCCTATCACAGAGCCTCCCGTCTATAAAATTAATCTCTAAGAGAACAGCAAAGGTAAGAGGCCCGAGGCAGCAAGAATTCCATCAAATCACGTGGGCGTCGGGCCACGCGGGACTAAAGGGGAACGAAAAGGCGAACGCCTTAGCTCGAGCGCTAATCAACCGAGCGGGGCAAAACCAATCGTCTCATCAATCGCCACCCTTTACCTTCGTGCCCCTGCCATTCAATTACTGCGACCGACTCGAGGTCCAGCGACTCAACAGCAGCATTTATCCTCCCACTCACAAAAAGCTCAGCACTGAAGAGGCAGTGGCATGGCATGGCAAGAACTTTATTTTGGTCCAGAGAAACTAGGGCCCGAGGGCAAAAGCCCCCAGGCTAAGTCGGTGGCTCCGCCCACGTAGGCACCGGTAGGCCAAAGGCTTTCCCGGTGTCGTGAGCTCTCCGGACGGCCAGGAACTGATCTTGGAGGACTTCGATGGATATGCGTCGACTCCAGTCCTCCTCACTGTTGAGGTCCGAAGCCCTTTGGTTGGGGCACAGCCAGAACATATGATCAAATAGACACGGAGTGTGTCCACAACTTTTACAATCCGCGGGAGACTCCTGGTCAATTTCGTTAAGTACAAAAGGTGTAGGATAAGATTTAGTTTGAAGCAATCTTAATGTGACTGCCTGAGCTCTGTTCAGCTTCTGATGGGGGGGAGGAAAAAAACCTCCTGCCGTCCCTATAGTGTGAGGTGATTTCGTGAAAAGTAGCTCTCAGACTTATCCAAACAAACACATTCCCAAACCTACACAGACACAGCAAAATATACCCACAAACATATCGCGGCATCTGCCCCTGGTGCGGCGACACACTCTGTACACTCTTTCACATCTCGGGGGTGTGCAGGGGCAAACCTCAACACTTAAAGATGCCTAGCGCGTCATTTGAGCGGTAGGGGGTACAGCTGATCGTCCAGCAAGTACGTCGAGCAGCCATGGCCAGTGGAGTCCTGGAATAAAGGACACCACCCACTCGTCCTCAAGATCAACGACCCCTATTGTCGTTTCTCTCTCTCTCCATAAACAATCGATATTGCAGGTCCATTGTCTAAAAGAAGCAACAAGTTCAACTGAAGCAACAATTATCTTTTTGGGGCATGAATTGACCATCGAAATATTCGGAACTCTTTTTCGTTAACTTTTTAGACATAATCTTAACTCCACAAGTTTCATCTGATAGACCTTATGGGGTCATAGGTGGCTCGCTTCGCCATACACGCTCGCAAGCAATTGCTGGTAAACCATACAGTTACACAGCTCTTGCGTGATAAAGCTGACCGTAAATGTCAAAGAAGGACCATGTGAAGTCCCACAAAACGGCTATGAGGTCTATGAGGTCTCGCCTACTTCGCTGCTCTGAAGCGCGCAGCATGTTTTCGTTAATTTACTGTCGAGTAACTTCCTGTTCTTTTAGCCACTCTAGTTTAAGAAAGCACAGTTTCATAAAATCATCTTGCTCTCGCTAAAAATCGCTGTATTATCCCTCTTTAGGCTAAGCTGGACTGGCAGACGACGCTTCTGAAAACCTGTCAGTTTTTCTTCTGTGCCAAGAGATCCGCATGTGAACGTGCTCTGCGCTCCTATGTTCGGCCTTCGTGTAAATTAGCCGAAAGTCTCATTCATATTCCATGACGCAGTGAGTGCAGTCTCGCTCTTTTGCTTCGTTCCTTGGCATAGCCCAGAACATGTGATAGGAACAACGCAGTGATTGTTGCAGTGCTCCTTTCCAGCACTACCTCAACTCCGAGATCCAATGTAGCGACTTGGCTGGTAAGCCATATCAAAGCCTCGATTTGACATAACATACCGACCGCTAGCAAAAATTGTATCTGTCCTTCAGTTCTCCTGTAGCGCAACCAAACCACCTGCTTTAGCCTGGCGGTAAGAAAAAGTCGCTGGTGACTTCTCCACAGTGCCAAGCAAGTGACGGTTATATCCTGCGTCACACAGACTTTATATTGTGCATGGGTCTCGTCATGACTGTGATAACATAATAATGTGTCCAAGGCCATGGAGAAGTCTCTTGGAGTAAACGTCTAATTGTAAGAGCAGGCATCTGAATTGCAGAAGAATACTTCTGAATCGTTTTTCGTTTATTAGCTCTATTAGGAAACATAAAATTTAGTCAGAAGTGCTGTTCTATATTCGCGCAGTTTCTACGCGAGGCGTTCCTCATTAGGCAAAATCAGTTACTGCTCAGCCTGCACACGGAGGTATCAAATAGAATCCAAAGTAATCTCTAAAGAGGACGGAGGACATGTAAATAAATGAAGGTTGCCAGTATTAAATATAAACCACTGCGGCTGGACACTGAGGCATCTTGACGAAATTTATTCGTTGCCTAACGAAGAATGAGATCCTTTCGTTGGCAAACGCTTTCTGGCTGAAGTGCTCCAACAAAAAAGAGGGGTCTAGAGGGACGGATCAATGAAGAAAACGGGGGAGGGGGCGGGGGTGCAGATTTAATTTTCGCGCACGCGTGGACGATCTAGTGAGATAAATGGGCCAACTATGGGCTAAGACGCGTGTGACACGAAGCAGGCTCATTCACAGGATTGTACGCGTGGTAATAACATTACAGATTTGAGCATAAAAAAACGCGTGGTGCCTCTTCCACGAATTGGTCTGCTGCCTGTACGGCAATGTATGGCGTAGAATCATGCTTCGCAGGCTTCGTCTAGGTGTTAAAGAGACACTAACGCAAAACACTATATCAGTTTGGACGGATAAAGCGTTCTTTGAAAACTCTGTTGTCAATAATTTTTGAATACATTGATTATTAGAAGAGAAAATGAAGGTCAAAGTTGCAGTTTTTTTATTATTTCGCGCCGAATTCCCAACACCAATACGTCACTGTAACGTCAAGGATTTCAAAGTATTTTTTTTATATATGTTTGGGTCGCGTTGGCTCAGCAAAATTTCTGTAACCTCGCCATGTTCAATCTTTGGCTCCTTTAGAACACAACTTAGTCTATCTTTAGCGCTAAACAATTAACTAAGCTCTAGAAGACGCTGTCAATATTCATGGCCTCACAGCGAGCTGGTGCTGAAACTTGAAGGAGGAGTCACGGTCCGTTTATTATTATCGCACTTTTTCTGGCTTGCTAAATGTCTTATTGTGGTAAGAGTGATTGTTTTGATACTGTAGATGAGTAATTTACTGATAGGGAAGAAATCATTTTTATTTTTCTGTTTAGTGTCCCTTTAAATAGGGAGCTTGGACAAATCGTGCGCGTTGTGGGCACTTTCTGTGTGCTGCCCTTCCTCTGTGTCTTCTTCCTGTGGCGCCTTATGCCGATCATCGTCTCCCCGATTAAAGTGCTCAATTACTGCCCTGTTCCTCAGCCAGCCACGAAGAACGGCTCATCGTCGCCATTGATTTTTCTCCTTTGCCTTTTTTAAATAGTGATGACAATGTTTATTCAGAAAGGATAGCGCTTCGGCCTGTTGTATGGATAAAAATAAAACAAACTTTGAATCAACTGGAGAAAAGCCGGCTTCGCATAAATTTTGATCGAAAAGTAAGCAGTGCAGTTATTAAACTTTCTTGCGTATAGCGAACTTTCTGCCTACTCAGATACTGATTTCATCGTGTAAGCAAAGCCCCAGTCATGGCAGCTGGCTAGATTAATCAGCCCCAAGGCCGACTTCTCTGCGTTGGCTCTCTTGGTCATCGTGTCACTGATTATCGTCGTTGGCCAGTATGCAGTTCAATGACATACATAAGAACTTTTTTACATACGGAACAATATTTCAATTTGGCCCCTAAGAGACACTGAGTCTAGCTTTCATAGCGCTGTTACGCTTTGGTGAAAGGATATTCATACATAAGAAATATTTCTTGCCATTTTCAAATTTAAGTACGAAAAAAACTGTCGCCGGCGTCAAAGAAGTGCGCGTTGCTCTGCAGTCCTTTTTGTTACTTGGGCTGAGAAACCGAAAACTAGAGAGCCTCGCGAAAGTTGCTTTAAATATCCTGCAATTGACTAACTGAAAAATGTACTCATCCGCAGCTTTCTGTTAAGACATATCAATCATCATCAGCATCAGATTTTCATGTCCACTGCCGGACGAAGGCCTCTCACAACGATCTCCAATCTTGCGCTTGCTGATTCCACCTGGCGCCTACGAATTTCTTAATTTCGTCCCCCCACCTCATTTTCTGGCGTCCTCGACTAATCTTACCTTCCCCTGGAGCCCATTCAGTAACCATGATGGTCCAGCTGTTGTCTGCCTTGCGCATTACATGGCCTGCGCAGCTCCATTTTTTTTTCTCCATGTCAACTAGAATATCGGCTATCCCTCCTTTGCTCTCTGATCCACACCGCTCTCTTCCTGTCTCTTAACATTACGTGTAGCATTTTTTGTTCTATCGCTCATCGCGCTGTCTTTAACTTGTTCTCGAGCTTCTTCGTTAACCTCCAAGTTTTTGCTCTATATATGTTAGCACCGGTAGGATGCAATGATTGTACACCTTTCTTTTCAACGACAGTAGTAAGCTCCCAGTCAGGATTTGGTAATGCCTGCCGTATGCATTCCAACCCATCTATATTCTTCTGGAAATTTCCTTCTTATAATTAGAGTCCCCTGTGAGTAATTGACCTAGGTAAACGTACTCTTGCACATACTCCAGAGACTGACTTGCAATCATGAATTCTTGTTCCCTCGCCAGGCTATTGAACATTACCTGTGTCTTCTGCATATTAATATTCAACCCTATTCTTACACTTTGTTGGTTTAGGTCCTAAATCATTTGTTGAAAGTCATCCTTAATGTTGCCGAACAGGACAATGTCATCTGCAAGCCGAAGGTCGTTGAGATATCCGCCATTGGTCCTAACTCCTAAGCTTTTCCACTCTAATAGCTTGAATACTTCTTCCAAGCATGCAGTGAATAGCATTGGAGAGATTGTGTCTCCTTGCCTGATCCCTTTGTTGATAGGCAATTTTCTACTTTTCTTGTGGCGAAGCAAGCTATAGGAAGGTAGTGAAAACATATGCGAGGCTCTTATGTTTGGAGAAGCTCTCTGCGAAAGCAACAACATTGGCCGATCTTATCTCACAGGGACGTTACTCAGCAAAAGATAGAGAGAGAGAGAGAGAGAGAGAGAGAGAAAGCAGATGTGTTAAGCAGAAAACCATGAGGTTGGCTACCCTACGCTTGTGGAGGAGAACAAGGGCAATAGAGAGAAGAGAGAGATCAAGGCGATGACATGCGCATGTGCGCTGACAGCACCACGCAGTCAAAGAAGCTCGCACAAGCCATAATGAAAGATAGCATTGTAGAGAAAACTCAGCCAAAGTGACAAGCAACATTTGAACACTGGGTTACGATAGAGTAGCGCGAGAAAGAAGCGACTGTTTAGTTCACTCAGGGCGAATATACTTCAGAAAGTACCGACTATTGGAGGAAGACAGTACGAGAGCAAGAGGCGACCCCACCGGTGTAATCTAAGTCATCGAGATCATGGTGCTCACTCAATGGCGCATTCTACAGTGAAAGTCAGTTTTTATTGCGATAGCAATTATATGGACACTTTAGGTGCATTTCTGCCATCGCCATCGGCCATATCTTGCAAGCTATCTGCGGTGGGGACAGAGTGGGCCGTGTGCTGATAGCTTCGTGTGCGCTGTGTTCTCGCCGGTTAGTTTGCGTTGAAGTGAGAATCAGCACGAAGGTCACTCGCTCGCTTCTGCTGCCGAGCTTCCACACTCCAGCGTTATGACAGCGAGTGTGCGCGGTCATCGAGTGAGATGTGTTCATGTTTGCTTGTGCGCGCGTGACTCCATGCTTGTTAATTTAGTTTGTAAGCAAACGTTTGCAAGTTTATACGAGCTTTAAAACTACTATGGTTACTTTGTATTACTGTCTACTAATTTGCTATCGCAAATTAGTACGCTTTTAGTGAGTACGCTTTTTGAAAGAAACAGGACTTCATGAAAAACTATAGAATTGTGCGGACAGACGTGTTTTTTTTTTCTTTTTTGTTTTTGTTTTCTTCCTTTTTAATCTTCTCTGGTTTTCTCATCTTTACTACCCTTACCCCATCCCCCCGTGCAGAGTAGCCAACCGGACACTTAACCTGGTTAAAGTGCGACTTTTTTCAACTTATTGCGCACATATTCACAAAACTCTTCTTGCGTGATTGCTCTCTGGGATTGGCCATCGCCGTGGCCATCATCTAATTCTCACGCGGATTACTATCGTGAGTGCCGACAACCCAAGTGTCAGCCAATGAGGAAACCCTCTTGCGTAAGAGAAGTTTCATGAATGCAAGTCCTGAGTGGCGCAGCGCTTATTAAACCTTATGGGGATACAGCTAAGGGTTGGCTGTGTTAATGTTCACGAACGTTTACACAGACAACGACGTGTGACTAGTCCATCGTGTACGTCTTGCGGTGGCTGCGAGACACTTCAGCACCTGATATTGGAATGTCCCGCTTTCATTGCGCAACGCATATCGATGGTGAGGTACTATCATCTCCTTGGCCGGCGGTGTACGACTCCTGACGAATGTTTATACCCCAGTGGTTGTGCGTCTCGACGTGATCAAGCTCATCGTGCTCTCCTTACTTTTCTAGAAGCAACGAACTTAGGGGCACGTTTGTAACCCAGCAACCATTTCATTTATCTTACATTCTTTAGTAGCTTGACCTGCAGGGACGGGCCCTACTGTATGTTTTACTTTATTCTTTGAGATTTGTCATCTCGCTCTTCCTTTCCTCCTTCCTCCCCTCCTTCCTATCTTTCCTTCTATGTTTCTCTCGTCCTTTCCGCAGAGTAGGCAGGCGTTGTGCCCCTTCTGGTGGCAGTTGCCAGCCTTACTTCTCGCTTTCTCTTTCCTGTGTATATGTTTACAAATCAAATAATAATAAATAATAATACAGACTCCATACTCCACGACGAACAGAGGAAGGTGGTACTAAATACTTACGCTGTAGATGGCGTAGATGAATGGATTGTAGCAGGAGTTGCTCATGGCCAGCCAGTGGCAGCAGAACCAGATGACATTGATGTAACGATATCTGCATGAACAAAAACAAGAGAGTGAAAACGTGAACCACCGCTATAACATCCTCTTTGGAGTATTAACAGAGTAAGCTTAGTGTGAGCATGCTTCGCATCGAAAATAATTTATTAAGATTGTGTTTCAGGGAGCCATTTGGGCCCTGCGTAATTTTAGTACCACATTATTTGACTTCCGGACGACAGGAATTGCCCACGATGCCTTCTTACTTTCATAGCAACTCAGTAAGTATAGTTTTACAGAAACTCCTTCCCAAGTAGCCTCCGAGTAAATACATTATCTATAGAATGCCAGTCGTTAGCTGCATATTTAAGGACGAACATCTCCACACAGGCGCTATATAATACTTCGTTGGTTCATAATATTTGAACGTGCCTTGAACAATAACGGTCTCCTCTTCAACGCGAAGTTTTGAAAGAAACTCCCAAGGTGCACATTCACGCTGATGTTTGTTCTGCGATACTCATTGCCCTAATCTCGTGCGTCGGCCACCAAGTGTAGCGCGGAAGCGGTTTCATGAAAAATTGCGCCACTGTCCGTGCCAGCTCGACCCCTTTTTGTTTTTTGTTTTTTTCTTCTCGGTTCCTACAATCTACATCCAAACTGTCCATGAATACCCAATAAAACACCGCCAACGTCCTTTCATCCACAAAATCACTGAGCATTTTTTAAGCAGATAAGTGCCCATGAACGAACAACAATAATGTTTCCTGGCCATAGGTTAGCAGAGCGATGCGTTTGGCGCTTGACTTCACGTAAAAATTTAAGTGTACCGTAGCTACTATATAAAAAAAGACCAGTCGATCTATTTACTCCATCTATATATATATATATATGATGGGTTGTGTGGTGTGTGTGTGTGCGTGTGTGTGTGTGTGTGTGCGTGTGGTGTGGTGGGTTGTGTGTTGGTGTGGTGTGGTGGTGTGTGTGTGTTTGTGTGTGTGGTGGTGTGTGTGTGTGTGGGTGGGTGTGTTGTGGTAGTGTGGGTGTGTGTGGTGTGTGTGTGTGTGTGTGTTGTGCGTGTGTCGTGGTGGGTGTGCGTGCGTGCGTGCTAGTGCGTGTGTGTGTGGTGTGTGGTGTGTGTGTGTGTGTGTGTGTGTGTGTGTGTGTGTTGTGTGTGTGTGTGTGTGTGGTGTGTGTGTGTGTGTGTGTGTGTGTGTGTGTGTGTGTGTGTGTGTGTGTTGTGTGTGTGTGTGTGTGTGTGTGTGGTGTGTGTGTGTGTGTGTGTGTGTGTGTGTGTGGTGTGTGTGTGTGTGTGTGTTGTGTGTGTGTGTGTGTGTGTGTGTGTGTGTGTGTGTGTGTGTGTGTGTGGTGTGTGTGTGTGTGGTGTGTGTGTGTGTGTGTGTGGTGTGTGTGTGTGTGTGTGTGTGTGTGTGTGTGTGTGTGGTGTGTGTGTGGTGTGTGGTGTGGTGTGTGTGTGGTGTGTGTGTGTGTGTGTGTGTGGTGTGTGTGTGTGTGTGTGTGTGTGTGTGTGTGTGTGTTGTGTGTGTGGTGTGTGTGTGTGTGGTGTGTGTGTGTGTGTGTGTGTGTGTGTGTGTGTGTGTGTGTGGTGTGTGTGTGTGTGTGTGTGTGTGTGTGTGTTGTGTGTGTGTTGTGTGTGGTGTGTGGTGTGTGTGTGTGGGTGTGTGTGTGTGTGTGTGTGTGTGTGTGTGTGTGTGTGTGTGTGTGTGTGTGTGTGTGTGTGTGTGTGTGTGTGTGTGGTGTGTGTGGTGTGTGTGTGTGTGTGTGTGTGTGTGTGTGTGTGTGTTTTACATCCGGCTACTCAGCGCGAGCTGCATTGAAGCCGCATGCGAGGAGCTATTTGCGGTAAGGTCGCTATTTGAGCGCATTGGTATGAATCCACCACGAGTCAGTGTAGCGCGGCAGACGGCGATGAATGAAAGAAAATATACAACAAAAGGTATTTTGTGGGATTTCTTGTGAGTCGTACTGTATTCGAACGGATAAAAGAACTGTTCGATAGCGCAACAAAAAAAAAAATCGCACAGTTTCGCCCGAAAGGTAAAGCATCAATTGCGATAGCAAATTAGTAGAGAAACCAACTTCGGGCTGTCCAGAGAGCCCACGACCTGGCCGCCGAGTTCCACCTCCCGGTCCCGTCGGGGACGCGGCCCGCAGAGGAGCCCCCTTAGGGGACTTGCTCTTCTCAGGACCAAATAAAGTTCAGTTCAGTTCAATTATACGGAGTAGGGACAGTAGTTTTTTCGGCGGCATAAACTTGGACACATTCGCTTACTAACTGAAATAACAAGCGTGGTGTCAGCGCGCACAAGCAAACATGTATAGATCACAATAGATGACCGCAGACAACCACTGTCAAAGCGCTGGCGTGAACAAGCGCGGTCGCCGCAGTGAGCGAAGGTTCGCGCGGTCTTTCGCCTCAACGGAAACAGAGCGGCAAAAGTACAGCGCATACAAAAGGTCAGAACCGTCTGAAGACTGAAGATCGCATTCAAGATACGGTGCGCGCGACAGCCCGCACCGGCGCAAAGTACGCAGTTGTTAGAAGAGTAGAAGTCGCCCCCCACCCCTCCCTCCTGCGCTGCCTTCCCACGTTCCTCCTTTCGCGTGGGAGATTGCGTCGCCAGTTCCCCTTGCGCCCGGTTGCAAGATACACATTTGGTACCGCAGCATAGCGTCGCCCCCCCCCCCTCCAAACTTCCCATACCCCCGCGACCTTTCGCGCGACGGAGGAAGTCGCGTTTGCTCTGCTCCATGCGTTCGCTCTCCGTGAAAGCGCGCGTCCCCCGTGCGCTTTCACTCGCACATACGACACACGGCGACGATATTATCGCCCTTGGACTTTACACGAAACCTCACGGCTGCGACGACGACGGTGACGGCGACGGCGACGCCGACGGCAGAAATCCGCTCGAAGTGTCCATATAATTGCGATCGCAATAAAAGGCTGCTCAACGTTCTTCAGATGGAACTGAGTGTTGGTTTCCAGACGCAGTCACTAACTCTGTGCTGTCTTTCCTTCGTTAATCTTTCTTTCTTTAACCATCCGACGTCCTGTACCACAGAATCCAAAGAAGATACATCTCCTTTATTGTGCGTTTCTTATCATAATGGCGTAGCAAAGCGCGCAGTGAAGATTGATACTTGCGGTACGAAGGAATATGCAGCGCATGTCGTGATAATGTGCCGTGGTGTTCCTTCAGTGTCTAACGCAGTCAAATTAGGCACGATCGCTTACTTAATATACTGAATGAATCGCTTTAGAATTATATATTGGCACATGCCATCACATATGAGCCATCTGATGTGGCACGTACACGCTTGGGGGTTGGAAGAAGAAGAGAACGTTCTTCTTTTGGCTGGTTCCGGTAAAGGCGTGGACTTCTGGCTGGCTCTGTTGTTCCGCCCGCGACATTACTGGTGGAAGTGCTGGGTAAATGCATCTTCGCTCTCAAGTTTCCGCCGTCACTCCTATAGCACCTCACAGACAGCCACAGCTCCCACAGCAAGAAGCAACCGCCGCCTGCAAGGACTACTACCCGAATTCGTTCCCTTGTCATCGAGACTAGAAATAACAATGTCAACGACCACTACAAACCAGGCGAGCCAAACCCACGATGCACAGTATTCTCTCCCGCATGTTTTTCATGCGCCACAGACACCCAGAGCGTTCCATGGAGACACTTTTGAAGATGTTGAAGTCTGGCTGGACCACTTCGATCTTGTTGCCAGCATCAACGAGTGGGATGATGTTCGTAAACTGCGGAGAGTTTACTTCACGCTAGAAGACTCTGCGAAGACATGGTATGAGAACCATGAGGGTTCCTTTGCGACGTGGCGCAAGTTTAGCCGACAGCTCCGCGATGCGTACCGCAACGCCGAAAGAAAAGAGAGAGCTGAACAAGCCATCTCTTCTAGGAACCAGCGGCCCAACGAGAGAGTTTCGATGTTTGTCGAGGACATGCTTCGTCTTTTCAGACGCGCAGACCCTGCAATGCCCGAGGAAAAGAAGGTGCGACATTTAATGCGTGGAGTCAAGAAACAGCTTTTCGCCGGACTCGTACGCAATCCACCAACAACTGTGGCCGAGTTCGTGAGTGGGGCAACCACGATGGAGCGTACTCTCCAGCAGCGGTCGTCACAGTACGAACGCCACGACATCACGGCTACTGCGTGCTCTCTTGGGTTCGACAGCGAGAAGCAGGCCCTCGCAGACTTCATACGAAGCGTCGTGCGTGACGAACTGCGGCAACTCCAAGCAGTGGCACCAGTGGGACCCCAACCACCTATGACAGCCCTTTCGGACGTCATCCGGAATGAAATTAGACAGGCGGTGCAACCACTCGCACCACCAAGACCTGAGGTCCCTGTGCTAGCATATGTGGCGGCATTGAGGGCTCCTGCACTACCATCTACAGATCCCATCATGCGTACAGTGGACCAGGCTACACATCTGTTCCCGGACACCTCTTCGCGTCCGCTATCCGGCTCAAGGTACCCGAGCGTACTTACGTATCGACCACCTGATCACACAAGACAGAGCACTACTAAGGTAAGTGTATGGCGCTCGTCGGATAACCGTCCGCTATGCTACCACTGTGGCGAAGCGGGTCACGTGTACCGCGACTGCCAGTACCACCAGCTAGGTCTCCGCGGCTTCCATCGCGGCGCGCGGTGCCCATGTTACGGTGAGCGTCCCCGCGAAATCGAAGCGTATCTGACGGGCCAGCGAATTCCATCGACTGTTCAGCGCCGCCAATCGCGATCACCATCCCCTCGCCGGTCCTGTGTCACCTAGCTTGCCCTCGTCGTCTTACGCTCCCCTAAGGAACCGCTCACCGAGTCCCCACAGGGGAAACTATAGGAACGGCGACTTCTGGGGGTGAAGTCGCTTTCCAACGAACATTCCAAGAACCTCCCTCGACGCAAGGACCCGACGACGATCGTTCCGGTTTTTCTTTATCTTCCGACAGTGCGAAGATTATTTCTGCCGACATCGCCGTAGTTATTGATAATCATGCTGTCGCTGCCCTCGTCGACACCGGCGCCGATTATTCAGTTATGAGCGGCGCACTGGCATCTAAATTAAGGAAAGTCACCAAGCCATGGCAAGGGCCCCAGTTACGCACTTCAGGTGGCCATCTGGTGATGCCAACTGGAATGTACACGGCACGTATTTGAATCCGTGCGTCGACGTTCACGGGGTCTTTCCTCGTATTACCTGTGTGCTCCCGCCCAATAATCCTTGGAATGGACTTTCTTTGTGAATACGGCGCAATCATTGACTTACGTGAGTTGCTGGTGTCGTTCGAGGACCCTTTTCCTTCTGAAGCTGACAACAACACCCTAGTACCGAAGACCGCGCTACGTGCGTCCGATGAATCTGTGACTCTGCCCCCTCGCAGCAGCCTCTTTGTCGGTGTGGAATGTGAGCAGGACGTTCCCCACGCTGTAGTTGCGGAGGCAGATTTGTCTTTCCTCCTTGCACAACAAATATGCGTTGCCAGAGGAGTTATTCAGCCTCGAAAGAGACAGGCTCACCTGCTGGTCACGAACTTCAGTGAGGAATGTCGTCATCTTGCAAGACACACCGCGATTGCATACTTTGCGGAAATTGCCGACGTCAACGGTCCGCCAGTATTAGCTGCTCTTTCGCCGTGTGACCATTCTGCCAAGGCGTTTGCGAGCACTCTCGATGTGAACCCGAGCCTACCACCAGAACAACGAGAAAGGCTTCTGGACGTACTCGATTCTTTTCGAGATTGTTTCACTACAACGACGAAGGTTAACCAGACGCCGCTTGCCCAGCATCGTATAATTACCGAACCTACCGAAAGGCCCGTTCGACAACATGCCTATAGGGTATCGCAAAAGGAACAAGACGCTATACGTCATCAAGTTCAGCAGATGCGTAAAGATGACGTCATCCAGCCATCGACCAGTCCCTGGGCTTCGCCAGTTGTGTTAGTAAAGAAGAAAGATGGTACCTTGCGCTTTTGGGAGGATTATCGAAAATTAAATAAGATCACGAAGAAAGACGTTTATCCCCTGCCCCGAATAGATGACTCCTTGGATCGTATACGCAACGCTCGCTACTTTTCTTCCATGAATTTACGCAGTGGCTACTGGCAAATCTCCGTTGAAGTGCGTGATCGTGAAAAGACCGCTTTATTACTCCTGACGGCCTCTACGAGTTCAAGGTGCTTCCTTTTGGGTTATGCTCAGCGCCAGCTACTTTTCAAAGAATGATGGACACGGTTCTCTCTGGGCTGAAATGGCAATCGTGTCTCGTTTACCTCGACGACGTGGTGGTCTTTTCGGACACGTTTGCACAGCACCTCCAGCGCCTTTAGACAGTTCTTCAGGCAATTCTAACAGCTGGACTTTCTCTAAAACCCGAAAAATGTCATTTTGGGTACCAAGAACTGAAGTTTTAGGCCACGTTGTGAGCCATGCCGCCATCCGCCCAGACCCAGAGAAAACGAGCGCCGTCGCCGCATTTCCCGTGCCAACAAATAAGCGCAATCTACGCCGATTTCTGGGGCTCTGTGCATACTACCGACGCTTTGTCAAAAATTTCTCTAAAATCGCTGAACCCCTCAACCAACTTACGCAGGAAGGCGTCCCGTTTGTTTGGGGCCAGGATCAGTGCCACGCATTCTATACCCTCCGAAACCTTCTCCAGGCCCCACCTGTACTCGGTCACTTTGACGAGAACGCTGACACGGAGTTGCACACAGACGCCAGCAGCGTCGGCCTTGGAGCTGTCTTGGTTCACTGGCAAAATGACGGTAGAGCGTGTGATTGCCTATGGGAGCCGAACGTTATCCGCTGCCGAGAAAAACTACTCTGCCACAGAAAAAGAATGCTCAGCCGCTGTCTGGGCCATAACAAAGTTTCGGCCATACTTGTACGGTCGCCCGTTCAGAGTAGTCAGCGACCAACATTCGCTTTGCTGGCTCGCGAATCTCAAAGATCCCTCCGGTCGCCTTGCGCGATGGAGCCTTCGACTGCAAGAATTTGACGTCACCATCGTTCACAAGTCAAGACACAAACACACCGACGCTGACTGTCTCTCGCGTGCACCAGTGGGAAGTGCCCCCACTGACCTTGAAGAGGACGACAGTTTTCTTTCTGCTGTATCAGTAACAGACATGGCTCAACAACAGTGCGAGGACTTGGAGCTCATGCCCTCTCATTGACTACCTGGAAGGGCGCACGTAAAGTCTTCCTCGAAGTTTCATACGCGCGCTAGTCTCCTTTTGTTTCCGGGATGGCGTCCTTTATAAGAATAACTTTGACCATACGCAAGCTACATACCTGCTAGTTGCGCCGACCTCGCTTCGCGACGATATTTTACGTGCCTGTCACGACGAACCATCGTCCGGACACCTGGGGTACACACGCACGTTGGAACGAAAATGCCGCTCTTACTACTGGCCACGTCTCGCAAAGACTGTGAAGCAGTACGTTCGCACATGTCGCGACTGCCAACGACGTAAGACTCCACCTGTGCGGCCAGCGGGACTGCTACAACCAATAGCAATACTGCAGAGGCCATTTCATCAGATTGGTGTGGACTTGCTGGGATCATTCCCCACGTCTTCGTCCGGCAATCGGCGGATTGTGGTCGCTACCGATTACCTAACACGGTACTGCGAAACAAAGGCACTCCCAAAGGCTACCGCAGCAGACATTGCCCATTTTTTCGTGCACAGCATTGTCCTCCGTCACGGAGCGCCAGCGGTCGTCATTACCGATCGTGGGACAGCCTTCACCGCCGAGATGTTACAGGAAGTCTTGAGGCTAAGTGGCACTGCACATCGAAAAACGACGGCTTATCACCCCCAAACAAATGGACTGACTGAACGCCTGAACAAGACAATCGCGGACATGCTGTCACTGTATGTGGCCATTGACCACAAGAACTGGGACAATATCCTTCCTTGCGTCACTTTTGCGTACAATACCGCAATTCAAGAAAGCACAGGCTTCACACCTTTTCGCTTAGTGCACGGTCGAGAGGTCCCCACGATGCTCGACGCCATGCTCCTTCCCGACAACTTGGTATTGTTTCCCACGGATGCGGCCATGTTCGCCCAGCGCGCCGAGGAGGCCCGTAAACTCGCGCGATGCCGTATTCAGTGTCGCAAAACCGCAGACGCACGGCGCTACAACCTTCGCCACCGAGCGGTTGCCTACAATCCTGGCGAAGAAGTGTGGGTGCGGACCGCAGCCGACAGCGGGGTCGGTCAGAAAAGTTGCTGCGTCGCTACTTCGGTCCCTACAAGTTTGTACGGCGACTCAGTGACGTTACCTACGAGGTTCTCCCAGAGGGCACGCCAAGAAACTCCCGTCGGCTTCCTCAAACTGAAGTGGTTCATGTTTCAAGACTAAAACCATATTTTTCGCGCCGTGACTCGACCATCGAGGGACTATACTACATGACTTACCTTGTTGTCTTTGTTTTTTTTTTTTGTTCGTTTTCGTTGTGTTCTGTCTTTTTTTTTTTACTTTTGTTCCTTCTTTCACAGCAGCAGATTGTTATTTCGCCTTACGACACATTTCTTTCGTTTATGTTGTAACCCTCTTTTTTTATATTTTTTATCCTCGTTCACAGCATCGGTACGATGCTTCTTTGAGAGAGGGGTAATGGCACATGCCGTCACATATGAGCCATCTGATGTGGCACGTACACGCTTGGGGGTTGGAAGAAGAAGAAAACGTTCTTCTTTTGGCTGGTTCCGGTAAAGGCGTGGACTTCTGGCTGGCTCTGTTGTTTCGCCCGCGACAATATATATATACGAACTGCTTTTTCGCTGTGTTATTAACACCGTTTAAGAAGAAGATGGTTCCTGTAGGTGGCGCCGGCAGCTGCTCTTCTCTGACATAATTTTCCTTGTAACGACGATCATAATAGAAGCAACGAATAACAAATGTCGAGACTCGAGTCACATGATCTTTAAAGGTCACTGTACAAAACAAATTTTCTTGGGAGTTCACAAAATATAAACGGTCCTGAGCACATGCAACCCTCTTGAGTGTCATATTGCAAGCATAACACTCGCGAACACGGACACGATAGCCATGGATGCTAAATTTGACACTCATTTATTCAGTGGCGTCATGTGCGCGGCGTCAAGTGGAGTTCACGCAGACTCTCTTATCTTCCTTAGCAAAGCATTAATTCAGGAGCGTTGCGCAATAGTACGCGGTTAGTTAAAAATGATTATTTATGTGGTTTTACGTGCCAAAACCACGATCTCTTTATGGGGCACGCCGTAGTGGGGGACTCCGGAAATTTGGACCACCTGGGGTTCTTGAACGTGCACTTAAATCTAAGTACACGGGCGTTTTTGCATTTCGCCCCCAACGAAATGCGGCCGCCGGGGCCAGGGATTCGATCCCGCTCAGCAGCCCAACACCATAGCCACGGAGCAATCACGGCGGGTCGCGGTCAATTCCCGAACTATGCGATATCTACTAACAGCTATACGTCATTCGTAGCGATGGGTCGAATTCTTGTAGCCTGGCAAATCGACTTGTGTGAGCTGCAATGAATATTATTTTTTTTTTCGAGCAGAGTTGCAGTATTCAATAATGTGGCTGTTTGGGCGTGTTGGTAAGACATGGCAAAAAAAAAAACGTTAAGCGCACAACCAGACGAGGACGGCGAAAGAAAACGGGAGACACACGAGCGCTAGTATGCAATAATTTATTGACACCCGCTCAGCGGAATCTGCAGGAGTTTCGTGGCCGCACATCACGCAAGCGCAGCTAGCCAAACCCTCAGCGACGACGCAAGTAGTGTAATTCCTTCGAAGATGAACACCGTGGAAATGTGAGGGACAAACGCGCAAGGTTTCTTGAAGTGCACTGTGGCTGTAGGAAGTGTGAATCTAGTGATGATCCTAGAGCTGTTTCCAGTTCCGGACAATTAAAGCGCAGAAGTCAGTGTAAATCGAGCTGCGTGCCAATCAGTCAAGAATGCACCATCGTCACGAGAACCGGCTGCCAACTGAAATTATCGAGGCAGAAATGGTTGATAGTTGAGGGGATAACTGTGTGTCCGAGCCGTCGATTGCTTTATCTTCAAAGAAATTACAATACTTGCGTCGTAACTGATTACTTTGCTCACTGCGCTTTCGTGATGTGCGGCCAGCGAAAGGCCTTTATATAGCGCTTCGCGGGTCCCAATAAATTGTTGCATGCTAGCGCTCGTGTGTCTCCGGTTTTCTTTCGCCGTCCTAGTCTGGTTGTGCGCTTAAAGCTTTTTTTTTTCTGCAGAATTCGCGAAGGCTGTTTATTAAAATTGAGCTTGCAATGCCTGCATAACGACGTGGCGTTCCCGCCGCGTGCAGCGTATGATAACGCAGATGGCTGTTGCAAAATAAATGCTCTGCCGCATCAGGGAACAGTTCCCGCCTGCGACGCACGCACAGCCGGCTGGCTGAAGTGTCACGAATGTTTATTAGTATTTTTGTCTTTCTCCTGCGCAATATCATGGTGATTTGTGGACCGTCTGCGTAAGCAGACGGTCCATTTTATTATTATTTTATTATTATTCATTTTATTATTATTTTAACCACGTGTATATCAGTTCTGTTTTTTCTTTATTTGAGCCTAAAGAATGAGCTCACTGGCACATGTCCCGCGCTCAGCCAGTGTGATTCTCGGTGTCACGGTCTATATGACGTAAAACACTGCACGGGCTCGGGCTTACCCGAAAGCCCAGACCCGGGCCGCCCCACCCCATGGGCTGGGCCGGGTATATAGGGCAGTTTTGTAGCGTTAGCTACACTGGCCTAGCCAAGCCCGTTTCGCGCGGCACATCAAGAGCCGTGCTGCGCATGCGCAAGGATCAGTGATGTCACACGGCTTGCGCACCGGAGCCACCGGAGCCGGCACCTCTCGCTTTTTTCATGGGCTCGGGCCGGGCCCGGGCACGGCATGTGCTTTTTGACCCGGGCCCGGGACGGGCTCGGGTATTCGGACACGGGCCCGGGCCGGGCTCGGACTTTTTTGGTGGTGTGCATGTAACGTGAAGCGAGTTGTCCTCGCGCGTCTCGACTCTGAAAAACATGTTGCCCAGGCGCAGCTGAAATCTAGCAGTGCTACTCCTGTGTACTTCCCTTTTCTTCCTCCGTCGTATTCTGCGCTGTTTGAACAGAATGTAAAAGTGCACAAAGACCGAAGTCACCTCAAACCAAAGGATATCATTGTATTCCTTACCTAAATCAATGTAATTAATTCTTTAAGCGCGGTGCAAGCGCGTTCGCGACTTGCCGATTCTTCAAAGGCGAATTGGTAAAACGATGACTGGTAAGATAAGATAATTCGTCCCGCTGCTGAAGTATGGCACTGCGTCCATCCATAATTGCATGCATGTTCTCAACCGGCCGCCTAGCAGCAGCGCGTTACGCTGCGCCATGGAGGAACGAGAAGCTTTCTTTCTCCATTTACTCCATCCATGCGCTGCTCTTCGGCTATAGTGTACTAGAATACGGTTGAGTGGAACGAGCGGCTGAGGCGGTGCATGCTTTGCAGTGAGGCGCCCGACGTGGAAAAATACTGTGGCGGCGCTGCGATAGAAGTGGATTGGGCCGCATCAAGGTCGCGCCGTTGCTGGCGATACTGCTTGACAGGGTCATTCGTCTTCGTGCTCTGGTATTTAAGATCAGACCGTTCAAATGGTGTACATAATTGCATATGACATGTATTTATGCCTTAAGAAGAAATTCATTTCATTCGCTTCTTTATTTTATTTTATTTTATGTTTTTACTGCCGCTCGGTGATCTTTCTCGGTCTCGGGCCGGGTTCGGGCTGGTTTCAAGCCGACTCGGGCCGGGCTCGGGCCTAAGGTAAAGGGGTGGCGGGCTGGACCGGGCGGGTATCGTAGATTGCCATACAATCTTCCAGACTCATTATAGGACTTCACATACGCGGTATATGAAGCAGCAAGTTTGTCTGTTTCTGTCACTGTAATTGTGCGTCCAACTTTGTTTTAGATTTAGGTCAACAGAAAAATATCCGCCGGTAACATGAATGCCAAAAACAAGAAAAACATGGAAACACAATTTGTAGCGGATTTTTGCCATTAAAAGGTTTACTTTATCTGCTGTGACGCATTATCGCTATATCATATGCCTTGCTTTTGAACGCAGGAAATTTGGCATCTGCGAAAAGGGTCTAAAAGGGACAAAATTATTTTTGCGGTATAGTCTCCAGTCCAAAGTACTGCCCAATGAAACATTTACAGTTGAAAGGGACACCATGCTCTGAAGGAGAAAAATACACTTCAATTATGAGGACCCTTCGTACTAAAGAAAGACGTAACATCACTGATGCTGATACTGACACCACCTATCGCTTGCTTTTCAACCAAAGCAGCAGGGCAGGAACAAATGATTGCTCGTTTCTGTCCACGGCACAAGAAGCTGAAACCACTGAGCTAAGGATATGAAGCTCTACTGAACGCGAAATACCTCAACCTGGCTAGATGTCGCAACTATCTACATTTTATAAGCAATCACTTGACTGTTGAAGATGAGAGGCCCTTTGCCAAGGCTCTATTCTTTAAAAAACAAGAACTGGCAATATATCTCGCCACATAACTTGGAGATCAAAGGGAGGCACACGAGCGACAGCCAAGTCTATTGCATTTATTTTTAACATGGCCTGCCGGTGTTCGGTAAGGCCTTTCTATGCTTATACGAACATGCCATTACGTGCGTGAGATACGCGCACCAATGCATTTATTTTCTTGGGGCATACATGATTTTTTTTTTATTGCGTGTGTCAAGCTACCGGGAATTCATGTTAGCTTCCAGTCTTATACCCCTGTCACACAGCACATGTAATGTCATTTGCAGTAAATGACATTCATAGCAAATGTCATTGCGGTCTTGCGTTCCCAATCTACACGGGTAAACAAAATAGCATTCGCAATTCATGGCGATGTTTATCGCCAGGCTGCTATGATAACAAAGCCTTACAAATAGTGCTTCATGTTTACGTATGTTCACTATATTGTTAGCAATACAATGGTAAACATTGGAAGGTTATTTGAAAATATATTGCATTTCGTTTTAACTTACTGATATTGTATTTTGTTGGAAAGCCCCTGTCGTCGAGATTACACAAGTCGTGCGTGCATGAGTTCGGGAAACTCATTCAATGGGCGAATGCCATTAGCTGTGAATGTAATTCACTATGCCCGTGTAGAAGCAACAAAAATGGCATTGACACGTAATCTCATTGGCTGCGAATGACATTACATGTGCCGTGTGACAGGGGTATTAGAAAGCTCTATGTTGCCACTAATATCTTCTTGCACTTTACTCGATATCCCGAGGCGTGACCATAGACAATTCGTTTTGCTCTTCCGTCTGGTGGCGACGGCGCGAGATCAAATCCCGGCCGCGGCGGCCGCATTTCGATGAAGGTGAAATGGTAACAAAAGAATAAAAAAGAAAGGAAAAGAACACCTGTGTGCCGTGCACTGGGTGCACGTTAAAGAACCCCAGGAGGCCTAATTCAATCCGGAGTCCCCCACTACAGCGTGCCTCATATTCATGTCGTGGTTTTGTTCCCGTAAGGCCCCAGAATTTCATTTTATTTTATTTACGGCAGACAGGCAAGCTACCTATAGCGAGCTGAAATGTATTTGTGTGCTTATCAGCCGTTTAATAACTTTCGATTTGTAGCGAGGGACTCCACATGTGTGGCAAATAGTCATGGTGAAATTAGAAGGAACCAGGGACTGTGCGGCAGCTGCATCATAAACGATGTCCCCTGGCGCACGAGATTTTCTTATTATGTATGCAAGCCGCCTATTGTGCCCACAATTGCTAAGCAGACAATTGGCACAGAAGAGCAGTGTGACAGAATCGAGTAACAACACGATGTTTCATCGTGTATTCGTTATTAAATTTCTGACCTAACGCTGTGGTAACCACTTTGGTCAGAGCGATGCTGTTTTAGCTGGAAATTAAACATGTTACAGGCCTGGCTCTAAAAACATTGCATAAGTTCCCGACGAGAATCAGTGAAATAAAACGGCAACTCACGCATCATGCATTTTGGCAAAACTCACGAGTTAATTTCCGGGTAAATCTCGTTGAGGATGTTGTATGTCTGGTACGGCAGCCAGCACAGAGCGAAGATGGCTACCACAATGAACATCATCTTGGTCACCTGGAACAAAGGAAACAAAACTTTCGTTAGAAGCCGCGCATTGTACCTACTGCAACTTATTTCGCACTCGTTTTCTCTGAAGAAGCTCACATCTCTACCAAGCCGAAGATACCCTTCCAAGAAGCGAAAAGTCCTGAGGGTCCATGTATAAACGGCACGCGCAACTGCCCATTGAAAGACAATCGAAAAGTACGTTTGTTAAAAATCGTCAATAAAAGCAACATTGTTGTAGCTGTTTTGAAAAGCTCTGCATCCATTTCTGCGTGCACACAGCATAAGGAGAGCCAGTGAATGGAAGCTTAAAAATCTGCAATATTGTTTAGAAATTGCGCCACCTGGAAAGCCCTCTGGTATTACTCCTCCATGAGGCAAAGTTTTTCTCCTTTTTTTTTTCTTTTTTTTTGTGGCATCAGTGAAACAAGCGCTCATGGAGTATTTTAAATGGAGCTTTTAAAGTATTGCTTTAAACGCAAATTCTTCGATGGAGAAGTTGTAGAACTTATAGACAAATGTGCGAATAATTTCTTTCCATGATGATAGCTGCTGTGGTTTTAATTTTTCCGGGCTGCAAAGAAAGTGTGCGAGATTTGCAAAAGTGCCACATGACTGCACTTTCGCGCTGTGACTTATGTGCCCTCGTACATTCCGCGAAGAAATGATCGATGCTGCACGCAGAGCGAAGGCATGAACATGCCTTTTACAACGGATACGAATCGAATAATATGATTTTGGCTTCCACTTTTGCCGAGATATACCTTGTCTGTTTAAGCAATGAAGCAAATGGAGCCGTGGTTTTTGCGACAAATAACGCATGGCAATTCTTGAAGCTTTTTCAGCGTTACTGCTGTTGACAGACAGCTAACAGGCGAGGAGGTTTTGGCGGCAGATAGCGATGTATCGGAGACAACGAGAAGGCCATCGCCTATCATTTTTGCTTGCGGCCGCGCTGGGTAGCGCCAGTAAAACAAAACTTCGCACACTCCCAAGTATACAAGCTCAAGTTCTACGAACGTGCCTCGGCCTCCCTAAGTTTGCTTCCACAGCAGCTACAATCCCCATATCGCGTGACCACCCTATATAGCAACGTGCATACATTATAGTCGACGCTCCAAAAGTGCACATTCGACGTGTCGCAAGGGTACCCTTTTACCATCTTGCTTGCCTGCAAACAACCAGGCCGCATACGTGTTTTACCCGTCGCCTGACTACTCATGGAGCATCGCTACCATCGAATTACGTTCCAGCAGCACGGCCTTCGTTGCCACTGTGGTCTCTGAATTCACCTCGAGTTTCTCCTCGAGTATGCCTTACCATTCCAGGCATCAAGAAGGCGCAAAAGCCGTCAGCAGCATTGAATCAGGGAGCATTATTGCTCTACATGAAGTCCACAGTGGCCGCTTACATGTCTACACCGATGGGTCGCTCATGCACTCTAGTTCAGCAGTTGCAGTATTTGTCCCAGCAAAATCTACAGTGATTAAATTCAGGACATCGCACTTGACATCAACGGCGGCTGTTAAACTTGCAGCTCCGCGTGCAGCAATTCAACTGATAAATCAGGAAACGCCCCAGAAGTTGTCCATCTTCGGCGATTCCAAGGTCGCCCTCCAGAGTTTGCTCTCCTCATTACGCCATGGACCGCACGAACGATTTGTCGCGGACACACCAGAAATTTTCCATTGGGCAGTTGAGAAAGGACATGAAATCGTATTTCAGTAGTTGCCAAGTCATTGTGGTATCCTTGGAAACGAACAAACAGACGCAGCAACTCGGTCTTCATATGACATTGACGATTGCGTCGCTATCCAGATGTAAATAACAGACGCAGCGAGAAAGCTTCGTGCGCTTGCTCGCGAGCTTACGTTGGCCCAATTGAACACGGCCGACTTTAAAAACTAGCGCCTTTGTTCCCTGGATCCTCATCTGAAGCTCCGCCTTCCTCATGGCTTACCACGACGGGAGGTCTATGCTTGGAGTAAGTATATCTTTTACTAATGATGTACTCCCACCTCATCGGAATGACACAAGTCCAGAATGTGAAGCTTGTGGGTACAAAGATACGATAGCGCACCTTCACAAAGAAAAGTCTCCAGCACTTCGCTCGACAAGATTGACAACCGTCCCCTTACGGAAGCCATAATTATTAGACCCTGGTCCCAGCCGATGTCGTGCCGAACTGCTTTAAAAGCGCTATAGAGTGAATTTTAAAAGAAACGAGACTGATCGAAAATTTATAGACTGTGCGAACTGATGCGCTCTCTTTTTTATGTTCTCTTAATTTCTCATCTTTTCTGCCCTTACCCCATCCACCTGCAAAGTAGCCAACCGGACTCTGGTTACCTTCTCTGCCTTTCACCTCTTGTTTTCCCTCTCCGTGGAATAAAAACTGCGACGAAAACTGTGGAACTTCTCAAATGCGACTAACAGCGTGAGACTCTTTCGGGCGGCGTAGCCGCGCCCGCAGGTGCCACGAAGGAACGATGCTCACTAGTCGGCGTTCGCTTCAAGAGTGAATGTTTATTTTACGGGAGACAGATGGCGGTGAAGTACAGATTTACAAAAAGGAAGAGAAAATAAAAAGACAAAAATGCTATCCTCCTCAGTTTGCCGCACCGACGCTTTCGCATTTCTCGGAGGTGCCGGTGATCTACACTCAGCAGGCGGCAATGGGACGGCTCGCCGAAAACACGGTGATGTGCATCAGGTTGCGGGTCGAGGCTCCCGGCCGGGACGCTGGCCCAGCGGGGCTTCATTCGTCCGTTCGCTGGCTCTCTCGCCCTCTTTGTGTGGTGCGTCGTCGGGCCTCTGACCGAGGGTGTAACAAACGGGTGGTGGTCGGTTGCAATTCTCAACACGGCCTACTTATGCCTTCGGCCTGCGTGCAGCATCGACCATTCACTGGTAGTATGTTTGAGTGCACTAATTTCGCTGCGCACAATGGTCTAGTCACGTCGTATGGTAACGCCTTTCTAGTATCTCGCGCGCTTTCTTTTCTGCCCAGAAAAATTAAACCCGCAGCAGCTATCATCACGGAAATAAATTATTTGGATATTTGTCAACGGGCTCTCCAACTTCTCCATTGAAGATTTTGAGTTTAAAGCAATTATCGTCATTATCATTTATTGACCCTTAAACGCCCCTGTTGGGGTATTACACAAGGAGGGAGCATACATAAAGGAACGCATAAGCAGTCATTTCGAATGAGGTAATAAAAAAAATATTCATCTGGATACGGGTAGAATGCAGTGACATTCAAACACAAAAAATGCAGTTACAACCAATACACTAGAAGTACAGAAAAGGTGCAAATAATAAAAATACTTCTCAATACGTTAAACATCAAGATTCAAGCTGTTTGTTAGTAAATTCCGAAACTTGGAAGGGTTACTTTCAATTACTACTTGGTCAGGTATACTATTCCATTCCTCAATATCTATCAGCAAGAAGGAGTTATTGAATCATTTAGTTGAGCCGTAAAGGCGTGCGGTAAAGCCGTAAACGTTTTTTAAAGGTTCGTTAAAAATATAATTGTTCATTAATTACATATTCTCATAGTAAAAGGTTCTCTCAGTTGCTCAAGAGGACAGTGAAAAATTCTAAGTTGGTTGCATTCTCGTAACGCACACGTAGATATGATAATGATAATTATAGATCAACACGAGTTAGCTGAAACAGCCATAATACGTGTGGTTACCCGTGTATCATTAAAATCTAGGAGGGACTTGGGAACTGCGCAAAGAACAGGACTAGACAAGACAAACACGAGCACTGCGATTGTGTTGGTCTAGTCTAGTACACACTAGACTAGTCTAGTATGTACACTTAAAAGTAGCAAAAGTTACTTGGACAGCTTTCGATAGCCAGTCTTTACCATTGCTAGCCTCTTCATGGCAGTACGAGCTGTCTATACGGCAAATGCAGGGAAACGCGCACGGGCTGAATATTTTGCGCTGTAAAGACGAGGACGAGGGGAGAAATAGAACAGCCGGCCCAGGAACGGGTGCTGTCTCTGTCTCTGTTTTTCTGCACATTAAATAATGCGTTGAACGTCTGCTAAGGGCAGTCAAATTACCATCACACTGAAGCTGTTCACACCAACTAAACTATCAAATAAACGAGTCCCTGTGGACTTTCTTCCGTTTCGGCGCCGTCCATTGTCCAGAGAGCGAGTAGTTATATTAACGAGGCGTAAATGCGCTGGGAAGGTTCGGTCCCAGCAAACTTTTTTCCATAATCGAGGTCTTCCATAATGGCCAGGCTCCTAATAATGAGACATGCCGCGTAAATACACAACCGTGACCACGTCCGCTGCCAACAACAATACGCTGACTACTACTTTCCCGCGGAAAGAAATGCCATTAAATTGTTGCAGCATCTGTTTTTGAAGCGGTCCACTGACTGCTTCGGCATGCTTCGTAGCTCTCACAACGTTTCAGGGCCGTTAAGAGAACACGACCTAGCTTTGAAGGCTGACGCTATACCGCTACAGGCAGCGTTATAGCGCAGCTGTTACTTGGTTTTTTTTTTTTTTTTTTTTGCATTCCGTAACGTGATAACGACGGCTCTCAGCAAACCGAGGAGTGCGGTTCGTGCCGCCAGTAGCTGTCGAGAGATAGAAATAAACTTTTATTTTCTGAAACGGTAATCTGAGTCAGGATCCAGTTCACCCTAGGTGCAACTCATTATTTTGTGGAGCTACACAGCGGCATTTCGCACAAAACAGTGGAGATGAACGAGAAGAAGGCGGAGCAACCAAGGTGACCGATTTTTGTTAGTCACAACAATATTAATCCGACACATACTGAAAACGGTGCCGGATATACCGGAATATACACGGAAAATATACGCGGAAGGAAACCCAATTTCTTTAGACTATATATTTTTACGGTGTCAGCACGGGGTTGCGCTCTCAGAAATAGTGTTATGGTCATGACAGCATTGTCTGCCGTGCCACGGCCAAAACGTCAGCAATTAAATACGCTTTTTTCGCAAGTGTGCTCCTTCTTTCTGAACTACGTGCGTACCGGACCCGCAGAAAATTGTTTGAAATTATATATGCATATATACATGAACAGACACAATATTATGATCTCTGAGAACAACGCCTTCGGACATCAACTTAGGCTCAAATCGAGCTTAGCTAAGAGAGCAGTGGTAAACAAACCTAAGTTGGACATGGTCAAACAAAAATTCCTCTTCAAAATAAAATGGGCTTCATTGAATAATCACTCCATCACTCTACAAGAATACATGTTTTTTTTTTGTTTCTTTGTTTTTCTTTCTTTCTGCGTCTCTCTAATAAGAGAGAAAGAGCTTGGAGCTAAAGCGACACTCGCGCTGAGTTTACTGAAAAGGATGGGTAGTCCATCTCTTTTCAAAATATTGCCCTCGCCGATCAATCCCGGCCGGGCGAAGAGGCAGCGTGCGAATAAAAAACAAACAATACCAAATGGCTATCTAGAAGCACATTGGAGATCAGACATAATTATTATAAACGTTCTACATCCATGATGGTTTAATAAGGAAAGGATACTTATTGTATCGGGGCGCTCTTTGGCCATCTCTGACCCTTGCGCCATTAAACACCGCTCATCATCATCATCGCATAGTGTATCAGATAGAGAAAAAGCATGGATTGATCGTTGTTCTTCGTACGCGCATGGTATGGTATGGTATGGAGAACTTTATTGAGTCCTGAAGGTCAACCCTGGGTTGACGCGGGCCGCTCCCACGTTGGGACTGTCAGGCCGAGCCCTTCAGCCACATCGCGGGCCTTCTGGACTGCCCGTAATTGGTCAGAGAGTGATTCACTTCGTAGCATTTGCCGCCACCATTCTTCTTCCTTGTCACAGTCTGCGAAAGCCGCGGGGCACTGCCAAAGCATATGGTCAAGAGTAATGATGCCATTGCATTTATTACAATTGGTTTGAATTTCCCTCTCCGGATAGATCTTGTTAATAAAATATGGACTTGGGTATGTCCTTGTCTGTAGCAAACGTAATGTGACCGCTTGGGCTCTGCAAAGTTTACCGTGTGGCAATGGGTATTCCCGTCTGCTTAAATAATAATGTTTCGTGATTTCGTTATATGTTAATAATCGATCCCTGTGTTCCCCATGTGAAGTGTAAGCTGCTCGGTCTTGAAGAGCACGGCTAGAAAGTCCTCGTGCTGCTTCATTTGCCACCTCATTGAGGTTTCTCCGAGTTCCGTCCACCACCCCCAGATGTGCAGGAAACCAGCGAATTTCGATCCTCTCACTGTTGACCTTGTCTAGTAACTTGGTTGCTATCCGTGTCACATATCCGTTAGTAAAGTTGCGTATGGCTGTTCTAGAGTCACTGTAAATATGTGTCCACCGATTTGCCCGGATGGCTAAGGCGCAGGCGAAAAGAAAATCTGGTTGTAGTCAGGGTTATCCCGGAAACCTCACGCTGGGCCAGGCGCTTCAAAGCATTGTCATTAAATGTGAAACAATGTTGGTCTGCGTGGCGCACCATGTGTTATAATGTAAGCCGTTACTGTGTTTATACTTCGTTTCCAGTTTCAATAAGCCTGCAGGAGCGCAAACTTCCGGCAGACATCGATTAGTGGTAGAGAAACAGTGCGACTGCTTTTCTAAGAGTTTCTGGATGGCAGTGTTAAAGAAAAAATAATTAAAACTGCCTCACATAACGGGCTTTCAGGTGCGCACTTTAGAGCATAATGAAGGCTCATCTATAGCTCAGTAAACGGATGCGTGCACGTTCAACTCATGGCCGAGTTTTAGTGGCTTCTGGTGTCTGATATTTTTTTTTCTACGCATGCTCATAAACAGAAGCCATATGGCATATTGTAAATCTTCCACTCGAACAACCCATCCCGCAGGCGTTTGAGTGGCGATATTTAGGGGCGAAGCACTTAGGGCCGAGCCTTGTCCCTCCCTCGTCGTCGTTGTCCGTAGCTCTGGTTTGCATGGAGTCCACTAAGGGCGCTGCGGTGCACAAGGGCTATATAAGCGCTCGTTCCCGACGCGCGCTCTCTTTCTCTCTGCAGCCATGGATGATAACGGTCGCTTCTGATAACGGCGCGCCCGCTATGAATGAAAAGGCGAGAGTGGCGGCTCAACTGCAAGCGGAGTCGAGGGCTCTCAAAGCTGCTGCAGCACGGCGACGCAGACAACAAGCGGACCCGGAGTCTAGGGCGCAGGAAGCTGCAGCAAAACGGCAACGCCGGCAAGCGGACACGGAGCTGAGGGCTCGCAATGCTGCAGCAGTACGGCAACGCCGGCAAGCGGACCTGGAGCTGCGGGCTCGCGAATCTCGCGCTTGAACCGTGCATCGGCGCCACCAACCTCTGGTAGAGAACGCTTCCGGCGTTGTGCCGCCGCTTCCCGCGCTCTCGCCGCCTCTGGATCCGCTTTCCGACGTCGCCGTGCTGCTGCACTGATCACAAGGCAGTATTAATGAAGGGAAAAAGAAGTCCGCGCCTAAATACCATATACGACCAATAAAACAACAGTCTACATACTGTACAGATGCGTTGTCATTCATTTGCGCGTTCGAGTGGGCAATGTACGGGGGATTCACGGTTACCCAAATGATCCCCCGGTGCTTCGCCCACTCATCATCATTCACTTTGTGGATATGCGGTGTTTTTTTTTTTGTTTTGTTTTTTGTATGAGTGATGTTGGGATGTTTATGTTATGACTGATGTTGTGCCAGAACCTCTTTCATTGGGGTTAGTAGCGTTGTAAAAATATAAAAATAAGAGATATATTAGGTGCGGTTTTTGGACTATACAATTTTTTTTCTGTGGAAGATAGCACAATTCTGATTATCGAACCGGATTTCTCAAAGAGGCGGACGTTATTTGCACAATAAAGTGAAATGCATATATTACTTATCAACAAAGGATCACTAATTGAGTTTGAAACTGATCATATTACAGCACATGTGCAAATTTAAGAATTGTAGGCGGTGAGCTTGCACGACATATTCACTGAAACGAACTCTTAGGTGCTATTGGTTTCGAGTTATGCTGCGTCAGATTTATGGTAAAAAATGCACCGTGGTTCCGCTTACCTTAACAAAACTCTGTTTTATGCACTGAAGCTCGAAAATGAATTAAACTCGAAAGCATTTCATCGAATACTTTGGGAATAAATATCATGAAACTGGTTTCGTTCGCAGAATTTGTTCCAACTGAATACACCTTGCGCAGTGGACTGTCGGTTCACATCTTCCCTCATTGACTTTTTCCTCCTATTCAGATAAATACGGATACGGTCGGACTGGACAACAGGAATGCCATTTACAACCTTTTTGCTCACATGCTAGCTCTGTTTAACCGACAAGAGTATCACAACGGAAGCGTATACCCATTTATATAAACGCATCAACAACTCCTTCAGACTCGACATGCGCATATGTAATTCCACCACTGAAAGTACGTCACAGGTGCTGTATATCACATGGGACGTCTTCAATGGCAGCATAGCCCTATACAATAATTTTGACTGCTGACTTAATTCAACCACACATGAAGCCTGCTTTTTGGTTTATTATAACAGACTCGGAAGTCGGATGCTCATGACGTTTTTCCTATATATGGTAACATTTGCACAGTGATGATATATCTCATTTCACAGAAAATACCTGCAGCAGTGGCATCAGGGCCCCAAATAAAGCTTCAATAGATACTTCCACATGTCGGTGTCGTTGAAAACACTGAAGCCGACAACCTCCTTGCTCCTGTCACGCCAAAACAATGCACGAGAGCTTATCCTAAAATTACGAGAAAGCAAGTCTGCAGCTCATGCAAGTATTCAAGCCAAGTTTCTCGATTTGATGCCGATTCTATGAAAACTTCGTGTAGCGTTGACCTCCATTTACAGTTTCCAATCTCTGCTGTAGCTGGCAATAATATGTATTCTCTGATTCATTGTCTCGGGTTGGAAGCAGTGTGTATACAGGCAGCTTTCTTGATCGTATACGTCATTCAGCTATGCCTTGTTACACGTTGGGGCAATACATATGGGACAACGCTGAACAAGTTTTAGTAAGTTGTGCTAACTTTGGGCAGCAGAAGTATGCATTGAGTTGCACAATGAATCGCCTTGATGAGCGTCCTTTTAGAAGTTCCTTGCTCTTTGAAACAACCCGTCATTACAGATGTCTGCTCTAATAGCCTTTAATAATCATTTTAACTGAAAGCTGTACTGTAATTATGTATTGACACTTAGCACATGTTGTTTGAACTAAATTACGTTAAAATATCTTTTAAACTGAATTCTTTTATGGTTTCATTGTTGATATCCTATTCATGTTAAATGCTGCATTGACTTCCATTGGCGAATTGTTTTGATGACTTATGCTGATTGTGCTGATTTCTCCTTCTCTCTCTTTATCTCTCTCTCAAACTTGCATTTTTGGTGCTTTATTGACTTGTGCCTAATCGCAGAAACAGCAGAACGTGCTCTTTTGTTGCTGTGAACTATTATTATTTTTGTTGGCAACCCACATAACGCGCCGTGGTGGCGCATTGGCTTTGGCGTTGTGCTGCTAAGCTCGAGGTCGCGGGATCAAATCCCGGCCGCGGGGGCCGCATTTCGATGGGGTAAAATACAAAAACGCCCGTCTAAAGTACATTGGGTGCACATCAAGGAACCTCAGGTGTTAAAAATTATTCCGGAGTCCCCCACTATGGTGTGCCTCATAATCATATCGTGCTTTTGGCACGTAGAACCCCACAATTTAATTTTTAATTGTTAAGCCACGTACGTTTACTAAAACTGATTTATTGCCGAAATGTTCTTATATATCACTATATGTTATCAACCTTTAATCATTTACCAATTTAATGCTTGTGGAGAAGCCGACTGCAACATAGTTGGTAACATTTTCAATCACGTACAAATAATACGAAACAAACCGACTTTAAACACCCATTTTTATTTCAGTCCAGCTGCTACGCACCTTCATCAACAACACTCAGCTTCTTCTCAGCATATTTTTTTTACGGAAAGAAGAATCATTCAAGACGTTTTTCTAGGCGTTGCAGTAGCGCTTAGTAGTAACATTTCAGTTGATTTCGCCCTGTGCCATGCGCCCATAGGAAGGCGAAAACTGCCTAAGTTTACTTTAGGCGTGTCTTTAACCAGTGATTAGTCCGTTAGTTAGAGAAGGTTTCTCATTCACTCAGTGCAAGAACTTGCATCATGACGTAAATTTCTATATGTTTGTTACCGTGCATGTGTTTCAATTGCTCAATTGAAACGCGCCCATAGGAAGGCGAAAACTGCCTAAGTTTACTTTAGGCGCGTCTGTAACCAGTGATTAGTCCCTTAGTTAGAGAAGGTTTCTCATTCACTCAGTGCAAGAACTTGCATCATGACGTAAATGTTCGTTAGCGTGCATGTGTTACAAGTGCTCAAATGTTTCTCATGGTCGCATGTAGTCGCGTTTATTGCCTGTCGCACTACTGGCAGGTTTCTGAAAACGCGCCTTCTCCGTAGCAACGGGACCAATGAACGTCTGCGCCATGCTCTTTTTCAGTTCACAGCACCAAAAGGAGCACGTAACGGCCTCTTAACGCGACAGTCTCGTTAGTAAACCGGCCATAGCTTGAATTCATTTCCTCTCCTCCTTGCGACCCTCACCACTCGCCGACATATGCTATACAAGGTGCACATTGCGCAAACCTCGACAACCGTTCGTTAACCGACGAGTGTGTGTCAGCACGTCAGCACGCCGACGGGGACTTCCGTTAGATCACCGCGGGGGTTCATGAACCTGTTCTATCTATTTTGCTGTCAGCCCTTCTACAGATAGGTTCGGGGGCACGGAGTCGTCATCAGCCCAATTAAGTGCACTGCAGCACGAATGCCCCTTCTGAAGCTCTCCACAGAGCAGGAGGCGTCAGCAAAATGAGACCTATACAACGCCTTATTTTGATGTGGCTGTTTCTTTGCATCGGTGGCCAGTTGCTATGTCGAGAGGTTCAATACTTTCTCGCGTCTCGGCAAGCTTTTATTGGACAGTTACAGATAGTAAACGTCAGGATTGGCATTTCTCTCGCTTCATGAGCTCCGAATGGATATGTCGCGTAATCACGACTATATAGAAGAGCTGACGAATGTCATTAAAGCACCAGTGTAAAGTAATATACCTCGAAGGTGGCGGCCTTCAAGGAACGCCTGTGCCATCAATATTTCGCGAGCTACATGACAGAACCACGACTTCGGTGACTCGATGACTGCTTAGGCGACGGAATCAAACAGCGATGCGAGCTACACAGAACGACAGGAATGACTACACTTATAAGAAAGCAACTCGGTCACAGCAACATTCCCAGAAACATAAAGGCGAATCTACCGGCATCTAACTCGGCCGTAACATCGTCCATATCTGCCTCACTTGGATCACATTTAGCTCAGAGATCAGATGAAGAGGCACAAGCACTCAGACATAGGCAATCATCGAGGGTCGTAGACCACAGGTCAAGTAGACTATAGTCCCTTCGTAGCGTAGGGCGCTGCGCAGGAAAAGCAGGACACTCTAATATAAGGTGCGCAAGTTACTCGCAGGACTGTCACGACGGACTGTCTACACGTCCTTTCCGGTATGAACGCTCTCACACTCCGACAGATCTAACCCTAAACTTGATTAAAGTGCTCTAGCGCGACGAGGCAATTCTCGACCACTAACGCGGCGCCGAAACGATCCATTTGCAACACGCTGATCTGGGTGCTGCTTGAGGAGGTAGCAACGAATGAACAGACAATAGTCACCAAGCGTACACAAAATTTTCGGGCAGTCACATTCGTTGTGAGCACAAATGGAAGCTCTTCGATCGGCCCCTTCGTTTCCTGCGATACCTACGCGCAGAGTCAATGATGCTACACACAACTGGGCGATCAGCGGCACTTTTCTGTAGTCTGCTAAAGGCAGCGCAGTAGTCCATAAGGATCACAACCTTCAATGTGCTTAAATTCTTTTGCACGCACTTCAGAGCAACATAAATCACTGCCAGCTGTCCAGTAGCATGCACAAAGTGTAAATTCAGAAGGTTCATTTTACAATGGAACTCGGAGACTCGAACAGCAAGCGCTATAAATGTCGTTCTGTTTCCTACTCCCATATTGGCAAGAATGAGTGAAACAAATTTTAAAAATCACGTAATAGTTTTTTGCGATCTAACTTTATATCGGCAATATCTTGCAGACTTGTGCATGACGCGATAACTGCATTCATGTTCATTACGGCATAACACATTGCCCAACGTTCACAAAACAAATACTGCTTCAGAAACTTGTACTGTACGTTAAATCGGCAGTACCTTTTCGGCACACTAGCTTCGTAGCATAACTGCTCGCATTGTGGCTTATCCTACACATATATATATATATATATATATATATATATATATATATATATACCCTTGCTCCAAGATATAGTGCGGCATTTCCGGTGAACTTTTACAAAATCACATCTACACATATTTCTTTGTTATCATTTATTTCTTGAAACCGAGGTTTATACCACTGAGCTCGAGGTCGCGGGTTCGACCTGGGCTGCAGCGACCTGTGAAAACGATCTTATACTTGAATTTAAGTGCGCGTTAAAGAAACTTGCGTGTTCAAACTTAATCTGGAGTCCGCACTCCTTCGTGCTTCTTAATCACATCCTGGTTCTGACACATACAACCGCAGAATTTAATTTATTCCAGAGTAAGCCTCTGTTGTAGGTAAATGGAAGGGAGAAGGAAATAAGAGAAAGGCAGAAGGCAGGGAGGTTAACCAGGATAACGTCCGGTTGGCTACCCTACACCGGGGGAATGGGAAGAGGGAACACAAAGATGACAGGGAGAGAGAGGAGGGAAGGAAAGAAGAGAAATGAGCGGTTAGTTCGCTGACGCGTGTGTTAGTGCACTAATAGTCACAGACGTTGACACAAGCCCGTCGTCCTCAAGAAGCACAAAAGTGCCTTCACCGCTTTATGGGCCGACGAGCGATGGGGGCGGTGTTCCAGCAGCACCTGCACGGAAAGCGTCCGATCGTCCAGTTTTTTTAGCGCGTTAGCAAGATCTTGTCTTTCTTGAGCATATCGTGGACAGTGGCACAGCAGGTGGTCAATAGTTTCGTCGGTGCCGCAGACCTCGCATGCTGCACTGTCGGTCACTCCAATTAATGTAGAGTATGCCTTTGTGAAGGCAACGCCTAACCAAAGGCGACAGAGAAGCGAAGCTTCACGTCGAGGAAGTCCGAATGGGGGTCGGAGTTGCAGTGACGGGTTTAATTGATGCAGTCGTGTTAATCGTAAGTTTGGCGAGTTCCACTCGGTCAGTGAGAGACTGCGTGCCAGGTGTCGAAGCTGCCTTGCGGCTTCTGTCCTCGAAAGTGGAATTGGAACGCGGAGCTCTTCTTGGTGTGATGTGCGAGCTGCGTTGTCTGCGGAATCATTGCCACTGATTCCACAATGACCAGGTACCCATTGAAATACAACCTCGTGGCCTTTTTGTTGGACGTGATGGTGAAGTTTCACTGTTTCGTATGTCAACTGTTCATGACAACCGCGTCGGAGAACTGACTGCACGCACTGTAATGCCGGTTTTGAGTCTGAAAACACAGCCCATTTTGTAGGTCTTTCAGAGTCAATGAATTCTAGTGCACGACGCAGAGCCGTTAGTTCTGCTGCCGTTGAGGTCGTGACATGCGATGTCTTGAACCGCAGTGTTATTCCTCGCGTTGGTATAACCACCGCACCACCAGAACTAGACGACGTAGTCGATCCATCGGTATAGATGTGCACGTGGTTGCTGTACTTTTCATGCAAGAGGAGTAAGCTCAGTTGTTTTAGAGCAGGGGCCGATACATCTGATTTCTTCTGTAGTCCTGGAATCGTTATATGTACTTGTGGACGGCTCAAACACCACGGAGGAAGCACTGGCTTGGCCGCAGGTGCGTACCCTGAAGTAAACGATGCACGATGTGCACTGACAGTAGCGCTAAATGTCGAGCAGGTCCTTTCAGCAGTGAGGCTCGCCAGGTGGTGGGAAGGGGTCCTAGCATAGTGTCTGAGATGCGTACGCATTGTCTCAACGGCAATGTGCGTCGTGATTGGGTAATCCTGGGCAATGGCAATGGTTTCAGCCGTTGACGCACTGCGTGGTAGGCCAAGACATATCTTAAGGGCTTGGGCTTGAATGCTTTGAATCATGCGGAGGTTACTCTTGCAGGTGTTGGATATTGCAGGCAGGCTGTAGCGAAGGAATCCAACGAACAGCACCATGTACAGCTGTAACATACCGTGTATGGATACTCCCCAACTTTTTCCTGCAAGGAACCTGAACAGGTGACAGATAGCAGACAGCCGCTTTTTCACGTAATTCACGTGCGGAGTCCAAGACAGGTCTCTGTCAATTACGACTCCCAGGAACCTGTGACTTCTGCTGTATGGTATAAGTTGTCTGTTAGTTGATATTCCGTAAGCAGACATTGGCTTCCTGGTGAATGCCACCATTGCGCACTTTCCACATGAAATTTCAAGTCCTTGTTGACGAAGGTAGCAAGATGTCATTGTGGCTGCCTTCTGAAGCCGAGCGCGAAGCTGAAGTCGTGTTACACCTGATGCCCAAATGCAGATGTCTTCCGCATAGATGGAAAGTTGTACGGTGCTTGGCAGGTTGTCAACTAATCCAATGAGGGTTAGATTGAAAAGCGTCGGGCTAAGCACTCCGCCTTGAGGCACTCCTCGGCTACCGTAATGCTCGGATGTCGAGCCATTTTCAGTGTGCACGTAGAATGATCTTCTCTGTAAGTAGCTGCGCACCCACATATATATCTTACCACCAAGTCCTACTGCTTCTAACGCGCCGAGGATGGCTTCATGGGTGACATTATCGTAAGCCCCTTTAACGTCTAGAAACAGAGCAGCAGATAGTCGTTTACAGGCCTTCTGGTGTTGCGCAAATGTTACCAAGTCAACAACGTTGTCTGTAGACGAACGGCCACGCCTGAATCCGGTCATAGCGTCTGGGTAGATTTCATAGTACTCTAAGTACCATTCCAGACGTGTTAAAATCATTCTTTCGATTGTTTTTCCAACGCAACTTGCAAGTGCGATAGGACGGTATGAGGAAATGTCCAAAGGCGACTTGCCAGCTTTGAGAAGTGGAATGAGGCGACTTGACTTCCATTCCTGCGGAACCGTACCCGTCTGCCAGGAGTCGTTGTATAGGAGCAAGAGTGCCTTCCGAGCTTGGTCTCCTAGGTTACACAGGGCACGGTACGTAATGCCGTCAGGTCCTGGCGCTGAAGAACGCCTGCACAAAGCCAGCGCAGCTTCTAGTTCTTCCATAGAAAACGGGCACTCCATGCGGGGATCGCGTGAGAACAGTGGGTGGTCGAGCGTCCCCGTTCCCGTTCCATCGGAATTTGCCTCGCCAGCAATCTTTCTGCAGAAAGATTCAGCGACATCAATCTCCCTACATTGTAGATGTAGTGCCAGAGATTTAAACGGGTGGCGCTGACCAAAGGTTGTGCGAAGGCCACGAACAGTCCTCCATATAAGCGATAAAGGTTTTCGCGGATCCAGGGACTCGCAAAAGGATACCCATTGTCGGGAAGCCAGCTTGTCCATGTGACGCTGTATTTTCTTTTGTGTTCGTCTAGCCAATCTCAAGTCATGAATGGACTTCGTGCGTCTATATCTTCGTTCCGCACGACGGCGAATTGCTCGAAGTTTCTCGAGTTCGATGTCGAAATTGGTGCGGGTAGAACTCTTCAAAGGCGAATGCGTGGTTGTTTCTACGGCATCCTTTATCGCGCCCTCTAGGTTGCAGGAGGGACCGTCACGACAGCAGTCTTCCATGATTATATTGTATTTAGGCCAATCGGTGCACTGGACGGCTCTGGGGGACCTGGAGCTAGTCAGACCTTCAATCTTCAAATAAGTTGGGATGTGGTCGCTACCTCGCGTTTCTAAATCCGAAAACCAGTGCACTCTTCTCGAAAACGAACGTGAAACGAAGGTAAGGTCCAAGCAGCTACTATACACTGATCCACGCAGATAAGTGGGGCTTCCATCATTTGACAGGCAAAGTTCGCGTTCAGAGGCAAAGGACACCAATGTTCTGCCTCTAGAGTTCACTTTGGAGCTTCCCCATAGGTAATGGTGGGCATTAAAGTCGCCAATGATCACCCACGGCTGTGGAGTCGATGTCAAAATTCCCTGTAAGCGCTCACAATCCAGGCGACTTGTTGGAGATAAGTAGGCACCAAGAATTGTAAACGTGAGCTTTTTCTTCTTCACTGTCAAGCAAACATATTGATTCACTTCGTCAGGAGGCACTGGGTGATGCACATAAGTGAAGTCACGGCGTATAAACACAACAATCTTGCTGCACTCTCCATGGGTAGAGGACATAAAGCACTCATACCCGGACAGTCTGATGGGAGCTGACAAGTTTGGCTCGCATATCACGATAATGGGGAATTGGTGCGTAAAGACAAACTGTCTAAAGTCGGCCATGCGTGACTTAAGCCCTCTTGCGTTCCACTGAAAGACAGATGCATTCTTGACCTCCTCTTGAAACGACGCCATCTCTCGGGCTGTGGTTTTACCCTAGAGCCGCAAGTACCGGACTCAAGGTGTCCAGCACCTGCAGTGCGCTCTGCGCCGACGGCGTTTTCATGCTGCTCAGTAGAATGCGCATGGCTTCCATAAGTGACTTCAACATCGCTATGACTTGTCGATCCTCAGTTGTCGTCGCATCAGCGGTTTGTGAGGTCATCGAGGGCGGCGCGATTTGATGTGACTTCGAGGCAGGTTGTGCTCGTGGAAGTGTAGGCCACTCTTCAGGAGGAGCGAGTGTTGCCCCTTTCTTCGTTGTCGCAGTGTCCGTCTTTGTGGAAGTCGGCGTTGGTGTGGTAGCCGCTTTGCTGGAAGATGGTGTATCTCTATCGGTAGATGCAACTCTTCGTGATGCTCTTCGGTGGCGATGTCGTCGTCGCCGCCTGAGAGTAGCGGCAGCCTCTCTGTGTGTAGAATGGTCCCGTACCATACGTTTGAGTACTGCTCGCTCGTTCCTCACCCGCGGGCAATCCTTGGATGAGGCCTCATGTTTACCATGGCAGTAAGGGCACTTTAACACAGTTGCGCGGCAGGCTTCTTCCGAATGAGATTCAGCGCACCGTGGGCACACGAGATTGTTCCTACAAACACCTTTTACGTGTCCCATCTTGCAGCATTTGTAGCATTGCAGGGGCTTCGGTACGTAGGGCCGGACTGGATGGCGGACGTGGCCAACTTTGACGTGTGAGGGAAGGCTGTCTCCCTCAAACTCAATCTTCAGGCAACGTGTGTTGCCAAGTCTTGCGATGTGCGTGATAAGAGTGCCTTCTGTAGTTGGCTTTATTAATATAGGCAAGTCGTCCGTTGGTATAGAAATATCGACATCATAAATGACGCCGACAGTGCTATTGCAGCCTGTAGGAATCATGGATCGCACTTTCACTTTGTCGATCTCCGTTACGTGCCGCAGGCTTTGCAGCGGACAACGGTGTAGAACGTCTACTGCGAGTACATTCTTCCGTGCGTTTATTCTCACGTCTTTGATCTCATTTGGTGCGATTCCCTCAAGAAACGCAGAAAGGACTTGCCTGTTTAGGAGTCGCAGATTGGACACAGGGTCCACGGGCATGAAGAGTATAGAATAAATGGTCACGGCCTATGATGAAACACAACTGTATTTACATTATGTACAGTAATTGAATCGAATGTTGTCCATGGCGGACGCTGTCTCTTTCTTCCACTTTGTCGTCTTCTCCGTGCGTCCGTGCTCCCGCGTGCCTTGCAGTTGGATTCTTCTTTTTCTCTAGCTCTTCGAAGAAGGGGAAATATTCAATATCCTCCGCACCCCGGAAAGGCGCGCAGTTTGAGTCTGTTAGAGCGAAGAAAGTTCAATTGGGTACAGAAGTTGGACGGGTCGGCGTATTACAGAGCCGTTTGGAAGCTTCAACGAACAGGTTCTGATATTTTCATCACGTCCTCGATGTACTTCTTGGATGCGTCCCGTCTTCCATAGTTGTCGTGGGGCATTTTCTTCGTAAATAAGCACAAGATCACCAGCTTTCAGATTGTTCGAAGCTTGAACATTGGCATAGTGCGCTGAGCGCAGGCTAAGAAGATATTCTCTCCTCCATCTTCTCCAAAAGTGCTCCAGTAACTGCTTGCGATGAAGCCACTTTCTTGTGACCGTAGATCTTGGCCCTGAAGTATCGACATCTTCGTTATGGTAAGGAAGGCTTGTTAGTCGTTTACCGGTTAAGAAATGAGCCGGAGTAAGTATTTCCACTTCTGCTGGTGACATTGACAAGTAAGTGAGGGGCCTGGAGTTTACTACTGCCTCTACCTCATACAATACCGTCGTTAATTCTTCTGGCGTAAGTTTTGCCTTGCCAAGGATCTTCCGGAGGCTGGTTTTCACAGTTCTTATCAATCTCTCCCAGAAGCCGCCCCACCATGCAGCTCTTTCTGCGATGAACTTCCATTCGATCCTCCTTTGAGAGCAATAGTCTTGTAGCTCTCCACTGAACAATACTCTTGCCAAGGAGGCGATTTCCTTAGACGCTTTCTTGAAAGCCTGCGCGTTGTCGGTGTATATTACGTCAGGCAATCCACGACGCGATAAAAATCGCCGAAACGTGAGCAGGAAACTTTCTGCTGACAGTCCGGTGGTTAATTCAAGGTGTACTGCTCTTGTAACGGCACAAGTAAATAACACTATGTAGACCTGAAACTTTCTGCTGACAGTCCGGTGGTTAATTCAAGGTGTACTGCTCTTGTAACGGCACAAGTAAATAACACTATGTAGACCTTCGACGTACTGTCTTTCATATATAGAGGTCCAGCAAAATCGATTCCAACCGCTTGAAAAGGATCAGATCGGCGTACTCGTTCACTTGGTAATGGTGCAACAGGTGCGCTGCTGGGCTTTAAGCATGTCTTGATACAAGCGTTGCATCCTCTGATGACTTTCTTTACAGTTTGTCTTCCGCGGGGTACCCAAAATTTCTCTCTAAGCTCGGCGAGGGTATCTAGCAGACCACCGTGGAGTGTACGCTTATGGCAGTCTCTTATGACAAGTTTTGTCAGTTGGTGAAGCGGAGACAACAAAATAGGATGTTTAACTTCCTCCGCTTCCTGTAAAAATTGCAGTCGTCCACTTACACGCAACCGTCCTTCCATTTTTACGCTAATCTGTAGAAAGGCTTTCTCTATGTCAGCCGTCATAGCAATACGGTTCATACGAAAACGTATGAGAAGAGCAACCAAGTCGGCTAGTAGCTTTGGTCCTTTCTCGAGATGGTCATTGAGGGACGATGAATCAGGATCGTGAGAGGATGCGTCAAAAACTACTCGTACTCGAGTAGTTGTAGACTCGCTTCGCACAACAGCGTGATGCGGCATGTAGTAGACCTTAGAGGGTTGCGCCTCAATTTGGCTAGGTACTCTCTCGGCGTGACCCATCTTCATATAGTTCCTGATGGTGGTATCATATTCTACGGCAAACTCTGGATTGTTCTTCATTTTCTTTCCGAGACACATCAGTCGCTTCCGTGCTTGCAATCGATTATCGTCTAGTTGTCCACAGTTTTCTTTCCACGGAAGGGCTACTTGGTAGCGACCATTGACGAAGGCGATATCGCGATCGAATTTTTCTAGCACCATATTAGGTTCCTTATTTGGAGTGTTGTCGACTGGCGTAATCCCGATGCTCTCTAACTCCCAGAACTTTCGAAGTAGATCGTCGATAGAGTCAGTAGATGCACTTACTCGCAATACGCATACGTTGAGTGCTGCTTCCAAAGAGGTGTTGAACGAAAGTGGTCCTTGTAACATCCAGCCAAATGCGGAACCCAGCGCCACCAAGTCTGCCTGGCCATGGTATCGTTTCATTTCGCCGGACATTAATTGCCATAGCTGGTCAGCACTAATTAAAAGGCTAATACCAGGAACAGCAGCCATGCCTGGTAATAACAGCTTATCAGCAATGAAGTGTCCGTCGCTTTCAATGGTTGTAACAAAGTCACGCTCGAGTGGTACTTGAACAACATCCTTGCAGACGAATGGTACTTCAATGGCCTGTACCAGGTATTCCCGATTGTCATACTGACTGCGAAGTTTTAGTTCGACAAGGCGATGTTGGACGGTAACCGAGCTTGTCTGTCCAAAAGTATTCAGCTGTAAATTCACCGATCCCAGTTCTTTCAAGCCAAGTGTCTTGGATACGTCTTCACGAATGAACGTGCGTTGGCTTCCACTGTCTACAATTCCACGAATGTAGGCCCTCTGCTTTTTTCCGATGATCCATGCCCGAAATGTCTGCATTAAAACCTCAGCATCCACGAACGAACGAGAGCTGGTATGAAGACTGTTCGCGGTTACGGGTCTTTCTTGTTTCGTCTTCTTAGGTTTCCACTTGGGATCGCACATTGAGGAGACGTGTCTTCCTCCGCATGTTCCACACTTGACTTTTCGATAACAGTCTTTGGCAAAATGTCCTCTCACGGTGCATCGATAACATCGGTTTTCTGTAGACAATTTCTTCAACTTTTCTTCATGGTTCATGCTGCTGTCACAAACTGGAGTTGAGTGATTTGAAGACCCACAGAAGAGACAGTCCTTGTCTTTAACTTTCGAGGAAGATTGCAGGACAGCTGCTGTTGGTAAGGTGGAGTGCAAGTTTCTTCTCTCCTCGGGTGGTTTAGCGCATTTTTTTCCTTTAAAGTCATGAACTCCACTTCTTTCTCGGCTTTCAACTTCCACGCGAAGATAGGTCAAGAGTTCTTGCAACTCCTCATCGGCTGTCGCTGTCGTTGAATCTTGCTGTTGTACAGAGCCTGAACTGTCGATAGCAGACGGTGATGACTTTGAACTGGCTTCTTTTCGGTAATAGCCAATGACAATGTCTGCTGGCAATGCCTTCAATAGAATGTCCGTCATCATAGTTGCATAGCTTGCAGGACTGACGTTTAGACCTTTCAGGCCTCTGATATGGCACTGCACATAATCCAATAGCCTTCGAAGATTGTATACATCTTCTGAGGAAGCAACTGCTGGTAGTGTGCGCAGACGGCGTAGATGCTCCTGCACAATGCGACGCTTATCGCCAAAACGACTCTTTAGAATTTCGATGGCGTCGTCGTAGCACTCGCCTGTCACTTGTAGACCAGAAATTGAAGCTGCTGCTGTACCGCTCAGAAGATTCTTCAGATATTGAAATCGTTCTCCTTTCGTCAGCTTTTCGTTTTCATGCACAGATGCCTTGAATTGCTCCCAAAAAGCAGGCCAGTGACAAAGCTGTCCGTCGAATGTCTGCAACTGTAGAATTGGAAGCTTGATTGACTTGCGCGGCGCGCGATCATCGAGTGCATTTGATGAACCTGCAACTGCGGAAGGGGCAGTCGTAGAACACTGATTTTGACGGAGTAGCCACTCCCGAGCCTTCAGCTCCCCCAACATTCCTCGCGCAGCATCTTGATAAGTCAACACAGTTTCAAATTCTGTCGCGAACTCGTCCTCAGGGATAGCTTCTTCGAGATCGGCGTTAAGCTTGTCCAAGTCCTCATTATTTGCGTGTAGTCGTTCGATCAAAGAGGAAATCTTTGCACTATCAGCGCTTTCAATCACGGCTTTCGCTTTATTGATGAGACGGGTATTCATCTGGCGTCGCGCCGTTCGCTTTTCTTTAAGGACCTTGAGGCGATTCATCTTGTGTTTCAACAATGTGTGACCTCGCTCACCTTCCCAGATGAATGCTGAGTAGGCGTCTTATCACGGCGAAGGGTAACGGCGGATGGTCCAGTTCGGTCGTACCGGCTGGCTTTCGGAGGAGGTTTCCGCTGTCCCTACGACGTGCTGTCTTCGCTTTCAAAGTTCCCGATGAGCACTCCAGGCGTGTAGAGTCCCAGCGAGCACTCCCGGGGGTTTCGGCACCAGAATATAGAATAAATGGTCACGGCCTATGATGAAACACAACTGTATTTACATTATGTACAGTAATTGAATCGAATGTTGTCCATGGCGGACGCTGTCTCTTTCTTCCACTTTGTCGTCTTCTCCGTGCGTCCGTGCTCCCGCGTGCCTTGCAGTTGGCTTCTTCTTTTTCTCTAGCTCTTCGAAGAAGGGGAAATATTCAATAAAGAGCATCGTGTACGGCCAGCGCTGTGGTGTTGTCTTCACGGTGGAGACACTTGCCGATGATGACCTCCGTAGCAGTCTTCTTTTTGTAGTTCGGCTCATGACAAGCGTGAAATCGTCGTCCGACGAGTCGACGCTGTCCGAGTACGAGTACAACTCGGTTGCCTCGCTGTCCGTGTCACTTGACGCGTTTCCACGTTTCCTGGACGCGACCCGACGTGATGGTTGGGCGCCAGGAAGGTCCTCGACGGCTTCTTCATCCATTACCGCAACAAGGGAGCGGCAGCTCCCCGATTTTGCAGAGAAACAAAACGAGACAAGGGTACAAGCGTTCTATCTGTTGTAGGTAAGCTCTCCCAAGTAACAAAGGACTTAATAAAGAAACCGCAAAACATGAAAGTGTCAACCTCGAGAGATCAGATAGAATTCGCTGAACTGTCAAAACTGATCAACAAGAAGAAATTAAAGGACATTCGAAGTTATAACGCGGAAAAAATTTAGGAAGCGGTAAAATATCGACGCAGCATGAAATCAGTGAGAAGAAAACTTGGTGTAGGACAAGGCAAGATGTGCGCACTGAAAGATAAGCAGGGTAATATCATCAGCAATTTCGATGATATAGTAAAAGCAGCGGCAGAATTCTATACTGACCTGTACAGTCCCCAGAGCGGCCAAGCTACTTTTATTTGAAGTCGTGATGAACAGGATACAGAGACTCCTTCTATAACTAGCAATGAAGTTCGAAGGGCCTTGCAAGACATGACCAGGGGATAAGCTGCCGGAGAAGATGGAATAACAGTCGATTTAATCAAAGATGGAGGAGCTATCATGCTTGAAAACCTTGCGGCCCTTTATACGCAGTGCCTCACGACTTCAAGTGTACCAGAGAGCTGGAAGAATGCCAACATTATACTAATCCATCAGAAGGGAGACGTTGAAGAATTGAAGAATTCTAGACCGTTTAGCTTGCTTTCAGTATGGTATAAAACATTCACCAAGATAATTTCCAATAGAATCAAGGCAACACTTGACTTCAATCAACCAAGAGAACAGGCTGGCTTCAGGAAGGGATATTCTACTATGTATCATATCCATGACATCAATCAGGTAATCGAGAAATCTGCGGAGTACAATCAACCTCTCTATATTGCTTTCATTGATTATGAAAAGGCACTTGATTCAGTAGAGATACCAGCAGTCATAGAGGCATTGCATAATCAAGGAGTACAGGAGGCATACGTGAACATCTTGGCAAATATCTACAAAGATTCCACAGCTACCTTGGTTCTCCACAAGGAAAGTAAAAGGTTACCTATCAAGAAAGAGGTCAGGGAAAGGAGACACAATCTCTCCAATGATATTCACTGCAGGCTTAGAAGAAGTATTAAACCTCTTAGACTTGGACGGCGTAGGGGTGAGGATAAACGGCGAATATCTCAACAACCTTCGGTTTGCAGATGACATTGTCCTATTCAGCAACAATGGGGACGAATTACAACAAATGATTGAGGACCTTAACCGAGAAAGTGTAAGAGTGGGGTTGAAGATGAATATGCAAAAGACAAAGATAACGTTCAATAGCCTGGCAAGAGAACAAGAATTCAGGATCGCCAGTCAGTCTCTACAGTCTTTAAAGTAGTACGTTTATCTAGGTCAATTACTCACATGGGACCTTGATCATGAGAAGGAAATTTACAGAAGAATAAAATTGGGTTGGCGTGCATACGGCAGACATTGCCAAATCCTGACTGGTAGCTTATCACTGTCGTTGAAAAGAAAAGTGTACAATCATTGCATTCTACCGGTGCTAACATATGGAGCAGAAACTTGGAGGTTAACAAAGAAGCTCGAGAACAAGTTAAAGACCGCACAAAGAATGATGGAACGAAAAATGTTAGGCCTAACGTTAAGAGACAGGAAGAGAGCGGTGTGGATCAGAGAGTCGATATCCGGATAGGATAGCCGATATTCTAATTGACATTAAGAGAAAAGAAAATGGAGCTGGGCAGGCCATGTAATGCGTAGGATGGATAACCGGTGGACCAGTAGGGTTACAGAATTTATACTAAGAGAAGGGAAGCGCAGTCGAGAACGGCAGAAAATTATGGGGGGGGGGGGGGGGGGGGGGATGAAGTTAGGAATTTTGCAGGCGCAAGTTGGCATCAGCTAGCGCAAGACAGGGCTAATTGGAGATCGCAGGCGGAGGCCTTCGTCCTGCAGTGGACATAAATATAGGCTGATGATGATAAAGAAGCCTCTGCTGCAGCTAGTCTGAAGACTATACCTTGTGACATCATTGCTCACACTTTTGCTCACTCCAGCGCTCACATATTTAAATGCCAACTGCCCAAACGCTGGATCTTTTGCCGTATCCAATTATTGAGGTGCTTTAGTTTCCTTGTCTACAGGTTTGCTTTAGCAACCAGCCAGTGCTATAGAATGCCGATCAGCTCATTACATGAATTTGAATAGTTTGATATTTGCTCGTTCATTAGAGGGTAGGGAGTGGGTAAAAGGGAGGAGGGGGAGGGAGGGAGGGCGCGGACGCGAGTGCACTATGCCATGTCACGAGCGTGATCACACAGTAAGCAACTTGAAAGGGAAACACCTGAAGAAAAAAGCACGTCGATAGCGTGCATCGTTCTTACACCTTGTTCACTTTGCACTTGTATTACTGCCTTTTCATACATATCGCATCTGGCATGGCGGCATTATTTCTGCATGGCTGATCGAACATCATCACCTTCTTTCTTCAATAATAACACACCCTCTTCGAAACTTATCTTCATCAGCAAGATAAACAGAAGAAAAATGCGGCGATTTTTCGCTTTTTGTTGACTAATGGCAAAATAAGTCATCAAAGAGCTGCACGACTGATTGGCGACTCTGCGCTCAGAGAGGACCAATACATACCTAAAGAAAGAATGAGCGGAAGACCAGGGAGATGATTTGTATGCTATAAAGTACTCTAAACGAGATGAAGCCGCTTAGATATCGATGACAGTTTTCTGAAAACATGGACGGTAAATCCAACTTTATAAATGGTCAGTAGAAAGATCATAAAGAAAGAGTGAGGAAAAAAGAAAGACAAAGTAGGTTATATCCGCTTCCCGAACAGACTGTGCTGGGAACGGGCTATTTTGCGATACGACGACATTCTCGAAACGAATGCGATTACACACCCTTGTGAGCTTTGGTTTTGCCACAACCACCGAGTGAGGCAAACATTCCTGCCGGTATACCGTTGGAGTGTACGATCATATACTAGGCGCAGCATAACGTAAGAGAGGCATGGGAGAGAAAAGTTCTCGTTGAAACCGACTATAAGCATCATTCGTGATTTATTTCGGTTTCCCGAAATAAATCGGGTAACCGATTCCTGCCGACAGCTCTTGCACGCTTGGCCGAACGCACCATTCTTGCTTCTCCTGGCATCTCCGCTCCGCTATCGAAATGGTTGTGCCATTTTCGTTCTCTTAGACCTCACGACCATTTTTGATCGCCGACACATACACAACGCTCTGGTTTGGCAACATGCCACACGAGTGTTTCCACAACGCCCCCGCTCCTGGATGCGCTGAAATACGCGTGTGTGTATGCTCTAGAAGGATATCAGCACGCGAAAAAGAATGACCCGTCAGATACGACTCTGGATTGCGACAGTAGATATCGAACGCCAGTGAAATGAAAGTGGTGGGCTCCTTTAGCATGTGTCCGAAGCAGTGGCAATACTTAAGCGCTGCACCGCTGACTCGCGGCTCACAAAAATTCCGCATTCATGTGTGTCTGCGTCTGAGTGTGTGCTTCGTTGGCAAATCACTGTCGAAAGTCACGGTCTTTAGCTGGGCGATCACCAAACTCATTTTCTTAAGAGGGAGGCAGTTCTGACAACTGGAGGCGACTTTTCGGGCTCTCCCAATGACACTAGTTTTGGCGTACAGGCACACACCGAAAGCACTAGCGATGGTCATATTCGTACATTTCCGTCATTATTGTTATGTTGATAGAATACCACGTCTAAGAGCCCCATTGACTTGGCGTGCGCATTGGGTGTTCTCGAAAAGTACATTACAAAATAATCGGTGTTGAATAAGAATAATATAAACTTGTGCCTTCGTTGGTCTTATGCAGTATAACCGCAGTTTTCGAGACTGTGCACTAGCTTACGTTCTTAGAAAGTGTTCTTTATTCTAGCCATTGCCAAAACAATACACCAAAAGATTACGCGACGCGGCTAAGCCTATAATTTATCTTTTGTGGGCGCTTATACGATTCACGGGGGTACGTGTACAACAAAAAGTGTACATTCGAAAACTACGTCGCTATATTTACAAAGGCATTTCGGTTGGCAAGAACCACAGGAAGATTTTTTTTCTTAATCTGTTTTATGAGTTTCAATCATAGGCGTTGACATCACGCTCGAGTTAACACGCGTAAGCACTCGTCTAGGTGCCTGTAATCTATATACCGGGAGCAGCATAGAGCAAGAGATATGCATAAATATTGGCGATTTGGATAGCGTAAACAACTCAGAAACAGCAGGTGAAAAAAATGTGCAAATACATCACACATGCTCGAAGGAATGCGTAGCGAAGCTTTAGTGAAGTGGTGAATTAAGTGCTATATACAACTAAATACGATGCGTACAATTGTGTTTACTTGCATCCTATGCAATGTTTATGTTTACGCATCACACAGGTCGCAACTACAATGTCATAGAATGTTTATGTTTACGCAACCAAGTGAAAAACGCACGGTTACAATTTTGAAACAAAAACTCGGGCTGTCGATTCCTCTGAAAACAGGACAAAAATACATTGAACACAACGCAGAAGAAAATATACGATAAGTCACAATATAAATAATGAAATTACAAGAAAACGCAATAATTTTATATATAAAGGCTAGATTTTCAGACCGTAGGTAAGCAGCTGTTTATAAACTTCAGAAGATCACTGTCTGGTAAGTTGCTCCCCTCTGCAATGACGCTACGTAAAAAGAAACAATTAAAAGAAAACGGTCGCTGGATGCTGCCGGAGTTCAAAGTGTGACAGAAGTGTGGGTGGGTGAGATAAGTAGTTTTCCATGTAGTTGGGGGAAGTTGAAGTATAGTCGGTGGACAAGGCAAAGTTGGGCAATTTTCCAGCGAAATACCAATGGTTTGACTCCTAAGGATGATTCAATCGCGCTAACGGTTTGTTCATGACTGTAACTGGTTGTTATGAATCTGGCAGCGCGATTTTGTATTGATTAAAAAGGGTTAATTAAGCAATTCTGGTGGGGGCACCAGACAGCTTAGGCGTAATTGAGTTTACTTTGAATGAAAATTTCGTCTGTTGTAGTTTTTGCATGGATGCAGAACATAATGCGAGGGTACGTCGGACGCAACCAAGTGATTTAATTAGAAGTGCCGGCTGCCAATTTCGTGATGTGATCTGACCGAGCTAACTTGCTATCGATAATGATGTCGAGGTAACGGTATGATTGAGGACATGGTCGCCGAGTATTGGTAATCGTTGTGAGAGCATTTAGGATATACCTGTATGAGCTTACATTTAAAATGATGATGAGTATAATGTCTTTGGAGAATTGGAACATTAGGTTTTCTGAAACACTGCTTGGTCGTTCTTGGTTGCAATGCGACAAAAATAACAAATTTGTTTGAAAATAGTTGGATAAAGGAGGAAAGGCCGTTGGAAAGATTCTTTATCAAAATGAAAAAGTGAAGGGAACCGAAGACGCACACTTGCGGCACTCCTGAGATCACACTGGCAGTCGCTGAGAAATGAGTTCGGACAACTATGTAGTGGTAGTGATTCGTCAGAAAACATCGGATCCATGACACTGCGATAGGGTCGAAACTGAGGCATGGGAGTTTACCCGAGAACCGCTGAAGGGGGAATGCAGTCGTCTTTTCAGCTGTTTATCGCATGACCGACCCGGTCGGAAACCATGTTGATTATGAAAAAAAAAAACGAAAAGGAATGTGAACCAAGATGGTGAACTATTTGGGGAATATATTGAATGTTCTAGGTGATGCACGTTAAAGAAATGGGATATGTAAGTTGAAATGATCTCAGCGGCGGCCTCCAGTTAAGACAGCTACCACTTTACTAATTTTCAGCTCATCGAAAGCTTGGGGACACTCGACGTTTTGAGGTTTTCAATGGGCTTCATAATGCCTCCAGAATTAACCGCGGCTATTCACCGCATGTGTTGGCAGCTACTCTCACTGTCACCATCAGAAGCGCTGTCTGTGGTGCCGCGCCGCGAAACGAAAGTGGAGATGACATCATTCGGTGCCAGTTACGAATGCTTCGCGCGCATCAGGTTCGGAACTCGCCATGATTGCGTTGTCGCTCTGTCGTCCAGTACATCTGCGCCTCTGATTCCTTCACACGCGTCATTGGCAGTTTGCCGCCGAGAGTTAGTCTAACTAAAGCAATGTCAGCTCAAGGTGTTCAGGTGAAGCTTTGTTAATGCCCGAAAAAAAATACACTAAATCCATTGCTCGCGCTTTGAGCATGATCATTCATTTCGTTTCAGGGCGTTACGAAAATGTAACGAGTTCTACGGAATGCACCGGTTCCCTACAAGCGAACCACCAAGCTGTGCGCAGGAATCCTAGGCGCAGTGCACGCGTTACAGCTGACAGAAGGGTGATGCAACAATGGTCGATTTCCAAGCCTTCCCTCATATAAAAAAAAAGTTATCACGCTAAAACATTTCGTATGAGGGAATTCCAGCTAATCCTGATGCTAGACATTGAATTAGCGAAAGCGACATGCCAATGGCAAAGAGCACTTACGAACGAAAAGCTTTGTTGACTCGGCCCTTGTGCGTACAAATCATTTATTGCTCGCATCTCACAATGCACCGTGCAACCTCCGCTTATAATTCGCGGCGCGGTACCACGGACAGCACTCCTGACGGCGAAAGCAGCTGCCAGAGCATACGGCGAACAGCAGGGTGAGAGGTGGCAAGGCATCTCGTAAGTATGGCCACGTATGCTCAAACAGAGCCGGTCTCGAACCAAGTGTAATCGCTATAGCTATAGACGTCGCTAGCGTAGTCCCGAGCACGCAGGCGCGTATATTGTAGAAGTGTCTTGCCATTTTTAGATTTCTTTAAAGCAAAGCTTTATATGGCCAGGCGAAACGAAAAAACATCGTCGTCTTCTTCCGCAGCTGGCTTGCAGCGTACTCGGCACGGGCTCGTGCCAATGCACCCGCGTTCGACGTCGTCGTCTTCTTCCACAGCTGGCTGCGTTGCCACTCATCATTCCAGCGTAGAATTTCACTTCTCTTCTGTCGTCGTAATGGGGAGGCCGCGTATACGGTGAACGACAGGTTCACTGGCGGCCTACACCGATGCGAGCTGCACGAACATACAAGTGGTATCGTGGTGCTAGGGCACCCATCCATAAGTGCTATATAATTATGTGTACCGTCTGACAACTCCAGTCCCATCGGTCCGTGCTGAGCTTTTGGCCATACGAGACGCAACAAACTTGGTGACAGCTGCTTCCACGTCGCCGGCACCGGTTATAATAATACGCACTGACTCCGCCTCCTCCATAAAGGAGATTCGGAAGCTATAAAATGCCCACCCTGTCGCATACGAAATACACCGAATGACTGCACAGATGCCCGGTCATCTTCGGGTACAGTGGATTACGCGGGACACTATTTCTGCCCACATACAAGCTGACACCGCCACCCTCAGTGAGCTGCCACTAGCTGTGGAAGCACCTTTCCCAAGTGACCCCCAGGGTGATTTTCTCCACCGCAAGGAGATTATCCGCCGCACCACACAAGATTTAGTTCGACCGTGTGGTTCAAACCTCCCAGGCGGCTTTAACCGCCAGGAGGAGGTGGTGTTGCGGAGACTCCGTGTGGGGGCGGCACTTACCCCATCGGTGACCTATGCCTGGCCACAACACCTCCGTGGACCATTTGCGGATACCTGCCCATATTGCCCAGCTCGAGCGTCCACAGCTACAATCAAACACCTGGGGCGCTATAACGTAAAATGATTCCAAACTGTTTTGATTCCAATTTCTGCAATCAGCCTCCACGATTGGTCAAAACATTTTCGGGCCACTCCCAACTTCGCCGGTCTGTCACGCGACGTCACGAAAACGGCGATAGCTCCCCATCTGATATAAAGTGTACACACTGATTATGCATGATTAAACCACACAAAAGAAAAATAATCATTCCTGATTCGACGCCTTTTCACCTTTAGCCCTCTGCTATTGGTCAAATGTTTCCTGGCTACGCCCACTTCGCCTGTCCGTCACGCGACGTCACAAAAACGCGAAAACTCCCCGCGTCAAAATGATGTGTACGCAAAAAAATGCATTAATATGCCGAACAAAACTGAAATTTTTTCTGAATAGCCAGAGACTGCCCCGTTCCGAAAGGAATAGAAGATGGCTGCCCGCCGATCACTCAGGCCCTCGCTACTCGCACCTGCCGGTGAGCATGTATTTATTTGCGCATGATAAACCTTTTTGCGTGGCAGTGAAACGTTATCGAGCCCTTTCGGCATGCATACGACATCGGTCTGCCAACTGTTCCTTACTGAGGATCCGTTTTAGCGGAATTCTTATCCTTCCGTTGCACGCCGCCGCGAACGACCAGCCACCGCAAGCTAAGTAAAGCGAAGCGGACCAATCGGAGAAGCCGGCACCACCCTCGTCATGCGGTTATCTATTTTCACTGTGCTGGCTCGGCCCCATCGAAACCCTCTCCACTAGAGGATGCTTCTCGCCTCTTGTCAGCCAATTAGATAAGAAAAACCGCTGAGTGTAGACAATGTTATTGGTTTTGAAAGCGAACAAAGGTGACCTCGATCCTATAAACAAGAACAGTGTTCGATTGGGTTGTTCAGACAACGCTGTGGGTCCCCGCCCGGTGCTTGCGTCGGTGGTTACGTAAATTTGACGTCACGAGTTTGGAATCAAAACAGTTTGGAATTATTTTACATTATAGCGCCCCTGTTGTGGACATGCCCTGGTCTAAACCAGATATGACGGCGCTACCTGCAAACAGTGGGCCTTCATGCCACGTGACCACCAGACTATGATTCTTGGCTCTATGGAAACAACCATCGAGCACTATTGATGTTCATCACCGAAACCGGCCTACATTTCTATATTTAATAGTTTATGCCGTTGGGCGAACTTTCGAAGAAGAAGAAGAAGAACGATAACTTTATTCTAAGTCCGGCGAGTTATTCGGAGATTTGGGCGAATACCCCTGCCTAGGCGTCGGCCACGAGCCCTTGAGCTCTGGCGGCTTCCTCGGCCCGCTGGACGGCCCAGAGTTGGTCTTCGAGGGCGGAGCTGAGCAGCGTAGTCTCCCAGCGCGTTCGGTTCGAGGCTGCGTCCCCGTCTGGAACCCCCCCCCCCCTCCCCCCTTGTTTGCACTCCCATAACATGTGTTCCAGCGTTGCCCTGGCCTCACAAAACTTACATTTGTTTGACGAATAAAGCTCTGGGTAACAGAGATTCAAGATCACCGGGTTTACAAACGTTCTTGTCTGCAGCTGTCGCCATGCGACCGCCTGTCTCTTGTTCAGTTTCTGGTGTGGTGGCGGAAATTTGCACCTCGCCAGTCTGTAGTGTTGTGTAATTTCTCTGTAACTCGTCAGGCGATCCTCCCACTCCCACCCCTCACCAGACGTCGCGGCCGAGGTGGCTGTATACAGTGTCGTTGGCGGCTCGGTCCGTAAGCCCTGAAGCCGCCCCGTGCGCCGCCTCGTTGCCGGCGAGCGAGGTGGTGTGGGCGGGCGCCTATACGATGTAAACTTCTTTATTCTCGGTTTTGCCCGCGAGTAGTATTCGTAACGCCTCGGGGGAGATGCGGCTGTTGGCGTAGTTGCGAACTGCCGTCTGAGAGTCGCTGATGATCACTTCGGCTGTGGTGGTGGCCACCGCTAGCGCGATGGCCACCTCCTCCGCCGTCTCCGCGTGCACCGTGCGTACCGTGACGCTAGTCTTGCAAGCGTTCTCGTGATCTTTCAGAAAAAAAAAACTATTGCTAAAGGGGGTATGAACCGCTCAATGTCTCACCGTGACGGACAGATTTAATTTCGAAGCAATTTAATTTCGAAGAGTCGCAAGCGGCAATGGCGGGCGAATGCTGCTAACCACGCCGCCGAGCAAACTCGCGACATCGAACGCAAGCGACAACGGCGCGACTGCTGGCATACCGTCAGTGACGTCGTTCCCTCCGTCACAGCCGAATGCGTGTGTAACCACATTAGGAAACACAAAGACATCACCAATAATTGAGAAATACTTTGATGAACCGTCGGGATTAACCCAGTGATAAACACCGGGGTCCCCCGTTTCAGCTTCGCTGGTTAACCATCTGTATGGAGTGCTTGGGCGGTGAATGTTTTTTTTTTTTTCGTTTCTTTTCTTTTTGGACGGATTCAGCATTGCCTCGGATGTACAGCCTCGCGGATATTGAATAATATGGCACGACCGCACGGCCTGTCGGAGCCTTATAACGGCGAAAGGGATAAGATCGATTATCGTACATGCAAGCGCGCCAGCCACTTTCTAGTGCGAGTGCCATCTAAAATTAAATTCTGGAGTTTTACATGCCAAAACTGCGATTTGATTATGAGGCGGGCCGTAGTGGAGGACTCTGATTTAATTTTGACCACGTGTGTTTATTTAACGTGCACCTAAATCAAACTACACGAGCGTTCTTGCATACCGCGACCCATCGAAATGCTGCCGCCGCGGGCGAAATTGCACCCGTGACCTCGAGCTCAGCGTCCCAACGTCATATCCACGGAGCTACTGCCGAGGATAGGTATCGTTAAGCTAGAGTAAGGGCTAGGAAAAAAAGTAGTATGGTGTTATACAGGCAGCCCATCTTAGTTAGCGCGCGTCCGTGTTTCACCCGAGTTTGCGCTATGGTGGTTAGTGAACAAGTACAGTGCGGAGTTCATTAACGCTAGTGGTTATAAAGTACCTCGAAAAAGCCATGTAAGCTATTCGAGTGTATAACCCGTCCGCGCATGTCTTGCTCGTTGCAAACAGGAAGGACAACGCGCTCTAACGCTCTAACATTGCTCGACGCTAGCAACGTGGCACAGCAATGCAGCCGTCTCACTATACATATACAGGGTGTCCCAGCTATCACACAGCACGATTTAAAAAGAGAGGGACGGCGTTACGCGAAGCAAACCTAGTGCGTATTGTTTCCAGTGCAGTGGAGTAGCCGCCAGTAATTTTTTCATTACTGAGATTTAATTAATGAATTCTAATTACTTACCTAACTCGAGAAGTACTGCTCTAATTATCAAAGTGTCAATGAGAAAATTGTAGAGCAACATGAAAAACTCCCATAAAACAGTCCATGAAACTTGACTGCGAATGGTTTCAACGAGAAATCCAAATTTTTAGTTTCTTGTGTAATCAAGCTTTTCTGAAGAGCGAGTTGGCACACAAATGACCAAAGTGTTCGCCGCAATTCACCGCTATTCGCCGCAAGTGGCGTCAGCGAGCAGATTTACTGGGTTGGGCCTTTCTTGAAGTCAGAGAAGCACAGAGAAAATTAGTTGTGAAGAAAGACTCAGGAACATGGATGAAAATAAATGGGCGGCTAAAGTGCACAAGTATCTTTACCTGAAAAGTGTGGACACAGCATGGAGGAAGAGGTCAAGAAAGTTGGCAACCAAGTACTGGATGATTCAAACTAAATAGACAACCACGAGTCATCAGAAAGAAAGTGAGAGAAATAGAGACAGTGAATTGGATGCAAAGAATGGAAACAAAAAGGACCATGGATATTTACAAGAATGAGAACAAAGAAATTAGAAGAGAAAATCTGTACGAAAGCACAAAGGCCAGTCAGTGCCTTGCTATTTGAGGCTCGATCCGGTTGCCTACGGCCCAAAACATACCGGAGCAAATATTCGGAACTAGATGATGCATGTGTATGCTGCAGCAAAGATCCGGAGACCACTCAACAGATTCTAATGGGATGTAAAGGGATTCACCCAGTGATAACAGTAGGTAACGGGCACCTTCCAGAAGCGCTTGGGTTTAAAGTGGACGGAAGCATCAACCGGTCAGCAGTTGAGATCAGCAAGAGACGTTTGAGTATTGGTGGGAAAAAAGCAGGGAAGAGATTGATACGACCTGATTTGATCTCTTACAGTCATAGGTAGTGGTACAAGGTAGTTATTGAGGGGGAAAAACGATTAATGAAATGTATACAAAAATGCTAGAAAAAAACTTGTAAAGCATACCTGATTAAATCAAGCAGGCTAGGGGACTATTTGTCACCGCCCCGTTTCAAAGGGGCGCATCCTCATCATCATCATCATCACTGCAGACGACGGTGGGGCAAAGGTGCGAAGAGGAGCTTCACAGCGCCTTATTCGCCCCGAGATCTTTGAGTCGCGCCCTCTGTCAATGGGGGGACTCCTCTGCCGCACCGCGCGCGCGCTCGCTACATGAAGGCAACTACAAGCTGTCGGCCGTCCTGCTCTGCTCGAGTTTTTGACAAGCGAGTCTGCAGGTTTCTCGAACAGCATGTACGGAATGTGCCAGGGCACTATTCCCTGCGAAACCGATCCGATCGAGTTGTCGTCACCACGCTCAGTGTGTATTGCTCCTGGCGTCGTCTGCTAGTTATCAGTGTGTATACGTGCGTGTACGGCGTTGGCTTCTCGCCTTTACTGTTCCGTTTTCATGGCGCACTCATAACAATTTGTTGGCCCTTTTTTTAACAATTAACTGCGGGATTTGGCCTTCAGCTACGGTGGCTGCGCTGTAACTGCGTGTTTGTCTGTTCTGCGCGTGTTGTGTGTTCGGTCGCCCACTCCGTTTGCCACAGACATTCTGATTCTGTTGCTGTCCAACGCGTTAAGCCTATCACGAAAGAAGTTTGATGCATTCTCAAGCAACTAGGTGGTCACTGCGGTATGTTAATGCATGCACTGCTTTAGCGGCAATGCAGCAAAATGTGGTCGGGAACGTCTGATAGAAGGGCGGACAAAATTAGTGATCAAAACAAAATTACGCCGACTTGTGCTGCAGTACTAACCTTCGAATAATTCTTAATTAAAATGGATTACTTCCACCGTGACACCGCTCGCCCCCGTATGTGATTCGGCTCAGCGTAATCCTTTGCTTCCTTGCTCTTACCGTGGGTAGCGTGCACATTCCCCGAGCTAGATTCGTCCAGCGATGATAATTAGTGCTATCGCGTAACAAAAACAGGTGACAACCTTGTCTTAGATCACCGTTTCCAATATATCTTGCTCAGCAAACGGGTCATAGCTATTCAAATCTAAAACAAGAAAATTGATCTTTAGGTTTGCTAGGAACTATACCGAATAAGTTGCTGGAGTGCTAAACACCCAAAGAAAACGAAGGAGGCTGGGAATGGGGAGAGGGGGGACGGGGGGGGGGGGGGGGGGAGACGTATAAAAGCGAAATGTTTACAAGCTTTTCTGCGTTTTTTTTTTTTTGGGGGGGGGGGGGGGCACAACGTTTTTAATATTACGCTGATAAAATAATGTCTTCCGAGTACGTGGTTTCCCGTAGTAAGAAAGTGCGTTGAACAGAAATAGTATTATGCTAAGCTAAACAAACAATTTTTTTTCTGCATTAGAAAGTGGTAATGAGCTTTATTTGCAAGAAAATAGTGCAAAATATGCTTGACAATTGGGAACGATAGCGCATGGTGCCCCACTAATATTCAAAGTAAAGCACTTAGTAAAGTAACGAGACTTTTGATGTGAGAAAAAGTTGAACATTTGCAACCCCAAGTTACTGGAATCACGAGCGAAATGTGAAATTCGCATTCAGCTACAGTGCCGGTTTGTCAACGCAAAATCTCTCGCATGAGCTTTGCGACCGTGCTTCATTTCCAAAGCTGCGTAGACTCTCGTTTACTGGCTCAGGCGCGATGTTTTATGAGTGAGTCACGAGATTGTGTCCCTTCCCGCGAGAGATAGGGTCACACTTTTAGAACATGTCATCTACAAACATATTATTGAGCTTCTCGAAGCCGACAATATTTTAAGTCTTCCAGCATGGATTTCGCAGTGGCCTCAGCAGTATTACGCAAACATCTGAGTTTGTTCATGACATCTGCCATGCACTAGACCTTGGCCTTCAAATCGATGCCATATTTGTAGACTTTTCGAAAGTCTTTGATACAGTTGTACATTCCAAGCTTTTGCATAAACTAAATAGTATTTTAAATAATCCTCGTCTAGTTAACTGGATCTCTAGTTTTCTCTCAGATATGTCGCAGTATGTCTGTTTTAATTCTGCCTAATCACCTACTGCGACCGTTACCTCTGGTGTTCCGCAGGGTTCAGTTTTAGATCCGCTTCTTTTCCTCCTGTATATAAATGACCTGCCTGATAACGTACTATCAACTAAAATCCGTCTTACCGCCGATGACTGCGTTATCTATCACACAATTACCAGTCATGAAGATCACGTCGTTCTGAAAAAAAAAGCATTTTCCAACTTCTGTACTTGGTGTAACAAGTGGCAGATGAACATAAATTTTCGCAAAACATTTTCTATGCCCTTCTTGACACGTAGTAAACAATTGTGCCTTCCTTATTGTTTCAATGGTATTCCTCTGTAAAACGTTTCTCAATATAAGTACCTTTGCATTCTCTTCACATACAAGTTATCATGGTCCAAACATATTGAAGCAACTTGTTCTGAAGCCCTAGCACGTCTAGTTACCTAAAGCGTACTCTGCGCTGAGCCCCTAAAGAAACGAATTACTCACTTATAAAACTCTAGTGCGGCCCATTTGGAATTAAGGCTGTGCCATTTGGAATCCATATTTAAAATCTGACATAAAAAACACGAATCTGTTAAAAAAATTGCCCGCCAATCCACCCTGTGAAGGTGGTTGGAAAGCGAAGCTTTTTACGCCACCCTCACGGTGACTGCGGCGCACTTGATATTTCACACACTACAACGTAACTTTAACCACGGCCTTTATTATTATTTACTTCACAACAATGTTCACTACTGCTTTATGATCGGTGTGATATACACTACTAGAATACCCCATAGTGGGGTAGTCTAGAAAATGAACCGAAGCAGTTACTAGGCTGGAAGGGTTTCGAATGACGTCAACCCTCTTTCAAGCAGCTGCATAAGCTTTGCAACAGCTGCAATCTAATCTTACGAACCGCGCCGAGCCTGTTTCCGTTGTTTGCCCGCAGCCCTTATCATCCATCATGTTGGCTCATCACTTTGAAGCTAGTTTTTGTGGTTTTTCTTGCGAAAATGAGTGCTTAGTTGTACGCTGAATGCCTGAATTCAAGTAAGCTATACTGCTATACCTGCAATTGTTAGCGGTTCGTCGGGATCGTTTTTTGATTACAACGACGGACACGACAGAACCCTTGGCTGGTAGAGGTACAAAGCTTCGCTTTAAAAACTATTCGATTTATATACCGGCGTTATGATAAGGACTCCTCCCCCTCTTCTAACCTTCCCTTCTTGAAACTGTCTTCCCTAGTAGAGCGGCATCAAGTAGAAGCCCTAAACTGTTTTTCACCACTGTTAACTCTGAAAGTTGCTCATCTTTCGAATACATTAAATTTGCTAAAGCGTCTCACACCAGGAATTTTCACTCTCTGAATGTCAGGACTGACAAATTCAAATATAGTTTTTTTTTTCTTTTTTTTTTTGTCCCGATCCATATAAATGTTGAACCAGCTTCCCCCTAACATTCTAAATTTGCCATTTGACAGTTTTGTGAAGGCAATCACCGATTGATACCTTGTGATTCCTTGGACCATGTTTTATATACTGTGTATATACGCTACATGTATGTATGTATGCATTGAGATCATTTTTAAGCATATTCCTTGCACTGGTGCTTTGCTCTGTACGTGGCAGCTTTGATTTTTTTTTTCCCCTCTTTGCTGCGTGCGTGGCACCTTTGATTTTTCTACCTCACTCCTGCGATAACCCTCTTAGGCTTGCAGTGTGTATAAATAAATAAATAAATAAATAAATAAATAAATAAATAAATAAATAAATAAATAAATAAATATGAAAAATAATGATGTATGTAGAAATAATTATGAGATTTTACGTGCCAAAACCACCATGTGATTATCAGGCAGGTAGGGAAGACCGTGCACCTAAATCTAAGTACATACCTAAATCTAAGTACATACGAGCGTGTTAGCGATTCTCCCCCATTTAAATGCCGCCGCCACGGAAGCGGTCGTATCAACGACCTCGAGCTAAGCAGCGCAACGCCAGAGCAACTGGGCTATCACTTCGGGCGGTTATATGGAAGATGCATTTATTATACAACGTTTGTTGCCCTCATAAGGCTGGCAATAATAAAACTAACACTAGAAAAAAATACAGCTGGTAATTGGAGAGCGCCGGGCTACGCGAGCACGCAGTCAGAGCGCAAGCAAACGCATGAAAATGAAGCTGTTCTAGTCGGAGCGTAGCAGACGACAAATGCGAGTCCTCTTTCTGACGTCACGGGAGCGCCATTCGCAGCACCAGCATCGGTCGTGCGCGAAGCCAATAGTACAAATCTTTCTGTATTGGTTCGTGCGAAATGTGTACGATGCAGTTGATTCAATGTATCTCAGTGGCTCGTGTGCAACGACACAGTGTTGCCGTGTGCTGCGCGGTATGCAAAACGCCCAGTGTCTGCTGCAACCGCTATTACTGTCGACGATCGCCGATGCATAAAGGGGCGCGACGTCGGCCATCAGGTACTGCCGCGGAAGACACAAGGCTGCCTTGACATGAGCTCCGCCTTTGCTTGTATGGCGGGGAACGATAACGGTCCAACATGGCCGCTTTGCGGCTGCGTTTTGCTGCAGATACACTTGGGCGTGGCCAAGAGCCGAAAGAGAGATGCAAGCTTTATTGATGCTGGAGATGTTAGCATGGCTCATCGCTTGGCATGCTACTCCGAGGGATCATTAGAATATACACAGTGACCACATAAAAACGTAAATAGCCCATACAGTCACAGTTACACATACACACAACAGAGATAATTCGCAACGTTTAGTTAAGGCCTGTGGACCTGCAAAAGAGCGGAGTACGCCCAAAAATACTTGCGGGAAGGTGGTGTTCGACTCACACTCGCGAAGAATGAAAGCTTGTGAAATTAAACGAGTGCTGATGATAAACTTTTCTTGAAGACCAAAAATGGTTTGAGTTACGGGAATACTAGTCAGGTCCCTTGTCCGGTACACCGTTGGCAAAAGCCGCTGCCCCTGCTCTTTCGACGACAGTTCGTTGCTCCTCGAGATCCGAGATGGACAGGACCCCCTCCCAGACCTGCCACGTTGGCTGATTTATTATGGCAATACAGCTATTTTGCTGACAAGTCCCTGCCCATACAGGATAATTATGCCTTCTGGCCACTAAGAAAATGGCATACACCAGAGTTTACCAACCGGCGCCTATATGCCATGGACCCACAGATGCAATTGCGACTTTTACCCGGTTTTAAACGACGTGAAGAAACCTTACTGTGCCGCCTGCGATTAGGAGTTTCTTTTACGAACTCCTATTCATTCCTAATTGGAATGGCGGACAGCGCGAACTGCAGCACATGTGGTGTTGAGGAAACCACCAGACATCTCTTATGTGACTGCCCTAGATACGAAGAAGAGAGGATTGCCCTTCGGACTGCTTTGGGGCACTTAGACGACAGGCCTTTTACGGAGGAGAAGATCTTGGGCCCGTGGCCTCGTGCGTCTTCTATGTACAGGGCTACAAAGGCGCTGCTGCGCTTTTTGAAGTGCACAAGCCTGCATGACCGCCTGTGACGAAACTTAGCAATGAACGCTTGACTGTAAATGTGCAAGGTGTGAACTGCGAACTTTTCTCTTCCTTCTCCTCTTTCAATCCCTTCTCCCCCTTCCCCAGCGCAGGGTAGCCTACCGGGCTCAGCCTGGTTAACCTCCCTGCCTTTCCCTTATGACTTCTCTCTCTCTCTCTCTCTCTCTCTCTCTCTCTCTCTCTGGCCACTAAACTTCCAATATGCCGAAAAAGACTCGGGCTCAATGGCGTCACGCTGAGCTGGATTATTAAACGACATAGTTTGTACAATTAAATTTGTGAAAAAATATACTGACGTGTTCCACGCTTGAGGCAGCGGTCGGCAAAACCATATACGTCACGCTGGCAGTGATGGGATCGCCCAAAATTTGCGAGCCGCCAACAGAGATGGTTTGCATTGAGAAATTTCGCGGTGGGTGCACCACAGGATGTCACATGTCCCAACACGTGACGTAATCTGAAACCATTAGCTACAAGTCGCAATCGACATTGGCGGCATAACGGCAATAATTAATAAATGATTAGCGAATCCTAGTTATTTGGGATAATAACTGATCCATCAGTTCTCGCCTCTGTTCTGAGCCTTGGCCAGCAATAACTGCCACTGTGTCTCGAATCCTCTGTGTTTTAATAATTAAACAGTCGCCGGTGATGCAGTCGGTATAAGAACAACTCTGCGAATCAATTTCACTGTCACGTGAATGCAGCCGTTCGAACGTTATTCAACTCGGAACTTTTCACAGAAAGGTTGCTTAAGCTGTATTCGAGTCCCTTGCACATGATTGGAATCACCTTTCCTCTAGATATGTGCTCAAAATAATTTGGATGGGGTACGCTTAACGTCACAGAGGAGCACGATGATTGATGGTGATTTATTGGCATCCCCTTTGAAACGGGGCGGCGACAAATAGTCACCTAGCCTGCTTGATACCTTTCATTATTCTTTTTTTTTTCTTCAAAAATTTACCTTGTATGCTACCTATGATTTTAAGAGGTCAGGTTGTATTCATCTTTTCCCTGCTTTTTTCCCACCAGTACTCTAATCGTCTCTTGCTTATCTCTACGGCTGATATGTTGATGTTTCCTTCCACTTTAAACACAAGCGCTTCTGGGAGCTGCACGTTACGTACGGTTCTCGCTGGGTGGATCCCGTCGCATTCCATTAGGATGTGCTGAGTGGTCTCTGGATCTTTACTGCAGCATTCACATGCCTCATCTAGTTCCGAATATTTGCTCCGGTATTTTTTGGTCCTTAGTTGTAACCGGCTCGAGCCTCAAATAGCAAGGCACTGCCCTTTGTGTTATCGTACAGATTTTCCCTTCTAATTTCTTTCTTCTCATTCTTGTAAATCTCCATTGTCCTTTTTGTTTCCATTCGTTGCATCCAATTCACGGTCTTCATTTCTCTCACTTTCTTTCTGATGACTCCTGGTTGTCTATTTACAGTTTCGATTATCCTGTACTTGGTTGCCAACTTCCTTGACCTCCTCCTCCATTCCGTGTCCGCGCTTTTCATGTAGAGATACTTGTGCACTTTAGCCACCCATTTATTTTCGTCCATGTTCCTGAGCCTTTCTTCAAAGTTAACTTTGCTCTGTGCTTCTCTGACCTCAAAAGAGGCCCAACCCTTGTCACCCCGCACTGCCTCATTTGTGGTATCACCGTGGGCTCCCAAAGCCAACCAGCCCACTGATCTTTGGTTAACTTCCAAACCCGACAAGATATTCGATTTTAAGCATATAATGGCATTTGCGAATGTTATCGCTGGCACCATTACTCCTTTCCAGATTCCACGCACCACCTTATACTTATTGTGGCCCCACAGTGCTCTGTTTCATTATTGCTGCAATTCCGCTTCCCCTTTATTTTCAGAGTATCTTGGTGGTTGCTTGAATAATTCTTTCCATCGTTTATGTGTACGTCGAGGTACTTATATTGCTTCACTATGGGTATTACTTGCTGTTGAATTCACACCACGAAGTTACTCGTCTCTTCATTAAAGATCATAATTCCTGATTTCTCTGTGCTAAATTTAAGGCCTAGATTTCTTGCTGCATTCCCACAGATATTCGCAAGTATTTGTAAATATTTCTTATTGTCCGCTAGTAGCACAATGTAGTCTCCATACATCAGTCCAGGGACCTTCTGTTGCACCATTTGTCCATTATGCATGTAGGATAAATCAAAACCTGATTCGCTGTTTTCCAGTCGTCTTTCTATACCCTTGACGTAAAGCCTGAACAACAATGGTGACAGAGGGCATCCTTGTTTCAATCCTTGGTGAATTCCCACCATTTCATTTCCTTGTGAAACGCAGCACAGGGGCTATAAGAGGCGCCCCCTGGTGGAGGGCTCAGAATTAAATTTGACCACCTGAGGCTTTTGTAACCCCTCGCGCGCTTTCACTCGCACATACAACATACGGCGCGCGGCGTCGATTGTATCGCCCTTGGAATTTATACGAAACCTCACGGTGACGGCGACGACAACGACAACGATGACGGCAGAAATCCGCTTGGGGTGTCCATATAGTTGAATAAAAAAGCCCCGAGTTCAGCTTGCGTCGTCATGGCTGACAGGTGATGACTAACAGCGCCTGCCACCGGCGCTGTTCATCGCCGGTATCGCGTCGAAGCACCTTCGAGACACCTTCGAGTGCTGGAAACGCGTGCCGACGCGTTGTGCTTTTGGCAGATCGAGTCCCCACGCTTTGTGTTCGTAGCATGTACCTGAGCTTTCGATTCGGGCTGTGAGTGTTTAGAGTCGCCATTCGACTAGTGCGGAAGAGATAAGCACAAGGCGAGTTTGAATTGAGAGTGTGTGTGGGTGACGTTGGCTCAAAACTACACCAGAAACAGTACGTAGATTGTCGAAATGCGACAGTTTTATAGACCTACACCACGGTATTACGTCATGAAGATGCGGTGGCGCTATCGTCGGGAGTGACTTCCGCACGGTAGGCACTCCGCCACCACGCTTCCCTCAGTAGCCGCTGGATTTCGCGGATGCGTGTCCAGATCTCAGTTTTACAACACAGGAAACGCAGTATGCCAACAACCTACGTCGTGGTAGGTTGCGCCGAAAGACGCAGGAGGCTCAAGTTTTCACAGGTTTCCTGTTAATGAAAACCGTCGCAAGCAATGGATCACTGCGGTAAAAAGCGAAAGTTGAATTCCGTTCATACCAGCTCATCGATTATGAGCCAAACATTTCATAACAGTTAAGCTACTGTGTTATTTTGCGGGGCGTGCATTAGTCAATACGGGTGCTTAGCATCGTTAATAGCGTGTCATTACAATTTCTCAAACCACTGTGGGAAAGCTAGATTAGGATTGGCCTTGAATGTAAGTCGAGCGAGCAGATGCCCCTCAAGTCACGTCATATTAGTAGTGCACGGGGTGATCATTTGTAAGCTTTCCGGAATATTTAAACATCGCCTGTGGCAGATAGCTTAATTTTTGTCCTTGAGTTGGATTATTCGAAGAGGCGGACATTACTATCACGAGAAATTGAAGCACATATTCATGTAATTATAAAATATTTTTAACGTTCTAATTAAAACTTTCTGGTTTATATTGCAATTTACGAATTGCAGCCGGTGAGTTTGCAAGACGTTTGCAATTGAAATGAATGTCCAGGGTAACACCAGTTTCGAGATGTGATGTCCCAAAATGTAGGACAAAATACATGGGCGTTCCAGTTACTTTTGTGCTTCATTGTATAAAAAAGCGTCTTGTTCGAGAAGTGCAACAGCGCAATTTTACGGCGAGTTTAATGGCGCACGTGTGTGTGTGTGTGTGTGTGTGTGTGTGTGTGTGTGTGTGTGTGTGTGTGTGTGTGTGTGTGTGTGTGTGTGTGTGTGTGTGTGTGTGTGTGTGTGTGTGTGTGTGTGCGTGTGCTGTGTGCGTGTGTGTGGTGTGTGTGTGTGTGTGTGGTGTGTGTGTGTGTGTGTGTGTGTGTGTGTGTGTGTGTGTGTGTGTGTGTGTGTGTGTGTGTGTGTGTGTGTGTGTGTGTGTGTGTGTGTGTGTGTGTGTGTGTGTGTGTGTGTGTGTGTGTGTGTGTGTGTGTGTGTGTGTGTGTGTGTGTGTGTGTGTGTGTGTGTGTGTGTGTGTGTTTAGAGATTAAGTGGAAGAGCAGGACGGTCAAGAACTTTGAGGCACGAACCATAATACATCATTTCTAAATAACCAGCTCGGGGTGTGTGCTCGTGACAGCTGTTGTGAACTAGAGCGAGAAAGATTTGTGACTGACGGTGATAAAAAGGAAACAAGGTTTCACTGCAGCACTGAAATAAACAACAACTCAGGCAGGCCTAGTTCGCAGGATACAATTCATCACGCCGTCTCAGTTTAGGAACGCCTCCGGCGTTGTCCCATATTTGTTCATTTTCATCTGTGCCGGAGTGCAAATTCCACGAAAAAAAAACGAGAAAGAAAACGAGCGCCTTCTTCACGTGCATTAACTCTCCACATGATATATATATATATATATATATATATATATATATATATATATATATATATATAAAGGAGCAGCACAACTTCACGGTTATCTTCGGTTTATTTACCCAACAGTTTCGGTCGGTGGACCGACCGTTTCCCTTGAAAAAGTTTGGACCACCTACCGAAACTGTTGGGTAAATAAACCTAAGATTACCGCCAAGTTGTGCTTCTCATTTTTCTAAATATACGTGGCCCATTGAAAAATCCAGTTACTATATATATATATATATATATATATATATATATATATATAGCCGTCAAGCTAAAACAGAGTAGGAACCAAAGGCCATATATGCCTGCCATGTGAAAATGGATCGATCAAAACTGGTCAAAGCATTTCCTTCTGAAATTAGGCACAATTGCAAAACTTGCATTTCAATGTTTACATTTCCTTAAAAACACACACGCGAACTCTTGCGATGGCCGCATAATTCAAGAAAAGGCTGATATAGTTTGAAAACTTGAATATTTCAACTTATTTAGTTGTTGAAAGCTCGTATAAATTTAACATTTCTTTAACGTTTCACACTTCAAGAAAAGCTTCACTGGCGCTGAAACAGGTGCGTTCTGTCATGTTTTACGATGTTGCCCCACTCGTTTGTTAGCAGGGAGTTGACTGCTACATACTAAGTTCGAGAAGAGGACGGGCGCACAGCTTTCAGAGTAGAGCACCTCTTCCGCTTAATTACTTTAAGTTGCGACGCGTTACCGTCGCGAATAAATTGAGGGCTAAATGCGCTCCAGCACCAAAATGATGCGCCTCTGAATAAATCACACCACCGTCGCACACACTGGAGAAAGTAGTGAATGATATGCACCTTTTAGCTTTCCGCCCTTCTGGCTTTAAAGCGCGCCTTACAACCACAGACACAAATGTGACCTGTATGCTAGCATAGAAATGCTATGGATGTGCTTTGTATTCTGCAGCGGCACAGACGTTTGAGCGAGCTCGAACTCAAATGGTGTATATAAAGATATGTGCAAAATAAAACACGTCTTTTGAACAAGATTGCTGTAAAAGTGTGGTTGATTTTCATTTGCAGGTGTGCTTTTAAGGCGACCAACGTAAGAAATTTACGTTGCAGCCGCAACTACAAGAGGTTAAGCATCTGATATAAAAAACAAAGAAAGCCGAGCGAAATGTAACTAATAAAAAGAACATAAAGGCTACAAAGCATACAACAATATAAAATGGTACAATGCCTTGAATAGATTAGGTTCGAAAGCTCTGAATACTTTGCAACACTCGCATGCATAATCCAAGAAGTTGCAGGCTTACAGGGCATGCGCCTTCAACTTTCTTTTTATCTTGCCTAACTCTTTTCACCTCACCATATAATTCACTTCATGGCAATCGAAACTTTTTATTTCGAATTTCTGAATAGCAGCAAAGAAGCAAAAGTGTAACGCAGCAGAAGTTTGCCGGGCTCAGACAGTTTGTAACAGGTACATTCGGAACCACCAAGTGCTAGCTGGTCACAATCAAATTAGAGCTACTTTGAATGTCATTGTGCTTCCGCAAAAGTTTATTCGAGTTCTTATCTAAGAGCAGGGGTAAATAAATAAAGGAAACAAGTTAAAAACTATTGTTCGAGTTCTACCGCTCCACACAAAGGGGCTGTTAGAAACCGGATTACACGGCGGCTCATTGTAAGTCATGTAAGTTCGGCGACTTGGTACACCATCCTTGCAAAATAAACCTCCCTGCAGCTTGTGTAATTTGTTGGGGTGAGCTGTGGCTGTATTTTGTAAGTGTTTTCTTTGTTTCTTTCTTTTTCTTTCTTCCTTCCTTCCTTCCTTTCTTTCATCATCTCGAAAGCGAAGGCCAATCAGTGGCTTTATTAGGATTGGTGCTTCTACGTCAAATAGGACAGAAACTACTTGCAAGACAAAGGGTGAATTCTCGAAGTTTTTCGTTCGTGTGTGATCTGTACCACTCGTCGCCGAAGAATCGTGAGCTGCGCGAGCCATTGGCCGACAGAATTCGCTAACAATATGCCCCACAGCACTACTACCTGGCACCTACTCTTAATAACAAGTCTAGCGTAGGAACTTTTTTGTCTAAAGAATGAATCGTTGTGCTGGTTAGTTTTGCATTGCTGATGACGAAAATTACCGCAACACAAAGACAACGTACGCAGGAAGGGAAAACGAAGACAACGCGCTTGTATTTGCCTTCCCTTTCTCCAAGGCTCTACCTCTACCTTTCTGTTTGCGTTGTCTTTTTGTAGCGGTAATTTTTCTCATCAACATGTTTGTGTTTGCGTGCATACGGGAGTCTCTGGAGCTGAATTTCCAAACGTTTTCGTTCGTAAGTGCTCTTCGCCATTCACTGGCCGCCGTCGCTAATAGTATGTTGTCCAGCATAAAGATTGGCCGGAATTTTCTCGTCCGAACAATTCCAGTGCAAGATGTTTTTGTGAATACAGGCCCTGGGGTGCTATGCAGGATGCGCCGAGTTTCTCGTTCGCACGAGTTTTACCCGAGTTTGCTCGATGGCAGTCAGTGAACGGAGATAGCAAGGAACGTGCAAGAACAGCAGGCAAAAGGAAATGTCGAGTTGAAGCCGCGTATGACAACATGAGCACACCCTGCGCGATACAGTGCTTCCGCGCTTCAAGCACAGAAGACTGCGCAACAAAACGCGCCAGCGCCGCGTATTTTTATCAACGTATTATCGCAGTTTAGCAATACCGTCACTGTCCCGCTTTCTATCTGCACACTTGCCGTGAGACGCTTGCCACGCCTTTCGCGGGCGCGTCAAGGGCGTGCCTCCTCTTTCGAGCATTATCTTTCTATCTTCCGTCGAATGCGAACAGGGCACATGCAGTGCGTTCTTGGGCCTATACTTTCCCTCAATCGAATACTTTAAAATACAACAAATAAAATAACGAACATTTTATTTCTTAATGTATCGGTTTTTCGTTTTGAATGGTGTAAATTTGTGATGACAAACGGAGATCAAGCGAATTATTAAATTTTGCACTTTTTTGCCGCGAGTGGCGACAGTGAGGCGAAAGCTTACAATCGGACACATTCTAGAGTGTCGCACGCACGAGGGAATTCATGCAGTGAGCAGTCGCCAGGGGCGCTGCAGGGCTATGTTCGATAGAGTCAGTCATGACATTGCTGTGTCCATTCCCTTTCTGTTAGGGGAATGGCCACGCAGCACGGCGGCATGGCTGTTCACCGCAGGTGCTTCACTGAGGCGGCTATTAAGGCCGCCGCTTTACCAACTAACACCGACACACACGCCATAGAGACGGGAGCAACGGCTGTCGCTGCAAAATGGCTGTGTGGTATTCTAGGGTCCGTAGTGACACATCACAGTGAAAATGCATCAGTTTATCTGCCTAGCGAAGCCTCCCCGATGCATTGCGAAAAAAGCGTGCTGCCCAGCGACACAATTCACCGCTCGTTATCGCTTGCCCAGTGAAGGTGTCTCCGCGCGCATGTACGCAGAATTTGAGTGTGTTGTGCACTCCAATGTGCTTGCCGATTGCTTCTGCTGCGGAGCTAACAGCAATCGCAGATGGGTATCGTAACAACAGCCCAGCAATCGCATTTCGGCGGGTGAGGACTCTTGTGTGCAGTTAGGAAATTAAGACTTCGAACGCGGGAAGGTGTTGCAACTGTTTAGTGTGCCGTGCTTGTGATGAAGAAATGACATCGCACTGGGTCTAGAAAAGCGAACATTTCTCGACGCTGGCCGTGTTTCCAACACTGCGGCTCCGATACATCACCGATGACAGAGCAGCCATATCAAACGACAGCTGCGATACGTGTTGTCATTGGAAAACACTACGCACTGCTCAGTATCGTCGTCCACCACGGCACATCGACGCTCTGCAAGCAGATGCAGTGGCGTGCCGATAATTATTTGCTGTACGCTACGTCACCACAATGCAGACAATGAACCATGTTGTGGGGCGATCACAGCCTAAGAAGATATATGCATAAGCCAGCGAAAGTCGACGCTTTGTTTTTGATAGTGGTGCTCAGTACATCACGGATGATTGTGCGTTGTGCGTGTTTTATTTCGGCGGTCAAGATTGTTGATGCCTCTCAGTTCCGCACCACGTCGCTGATGCCAAAAAGTTGTCGCAGTTTCACCTGAAAGGCGAAGCATCAATTGCGATAGCAAATTTGTAGAGAGCTATACGGAGTAATGATATTAGCTTTACCAGCTGTATAAACTTGGACATGCAGCAGCACCGGCAACACGCAGAACTGTTGTCGACAGCGTCGGCGTTTTGCCCGCGTTCGCTCAAAATGCGTGCGGCGTTGGTGACTGTTGCCGGAGCCTCTGATATAAATAGGCACCTGGTGCCGCAGCTAAACGTCGCCTCCCTTCCCTCCCCCTCCCCCACGGCCTCTCGCGCGTCGGAAGAAGGCGCGTTTGCTCTACATATATGGTGATTGTAAAGGAGGAAAGAGACGCCTACTTCTGCAGCCCTTAAGGGAGCACGGCGCAGAACGCGCGTTTGTTCTCCGCCGTGCGTTCACTCGCACATACAGCGTTCGGCGCGCGGCGACGATTTCATCTCCATTGACGTCATACGGAACCTCACGGCGACGGCGACGGCGACGCCGACGGCAGAAATCTGCTTTTGAGTGTCCATATAATTGCTATCGCAATAAAAATAAGTTGGGCGTCGCCCAACCGTGGTGGGCGCGCGCACAAGAGTTACATGCCTCGCGCGGGGCGTGACGTGTGGTTTTGATTGACAGGGAAACTCTTGCCAAACTCGTACATCGCGAAACCCCCCTCGAGTTGAACTCGCGAACATGGCGGCGGCAGTAGCAGCCTGTGTCATCGCATCCAGCGGCAGCAGACAGACAGACAATGAACTTTTATTGAGGTCCTGAGGGACTAGCCGCAAGCGTTAATATTACTGTCTGGACCCGTTCACCTACATGACGGATGTAGAGTTTCAGCGTCATTTTTGCCTTTCCAAAACGTCAGAGCACTGGCTGTGTGACGACTTAGGCGAAGGCCCTCGTTTGCGGAGACAGCGTGGCGGGCAAATTATGCTTTCCGAGCACAGACTGGTGTGATTAGGCTGCGGAGGAAACGTTCGCGCGATCGCTTCGGCTCTCTCCGGCTTCAAGCGCTCTTCGTCCACCGCGCCCCAGCCCCAGGCCAGGTCCGGCGTCGTCATCGGAGTACTGGGGCACCTGCGAGCGCCTGGGGTTCAACCCGGACCAACCAACCTGCGAAGGCGAAGTGGTCACATTATACAGGAAGACTCAGAATGGACGCCGGGCTACCTTCCGGTGCAACAGGTGTCGAAAGCAGTTTTCGCAGTTACATGGTACCGCTGCACTGCACGGGCAGAGAGGTGAAGGAAGTTACTTCGTCACCACGGACCGCCTCTGCCGTCCGAATGACCACCTCTCCAGGCGGCAAATGATTTGGCTTACGTACTGCGTGAGCAAAAGCGTAGACATATGGCTGTTGCAGGAGATGACAGGCGACTTGTTTCCTCCATCGGAGCACGCCATCGCCGACTGGAGAAACTACCCCCGTGAGGTCGCGAGGGAGGAGCTGTGGGCGCGACATCAACTCAGTGGCCCTGGGAAGAAAGCGCAAAATGACGAGTGCCTTCTTCGCGGCGAGCAAAAGTGCAATCGAGGCCGCCTAATGACGGGCGACAACGTTCCGCCGAGCGGCCAAAATTACGGCGGTGTTAAAGATGGTGGCCCATGGGTCTTCGGCATGGTCTGCGCGACCAGAGGGGTGCTGCGGCTTTTCAAGGTCGACCGACGAAAGGCGGCGAAGCTAGGCGCCATTAATGCAGCCATTGTTCAACCGAGGACCATTATCCATAGTGAAGAATTGGCCGCATACAACTGTATCCCAAATTTAGTGGATGCTAACGGGGCTATGTCTCACTCTGCATTGGGAGACAGTCAACCACAGTGTGAACTTCGTGGACACCATCACGGGCGTTCACACGCAAAAAAATAGAAAGGTATTGTCAAAAAGCGAAGCGCCACCTCGTCAGCGGTGGGTGCAGGATAACTGCACCGATGCTGGAGTCCCACCTGGGATGGATTTGGTGGCAGTCAACGGCTACGTGCGCTGCAAAGACCCTTTCTTGCGTTTGTCAGAAGCCACGGATCGCTCGGGGCTACCCAGTATGGAAACTCTTCCCTGTGTTTTTAGAGGCCATCGCTCAGCGCTGCTCAGTTCGAAGGTGCATCACAAAGTAAAAGAAAATAAAGCGTAATTTTCAGACCCTTGTATGAGTGCTTTGTGGCATTCCTGAGTGCTTGCACGCTAAGCGCGCGGCAGACCACTTCTGCGCTAGCCGACGCTCACTTCGTCTCGCCGCTTTACTTTAGCGCGAGCAACGAGCGATCTATTGAAGCTCAGTCTGAAAACTAGGCGCACACCAATCTGGGCTCGGAAATGGGAGCGCAAGCACGTAGCGAGCCGCACCAATTCAATCCAGAGGATATAGAAGGAGCAACGAGCGATCTGTTGAAAGCCCAGTGGGAAAACCAAGCGCACGCCAATCTCTGTTCGTAAATGTTAGCGCAAGCACGTAGCGAGCCGCACCAATCCAATCCAGAGGGGAAAAAAAAGGAGGGCGAGCGCCCCCTCGTGGTATAACGCGAAACGTATTAGACTACAAATTAGTCTAATACACATTCAATGTACATCTTGTAAACTTTAAAATGCTTATAACCCACGTTAATGCGACTAATATTATTGTACTAAATACATTTGTTTTATAACTTGCGTATTCCTGTAATGGACTCGATGGAACGACAAACCAGTGAAAGAAGGCACGACCATGCAGCGACCGTATCATCACGTGATCCCCAGTTTGTCAACCGCCCATATGGCAACGCCCAAGGGATGATAGCCACCCAGAGGGAATCTAGATAAACCAATGAAACTGGAGGCGTGCCGACGGACAAACTTTGTCTTGTTACCATTAGTTCTATCATCTTGAGCCGTCGCCAGAGCTCGTGAAGATCCCGAGTTTCGCCAAACTCGGCGCATCCTGCATAGCACCCCTGAACCTGTATTCAGGAGCGCAAAGAGTTTTTTTTTTATATATATTATACGTTCTTTTGCGGTCTCCACGATTGGGCGTGAAGAAGAGATCAGAATAATTTGCGTTCGATCATTTTGCGGTCCGTTTGCGGTCTGCACGAGGTAGACGGCAACGAGCTGCTTCCAGCTCTTCCGCGCATAATGATAACATGAACGCCTGTTCATGCTAGCTTGTAAAATAATTGACACCCTAATTGACTTTTAAGGGTGTAAAGTATTCTCCAGTGTATCAAGTACTTCCGCACAGAAATTGCGATTTTCCGTTTCAGGCAGTAGATTAATTATACAGCTTAAGAACCACGACATTATATTCATCAAGTACATGTGGCGACAGCATTGCCATCGCACTTGTTAATGTCGTTTTAACTACTGAAAAATCGTCTCTAGTGGAGCGCTTGCGTATGAGTTCGGCCAGCTTGTGCTGCCATTGAACAGTGGCTTACCATTTCGCTCCTGTCAAAGTGTAGCCCTCATGCACGTACATGCCACCCGACCCAACTAGCGAGGACGCAAAAAGTCGTTCATTATACGTTTAAGTGCGTTGTTGTTTTCTGTGTTTATTTACCCGAGGATATGTTAAACGCGCTTAAAAGCGCGCAATCTTCTAACAATGGAATCATAATGCAGTCAGACAGAAATACGAACCTTTAATATAACGCGACAGTCTCTGAATGTCTCGCAGATAATGCGCTTACTTTTGTTGCCACTTTAGATATAAAAAAACAACTACAAAAATAATATATTGCAACTTCGACATTTTATGCATCCACCTAAGTTTTGTTCAGCCTTTAACGCTTCGATATGGTGAGCGTGGCATCGGGATTTCCTCTTTTCTGTAGTCGCATGCATGCATGCACCGTTTACGCCGTGGGCGTCGCGATCGCGAAGAATGCGCCGACGTTCAGCATTTTTCGCTTGCCATTAAACGTATTACAGAGGGGGTGGGTGGGGGGGGGGGGGGGACGAACAACCTCCGAAGCTGCTGAAGCACCCACTGCGTATGCTTCTTGTCCATTTACGAGCGCGTACGAATTTCTTATCGGAGCTTCAGGAAATCGCAATAACAATATTCAGGTTCGCCTGCGATTGAATTGCATCTCTACTTGAGGGGAAGATGTTTTGTTTAATTCGTCTTTTCCTTGTTTTACGGGCTGCTCTGAGATTCCGGCCGCGTTGGGGAAACGAGCATCTGAAGAAAAAAAAGAAAAAAAAAAAGAAACGAGAACGTCCTGCCCGCGGAAGGTTTCGCTAGAAAACGCGACTGCTTCATTCCTTTGGAATGCAGGAACGTAAAACGTGATACCAAATTCCTGACATGGTTTGCTCATTCCAGAATATGGTTGTCAAAAAGAATATCTGTAGCTATCATCCGCCACGGGTGCAGGAGCGCATAATGCATTTGCCAGCATTTTGGCGACGTCGAAGTGTTTTTTTTTTTTTTAGCAATATTATCAATGGACCATTTCATCATGCAGAACAGAATTTTCCAATGTCTCTACGTTGATAAAAGTTAGTCGTTCCATAGCTCTTTCTTTTTTCTTTCATTGCAATAGATGAGCTTTTCTTGCCTATATAGTTAAAATCGCGCCCATCAAGGAATATATTTTACACAAAACAAACAATTACAGAAATATCATTCTGGGGTTTTACGTGTCAAAACCACGATCGTATTATGAGGGACGCCCGTAGTGGAGGACTCCGGATTAACTTTGAACACCTGGGGTTCTTTAACGCGCACGTAAATCTAAGTACACGAGCGTTTTTGCATTTCGCCCCCATCGAAATGCAACCTACGCTGCCGGGATCGAACCCGCGAAGCAGAAAACCAACCGCTTATATACACGCTCCTTTCCCTATAGCTTTTCTAGAAGCAACGAACTTATGGGCACGTTTGTAACCCAGTAACCATTTCTTTATCTTACATTCTTTAGTAGCTTGACCTGCAGGGACGTGCCCTACTGTACGTTTTACTTTATTCTTTGAGATTTGTCATCTCGCTCTTCCTTTCCTCCTTCCTCCCCTCCTTCCTATCTTTCTTCTATGTTTCTCTCGTCCTTTCCGCAGAGTAGGCAGGCGTTGTGCCCCTTCTGGTGGCAGTTGCCAGCCTTGCTTCTCGCTTTCTCTTTCCTGTGTATATGTTTACAAATCAAATAATAATAATTCCCTATAGCATAATGGTCGAGAGGTGAATCGTCGCGTGCCTCTTTTGTGCTCATTCAACTGTACTCACCGATGACGCTTTCCTCCTCTTCAAGCCCCTGTTTTAATGTGATCTGCGACTTCCTTCGTACATGGTGGCCCAGCTAGTATATGCTGTCACTGGCCTACAAAGTTAGTGCCAGGGGCCGCATGAACCTCTGTTCTGCATAATAAAGCAATGAAATGACAGCATAAAGCCTTAACGTATAATGTTGTCTAATAACTATCTGTAAATCACACACGGACCTCTTAATGTAATGGGTGAACGGATGAATGGAATAGAACGGTAAGTTAAGGACAATACGCAACAAAGGGGACATTTGGGTGAATTGGTAAACGTTCATATTGAAACAACACAAACGGGACGAAAGACAAGGGAATGTAAGTACAGAGTACAAGCACCGCACTGACATTTCTATTAGGAAAACAGAGAATAAATACAAGAAAACCAATCTGCGCGGGCGCACGCACTCATCTTATAGCACGTGCCTTCGAGCAAATATATTTCGCAAGCCAACAGCGAAATAGAAGGAGCTGATATGGCAATTATAAGACATTTTTCCCACATTGGACGGTCCGTGCCCTCTGAGTGCCATGCCTATAGATGTCACAGAAGTGCGCTCAAATGAAAGGCTGCAATTGTAAGACATACATTAGATAGACAGGTGGGAACAGGGCGCACCTCGTAAGCTAATCTTATGCTGTCCGCAACCATTCCTTCATACAACACCTAGCCTGCCCAATGTAAACCCTTCCACAAAACAGGGTTATGCAGTAGACAACACCTGTCACCTGCCACAAATGAATTTGTCTGTTTTACATCACAGTGGCCCTCCTTACGAGGTTGTTGACTCGTATTTCTTGCAGTCGCCCCACAAATCCTACCAACTTCTCAGAGCTTGTTCTGTGTGCTTCTTCCCGTGTCTTTCGTCCCGTTTGTGCTGTTTCAAATATGAATTACGCTGGAACGGAGCTCAGAGCACCGCGCCTTTATTCGCGGTTTATTCCGCAACAAACATAAATGTGGCACGTGTCATGCGCTCTCCTGAGCAGTACTTTGTTTTCCTTTCTGTAGGCGCGTCTTAGAGCACTGCACGGGCTCGGGCTTACCCGAAAGCCCGGGCCCGGCCCGGCCCGTGGGCACGGGCCGGGCCGGGTAGGGCAGTTTTTTCACGGGCTCGGGCCGGGCTCGGGCACGGCATATGCGTTTACACCCGGGCCTGGGCCGGGCTCGGGTATTTTGACGCGGGCCCGGGCCGGGCTCGGACTTTCTGGTGATGTGCATGTAACGTGCAGCGAGTTATCTTCGCGCGTCTCGACTCTGAAAACCTGCTGCCCCGGTGCAGCTGGAAGCTAGCAGTGCTACTCCTGTGTACTTCCCTTTTCTTCTTCCGTCTTATTTTGCGCTGTTTGAACAGAATGTAAAAGTCCAGAAAGACCGAAGTTGCCTCAAATCAAAGGATGCCATTGTATTCCTTGCATAAATAAATGTAATTAATGCTTTCAGCACGGTGCAAGTGCGTTCACGACTTGCTGATTCTTCAAAGGCGAATTGGTAAAACGATGACTGGTAAGATAAGATAATTCGTCACGCGGCTGAAATATGGCATAGCGTCCATCCATGAATGCACGCATATTCTCAAACGACCGCCTAGCAGCAGCGCATTACGCTGCACCATGGAGGAGCGGGAATCTTTCTTTTTCCATTTACTGCATCCATGCGCTGCGCTCATGACCGGTCGTAGCTGCGCTTCGGCTATAGTGTACTAGAATAAGGTTGAGTGGGACGAGCGGCTGGGGCGGCGCATGCTTTGCAATGAGGTGCCCGACGTGGAAAAATACTGTGGCAGCGCTGCGATAGAAGAGGATTGGGCCGCATCCACGTCGCGCCGTTAGAAACTGTTGGCGATACTGGTCGGCAGGGTCATTCGTACTACTTCGCGCGCTGGTATTTGCGTTCATACCGCTCAAATGGTGTTCATCAGGGGCGTAGCCAAGGGGGGGGGGGGCGGAGGGGGGGGTTCAAACCCCCCCCACTTACCCACCCTTTGTTTTTGTTCTCGTCGCTTCGCGCTGACATAATTCAAGAAACCGGTGCTACTATCACAATTTCATTCCTGGGCGCTTCCGTTTGGGTTGGTAATTTACAATGAATCATGTCTGCATATGGAAAAACGTGTCACGGTGTTTGTCAAGGCTTTCACACTCTGTGAGGTTTTGGGCGAGAATGTGGCGGCCACATTGCGGCGGCCGCATTCTGAAGTAACAAATGCGCAACAAATGAAGCAACAAATGCGGCAGCCGCATTTTAGATGGGGGCGAAAATGCTCGAGGCCCGTTTACTTAGATTTAGGTGAACGTTAAAGACCCCAGGTGGTCGAAATTTCCGGTATACATTTCCGACGCTTCCCTTCAGGTGCCGGTAAGGCCGCGCTCGCGCAGGATCTTAGGCTACGTTCACACGGTCTCGAAGCTGGCGGAAGCGGCAAAATCTTCCAAAAATCCGTCCGCCTAGGCGGCAAAACAGTCAGAAAAACAGGCGGCGAGCCAAGACCAATTTTTTCGCCATGGCGAAGCGGAAACGCGGCGGAAAGTCGTTCTGCTCAACCGGAAGCTACACTAGCATATAAACACCCGGTCGTAAAATTTAACATGGCACTAAAAGTGTAGGCTGCAATGCTGATCGACACGATCAAGAACCACCCCTTGCTCTACGACAAGAGTGGTACTAAAACGTACTGTCAGCAATACTCGCGATAGTATTCAACTTCGCGCGACCGGAGGTGTGGCAACGAAGGCTTGGTGTGACCCAACTTCTAACACTTTAGCAAAGCCAGGCGAACCCACCACCGCCGTTTCCGAGGTGTCCGCGTCTTCCGTCACGCGACAGCGACGAGCGACACGACGTAGATCGCCTTCGCGCAAGCTGTCGCTTGCACGGGCAAACCCCATTCACGCGGCTGCTTCAGCGAGCGATCTCCATTGTTGCTGGCATGAGGGCGTCTACTCGTACTGAATGAGGCGCGTTGTCAGTGGTATGCAGTGTAAAATAAGATGTTTTGTTGCACAATAATACATAAAATTTTTATCATTGTCCTGCAGTCTTTTTTTTAATGCACGTGCATAAACATTACTTTATTTGCTCGCTGTGTGCACGTTGCTGCGAGTCGAAAAGCACGTGGAGACAACCGACAGTACGTCACTGATGTACATCCCGTTCCGGTGTTTTACTATTGGCTGCTTGAGCACAGCACTTCCGAGCGACGGGCGACGGATTTCAAATTTGAAAAACCGACAACCGAGCGATCGCGCGAATTCGACCACACGACACGTCGCGCGAACGGCCCGTTTCGTCACTCCTACCGCCGCTCGTCGCTGTCGCGTGCATTTTCGCGCATATGGGGTTTGGCTTTATTCATTGTCCATTTCTAGAAAACAAGTAGGTAGAAGTTTAAAAGCCATTTCTTCTTCCACTTCCATGGCAGACAATAGTTAGGCAGATTCCTCGTTGGCGCTCCATAATTCTTCTCGCACGTACACGGTATGTTGCAGAAGTCGCGGGCTGCTTTTCTCGTCGCGACGATAGATTTGGAGCGTAGGTCTCACGTAGGACGCGCAGGCTTCGGCGAGCCCCAACACAAGGACCAGCCCGGGTTTTAGCTTCGGTGTTCCCGTTGCCGCTTTGGTCTCCTGGAGGCGCCGACAATAATAATAAATGATGAAATGGCATTACAACTTGTAAATGAAAGCTATTAAAGAAATATAATCACGCCTAGGCACCAACCTGTGACTCAGGGCTACCGCGCCAGTGTGAGGAGAATTACGGAACGCCAACGAAGAATTTACCGAAGGTCGCAGATGACACGCGAAGTTGCGCAAAATGATCACTTTTGATGACGGGTGGGTCAATGAATGAACATACCACTCGAAATAATGCGATAATGAGCGCCACCACTCCGACAAACGTACGCAGACTAGATTGATCTGGACGAAAACGGCAGCGGTGGCCGCGGCGGTAGCAAAACGAATGTGAACAACTTGGACAGGCGCGGAAAAAATTTTCCGGCCGCTTTGGCCTTTCCGCCCGCTTGCCGCTTCCCAAGTGTGAACGTAGCCTTAGTCTGCGCGCGAAACGTCTTTGTTTGCGATTGCGCCCCTACAGAAGGCTGGTAGCTACTGTGGTGTTGTTGAATCCCAAACCAGCTATTACGGAAGGCTGGTAGTTGCTGTTGTGTTGTGGAATCCCAAACCAGCAATGTACACACGAAGGGGTTGATGCCAGCAGTAAAATTCCACCGACTCGCAACAGAATGCACGAAACAGACAACCGACAAGCATGGATTACTGCTGTGCGCAGTACAGCTTAAGTAAACTCTTCTTGCAGGCGCTGACAGTTCTCGTCGGAGTTCACGCGTCCTGAGAAATTGATTACGTGCACTATGCACTGAACAAGACCGGAGTTCATTCCTGCACCACTAGTACACCAATCAGTCGAGATTCTGTAAGGTACAAGGCCGCTTCCTGTTTGCGCCGGCGTTAGTGAAGCAGAAATGAGTTGCACGCACTACTTAAAATGCGTACACATGCCATATCTATGCTGTGAAATATTCTGTACAATTCTGAATCTGTTGACGTAAAGGCAAATGACGGCTGCACACTCGCACGCAGCGGAAGACACAGCGGCCCATGCACTTGCCGCAGGAAATGCAACCCTCTCGTATGAGGGAGCAGGGCGACGAAAGCTTCGATAAAAAAAGCATTACGCGTTTTTGAGCGTATTTAAGTTTTCTAGCGCAAAGACGCAGCGAACAAGCTGTTGCTATGGGAGTAGGTATAGCCTGGTCACACGTGCATTTTCACGTGTATAGCCGTCCTTGACTTGTGACACAAACTTCGCCCCGACGAGGACGACGCCATCTACGATTAACGGAGAGTAACAATTAATGATGTCTTCTCCGATCGGGCGGGTCGTCTCAATGATGCGTTTTCGAAGACTGGTCCATTCAGTGGTGCGATGAGAGACCGTAGCTCCAAACGCCCACTGTATACCTGTCGTACTTACTGCATTTTACTGAGCTTACTTTTTACTTAATTTCTGCACAAACACACGCACACGCGAGGGGAGGGGGGGGAGGGTCCCACGGCTTTGATATACATGTATAGAGTCTGCTTAACTACCGATATTTATTATCGATCACGTCACGTAGAAGAAAGCAGAAGCTTGCCCCCCCCCCCCCCCCCCCGCAAAAAATTTCTGGCTACGCCCATGGTGTTCATAATTGCATATGACGTGTACATATGCCTTATGAACAAATTCCTTTTAATCTCTTCTTTATTTTATTTTTTAAATGCCGCTCGGTGATCTTTTTCGGTCTCGGGCCGGGCTCGGGCCTAAGGTAAAGGGGTGGCGGGCCGGGCCGGGCGCGTAACGTAGATTATTTCCGGCCAAGGGCCCGGCCCGGGTCTCGCCATAAAACTTTTGGTCGGGCTCGGGCGAGCAGCCCAACGTAAAAACGAGCCGGGGCCAGGCCCGGGCTGAAAAAATCGGCCCGTGCAGTGCTCCAGCGCGTGTTCTATATATTGTAGACATTAAAATTGTGTTATATAAAATTGGTCTTCTAACGGCGCGTTAGGGAGGTTGACGTTAAAATATAGGCTTGTAAAATTGCTCTAACGGCACCTAAGCGAGTTCTGGCAGCGGAAGAGATTTAATTGCGTAAACATCGCCGCACTGATACTAAAAGTATACGTACTGCGGTGCTTTCCTACTCTGGTAATACCAGATGCAAGTAAAAACATGCCTATGGTCGCGACTTTAGCATCGACATTTCGAACTCATCAAACAAATGGTTTCCTGCGTTCATGACGAAGGCACTGGTACTCGACCTTGTAAATTCAGACATAATACCAACAGCACGCACGGGGGCTGTCACAGATATCCCATGGTAGCAAGGGGACTTGAGAATTTGTAGATCCACGACTACATCGCCTACTTCAGTTGTCATGGACCGCTACTCAACCTCCTCAGAGCGGCACTCAGCCTGGCACTGTCGACCAGCGTAGCTCAACATGCACGTGCCAAACTCGTATAGCTTGAATAAAATACGTTCAATGCAGCAACTATGGAGCACTTCAGTTGCTGTGACCTACAGAAACGCGTGTTCTCCTATATCTTACGCAGATCCCACATGGTATTTACGTAATAATCATTCAATAAACATTTATTCACATGCGTTGCGCGGGCGAATGTTTCCCATTAACATAGACTCCCACGGCGCATGGGAACTGAGAACGTTTTTAGACGACAATGTTACAAGCTAAACAACTTAATACAATATGGCAGGTGGGGCTACTCCTCAAGAACAGCCGCACTTAGCATACCACGCGCCACGACCGACCTGAAATTATTTTTGGCGTCGTTGGTACACAAAAATTATCTTTTTTTATCCCTGTCAGCCTCTCTTTTCACCTGAAGGCAGTACGTACACGAAAGGAAGTGCAAAGCATTTCATGTCGCATTCAGAATACTCCTTCTAAAATATACCTAATTAATGGTATTGCGACGTAGCGTTTACGCCCCGAAGACGCCGCGGACCGATCACACTCGAGGCACAGATCAGTCTCAAGATGAGTCCCCAGAAGCGATGAAGACGACAAAGCCGATGAGATGATGAACATGTGCAGTCAACGAAGAAGTCGCTAAGAAATGCCCACACTATTCAAGGACAGTCTTGTGCATGAGGACATAAGGATTCTTATACAAAGCCGATTTCCAGCCTCCGTGAACACTCGATGTTTTTGTACTTCCATGGAACATGGTGATAAGAGCTTCAGTACGCACCAGGCTGCTCAAATCATGCGAGTGCTTGTAGAATTTCGCCGCTTGCATCAATCGAAACACCTGCCAATTCATGCGTTACTGCAGTCTTTTTAGGTCTACTGGCCTGAGACATCATATGTTGTCCTGCTACTCTTGGGCGCCAAACGTTTGTTTTCTCTTTTTTATGTTCCCCTTTTCGTTAACCTCACCCCCACGTGTGGTACCAAACCGGACGCTCGGCGGGTTGAACTCCCTATCTTTCCACTGATCTCTTTCTGTATCTCTCTCTGTAAAAGGTACAGTAAAGAAGCGGTGCGAATCAGCCTAGGCTGAATGATTATTTGCTTAAAACACCACGTTTCCTTACTTGGTGGAAGGATGTTCGTTATTAGTAGAGAGATTGAAGGGTGAACTTTTTTTCTTGAATTTAGCGTACAAACTGCTGCACCGATGACGTCAGGCTGACATCACGGATACCAAAATACTTTCGCTTTATTGGGTCATTTTTATACAAGAAATTTTATCTGAAGCTTGCACGTTGTGTCTTTTGAAATCAATATTTCCATTTTTTTATTGGTAGGCAGTTACCTGTCGCCGAGCAGACGCTGTCAAAGAGCGCCTGCTGTGATAATTTCTTGGTAACGTATTGGGGCGTGTTTTTTTGTATTGCTTTGTTGTTGCATCTTTATAATGTCACTGCTCAAGGTAAGATTGGCCTGTTTACTTTCCAGAAGTGTTATCGATCAATAGGTAAACTTAATGTTTCTAGTCATAGCGAAAACTATAAAATATATACCTGTGTAGTGTTCTCGTTCACATTTGGTTCATATAGATAATTTGTTTGACGGGCATAGAAACCGCGGTACACGATTCCAAAATATTGTTCGACGGGCGTAGTAGACAAGTATAGACGTGTTTTCAGAATACACCGAGTTTTCACGCGGTCCCAGGGAACATAAAACGCGCACTGGGCAATCGCCAGATATATGCGTATGGCGCCATTTGTGGCCAAAGGACTCGTTACCGCACCGCATTCTCACACTGTTAGCGCGAACATCGGCGTTGCGACGCAAGATAGGACTGTCAACATCACCAGTGTGCTCATTCTATCACGGTCATTGTGACGTGAAGCGTTTCTTGTCAAACTACCCCGATTTCTTCGAGGAGCGCAAACCTGACGGCAGATCTAGACGGTTAGAGTCGCTCCGTGCGTGGCCATGGAAGAGTCGGTCGACTCGCAGGAACACTTTATTTCCAGGAGAGAGGCGCTTCGCCTGTTATACTGAAGTTTCTTGGAAACGCCTATTTGTTCGGCTAGTGGTGACGTTTAGCAGTGCTTGCTTATTGTCACCGCAATATTGCTTGCTTAATGTCACCGTTTAGCAGTGCTTGCTTAGTGTAGTAGGGCTGCACTGCTCACTGGGTGAGGAGTGAACTCGGTGTAGTGGAGGCATGCTACTTTCGCTCTTGTTGATCCCTCGTGGCAGCATCGTTTACAAGCGACATGTTCGCACCACATTTCTCTCTGTGGCGCGTTTAGCTCCACACACGTTGAAAGGAGTCGCTCGCGCGGATCAACTGTATGCACGCCTTTGCAAGACTGCGCCTGTAGCTGACACCATCGTTTTGCTCGTCCTCCTCAATCATGTCGTCCTGCGTTTAGAAACGTATGAAATGGTTGGCATATGGTGTATATGAAGGTGTATATGAAGCTGGACAGGCCATGTAATGTGTAGGGCAGATAAGCAGTGGACCATTAGTGTTACAGAATGGGTGCCAAGGGAAGGAAAGCGCAGTCGAGGATGGAAGAAAATTAGCTGGGGTGATGAAATTATGAATTTTTCAGACGCAAGTTGGGATCAGTTAGCGCAAGACAGGGGTAACTGGAGATCTGTGCGAGATGCTTTCGTCCTAAGTGGACGTAAATATAGCCTGTTGTTGTTGTTGATGATGATGATGATGATGATGATGATGATGACGACGACGACGACGCTGCGTTGTCAGTACAGAAACACGAGCGACCGGGGGTTATCGTGCGCACTTTGAATTAGAACATATGGAACGACGAAGCACGGGACAAATACCATTTGTCGCGCTCACGAAGAACAGTTTTCTCTCTTTCTTCTTCGAGTCCTACGTTGCCCCAGTGTGCGTTGATTTTTGTATTTTTCGGAGTCACCATTACACTCCCGTTTCATGAAGATACAGGCGCGTTATTTTTCCTCCCAGATGCATATGCGTCGAGCATGAGAAATGACGCTACTCTTTCGCATATAGTACAGTACGAAACACATATAATCTAGCATCAGGGTTTGATTGTTTTTTTTTTCTTTCCTTTTATCTTTATCTGTTTCTCTCACTCTAAGTTGGAAGCATCCATTTGACAAATGATCTTACGGGGGGAGTATTACTCCGCGCCAACCACAAAATTGGAAGCAGGCGTTTCTTCTTCGGGAAATTGATGCACCACTCGATTCCCAACACTGGACTGGTATTGAGATGCCGCCACGTAGAGTGTTTCCCAGCAAAGTTTTGAGACAGCGACAAAGCTCGCACGTTTAAAAGAGCGCTTCTCTTCTTAATTTCTTGAGCTGCATTGCTCCCACGAAATTAGGAATAATGGGAAAAGTTTGGCTGCGCGTGAAATATCAAAGTCTCGAGCTGTGCTTCAATCTAATAACTGTAGTGATGCTTGCGCGTCCTCATTGCCATTATTTCTGTTCGCCTCTGGTATGGATCCAATTCACAGCTGCAGGCAATATTGTCTTTGGCTATACAGTCAACTATACCCTAAAGCACATTTGCACAATTACCCTCTCAAGCGAGATCACCATTACTCGTAGAACTGTGCAAATTTGGCTTGACACTGACAAGCAGAAAACATGCCTATACTGCATTGACTAACAACTTGCGATCATTGTTCATTTGTACTAAAATTACAGATGTGTAGAAGGTCGCGCGGTTGTCAAATTTGGTGCAAAAACAAACTGAAAGCAAATGGCTGCATGGTGAGCGCACGACGTGTGTTTCTTTACTTTTTAGCCCTGTTGAAGTGATGCAGTTTCGAAATTTCACGCGCCGTTATTACCTATCTCGCGGTGGAAATCGGGCTCTCACGCTCCCGTGCTCGTTGCTTTACCAACCTCCCAACGCTAAGCTTGCTCGTGGACAACAGCATTCGTAGCAGCGAATACTGCGAAAGTCCAACGACAACGTATGTTAAGCAAGCGGCGTATCAAACGGGAGCTCTTTCGCACTGAAATGTTGTGCGCCACGCTTGCAGTCTTTATTATTGCGATAGCAATTATATGGACACTTCAACCGGATTTCTGCCGTCGCCATCGTCGTCGCCGTCGTCGTCGCCGTGAGGTTCCGTATAGATAAAATCTTCGCCGCACGCCGTATGCCCCAGCGGAAGCGTGCGGGGACGCGCGCTATCACGGAGAGCGAACGAACCAATCTCCTTCGCGCAAGCAAGGAAGCGGAAAGCCAGCGCCGGAGGGAGCAGGGGGGGGGGGGGGGGGCACTTCTCTGCCAACAACCGCGCTCGTCGCTCGTCCGCATAGTCTCTTATCTCTCCCACGCGCAAGCAAGGAAGCGGGAAGCCAGCGCGCCGGAGGGGGCGGGGGGGGGGGGCGCACTTCTACGCTGCCAACAAACGCGCTCGTCGTCCGTTCGACCGCACCGTCTGTTATCTCCACACGGCTCTGACCTTTATGCGCCGTGCATTCGCCGCTCAGTTTCCGTTGAAGCGATAGACCACACGTACCTTCGCCCGCTGCGCGGCGTATGCACTCGCTGCCAGCGTTTTGACAGTCGTTGGCTGCAGTCATTCAGTGTGATCTATTCATGTTTGTTTGTGCGCGCTCACACCACGCTTGTTCATTCAGTTAGTAATAGTCGGGCCACATTTTCCAACGCACGCTACACATGCAATGCTGCCCAGATCGGCAGTGCAGCACTACAGGTGTGTCCCTTCGCACGCGCTGCCCACGGGAAGCGCTTCTCATCAACACCATCGTTTCACACGCGCCTTCTCGTGGTCATCGAGTCTCTCTTCATGTCGGTCTACTTACGCCGCAGCACACCTGCTTACTTAATCAGCTCATGTTTACTACAATTCATATAGCTACCAAGGCCGCTCACCTTACTTCGTATGACATTGCTGTGTTGCTATCGCATTCATTGCTTCGCCCTTAGGGCGAAACTGTGACAATTTTTTGTCCAATCTCACGTTGCAAGAATCCAGAAAAATTACTGCTGGCTTCTATTGCTTCAATCCTCTCTATGTATCGGTGCCGAGGAAGCCCTGCACTTATGGATCCCTTCAGCTTTACCTTAACAAAAGGCGTCGACAGCTTGATTCAGAGGTGTGACTTTGATATCAAATCATCCCGTTCTCGCCTGTGTCCCATTTCGCTTTTTTTTCCTGTCTTCAGCTTTCAGCTTGACACGGCACTGCGGCATTTAATAACCCAAATTTTCCATAACAGCGAATACAATGGTTGCCTGACAATTTGTGCTTGGAAACAGGGTTGCTATTCTGTAGCGGCGCCTTTTTTTTTCATGATAATGCTTTTTCGCGCTTTTCGCGTTTCGTAAGTTGTCAAAGCGACGCTCAGATCCCAGCGTTATGATTAGGATCAGCTGACTGTAAGCGGTGGATGATAAGACTGGCATAGAATCGAGCGAGAGGAGTCGCTACAAAATAGCGGCCCAGGATGTTTCTCGTGAAAACACGAAAGCGGGTAGTCTAGCGGCGGGTTGAATAATAGATCACTGAATATATCCTCTTTAATATCATATCACTGGCGACACACAGAAATGTAGCATGTAAATAAACCCAATACTTTGTGAGACACCGTAATGCTGGTAAATTGTGAAAAAAAAACCCGAGAGGTCGGGAAACAAAGTGCAATAGGGAACGATACGAGTGTGAGAGTGTATACAAACACACACTTCCAGCCATGTTTCCTCCTTTCTTTAGCGGAATATACTGTAACGGTTTACATGTAGTATTTTTGTGATGTACTTTATTATTTGCTGTGTGGTTTTCTTTCCTGATTTTTTTTTTTTATGTAGTGACTGTACAGGTATAGTAACTGTTCTGGGAACGAGCGCTGTGACAGGACATTTGAGCGTTGACGATACATCGCGTTCTGACTATGCGTATGGCTTAGTAATGTGATGTTTTATTTCTGTTCTATTTTAAAGCGAAGCTTTGTACCTCTACCAGCCAAGGGTTCTGTCGTGTCCGTCGTTGTAATCAAAAAATGATCCCGACGAACCGCTAACAATTGCAGGTATAGCAGTATAGCTTACTTGAATTCAGGCATTCAGCGTACAACTAAGCACTCGTTTTCGCAAGAAAAACCACAAAAACTAGCTTCAAAGTGATGAGCCAACATGATAGGATGATAAGGGCTGCGGGCAAACAACAGGAAACAGGCTCGGCGCGGTCCGTAAGATTAGATTGCAGCTGTTGCAAAGCTTATGCAGCTGCTTGAAAGAGGGTTGACGTCATTCGAAACCCTTCCAGCCTAGTAACTGCTTCGGTGTGTGTGTTGTGTGAATGTAACTACAGTGAAAACTGAAAATTTGAGTGTATATCACACCGATCATAAAGCAGTAGTGAACATTGTTATGAAGTAAATAATAATTAAGGCCGTGGTTAAAGTTACGTTGTAGTGTGTGAAATATCAAGTGAGCCGCAGTCACCGTGAGGATGGCGTAAAAAGCTTCGCTTTCCAACTACCTTCACAGGGTGGATTGGCGGGCAATTTTTTTTTCTTTCTCTCTGTTTCATTCCATAATTTTTGGATTGCTTTTTTTGCAATTCCTGAGTCACTGGAGTTTATTTTTTATTATTAAGATAACCGGTCATTTAGTGGCCTACTTTCCCAGAGTCTCGTCATTTAATAAACAAGAACCGTCAAAGAAAGAAAGATAGTGCACATCATGGACTGTCGCATCCCTAAGCTCAAAATGATTCCCAACTTTCGAGTTTTCCAATATTCTCAAGTTTATTTCCCTAAATCAAAAACTAAACATGTCAAAGAGAATGCATTCGAAATGAAATAGGAAACATCTTGAAAACTGCGAGTGAGCTGTGTGTGTGTGTGTGTTGTGTGTGTGTGTGTGTGGTGTCCCCATTCCCCATTCCCCATTTGAACGTGTGCAGCGCAACGACCCGGCTCTGCATAGCTCGCTCGGCAAACGTGCAGGCCGACCGAATGACAGACAAAGATTGAAGTAGTACACGAGCTCTTGTAGCGCGTGCACTGAACGAGATTGTGTGCTCTTTCTGCACACTTCAAGTGCATCTCGCGAATTACGCCCGAGAATATCCAGAAGATGAAGAAGTGCTTGCGTGCACGCAGCAGTAAATACGCTGTGAGCGAGCAGGAAAAGGGAAGTGGCGGGGAACGAGAGCTGCGGGGATTGATGGATTACGAGGAAGGGAGCACTGCGTACGTACTGGCACATAATGCTAAAATAGCAACGAGCTCAGAGGTACTCCGGGGAATTCTAGGCCCCCATCTCCTATTCGGAGAGGTAAAGGCACACGAGTACGAGCCAAACGCCATCATATATTGCGCCGAAACCCTCCGGTGAAGCACTTCCATGCACCGTTTTTCTTGTATACGCATATTTTTATCGTTGTTTTTCTCTCACCTGGTTTCTTCTTTCTCGCCGTCTCATTTTAAAAAAATAAGCAAAGAAAATTAACACGATTGGCTGTGACTCTGATCATGTGCCACGTGGAAAAAGTGCTCTCTCAGCCGCCAAAAGCAGAACACGCATGCGCGCCACGTATCAAGCCAATTTCCCAGTGGCACGCCTCGGAGAAAGCATGCCTAAAGAATTCATGCCTCATTGAGTCCGCCGTCTTACCGCTTTGCTAGTACAAGTTTATCCATTGGGGATCCTACCTATCTCCACTTCCGCACTTTCTTCCCCTTCGGTTTGCACCCCCCTCTGGCTCATGTACTGTCTAGAATATGCTTAAAGCAGCACACTGTGAAGCGCGTAAAGAGATACTTTTGGCGTTTGCCGCTCCATTTGCCTACGACCAGTGGTGGGCGTATGGACACGGAAGACGCGGGTGATAGGAGCCAGTATACGTTGAAGCTCGCAGCTGCAATGGTATCGCTATTCTTTTTTCTTTTTTTTTTTTTGGTGCTGCAGGGGAGCACTCGAGTGCTCTTGACTAAGAGTGCATACCTATACTTGCACGCACATCGTGCATAAATTGCGCTTCCACCCATCGTCAATCTTCTGCAATGGCATCGACTCGGAGAACAATATTCGTTATGAATGGGCAGGTTCACTCTACAGTAAGCCAGCTACTACAAAGCGTTTAACGTTGCTTGAGCAGAATAGATAAAGAGAATAAGAAGAAAAACTGGGGAAGCTTCAAAAAGGAGCAGGCGAGTCCCATCCTACACATACCACGTACATTGTGTACTGTGGACACTGTATACTTTGTGCTATGAATATTGTGCAAATTGGCGATTCTTTTCACACAATACAATACATAAATTGTCAGCGCTATGTACAAGATCAACATAGTATGTGCCACTTACACTCCAGCCATGCTCAGTTTGAGCACGAATCACAAATTATTCGTGATATCGTGTTAAACAGAAATGAACAGCGTAAAACTTCTATACGGAAGCTCTTAGGAGGGGAACAAAGTACAGAAGATGATTATGTGAAGAGAACCGGCATAAAATAACCGGAAACACTTATAACAGTAGTATATCTGGTTCACTATCCCTCAAAAGAAGCTGCATAGTTTTCACGGCCTGGCACGCGGTGTATTTTTGGCCATAGACCTAAACAAATGATTTCAGAAAGTTAAAGGTGCGTCGATCTTCCAGCGGAATGCCAGAGGTCTCAGGACCCGCATAGCAGACTTTTGCTAATTCGTTTTTAGAAATCGTTTCCCCATACTGGTCATATGCGAACCAAATACATCGACTTCACCCAGACTGTCTGGTTACGAACCTTTCGCCTCGTCCACATGCGGAGCATGCAGCAAAGTAATAGTCTACATCCGCACGGATCTTACGTATGTCGCTCACGCGGTAGAGCCACATGACGACAACCAATATGTCTGCCTGCATGTAAAAAAGAAGACTGGGTCATTTACACTTATTGGAGCCTACAAATCCCCAGCGGGTCACTTTGATGGCAAAAGGCTCAAGAAAATATTACAAATGACCAATGGCCCCTGGGTTATCACAAGTGACTTTAACGCGCCTCACCAGCTATGGGGAAGCACTAAAATTGATCCCAGAGGCAGGAGTCTTACCTCCTTTGCTGCCGACCATGATATGTGCTGTGTGAATGATGGCAGCCCTACTTTTCTGTGAGGCACGACCTATAGTAGCTGCTTAGACTTGACTTTGGTGTCACGGCGCTTCGCCTCGAGCGTCCAATGGTTTACTGACATAGAGACACGCGGAAGCGACCATATTCCAACATACATCAAGATTAGTGGAGTTGAGCAAAGCTCCTCTACAGTCTTGCGTACAGTTGAGTGGCCAAGGTTTAAGGAACATATGGATGACGCATGTCGGCAAGGCCTTTCACACAATATAGAAGACGAAATCGCGGACGCAATGAAAGCATTCATGTGCTCGCTCACAAGGTCAGCAAGGCGAACACACTTCGACACAGAACTGGCGAGGCTGCGTGCGGAACGCCGACAGGCGGAAAGAAGGTATCGGCGCACGAAATCCGTTCTAGACCTGAGGGCTTCACGACGCATACAAAAGAAAGTTCAGCGTCGTATGGATAAATTGGAAGAAAAGCGATGGAAAACTTTCTATCAGACGCTTGATCCCCGAAGATTGCTCTCACATATATGAAGAACGGTTAAGGGTCTTCGCTCATGTCCGCATCAAAGGAAGCCCTTTGCGGCTCTGGCCCTCTACCAACACCGCTCGCAGTTTGAAGTGGCTGAAGAGTTCTGTGTGCGGGTTGCTGGATCCGTGATCATCCCTACTGACGCGGCACTGAATGGCGTCCCTGAGGCACGTGTATCAGAAATGAACGTGTCATTTTCACCTGAAGAGCTCGACGCTGCGTTAGCGACCTGCAGGCGTTCTTCGTCACCAGGACCAGATGGCATCACGTACGCTGCCCTATGCCACCTTGGACACGAAGCACGTAGTGAGCTGCTCAACTACTACAATGAGTCTTGGCGAAACGGCGTTGTTCCTAAACATTGGAAATCGAGTCGCTTGATCCCCATTCTGAAACCTGGAAAGTCTCCACTTGATTTATCATCATATCGTCCGATTGCGCTTTCGAGCTGCGTCGGCAAAGTGATGGAAAGAATGATTCTTGCTCGCTTAGAATGGTACCTCGAGCGATTCAACATCTATCCGGATGCCATGGCTGGCTTTCGTCGAGGTCGCTCGTCCATCGACAATGTTATTGACCTCGTTACCTGAGTCCAAGAACAGAAAATCCTCAAGCGCCTACCAGTTGTACTTTTTCTCGATGTCAAAGGAGCATACGACAACGTCGCCCATGAGGCCATACTGAACTCACTTGAGGCTGTGGGAGTTGGTGGCCGGATGTATCAATGGATTCAGGACTATTTGACCGAGAGGTGCTTTTTCTTACAGACTGAAGACGGCCCAACTTCGGTACATTATATCTGCCGTGGTGTGCCACAGGGTGGAGTGTTGAGCCCTATATTGTTCAACCTCGTCTTAGTGGGACTTGTGGAGTATTTACCGCGGACAGTTCATGTCTCTATATACGCCGACGACATTTGCATCTGGGCCACTGCAGTGACTCGGCCTCAGGTGCGGGCCAGGCTTCAGCGGGCGGCAACCATGACGGCGTGTTATCTACGAGAACAAGGCCTCAGTGTGTCTACAGAAAAGTGCGCATTGGTTGGCTTTACGCGCAAACAAATGTCCCTGTATCCTGTTTCAATCAACGGTCACGCTGTGTCCTATGTTAAGACGCATCGCTTTCTGGGTGTCATCATCGACCGCAACCTCTCGTGGACTCCTCACTGCGTCTACCTGAAGAAGAAGTTAATTGGTATTGCTCAGGTATTTAAATTTCTCTGCGGGAAAAACTGGGGTGCCCCAGTCCATTCTATGCTGCAGCTGTACAGGGTACTGTTCCTGGGACTCCTTCGTTACAGTCTGCCAGTTTTATCAAATACATGCAAGATGAACATTCGCGCTCTGGAGAGCATACAAGGTCAAGCCCTACGCACGTGTTTAGGGCTGCCTCGGTGCACCTCAACAACAGCAACAATAGCCATCGCGAGAGACCATACGATCCAGACACACGTAGCTGCCGACTCCCTCAGAGCGCACATTCGTCATCTGTCAAGGATCCCCGACCATCACTTAGCTTCCCTACCAGCGGAGACCTCAAGCGACCTTTTCAAAAGTGATTAGCGGCCACCAAGAGTGGATACCGTCATCTTTTACACCGGCGGCGAAGCCTTCATCTCCCCTGTGGTGCCTGCGACAGCCTCAAGTGAATTTTACTATTCCCGGAATCACCAAGAAGGCCAATCATCCATCGCTGGCTCTGAAGCAACTGACGCTCCTATTAATGCACCAGATATATCATGACTACATACATATATATACCGACGGTTCGACCTCACCTTCCAGCTCAACTGCCGCATTCGTCGTTCCAGCCAAGCAAGTTGCAGTTAAATTCAAATTATCACATATGACTACATCTACGTCGGCAGAACTTGCAGCCCTCCATGCAGCTGTAACCTACGTCAAAGAAGAGCCGGCACAGAAATGGGTCATATTCTGTGACTCTAATGCAGCCCTTCACAGTATCAAGTCAGCCTTACATCACAGAACTTACGAGCAGATGATATCCGACATCATGGAAGTACATAACCATGCTCTGGAAACAGGACACATAATAGTGTTCCAGTGGATTCCTGCTCACTGTGGCATCATCGGCAACGACATTGCTGACAGGGCTGCCCGATCTGCTCACGAAGACACCCAGACGCGTACAATACCTTTGGCGAGGACGGACACTGCCAGGGAACTTCGTCTGCTTGCACGCAAAACGTCACAAGCTTTATGGAGTTCAAGTGCCTTCAATTGCCGATTGTACAAGTTCGATCCCTTGCTGCGTCTACAATTGCCATCTAGCCTTTCCCGCGGCGAAACAACCTTGCTGTGCCGCTTGTGGCTGGGAGTGGCGTTCACGAACGCTTACTCACATCGTATGGGAATGGCCGAGAGCCCGATGTGCGACTCCTGTATGTGCGAGGAAACCATCGAGCACCTATTGTGTACCTGTCCTCACTACGACGTGCAACGCTTCTCTCTCAGGACCACTTTAAACCGACTGGACTCGAGACCCTTCTCTGAGTGAAAGATACTCGGGCCGTGGCTACACCCGTCACTGGCACAAAAAGCGATGCGTGCATTAGTGCAGTATTTGAAGTGCACCGGTTTAAGAGACCGCCTATAGTGTCCCTGTACATCGTCCCACGTTTACTCAGTACTCATTCTCTCCCTATTTTATTTTCTATTCCCCCTTTTCCTCACCCCTAGTGCAGGGTAGCAAACCGAACGCTCTTCTGGTTGACCTCCCGGCCTTTCCTCTCCTTGCTCTCTCTCTCTCTCTTCAGAAAGTGGCCGGTTGTCGATGTGTGGCAAATATTAATCCATTGATTGCCTTTCTCGCAAGTACAGCGGGCACACAAAAGCGCATGGCCTGTAGCCTTCGGCAAGGCGCTGTTCTCACAGTACGGGCTGTCCACACGGCCAATAAATGGCGAGTATTACAGAAGTGGTTGCGTGAAGCCGCGCTTAAAGCTCAGCTACTGCCTTGAAGTTCGAGGCAAGATCAACTCGTCCGGGGGCGATAAGTTATACTGGGGGAAATTTATTGCAGAGGGCGATTCGGTATTAAAGAGTGCAAATGGCAAGGAATTTTTTGAACATGTTTTGTAAGAATGTGCAAGTATCCATCGAGAGGCAAATGTTGCCGCCGTTCGCATATTGTGCCCTACGTACATGGCAACGAGCGATGTGATCGGAACGAGCGAGGTTTGAAGATCGACCAGTGCCACCGTGAATGTATACAGAAAGAACAAATATAATCTTGACAACATTACAAGTTATACTTAATTTAGCGCACTGCGTAAACCCAAAGACAAGACGCAGTACAAATATAAAAACAATGAGCTTCGTGGTGCCTGTCCCTACAAATTTCGTAAGGAATGCCCGAAACATCCATTCATTTATCTAAGTCACGCTTATCATGTCTGAGGCATTTGCTTGTTTGCACTTACACATTTGCCGCATTTGCGACTTACGAAAGTAAAGTTTATCTCATGCCGGCATTCGCTGGAAATAGTTGCCTACATTCTTCTCACCCTATAGTTCCAGCACATGTGCCGAAAAGCATGTGTACTTGCCTACATTGTGACATTAATTTGGCTGGCGCCGTGGTGTGAAACCTTTTGGTGCCGCGCGAAACGTAACATGGACGCAAAAAGGCACAATAAAAAGACAACCTGTGCCTTCTTGTGTCCATGTTACATTTCGCGCTGCATCAAAAGGTTTTCTCATGAATCACCAACAAGCCCCCATCGCTACCGTTGTCGTGGTGTGAAATTCCGTGAGCAGTGAAAGCTTGCGCTGACAGTAGCCGATATTCCACGGTATATACTAATAAATGGCTACTAACAGAAACAATTTCACATCTCCAGCTCACCTGCATGAACTAGCAATTAACGCACGACAATGTGACCAACTGCAGAAGAACGCACATCGTTTTTCTTTATTTTGAGTCAGCCACCTTTGCGACAAAAAAATTCCTTCGCCGGGTAGTTGGTACATTGTTTTGAAGACTGAGTTTCTGCAGCGCAAGTAGGACACCATATAAAGGAACACCAACAGCGCGCGAACACACAGCACATGTCTACGTTGTTTGTGTTCCTTTACGCCATGTCTATTTGCGTTGCGCAAACTCACTTTTCACACCATTGCGACCCAGACGCTGATAGCCGCACACACTATACTGCTCCCGACGTCAAGATCTGAGGTCTTCTACGCAGAACACCCACAATTTCCTCCGTAATAAAACGTGCTCGTTTTTAGTGGCCGCATAATGCGTTAAGAGGCACGAAAGCAGCTTACATTATTTCGCATCTGTTCGCCTTCAGCTTGATGTGAATCATAAATAGGTAACGTAAACAGCGCCTGTTTACGGTTGGCGGCAACAGATATTTATGTTCTTCAAATCAGGGCCATGTTTAACGCTTGCATCATAACGCACGTACGATAGTGCAAACACGCTGTTTTGTTTGTCTCTACAAGAGCGCCGTCTTTAGTTTCTCTAGGCAAGTTAACGAGCGTCTTATATAGTTTCTCTGAGACAACGTGCTAAAAGTTCCCCTCATACATATGTAATTTACTTTACGTCTTCTTAGAATTGATTCTCTGTCTGTGCTGTCGCCAAATCCGCTTGAACTAAGCCTCGCTTCAGTTGTGAAATGGGTGAAATGACGCTAAATTAAGTGAAAGAAATATACTACATTCAGTAAGATTTCGGTGGCACAGCCTTGAATTGCATTGAATTGCAGTCGATTCAATGGGCCGCGGCTCAGACCTTTGGTCTTTACTATATGAGAAGAAGCAAAAAATACTCACGCCGACAATCTACGCGCTCCATTTGTAGCACGATGACAAAAATTGTCCCATTCATTGAATTACTGAAGCTTCGACTCACACATGGGCACACAGAACAAAAAAAAATCGTCTTTGATAATCACGCTTTGAAGTCTCTGAAATGTTGGCATGAAACTTTAGCCAATGACGACAATAGGATCCGACAGTATACTTGGACCATTCCAATCGCTGGTATATACACACTCCAAAACGTCGTGTCAATGGCCTGCAACGTATTCTGCAGCGGGCAAACTTCTCACGTTCTGAAAGTGCTTAAGTGCTGAAAGCCCCGTTAGTGAAACACTTATAAAAGCAACTGTAGTATAAAAGTTATAAACAGGGACACGAGCGTGAGGTGCCTAAGAAAGGCTGACCAATGTTTAGATAAGAGAACCTGTCTTGGTCAAAAGCGGCTTTGTCATTCTCGGAAGGTTAGTTTTAACAGGTTAGTAGGGCGACGTCACCTGCGGTCGTTGTCGATGTCTGCTGGCTAGAAAGGAAGGGACTGAAAAAAAATTAGCTCTGTCGCTTGACATCTCTAGGCATGGTCCCTAAGACAAGGGACAAGGCCGGGAGAGTGGGAAGGCGGCAGAGAAAAAAAAAGGACATAGGAGGGTGTTGCAGGGGCGAGAAGTTAGAAAGCCTTCAGCGAACTGAACGGAAATCGTGCGTGTCGTAAGCGGCATGCGTTTCTAGTTTTGAGAGGAGTCGGTGAGCCGGTCAGCACGCGAGTAACAAAAGGACATGATCCGATAGACTGACTTGAGTAACGTAGCAGCATTGGGCCGGGTATTTTGAAGGTGTTAAGATAGCGATATGGAGTCTGGGGCAATGAATGGGGGTAGTTGGAAAGAAGCGGCTCGGCCTTTCAAGGGAATGTTAGCCTCAGTAGTTCGGCGTAGGTGTCGTCACGGCGGTATACAGAAGTGGCGCGAACCAGTGGGCTGGAGACGCCGAAAAAGATATGCTGACGTCTGGGACTTTGGAAGGTGTCGGCGGTGGTATATAAAAAAAGGAAAACAAAAAAGTAAAGAAAAGAAAAAAAGGAAAAAAGAAATAGCAGGGCAAAAGCAGAAAAAGCGGATGGGGGCAGATGTACATGAGAAAAGGGCTCGGATGGTTGATATGCGTAGAAGCGGGGAAGAAAATAATAACTTGAGTGGCAGGGGAGGGGAAGGGCTGGGAATAGCTGGAAACGGAGGATAGGTGAGCTTAAGGATAGAGAGAGTTTAACGAGTGGCATAACGGGTTTTGTGCCTTTGTTAATAATATGAGCATTTCAGGATTAAGTTAAAATTTTCAGCGATTCTAAGTTGCCACGCGCCAAACTGATTCTCGTTGGGTGTAGGCATTTGAACTGTGTATGAGGTATGATTCCGTATATTTCGCCTCGCGAGGTGAACGGAAATTTGTCTGTAATATATAGAGCGTTGCTTTATAGAATATATGGTCGTGTTCGTTGAAGTGGTTGGTTACTGCTTTAGGTAAATTGTGTTTTGTATCTGCGCGAACACCGTTGAGTCTTGGATGAATTTGGTGTCCAGCCTCACCTATGAATTGTTTGTTACAAGTGGCACACTCAGACAGCAGACTACGTTGTTTGACGTGCAGGTCAAACTCCGAGTTGCCTTGTTAAAGTAATCTGACGCTGTACTTGTTTACTGTAGTAGCAGACTGTATAGGTTTGTATGCAGAACACCCGGGGCGGCTACAGGGAATGGGTGTTGGCTTCGTCTTTGTGCTTAGTTTGGCACGTACAAAAATTTCCTGGAAATTAGTGTTGCGTCTGTATGCTACTATGGCCGGGTCTGGCAATATATTAATAGTAAATTCCACTGGCGGATCTGGAGCAAGTTTTTTTGCTCCGCGGCCGAGAATTTGAATTCCACTGGCGGATCCAGAGCAAGGTCGCATGTCCCACTGGGCGATTTGGGGCAACTTGCTCCGCGACGGAGCGCTCCGCGTTGATCCGTCTTATAGAGCCGGATTTCGCCGGAACTCCAGTGACTAGGCGCCGTCACTTCCGGAACAATCGGGTACGTCGGTTGCTTGCAGCGCTTTTTCAAGCGCTGTCTGGTAACCCTGTGGCGTTGTTTACAGTTCTGAAATGGCGTCGTTCGACCCTGCCGGATTGCTCGTTGCTTTGAGCGACAGCGACAGTTCGCACAGTTCCTCTTCAGAAAGCAGCAGCAGCAGCGATGAGGATGAGTCGTACGTACTGTACGAAATTTTATTTAATGAAATGTTTGCAGAGCCTCCGCACAAACGCCCCAAAATCGTACGTTGCAATGGCAAGACGCGAAGTGCAGTTGCCGCTGTGCCTGGAACCCCCAACGTGGTCTAATGCGAGATTGGCAACATGGGTAACCGGATGCGTGCGACAACTTCCGCTGCAATCCCTGCCGGAGCGTGTTTATTTTTCACTGGTCGATCGGGATCGGGTCGCTCCGCGGCGGATTTTCTTGCTCCGTCGTGGATTCGGCACACCGCTCCAGATCCGCCAGTGGAATTCACTATAAGTTTCTGGTTGCTAGTGCGAATTACGTAGTACTTATTGAGGATGTTGTTCACGTTTGGGAGTGCGTTTGAGAATTTAGTAGTAAGGCGTCGTTGTTCTTCGATCTTAGGGCAGGATTGGAGGACCTCGGCTCTCTCAAGCTTGGTTGCATCGGTGTAGGCTTTTTTAAGGGCAGTGTTCAGGTGGTTCCTGTTTGACGTGGTTTCTTTAAGGCGATCGAGTCTATCTATGTAATCTTTGTTTTCAATGCAATTGCGACGTAGTCGTCTGGCTTGACCTTTAAAGATACCTTGTTTGCAATGTCTGGGATGGTGGCTTGTATATTTTAGGTATTGTTGTTTGTCAAAAGGTTTCCTATGCAGCGTTTTCTTTTGTATCATATTGTCAATATATATTGTTGTATCCAGAAAGTCTATGCGCTCAGTTGTATATTCCGATGTGAATTTTATTGTTGGATGCAAAGAAATTAGGAATGTTACAAATTTATCTAGTCTGTCCTGACCATGTTCCCCATATTATAAATATGTCGTTTATGTATCGTAGGCATGTGTGGGGCTTGTCTGTGCAGCGAGGTAGGAAATATGTTTTTAGAGTCCTCATAAATACGTTCCCGTATGTTGGTGCAAAACGTGTGCCGATACTTGCCCTATGTATTTGTGGGTAGTAATTGTCCTCAACGTCGAAGTAGTTACATTTTAGAACTAATTCAAGAGAGAAGTATACTTCAATAGAGTGTTGTGCATTGTGATTGGACAGAGTTTATTTTATCGAAGATAAACAATCAGGGATTAGAATGTTGGTGTATAGGGCCGTGACGTCTAGTGTTGCGAGAATTATGTTTTGCTGTAGTGTGCCTTTGGTAATAATGTCCTTTATAAATTTCAGTAGGTGAGGGGTATCCTGTACAGATGACGGAAGCGTTGTGGGTATCACCAAGGAAATGGTTAAGAAATGTGGAGAGGCTTTTTGTCGGAGTGTTATTTGATACTATCGAACGTCCTGGGATATCAGTGATGTATAGTTCAGTGGGCGGCATTTTATTAATTTTCGGAAGGAGGTAGAAGGGGGTAGAAGCGTCATGCAGTTTTGTAGCTTGGTTTAAGAAAATTGAATTCTTACAGTGTTACCAATTCATCAGCAAAAAGTGATTTCAGCCTGTATGGTAATGTCGGGTCGTTGTCTAGCTTACGGTAATTTTCAGGGTTGTTTACCTGTCTGTAAGCCTCGTGTTTGTACTTATCTACTGGCCAAATAACTACAAGGTCTTCAAAATAGGTGCTTCAAATTTGGCAATTGCTATACGCTCATCTAAGGATCATGCTGCTCTATGCTCCATCTTCCCGTTTTTCATCTCGGCTTGATTGTTTGTTTTTCACGCCTCTTTTGTTAATCGTAGGACATTGCCTAGAGAAATGTTCCACAGCTTTTGCGTAAATTTTTGAACAGGAAGAGATTCACTTCTGACCTCACACGAAATACCGCAATGAAAACGGCGGTTCTCGTCCAAATCGTGAAAGACAAGTGGACAACCTATGTCATCTGCGATGAAAGTTTCGATTTGCGTGCATGCGTTAGTGCGTGCCAGTGTGCCAAGCAGACGTTCCAGCAACGTCTTGGGCAACAATTGGTGTAATGGGAGATTGCACCTCGAGGTGCCACGGCGTTCCAAGCAGACAGGAGAGAGTGGGATGATAAAAGTGGATGAGAGTTCAGTCAACAAGAGCAATGAAAAGGCGTTAAGAGGACATGAATAATAGCAGTAGTCCTAACTGGACGAAGCGGTCCCAAAGAAAAGGACGCCACAACTTTTTTCTTTTTTTTTTTTGTCGTAGCAATACAAGTGCAACTGTATCCGTGTGGCATAGAAAGTGAGACAAGTGAATGCAGAAAAGGAGGCAGCCAATTCAGGAATACCGATATTCCCGAAGGTAAGGTGGGCTAACCTGTGTCTTCCAAAGAAGCATGCGGAGGAAAGGCCTGAAGTACACAGAACAGGAAACAACATATATATATATATATATATATATATATATATATATATATATATATATATATATATATTGAACGAGACGAAAGGGAACCGAGGGGCCCGATTTTTATTATCACATTGTCACGCGCTAAGGCAAGCGCAAGCAACAGTACCAGCAGCCAGACACGAAGAATGTCAGACACGAAGGGACGGTTCACCAGCTGGCGCGGGATCTTCGACTTCGTCGTCTTCTTCGCCGTTCTTGCTGGGCACGCAATGTTAATCATTTGCTGGCTCAAAACACCTGGTGGCATTATCCCCCCTCCCAATGAAGCATCGACTCGATGCTCAAACAAAAGACGTACACGGAAAGTACACAAATTAGGTAAGACATACACAAAAAAAATAGGAACGCACTAGCCCACATATGGACATGAACACGAGCGAAAAATGCGTTCTGTGGTCGGGAACAAAAAAAAATCGCTTCGCAGTTCTTCGGAGGACGACGCGACTACAAAAATAAACAAAAGAAGTTTGTTCACCACTACACTGTATGAACATCACCGTGTAAAATACGGCTTGAGGCGGACGACATGTACAATCTCTGGGCGTGGTAATCGGCGCTTGGGCGATGACAGGTCTCCGTCTGGAATCACTTCATAGTTCACGTCGCTGACACACCTTAATACTGTGTACGGTCCGAAGTACTTGCTCAGGAGTTTCTCGCTGAGGCCTCGCCGTCTAATGGGGGTCCAAACCCAAACTTGGTCACCGGGCTCATAGGTAACTTGTCGATGGTGGAGATTGTACCTTATTGCATCTGTACACTGCTGCTGTCTTATGTGCACACGGGCCAGTTGACGTGCTTCCTCGGCGCGCTGAATGTACTCCTCGACATCAGGAGCTAACTGGACGAGCTGATCGATGTCGTCATACGGAATCATGGCGTCGACCATAGTTTGAACATCTCGACCATAAACTAGGTGAAACGGCGTGAATCGTGTAGTTTCCTGCGTGGCAGTGTTGTACGCAAACGTTACGTACGGCAGGATTTTGTCCCACGTTTTGTGCTGCACATCCACGTACATAGAGATCATGTCTGCCAGTGTTTTGTTTAGTCTTTCTGTCAAGCCGTTGGTCCGAGGGTGGTATGCAGTGGCCTTTCGATGACTCGTGTAACTCAACTTGAAGATGTCGTCCAGAAGCTTCGCTGTAAACGCCGTCCCTCGGTCAGTGATGATGAATGAGGGTGCGCCATGCCGAAGTACAATGTGATGCATAAAAACTGGGCAACCTCAGATGCTGTCCCGCGTGGTAGTGCCTTCGTCTCAGCGTAACGCGTCAAGTAATCGGTTGCAACAATGATCCACTTATTGCCGGAGGAAGACAAGGGAAATGGTCCAAGAAGGTCCATTCCAACTTGATCAAACGGCGTACGTGGAGGGTCGATGGGTTGTAGAAGGCCTGCAGGCTTGAAGGGTGGTGACTTGCGGCGCTGGCATTCACGACATCCTTTCACATAGCGTTTGACGCAAGCAGTCAGTCTAGGCCAGTAGTACAGTTGTCGTACCCTGTCCAGAGTCCTTAAGTAGCCCAAGTGACCACATGTCGGCTCGTCGTGGCAGGCTAATAGGATGTCGTCGCGAAGGGCTTGAGGCACTACTAGAAGATGTGTTTTGTCACCGGCACCTGTGTTTCTTTTGTATAAGATGCCCTCACGTAGGCAAAATGACGACAAACGTTGCGAAATAGGGCGAGGACGCGACTAAGTGATCGATGATGGGCCTTAACTCAGCGTCCGATCGTTGTTTAGCGAGCAGATCCGGCCCGCTGAGGGCTCCCAGGAAGGCGCTGTCGTCTTCCTCGTCAGGATTCTCAGATTCAACAGGTGCTCGTGATAGCGTGTCAGCATCTTAATGTTTTCTGCCGGACTTGTATACGATGCTGATGTTAAATTCCTGGAGTCGCAGACTCCAACGTGCCAATCGTCCAGAAGGGTCTCGGAGGTTGGCCAACAAGCATAAAGCGTGATTGTCGGTCACAACTTTAAATGGCCGCCCGTAGATATACGGCCTAAACTTTGTAGTAGCCCAAATGACCGCGAGGCACTCCTTCTATGAGGTGAAATAATTGGACTCGGCGCGTGACAGAGTGCGGCTCGCGTAGGCTATAACTCGTTCAGTCCCGTCTTGCCTTTGCACCAGGATAGCTCCGCGACCAATATTGCTGGCGTCAGTTCGTACTTCTGTGTCAGCGTCCTCATCGAAATGACCGAGCACGGGAGGAGAAGACAATCGACGTTGTAGCTCGGCAAAGACGGTCTGTTGTTCATCAGTCCAGAGGAATGGCGCGTCGTCACGCGTAAGGCGAAATAGCGGCTCTGCAATCTTCGAAAAATTTTCAATGAAGCGCCGATATTATGCGCACAAGCCCAAAAATCGTCTGACATTTTTCTTGTCTGTTGGAGCTGGAAAAGCAGCTACGGCAGCAGTCTTCTCGGGATCCGGCCGAACACCTGCCGCGCTCACGACGTGACCGAGAAACTTCAGTTCCTCGTAACCGAAATTACATTTCTCTGGCTTGAGGGTAAGGTCAGCCGATCGAATGGCTTCGAGTACATTCCGAAGGCGTTGAAGATGCTCGTCAAAAGTTTCCGAAAAGACAACGACATCATCGAGATAGACGAGGCAGTTTTTCCATTTGAGGTCAGCAAGAACGGTATCCATCATTCGCTGGAATGTGGCTGGAGCGGAACAGAGGCCGAAATGGAGTACTCTAAATTCGTAAAGGCCGTCCGGAGTCACAAAGGCAGTTTTCTCGCGGTCCCGCTCATGTACTTCAATTTGCCAGTAACTACTTTTCAGGATCGATAGAGGAGAAATACTTCGCGCGCCCCAGCCTGTCCAGAGAATCGTCGACACGAGGCAACGGGTACACGTCCTTCTTTGTGACGTTGTTTAGCTTCCGGTAGTCAACACAAAAACGAAGCGTGCCATATTTCTTTTTAACAAGCACTACTGGCGATGACCAGGGACTGCATGAATGCTGCATTACGCCGTCTTGAAGCATTTCCTTAACCTGCGTTTGAATGGCATGTCGTTCGGTCGGGGAAACACGATAAGGCTGCTGCCGTATGGGGTGCGCATCGTCATAGGTGATGATACGGTGTTTCGTAATCGACGTTTGACGTATCTTCGACGACCGTGCAAAGCAAGAGTGGAACTCGAGCAACAGCTCACGCAGGGGTTGTTTGTTGTCTTCAGGAAGCGTTGGACTAATGTCGACGTTGCGTAGAGGTGCTTCAGCAGTGCCGAGCCTCGGAAGCAAAACATTCAGTGACATCGGCGATCGGGTCGGCGTAGGCGATGACAGTACCGGGGAAAAGGTGGCGGTGTTCGTAGCTGAAGCTCGTGACAAGAACGTCACAGTGGCCATCATGGAGATCAATAAGGCTTCTTGCTACGCAAACACCTTGAGAAAGCAGGAGAGAGTGATTGCTTTCTGCGACCGCTTCACCGTGTAAGAGTCTGTCACATGCCACTTGAACCACGATACTTGCAAGCGGTGGTAACGTGACAGCGTCGTCGATGACACGAAGAGGTGCTCGAGGGTGGATGGTGTTGATCGTCGCTGCGGCGCTCTTTGTCGAGAAAGTGACGAGGCGTTGGCGAATGTCGATGATAGCTCCGTGCTCCCTGAGAAAGTCCATGTCGATGATAAGGTCTCGAGAACACTGAGGGAGAATGCTCAAGCTGGCAACAAACGTAGAGCCGCGAATCTCTATTCGTGCCGTGCACATGCCGAGTGGTGTGACGATGTGCCCGCCAGCTGTACGAAATGGCGCTTGATTCCAAGGCGTGGTCACTTTCTTCAGAAGGGTGGCCAGTTTTTCGCTGATTATTGAATAATCCGCTCCAGTGTCCGCTAAAGCAGTCACTTCAGGACCGTCGAGCAATGCAGGAATGTCCAAGGAAATTCGTCTTCTGTAATCAGCAGGTACGGTCATCGTCGATGTATCGTCGGTCCGCGTACGCGTCAGCAGGGGTCCTTGAGCACGTCCAGATAGAGTTGCCTCGCCCCCGAAGGCCGCTGCGGTTAGTTTTCCCGGCGCGGGCTGGTCGATCGACCCTGCACCACGCTCGAATACGTACGGCGAGTCGGAGAAAATCGCCGCGGCGAAGGGGAGCGTGACTGGTGTCGAGCTGATGAGGATCCGCGCTGCTGGCAACCGTATTCTTCAATTGCAGGAGGACGCTGGCCAAATCTAGGTCGCGGCGAGTTTACTGAGAATCCGCGTAGTCCGATCTCTCGATATGAGCACTGTCAGTAGACATGCCCAGCTTTGCCACAGTGAAAGCAAAGGGGACGGCGATGAGGTGCCCGCCACACGTCTGATTTCCTAGGGGCCTGTCGGTGGTCGTGGTAATACGAGGCCGCTTGGTCGGGCTGTAGTATGGCCGGGGACGCGGTGCGAAGCGGGGAGGAAGGTGGGGCAGGTTGCCGCAAAGCTTGGGAATACGACATACGGGGGCTGTCAGTTCTTAGCGGTTGAGCTTCTGTGTTGAAGGGTGGTGCTCTTAGCGCCTGATGCACTTCGTCACGGACAACGTTGGACAAAGAGCTGAGCGTCGGCTGGGCGGGTACCGACAGCTTCTGGAGTTCTTCGTGGATTACGGAACGGATGAGCTCTCGAAAGAAATCGACGTGGCCCCCAAGAGCTCCAAAGAAGTCCGTAGGTGAGGCAGCGTTCACTTGGCGTTCGTATGATGGTGCCCGCTGCCGAAGAGTCTGTTCCATGGTGACGGCCTCGGAAAGAAATTCTGACACAGTCTTGGGAGGACTGCGCACGAGACTGCCGAACAGCTGCTCTTTCACTCCACGCATCAGGTACCGCACCTTTTTTTTCTTCCGACATGCTGGGGTCGGCTCGTCGAGAGAGACTCGTCATGTCCTCGACATACATTGCGACACCTTCATTCGGCATTTGTATACGGGACTGGAGATCACGCTCAGCTCGTTCTCGGCGATCAGGGCTCGCATACGTCTCAAAAAGACGGCGTTTGAATTTTTCCCAGGCAGTTCGGGCATCTGCACGTTTCTCATACCAAACACGGGCGCCATTGTTGAGGCTGAAATATGCGTTTTTCAGTTTGTCTGCGTTGTCTCACTTGTTGAACGAGGCAACACGTTCATAGTGCACCAGCCAATCTTCAACAGTCTCATGCATGGCACTGGGGAAGGTATTCGGCGTTCGCGGATGATTAGCGTACAATGAATCGGCGTAGTGCCTTCCATACCGGTTGGGGTGGTCGGAGCTGCCATTGTCTCTGGGAGCATTCCAAACTCAGGGGCTTGTCCATGGATCCTTCTGCTGACTCGGTGTACAGGCGTAACAACCGGTACAGGACTGGAGCTCCTGCTGCTCGGAGGGGTTTGGTGCATAGATTAGATTACCCAGCACCTCCACCAGTTTGTCACGCGCTAAGGCAAGCGCAAGCAAATTAATCCGGAGCCCTCCACTACGGCGTGCCTCATAATCAGAACTGGTTTTGGCACGTAAAACCGCAGAAAGAAGAAGAAGAACAGTACCAGCAGCCAGACACGAAGAATGCCAGACACGAAGGGGCGGTTCTCCAGCTGGCGCGGGATCTTCGAATTCGTCGTCTTCTTCGCCGTTCTTGCTGGGCACGCAATGTTGATCATTTGCTGGCTCAAAACACCAGGTGGCAATATCATAAGAAGCCAACACACAATGACACCAAGGACAACATGGGAGAAATTACTTGTACTTACTAATTGAATTAAAGAAATGATAAATTAATGGAAATGAAAACGGATAAAAAGAACTGTCCGCAGGTGGGGAACGAACCCACGTCTTCGCATTACGCGTGCGATGCTCTCACCATTGAGCTACCGCGGAGCCGATTTCCCGTCCACTTACTGGGGTATTTATGTTTTACAACTAGAATTAACCCTGGGAGTGTTAGCCAGCACCACTACTCACAAACCTAGGTGCGGATGTATATACCAGCAAAAGAGCTCATATAAACCATTTATGCTGACCGCCAAAGTAGTGCGAGTAAGCGTACATCAGTTCTGCGAAAAAAAAAATTAATTCTTATATAAGACCTAAACACACAACGTCGTTTCACAGGCATCTCTAAAGCACATCGACCTCTTGATGGAATAGCGCACTATATTCTGCGACTCTTTTATTTACTTATTTTTTATAATTTACCCATTCGGTATGGGACCACTAAGTTGTATTTCGGCGAAAGCCGCAGAGGAACCACGAAGACAGATACGGCCACAACGAAACAAGACCCCCTCTTTATTCGGAGGCGTGTATATATACAGGTGACAACAGTGGTGCCACTGGCGGCGTATAAGGGCAAACAGAAACGGAAACTGATATACTACATAAGTGCGTGCTCTTTCTCGGCTAATCCTCCAGGATGGATTTGTGCCCCTGTTATACAAGGGGTACAAAAGCATTAAATGCATTTACATGACGGGATCTTTGCGGTGCATAAACATAACCATTGCATGAGATGCCAGGCGCAGCATAGGAAGAAGGTAAACATAACTGTACGCATCACCGTTACCTATATAGCGTTTATTTAATCGGATCACTAAAGTATCGCTTCACATTGACTCCAACATGTGCGTTGTATCTGCGTAATTATTATTATTTTATTAGTGACGTTAACTTCTTTAACGCTGCGTGCACATTGTGCACGCCCGCGATAACTGAGCTGAAATTTTCGCCTAATTTGTGCAGGGTCCTGGAACAAAGTGCAAAGGAAGTCTGTATCGAGACGGCTTGAGCTGAAAACTCTCGGTTTTCAAATTAATGCTTTTAAACATCGTACGAGCACATTGGAAGCGTTCGCGGCGTACGTGTAACACCCGGCGCTAGTGATAAAACACAGATTGTAAAAGTGAGTCGGCAGTTAGTTAAACGTATATGGCACGTATATTTCCAGTATATACGTTGTGCATCAATTGGCGATGACTATATTATGTGAGTGACAATAACTGTGACTGAGTTATGTCTTAGCTGGAAGTGATTTGAAAGTTTACGTGCATTCTCGTTGATACGATGTCACGTATCTTTGTGTCGAACCGCATAGCTGTGGTAGACTCTCCGCAAGTCCGGTATCACCTAATGCTGTGTTGTAAGCTCGCAAAAGTGACTCTTTCTCTTGTCAAAGCGCACATATGTTGACCCAGTATAGACATTAGATGAGGGACATAAGCTATTGCAGACTCACTATAGTAATACTGCTCGCAGAGCTTTAGCAAGTGCAGGGAATTACCCTATGCTCATTATCTACGATTAACAGCGGAAAGAACAGTTAATTATCGACGACCAGTTCCCCAGCTCAGCTATGCTGCTTCTTCACGAAGAAAGACTGCACGCATTTATTTAAATATGATATACCATGTGGCAAATCGTGCGATTAAAAATAGTCACGGGCCTGCGCGGCACACACAGCACAGTCACAGCGTAAGCTGGAGGAGCGGCTGCATAGGAGACCGTGTCTTTGAGTATTTTTCACGAGAACGAACTGCACTGTCCACCAAGTGTCGACGGTGAGCTGCGGCTTGTAGTGCTGTCTGTACAGCGGTCTGCTGAGCCCAACGTTGCATGGTTGCAGCCGCGCGTGAAGCTCTGTGATTCGCTTCAGCAGCGGTTCGTACCTTGTGAGGAGGCGCCATAGCGTGTACCGAAGCGTATACACACAGGTAGCGGCGGTGCACATGGCACATCGCTTCACACTGGCGGTGACGGACAACATCGCCAACCGGAACAGCTATTGGATAGAGCCCATAACAGCTCACGGTGTAAAGAAAAATAAAAAAAGAAGGAAGGAAAAAATGCATCGCCGAGTGCATAGCTGACAAACTCATCTCCTGACATTCTTCTCTTTTCACAAATTAACATTGTGCGCCAACAGTATACATTCCCAGTGTTAGCCATTTCGCTGGCGGCTATATAAGCACTCTCGCTGTCATGATCCTTCATGCTGAACGTGTAGCATACACATGCTTACCCCTGAGAAACCCAAAGAAGAAAATTGTGCCGGTGAGCCAGCATGAAACCTTTCAGCCTTTTCATTTCAGATAACTAAGCGTTTTGTGTTTGTTGGAGGGTTTCCGGAGCCACTGTAGTGGATTCCCGGAAGGTGCAACGCATATCGTATTGCGAAAACCATAGCTGAAGGCGACTTTAGCAACTGATTTAGAGGCATGTTGTAAATTCGTCGAAAAGTGTGTGTGTACTTTAGCGGCCCACAGGCGTGTATGCTACCATATGCGAAGATTCGGGAGTAACAATGTTAGCAGCAATCCCTGAACATTTCTGGTCATTTGTCTCTGACTCTGGACAACAGCCAAACAAAAAAGTGCGTGTCGTTGAAACATTAATAGTTGGCGAAACGCGTATGATATGTCCTTTGAGTTGCCCTCACTGATATAACAAAATTCACGCAGGAACTCCTCTGGGAGTTGTCTAAGCATGCGTAAGCATTGTGCCACTTGCTCATCTCCACCAAGCCCATTGTCATTATCAATGTTATGAAAACGGATCCAACCAGTGTAAACCCTTATCAACCCTTATCAGTCGTTATCAACCTTATTGAACTAGATCCGACTCTTATCAACCCTTATCGGACTCAATCCGATCCTTATCAACCCTTATCGGTGCTTATTAACCTTATCAGAATTGCTCCAACCATTAGAAACCCTTATCGCTCTTTAGCACTTTATCCATCCGTATCAGACCATAATCAACCGTGATGAGACCCATATAACCCCTCATCACTCCTTATCATCCTTATCAACTCACTAACTGCTTATCTGTCTGTGTTGCACGACGTGAAAAGCATGAGCCCTCAGATATTGGTGGTATTTCGGTCGGTGAAGGAACGCCCCAATGGAAGGCGCATCCCGCGACCACTGAAACGCATTCGGAATGCGACGTGTTTGGCATTAAATTTTCGCAAAATCGGAATTTTCCTGATGTCTACAACACTCCAAGTCGGCTCTACATGTTGTCCTAGAGGTAGCTTTTATTTCACTATCGCCAAATCTTTCAATAAAGCCTTCATACAAACTGTTCTCCTTAGACATTTGTTTTGTACCACCGGTACAACATATTCATATGGTTGAAATATATTCACGTTCCGCAAGCGTGGGTGTTTATCCAAATGGGTATACAAGACCCTCGGCTTCTGAGCGTGGGCGTCGTCGGTTCAAAACTCACCGCCGCCGATGTTTTTTCAGTTCAATGTTATTTTGTTTTATACATTCATTTTTTTATAACAATTCTTCTTACGTGACGAACGGACGGACAGGTTTTCACATTGGTTAGGCATAGAAATGCTAACGCATCTAAAATGTTTCTATGCAAACAGGCAAGGTCTCCCATTCATGTGTGCTCACTTCGTTCTATGAATTACTGTATATTATTGCAAAACAGACCTTTGAGAAACTTTGATTAGCTGGACAACGTCTGCCGTGCCAAATGAGGCGTCCTGTTTCGTCGGAGTGTTGACTTACGGCTCCTTACTCAGCAACTACATTCACTAAGCCACTTATGCTGCTAATTTGCCGAGCAGTGGTGGACATTTGTGCCAAGGATGACGCAAGCCCAACGCATGGTGCACGTATCTAGGCAAACGAGTCGATTGGAAGTCTCGGCCAATTTTTATCAACCATGAAAGTGTCTATACATGGTAGATGACAACGACGTGAGCAATCTTTTTTTCTTTAGGAAATTATAGTAGGGGAGGAAGGTGTGGCTGATGATACGACAGTTACACCAGTGAGGTTCCTGCGGTAAAAGCAACGCAATACGGTCGAATGCAAGTCGTTCTAATATTGTTATGAGCCAGTTGTCCGGCAGACAAAGAAGATGCTGAAGCATAGAGCCGAAGAGACGAGAAAGAGGTGAAACTGTGGTTCGCCATCTTTGTTGTTGTTCCCCAACATTTAGTCTTCTTGTACATAGTGTGAATAAACCCCCTTTTCTGTAAATCTCCCCGTAACATCTCTTGCTGGCGCATTCTCTTGCTGGCGCATCTCTTGCTGGCGCAATCTCTTGCTGGCGCATTCGTATTCGATTAGCCAGTCTTCAACGTCCTTGTTGTCAGTGCCCGAGAAGGCGCCAGGGTCCCGGAGTTGAGTCAAGACAATCGGTGGTGTGGTAGCCGAAGCTGAAGTAGCGGGCCTCTCAGTCGACATGGTCGAAGGGCCCACGAGGTTTCCGCTTCGAAGTTCCGTGATGTGCTGGTGATGTACCCCGCACTTCCACCAAGATGTTACGGGGAGATTTACAGAAAAGGGGGTTTATTCACACTATGTACAAGAAGACTAAATGTTGGGGAACAACAACAAAGATGGCGAACCACAGTTTCACCTCTTCCTCGTCTCTTCGGCTCTATGCTTCAGCATCTTCTTTGTCTGCCGGACAACTGGCTCATAACAATATTGTTGATATCAGCATGCGACGCTCTCATGTTTGGGTTATGGCAACGCATGAAATGTTGAATTAACAGGAAGCTTCAGCTCGGAAGCTCCTATATGCAAATACAGTGAAAATGAGAAATTATTTTTCTTGGCAACCAGTGCACCGATTTTGACGAAGTTGCAGTTAAAAGGTGAAGTTAAAATGTATTAATTGAAGGAAGTGGCTTTTCAATTTATCTCATATTATTTTTAAGCCCTGAAAATTGCGATATTTCAAGAAACTCAATTACGATGTTTACAACTCTATAACTCAGCAATAAATAACGATATCACAATTGTGTACAATGCACCGAATAATACATATAAGGCGGACGAAATTGATTTATTATACATCCCTCTTAAATATACCACTAATTTGTGAGTAGAACGTTTGCAATACCCTTGTAAACATTGTAACAAATTCACCTAACCTGTAAATAATACATCATATTAGTCTGCTTAAGATGCTCTACATAATGAATGCAGTTTACAGAACCACGATATGTTTTTGGCGCTAAGTTACGGATTTGTACACTTCGCATTTTTATTTTTTCGTAAACTTGCGGATTTTCGGCAATTTCTGAAAAACATTCTAGGCCCTAAATTGAAATTCTGCTTTATACAGCGGCTATAACTTAACCTGCTCTCTCCTATGCCCCAAATTTTATTCGAATCGGTCCAGGGATTGTCTCATCAAGACATTTCGACATTTTACATGTCTTTGAATGGGAAAATCAGAGTTTGTCCCGAGCTAAAGCTTCTCCTTGCGTGTTGTCACGTGCGTCTAAGTGCTAAATGTTAACGATACTGTCGGCATTGATAAGCCATGCAATTCTAAAAATCTGAGATGCCTCTAGATCTCGTACCCAGATGATGATTGTCAATGAAAACCTGATAAAGAAAACTGACTACCGGTCTCTTCGTTGCGAATTCCGGTGACGTGTGAAAGGCTTGAGAAATCGAACCTTTTTGGCGCTCAATATTATTTGTAGATCAGCGACTGAAGGTTATTGAAGGCCTGTAAAGGTTACTGAAATATAGAAAGCACTTTTCTTGTCCATAAAATGGAATCTTTCCGGCCGCGGGGGTCATAATTGAGGCCGGAATACAGGGACGCCCATGTACAGATATTTATGGGCACGTGAGAGAAACACGTGTGGCTAACATTATTGCGAAACCCTGCACTGCAACGTCTCCCATAGCCGAGGCGCAGCAGCTTTGAAACAAAAACGAGGGCTGTTTTTTGCTGCAGGCACATCTATCCTTACGAAACTAGCCGTCCGTATAGATGCACTCGATCGAGCACAGTCTTCTGTAATATTGCTAAAGCTAAACCAATAGGCAAGTCTACAGGCAAGCATAACTTCAGCACGAGACACGACAGCGCGAACGACGCCGGTCTTGATGCAAGCTGGAAAGGCGGCGAATCATCCTGCGTATCTCGTGCACTAAGCTTCGATCTGCCTGCTCACCAGACGAAAAGCAGTCTTGTAATGAATCTGTTGAGCTTTACAACGAAATCTGCATCCGTTTAAAAGTTTAGTAGAAACAGCTCACAAAACTACACGCCATCATTAGTAATATCCTAAACCGGAATCAGGTTATCATATTATCGCTTCGAGTGATTTACTTCTGAGATACTTCATCCAACCGCGTCCTGGAAAATAAATGTGAGACATTATGCACTTGTTGGTCTAGAATAGGGTATAGAATCATACAGCGTTGGTATAAAATCACCGAGATTACTCGCAAAACAAGTAAGTTACACTCTGACACTCCAGCGCGGCCTTATAACGTTGCTTTCATTTCGCTCGATGTGCGGCCACAGTTGGCTTGCTCGTCGAAGGAGTCACAGGGACACCTCTGGAGACTAACGTGGGATGAACAGGTAAGTGAGGCGTTCCACTTTCTTGTTATCTTGCGTGCGTCTCAATCAATTATGCCCACTGTTCGCTGTTTGACATAAGACGCCGCTGCTGGCGCCTAAAGGCGAGAGGAGAACAGCGCCGTGCTTAACCTTTTCGCCGCACAAGAAGAACCGAGGAAGCCCACAGCGCGGCCATTTCTTTCTTCGTGTATGTACGGTCTTTCTCGACTGTCGCTATTTTGTCGTCCTCTTGGACGACGTAGGCGTTTGCTCCGATTCCTCCGCCGGACGCTGACTTTCCGTTATACCACTGCCGACGGTGTCAGCGGCAGAGCCTTTCGAAAAGCAGTACACCCGGCTATTTCACGCGTCAGCGTGATCGAAGCGCCGCATGACGGAGAAGCAGGCTACGAAAGGCGGCAAGAGAAAGATTTTGGGTCCTATACGCGTCGGTAGGAACGAGGAACAGATTAAGATGCCATTCCCAGCTACGGCAGGCACTGTTTCTCACTGATCAGCGGCAAAAGATCCCCGGTTGTTGGCGCCGACGGTGGCAGCTGTCGCCATGGGAGCAACGGTGGCGCTGGCAACAAACGCTCGCGCCGCGCGTACACACTCGTGGAGCTTGCCGTTCGTGCGAGCGGTTCCTCGTCTTTACTCCGATCTTCGCGTCAGGAAACGAAAGGATCACGTTATAAAAATTGACGGCCGGGCTGCTTGGATGTTAAAAGGCCACGCCGATCCTCCGATATTACTTTCCAGACAGTGAATGACGTCTTACAAAGAGTTTTGATCATGGAATTGCGAAACTATGAAAATGGAAATGGCGAGGGCTTGAAATGGGATTTTTCTTTTCCTGTTCTAATTTTGCCTTTGGCAATATTATCAAGTATCAGTGACACTCTGCTTTTGAGATTGACATGTGTGGTGTTTAAATTATTTTCTAAAGAAAGAAGAATAATTCACAGGAACTCATGAACGCCGTTCGCTCGGACGACACTATCGCGTTTGCGTGATGATTGCGGCAGAAAGTGTTCGCCTCGTATGCGTACACCCAGCAGAGCTGAGCGAAAAGCGGAAATTAGCATACTCGGCTCCCCTGGGCTCTCTGTTATAAAAAAAAGCACTACGAGTGCAAAATGCTGAAATAAATGACTTTATTCTTGCGACTTTTAGCAGTAACGGTCCATACACACACACCTCTCGTGACTGTCCTAGACATACCGAATAATTTTGCCAAGCCCGGAAATGCGTATTCTATTTGCTCCAACCCTTGCGAACTAAGAAATGTAATAATGCTGACACATGCACCGCGATTCTCCGAAACAAGAGCGAGGTTCACAGAAAGATGGACGCTTGAAGTCATTAATATTGTGGTGAAACAATGAATGTCGCTGAAACCAACGTTTCGACAAGGGGACTTCAACGACATCCTTTGTTCTGCCATTGTTAATTACTGCACTCTATAAGTTGTGAAAGATTGTTGCTCTTTCATATGCCCCTTGAATAGGTATTATACCACCTGTTTTAAGTACAAATAAGCTTTCCAGAGCTACATCTCCAGATTCATATTTTATTCTTTGTTAGTAACTTACGTTGTTGCGACCTATTGTTCATATCGTAAACGCTGGGATACTTAATTGACTTGGTATAATCCTGAGCAACGCCTCAAATAGTTGACTCTTGGTATTATTATTATTATTATTATTATTATTATTATTAGTAGTAGTAGTAGTAGTAGTAGTAGTAGTAGTAGTAGTAGTAGTAGTAGTAGTAGTAGTAGTAGTAGTAGTAGTAGAAGTAGTAGTAGTAGTAGTAGTAGTAGTAGTAGTAGTAGTAGTAGTAGTAAGGACGCATGCTTGCTCTGCTCGTGCCCTTTTTTCGGAAAACAGCAGTTCTTTCGCTGTGAAAAGTGTGAAAAACGTGTGCATGCGAAATGTGTGACCTGGCCAGACGACGAACTGGATCTTTTGAAGTCGGGATCGCGCTCCTTTTGCTGCAATTTGTGTGAGTTGAATCAGCAGGGTGTTAAGCCTAGCGACAACGACCCGGCGGCGTGCTCCCCGCAGCTTTCCCTTTCCCGAACTGGTTCTCCCTTCTCCTCTTGTGCCCCACCGGGTGACCTTGACGGCAGCCTGGCAGGTCTGCGGCGCCTCCTCCTCGACGCGCTGGAGGGAATCTCGTTCCTGAGCGAAGAAGTTTCCCAACTGCGAGAGGAGATTGAACGCCTTCGTAAGGACCATTCCCGCGGCGTGGAGCAACAGACCCAAGTCGTCGCCTCCCTTCGAGCGGAGGTTCGTTGCCTGCGCGACGAGCTGTCGCGACGTGCAACTGCCATGCCTGTGAAGACACCTGCCGACTCCGGAAAGTCATCCAGCCTTACTACTTCTACTCCTGCCTCAACGCGAGCTATTGTACCTGTGTTACAACGCACTGCTGAACGACGAGATGCTGTTTCCCCACGTTATTTCGCGTCGTCCACTGAAAAAGCACCCGAGACTACACAAAAAAACAAGAGTCCTGCCTCGGTTGGAGCGCGAAAGACTTCCACATTATCTGTAGCTCAACGGCAGCATCGACCTAAGGCTATTTTTGTTTCTAATTTGAGCTCTGAAACAACCTCTTCCGACCTGACCAACCACTTAAAGGCCTTGAATATTTCTCCCCTCTCCTGCCGGCGACTTAGAACTAAATATCAATCGTATTCTTCTTTTCATGTAGCCGTTGATGAAGAAGCCCTTAAGCGCTTGAACGACCCGTCAATGTGGCCAATGGGTTGCTTGTTCAAGCCGTTCCGTGGTGTGCTACACGATGACATGATTCATGCTACTGAAATAACAACCCCCAAGGATCAAAGTGGCGTGTAATTTGGAAATTTTTTACCAAAACGCTCGCGGACTTCGCACCAAAGCACGCGAATTTTTTTGCAATGTAATCTCATCTTCTTTTCCTATTTTTGTTATTTCTGAAACTTGGCTGTGTGGTGACATTTCGTCTTCAGACTTCTTTCCACCGCACTACAACGTCTTCCGCAGTGACCGGGATTTCAGTGGATCTCAACAAAAAGGTGGTGGTGTACTAATCACAGTTGGCAATTCACCGAGACGTATATAGAAAGTGTACGGGAGTCGATATGGCTAGAAGTCAGCTTAGCCCGATGTGAAAAATTGTTGATTGGATCGTTCTATGTGCAGCCGAATATTTCCCCTGTTTTGTATGATGAGGTCATCTCTTCCATTGAAAGTGTAATAACCTCCCATAGTAAGCACAAAGTAATTCTTCTTGGTGATTTTAATACAACAGGTATTGATTGGAACACACTTAGATATTCTCATTACAATCATTACACAGAGAAGAAATGCAGCCTGTTGTTGGACTTTCTGTCTTTCTGTTCCCTCCAACAGCATAACTTAGTCGCCAATTCCTGTGGCAACGTCTTAGATCTTTGCATCTCGAATGCTCAGGTTTTAGATGTCTCTCGTTCCGAAATTTTCCTTGTGCGTACCGATAAGTTTCACCCGCCACTAAAGATAACTGCCTCTGTGTCAGCACTGAGGCAGGGCTCCTCCAGTGGCGTAAATGAATCCCCACGCTTTGCTTTCAAGCGTGGTGATTATCTTGGTTTATATAATTCCTTGTCCACCACCAACTGGTCACTGGTTACCGACAAAAGCAATGTTAATGACCAAGCAGATCAGTTTACAGAGCTTGTTTTGAGCAGTATGCGCAAATGCATTCCCCAGTACAGACCTAGACGCTCTAGATATCCCCACTGGTTTTCGTCTGAACTCATAATTGCCCTAAAGCATAAAGATCGCGCACACCGAAAATCCAGAATTCCGTTGCCTAATGAGTACAGAGAAGAATTCCGCTTTTTTCGGGCTCTCTGTAAACGTCTCTATAAGCGGGATCAAGATTCATATATGGAATTCTTGGAAAAAAGCGCCTCCGACCGGCCGGCAGAATTTTGGAAGTATATTCGTAAGCGCTCCAATAAACATGGACAGGGTTTTCGCTTACTTGACTCTAGAGGGGCAGAAGTCCAAGCAGTCGCGGATTGTTTTGCAGCCCATTTCTCTTCCTTATATAAAGATGCAGGTTTCAAGGCTGGTGTCAGTCAGCAGCACACGACGGTTCCTACATCTAGTGCGGTGCTGTTTGATGAAGAGCTTGTCCACGAATGCCTTAGGCGCTTGAAGCCGTCCCTATCCTGCGGCCCTGACGGCATCCCAACCGCAATTCTAAAAGCTTACGGCAGTATATTTGCTCCAGTATTGACATCTATATTTAATAATTCTTTGACTACTTCCACTTTCCCTCACATGTGGAAAACTGCTCGTGTTTTTCCTGTATTTAAGTCTGGATGTAAATCAGATGTGTCGAATTATCGCCCAATTTCTCTTCTCTGTGCTACGTCCAAGATTTTTGAGCTTGCTCTTCACAACATATTGTCTTTTACTGTGAAGAGCTCGCTCATTCCGAATCAGCATGGATTTCTCACCGGCCGCTCCACTATCACAAATCTCGCAAGTTTCATGACACAGATCTCCACGCCGGTACTTCAAATGGGGCAAGTTGACACCATTTACTGTGATCTCAGCAAGGCTTTTGATGTAGTCAGCCACTCGCTGCTTCTGATCAAGCTTACGCATCATGATGTTGACTCGTCAGTTGTGAATCTCTTGCGCAGTTATCTTCTTGATAGATCGTGTTATATTAACGTCAATGGCCAAACATCTTCTTCTTACTTGGCAACTAGCGGCGTCCCTCAAGGGTCAGTATTAGGACCACTCCTTTTCTTAATTTTTATTAATGACGTTCTTTCTGTTATTCGGAACTCTTCTTTCCTTCTATATGCCGATGACATCAAGATTTTAAAGAAAATTCACACTGTTGATGACTGTCGCGCCCTGCAGTCTGACCTGTTTTCCTTTTCCAAATGGTGCAAGGATAATAACCTTACCTTGAATGCTGCTAAGACCAAAGTCATGACTTTCACATGCAAAACAGCAAGTATTTCTTTTTCTTATTCTGTATATTCTGTGCCGTTGTGTAAGGTCTGCGAGATCAATGATCTTGGTGTACTTTTTGATGCAACCATACACTTTTCGGCTCACACTAAACGTGTTGCAATGCGGGATATGCGCTCTCTTGGTTCTGTATGCAGACTATCGAGGGAATTCAAGTCTCCTACACCGTTCCGCAAATTATACACAACCATCTGTCTTCCTCAACTCGAATATGCGTCGGTCGTCTGGAATGGCTCTTCTAGATCCAACAGTGACATTATAGATCGTGTCCAGAAAAAGTTTCTAAGCATATATAATCACCGCTTTGCAAACCTGGACATTTCACCCTGTACTAGCACTGTTGGATTGTCATTGCCTTCACTTCGCGACCGTCGTAATCACGCTGACCTTCTGTTTCTCTTTAAACTCCTTCACGGTAACCTCACGTGTCCCGAACTTCTCAGCTGTGTCATGTTCCGCATCCCACGCAAGATCACCAGAGAACATAGACCTTTCCATGTTCCTGCCTGTAATCATGAACACTCAACTGTCCACAGAATACAGAGTCTTTATAACGCTTACTTTCGTGAACTTGATATTTTTCATAACTCCTTGTCATCGTTCTTTTCCGAGCTTTGCCTTGTTTATAATATCATGTATTGTTCAAGTGCCGTTCTCCTCCTTTTTCTTTTGTATTTACTTTGCGCTTTGTTGTCCGTCCTCTCTTCTTTTCACAATTTTTATTTTTATTCATTTATTTTTTAATGATTTTTCTCTGAGTGTCTTGTTTTTGGTTTGTAATGTATGCGTGCGCCAGCACTCAGACCTTAGGGTTGTTCCTGGGCACGTTAAATAAACATGGTTGATTGATTGATTGATTGATTGATTATGGTTACATGTATGTATGTACACTTTTCTTTGCAAGATTGTTATTTTTTATTCATAGTTTTTTTACTGATATTCCCCTGCTGTATTTCTTTTTCTATGTATACGTGCGCCAGCACATAGACCTCACGGTTGTTCCTGGGTAAGATAAATAAATGATTATTATTTTTTTTTTTATTGTCTACAACAAACTTAGAAGCGCCGTCTTCCGCCACGTTCTTCCTAAGTCGGCCTCCATGTGGCGTTGTACCCTTATACTACAGTGGCATATCAGTTCTGTGGAATCCCGCAAGGTGGAGTGAAGTTTCGTGAACTTTCCTCCACCTTGCGGAATTCTGCAGAACTGATTGCCATGTTCAGTGTCCCTGCGCTTCGAGTTGTCGATTAATTCGCTCTCGCGCTGCGACCGGCTAGCCTCCTGGTTAGCTCAGATGGTGAGCGACCACCCCGGAAAGGCGTTCGTCCCAATAGTTCGAATCCCGGACCGAGACGAATGTTTCCTCAACTGTGAAGCTTTCCTTCTGAGAAACCCGTATGGGTTGACTTCGTGGTTCTGTGCTACATTCGGGTGGATGACAATTTTTTTTCTTTTCCCCTAGTCAACGAATTATAACAGAACCGAGCAAGTGTAGTGACAACACTGCTCTTTTTCCGCATGCTCGTTAGTTTCTTTTTCGTGTACAGGCTCCTATATGTTCTCCTATTGCCCAGGTGAAATGAAATTTGGTAGCCTTAAACGCAGTGGAACATGATCGCTGCACTCGAATGTGTTGGGACGATAATTGGGGCACTTGTCGCTACTTATGGAAACGAATGCATTAAGGGTCTTCAACCACCACGGGCCGAGTTCACAAAGCTTTTCGTTCTTATGTGCACTTTTCCATCGGCCGGACGCCTTCGCCAATATTATGTCTAGCATTAGGATTGGCTGCCATTTGCGCTTAGTAACAATTGTACTGTGAAAGTGTTTTCGTGAATACGGGCCCAGAAACGTTTTCACCGTCCCATCAACGTCCTCACAAAGAGCTTGTCGCCATTATATCTGGTAAACTGCCGCGACTTCTCATTCTCCTGCATCTCCTTTTACATCGCACGTACTTGCACAAGAACCAGGTACTGGTTTTCACAGTAGCGAGAGAGAACAAATTTGTTACGCTACCTTTAAATGTTGCGCATGCCTCACAGTTGTCCCGAGCCAGCATTCGTTTACTTTAATACCTTAATGAAATGTTGAATATAGGTTGTCTTTTGTATTCTGATTATCTGTGCCACACGATATGACTTCAAGTCATTTAGTATTCCTGAAATTTAATTTTAAAGATCGATTCGTGTTCCCGACTCATGCCCACGAATGTATGACTGTTTACTGGCCACCCCGTGTTTGTGACGTCAAAGTCTACACCACCACTTCGCCCAGAAACGGCGACTGGCTCCTTTTTATACGAGACAGCGGCCGACAATCATCATTTTGACAGACGTGATAACCGGTGCTTCTCTTCGTCTTTTGCGCAGCACAATGCGTTGAGCTTGGGGCACGTCAGCTGCGGGTCAAAAGAAAACGGCAATCTTTGAGCGCTCGTATCGTCGCTACAGTCGCCGCTGTCTAGTTCGAAAGAGCTGGAAAAGCTCCCCGTGTCGTCAGAAGACATCGTCAGCTTCGCTTTTTTTTACAGCGTAAGCTGTTATGGGCTCATTCCAATAGCAGTTTCTGGTCGTGATGATGCCGCTCCGCCGCCCCGTAGCCGCTATCGCGGGAAATGCGAAAAAATGTTCCCGCTCTCCACCGGCATCGAACACAGGCAAAGTATTTGACTTCCACGCATATATGCGTGGAAGTCAAATACTTTGCCACTCAGCCACGCAAGCGCTTGCTATCATACAGAAGAAATATTCCCTTTATACGCGCCCTGCGCCTCTGCGCCTGCGCGCCTAGGCAGGCGAGCAGGCGCAGACGACCCGAGCCTCGGACAGTATGGTCGCGCCATCTAGTTAACGTGCCTGCAACCGCCGCGTGCAACGAGATGCGATTCAGACGCGATGCGATTCAGACGAGGCGCGCAATCAACGCTATCCCGATGTTAGATGTGCGCCACGTATTCTGCGTACCTCTTCGGTACACGTTACTGGCGTCTCCTCGCAAGGTACGAACCGTTGCTCAAGAAGTGAATCCTAGAGCTACGTGCGCGGCTACAACCAGGCATCATCGGGCTCAGCAGACTGCTGTGCAGAGAGCATTACAAGCCGCAGCTCGCCGTCGACGCCGGCCGGACAGTTCAGATCGTTCTCGTCAAAATCGAGGTGAAGACACTTTGCCGCGAAGACCTTGTTGTGCGTGGTGCCGAAATTGGAGCTACTCTTGCGCCGCTCAACCAGCTTACGCTGTGACTGTGCTGCGTGTGCCGCGCAGGCCTGCAATTTTTTGGCGTTAGCACCATGTGTACCCATCGACTCATCGTAGACGTCACACGAAGCAGCTACTCGGTCCGGTTTCGGTGCCTCATTTATTAGTTATTTAAAATTATTGATGAGCTTCTAAGCAAATTGAACCACTCTACCTGTAACAGGACTGTCAATGCCATTTGAAGTTGACAATAACCTTATATGTAAAAGTACTGAAAGTTGGATGAGTTTGTAGCTCTTCATTTTGAAACAGCAGTGCGCACACAACAAACGATACACAAGGTAAAGGTAACACACAAGCGCTGACTCCAACTCTGTTTATTTTTAGAAAAGTTACATATATATATATATATATATATATATATATATATATTATAAAGGAGGTTTGTTGAACGAAAGGCCGAGGACGGGTCGAGCGTTCCACCGAGCACAATCTCGAAGCTCGAGCTTCTGCGGCACGCGATGCTGTTGGCAATCCTGCTGCCTAAGTGCAGGCGTTCTTCTTCATACAATTGCCCCATCGGAAAAGGAGCCATCCTGGCGACTTAGTCTGAAGATGAGGCCACAAAATCATGATACGGCTTGAGCCGCTGGACGTGGACGACTTCGCGGCTGCGACGACGCATGTCAGAAGGCGGTGTCAGTGGCTCGATCAGGTAGTTGACGGGAGAAGTTTGTTGCAAAATGCGGTGTGGTCCATCGTATTTAGGAAGAAGTTTTGAAGCAAGTCCTGGTGTGCGGTTTGGTACGGACAGCCAAACGAGGTCTCCCGGTTGAAAAGTTGGGGTCGAGTTGCGGGCATCGTGTTTTGACTTTTGGCGACTCTGATCGTCCGAAGTGAAGCGGCGGGCCAACTGACGACATTCTTCAGCTTGTCTTGCGGCATCCAAGATTGGCCGGTATTCTGATGTGTCTGGGTGGTAGGGCAGAATAGTATCAATTGTATGGGAAGGATGACGGCCATAAAGAAGATAGAAGGGGGAGAAACCGGTAGTGGCTTGCGTAGCAGTATTGTAGGCGTAGGTGACGAATGGAAGAACTAGGTCCCAATTGGAGTGGTCGGATGCGATGTACATAGCGAGCATGTCACCAAGGGTGCGATTAAAGCGTTCCGTGGTACCATTGGTTTGGGGATGATAGGCGGTGCATGTGCGATGAACAATAGCGCATTCAGCAAGCAATTTCTCGACAACTTCAGACAGGAAGGCGCGGCCTCGATCGCTTAGGAGCTCACGAGGGCCTCCATGACGAAGCACAAAACGTCGCAGTATAAAAGTGGCGATTTCCTGCGCAGTAGCAGCTGGGAAGGCAGCAGTTTCTGCATAGCGTGTCAAGTGGTCAACGACCACTATAATCCACCGGTTGCCGGACGTAGTCAAGGGAAGAGGCCCATATAGATCGACACCAACGCGATCAAAAGGTTGAGAAGGACATGGCAGGGGTTGGAGTTCACCGGCTGAGAGGTGCGGCGGAGATTTGCGTTGCTGACATTCACGGCAAGAACGGACGAAGTTTCGAACGAAGGTGTACATACCCCGCCAGTAGTAGCGGTGCCGAAGTCGTTCGTACGTCTTGAAAACGCCCGCGTGGCCACACTGGGGGTCCGAGTGGAAAGAGGAACAGATCTCTGATCTCAAGGCTCTCGGGATGACTAGCAGCCACGTACGTCCCTCAGGGGCATAGTTGCGCCGGTACAGGAGCTGATCACGGATCGCAAAATGCGGAACCTGTCGCCGAAGTGCTCTAGAAGCCGGAGCTGTTGACGTATCCGAAAGAAGGTCTAAAAGTGATGCAGTCCAGGGGTCATTGTGTTGTTCGGCAGCAATAGTGTCCAAGTCAAGAGATGACAACGTGCACTCACAGGGTGACTCACGGGTGACCTCTGGCGAAACCGGTGAGCGGGAAAGAGCGTCAGCGTCGGAATGCTTCCGCCCGGAACGATACACTACGCGTATGTCATACTCCTGGATTCGCAGAGCCCAGCGAGCGAGGCGGCCAGATGGGTCTCTTAAATTAGAAAGCCAACACAGCGCATGGTGGTCGGTCACTACGTCAAAAGAGCGGCCATATAAATAAGGGCGAAACTTGCCAAGTGCCCAGACGATGGCCAAGCACTCCTTTTCCGTGACGCTGTAATTGCCCTCCGCCTTGGTGAGCGTGCGGCTCGCATAAGCCACGACGTATTCTGCGTGGCCAGGATGACGCTGTGCAAGCACAGCACCAAGGCCTACACCACTTGCGTCGGTATGAACTTCTGTACGGGCTTGAGGGTCAAAATGGCGAAGAATAGGTGGCGTCGTGAGAAGACGGCGCAAGGTGGAGAACGCATGGTCGCAGGCAGGGGACCACGATGAGAGGTCTTTGGCACCACGAAGCAGTTGCGTCAGGGGTGATAGGATAGATGCGAAGTTTTGAACGAAGCGCCGGAAATAAGAGCATAAGCCGATGAAACTGCGAAGTTCTTTCATTGTAGTGGGCTTAGGAAACGCAGAGACGGCCCGTAATTTCTCGGGATCTGGAAGAATGCCATCCTTGGACACAACGTGGCCGAAGATCGTCAACTTGCGTGCAGCAAAGCGACATTTCTTCAGATTAAGCTGCAGACCGGCTTTGGTCAAGAAACTGAGTACATGCTGAAGGCGGCGCAGGTGTGTTGCGAAATCAGGGGCGAAGACTACGATGTCGTCAAGGTAACATAGGCAGATCTTCCACTTAAGGCCGCGCAAAACATTATCCATCATCCTTTCGAATGTAGCAGGAGCGTTGCAAAGTCCGAAAGGCATGACCGTGAACTCATATAGGCCGTCTGGCGTAACGAAGGCAGTTTTTGGGCGATCGGCCTCCGCCATCGGGACCTGCCAGTAGCCGGACCGCAAGTCCAAGGAGGAGAAGAACTCGGCGCCTTGTAAGCAGTCCAGAGCATCATCAATGCGTGGCAGTGGGTAAACATCTTTCAGCGTGATCTTGTTTAAGCGCCGAAAATCTACACAGAAGCGTATTGAACCGTCTTTCTTTGTGACAAGTACCACGGGAGAAGCCCACGGGCTCTGTGAAGGCTGAATCACACCTCGACGGAGCATGTCGTCGACCTGGTCCGCAATGACGCGGCGTTCCGTAGCGGATACACGATACGGACGTTGGCGCAGCGGTGAGTGGGAGCCGGTGTCGATGTGGTGCTCGACTGTTGATGTGCGGCCTAATAATGCTTGGGCGAAGTCGAAAGAACTTCGGAAATGCTGCAGAAGGGCAAGAAGCTGGGATCGCTGCAAAGGTGTGAGAGCCTCGTCGATGAATGGGGTGAAGACATCCGTAGATGTTGCGTCAGTAGCAGAAAGGGCGCTCAGGTCAAGAACAGTCGTAGAGGACGCCTCGTCGGGAACGGAGACAATCTGCATAGAATCGACGGTCTCGACGTGGCCAAGGCATTCGTGACGAAGCAATGTGAGTGGGGATGAAAGTGGGTTATGAACGGGCATTGTGCTGAAACCGGCGGCGAGGTCAAGAGTAGCAAAAGGCAGAGGAAGGGCTTTTCTGGCAACGAAGAGATCGGACGGCGTGAAGAAGACTGTCCCGGAGCAGATAGCACCACAGGAGAGCGGTACGAGTGCTGATGAGCCTGGCGGTACACTGGTGTCTTCCTTGACTACAAGTTTAGCGGGAGAATGAGGATCTATGAAGGCGAGGTCACTGAGTTGGAAGAATTCAACCTCAGCGCGAGCGCAATCGATGACAGCGTTGTGCCGAGACAGAAAATCCCATCCCAAAATTATTGCGTGGGAGCACGAGGATAGTACTACAAACTCTACAGTGTACATAACGTCTTGAATCTTCACACGAGCCGTACACGCTGCGGTTGGTTCGATGGGTTGAGCACTTGCAGTCCGAAGTGACAATCCAGAAAGAGGCGTCGTCACCTTACGAAGTGATCGGCAAAATTTAGCATCCATAACAGAAACAGCTGCGCCGGTATCGAGTAGAGCGACTGTAGCGACACCTTCGACAAACACGTCAATAACATTGGCAGGCAAGGAACGAGGACTTGGGCATTTCGATGCTGGCGCAGTTCTTGCCTCGGGAACTGCGTCGTCTAGTTTCCCTCGTCGCTAGATACGGGCCGCCGACGCATCGGTGAAAGCGACCGGCATCGCGGGGATGGCGAGCGGCGATGGTCGAAACGAGGACGATCAATCGGAGTACGAGTTGGCGGTGGGTCGGATGGAGTGTAGTCAGCATTGGACTCGACCGGGTAACGAGGCGCCTGTAGATCATTGCCGATCGTTTGCACGCGGCGGCAGAACCTTGCGACGTGTCCGGGATATCTACATGCGAAGCATATAGGCCGATTGTCGTGCGTGCGCCACGGGTTGGCAACAGGAGCGCCGACCCAAGAGACGGGAGGAGGAGGACGGCGCATCGGCTGCTGAAAAGGTGGTACCGGCTCGTGGCGTGGCCTGGCAGCTACCGCAGCATAAGTGAGCGGAGCGGCCACAAGTGACTGTTGGGGCGCAACCGGCAGTGCTTCAGCGACTTCCCCTTGAATAACGTTGCGCAGAGTGGAAGGCAATGGACTTGCAGGCACCTCGGTGAAGGGTACCAGGGACAACTGTCGTGCGACTTCTTCGCGGACAAAGGCTTTGATCTGCGTGAGCAGCGACGCCTGGTCGGAACCAATGGCCAGACTGGAGATAGACGCATCGGTTGCAGGGGAAGGCCTCGTCAAAGCTCGCTGCTTGCGTAGCTCGTCATAGCTCTGACAGAGGTTAATAACATCGGCAACACTGTTCGGGCTCTTGGCCAGGAGCATTTGGAAAGCATCATCATCAACGCCTTTCATGATGTGCTTAATTCGGTCCGCTTCCGACATGGTGGCATTGACACGTTTGCACAAATCGACAACGTCTTCGATGTAACTGGTGAATGTTTCACCAGTTACCTGCGCGCGTGTGCGCAAGCGCTGCTCAGCTCGAAGTTTGCGGACGGCGGGACGGTCAAATACTTCTGTAAAGGCTGTTTTGAACGCAGACCACGTTCGGAAATCCGCCTCATGGTTCCTGAACCAGAGATGGGCCACGCCCGCGAGATAGAAAGCGACGCTGGTTAGCTTGGTCGTGTCGTCCCATTTGTTATGAGCGCTTACCCGCTCGTAGGACGCAAGCCAATCTTCAACGTCGTTGTCGTCGGTCCCGCTGAAGATGGTAGGATCCCGCTGGCGGATAGCCCCAGCGCAGAGAACGGGCGGTGACGGGAGCGTCTGTGGTTCGGCGTCGGGCATGGTGGAAGTTAGCGTCCGAGTGCGGAGTTCCAGGATGGTAGAGTTGAGGGGTACACCGCACCTCCACCAATTATAAAGGAGGTTTATTGAACGAAAGGCCGAGGACGGGTCGAGCGTTCCACCGAGCACAATCTCGAAGCTCGAGCTTCTGCGGCACGCGATGCTGTTGGCAATCCTGCTGCCTAAGTGCAGGCGTTCTTCTTCATTACAATATATATATAATATCATAAGAAGCCAACAAACATAGTCACCAAAGACAACATAGGAAAAATTACGACTAATTTTCCCTATGTTGCCCTTGGTGTCTATGTTTGTTGGCTTCCTATGATATTGCTAATAAATATCGGACCTCTCGGTTCCCTTTCTTCTTGTTCATTACATAATGAGGGTCTCGAATCCGGCAACATTGGTGCCTTCAGGTAGCATATGTGGGTTTATTGACCAGTTGCCTTCACCGAAAAAGATCACGTACTCGTGACGCCTGCGGCAGAAAGGATGTTCCACATCCGCCGCCAAGGTTTGCGAGTGCATGGTGGCGCTGGCTAACACACCCAGGGTTAGTTGTAGTACGGTCATTCCACGCCAAATCAGCCAGCGTTTTTTCGACTATCACAGATATAGCTGCAAAAATTTCCACATGTTTGTTGGAGTTCAAAACCCATCCGCCACGTTTATTCTTTCTTGCCAAATTTTTTTTTTAATTTTGACGACAATTTGTTCTTCTTGCCAAGCTGAGCTTGACGGCATCAATCAACATTTTTTTCTCAAAGACACATTGTATGATCCACTCCTTCAAATTGCGTTTATGGCAACCCAAAGATGCGATGTGACTGCAAAAATTGCCAATTTTATAAATATTTGAATACTTCGATTGGTTCTGGTACTAGCAAAAGCCTGTAAAATTGCAAAGTCTGAGTTTTTTTCTCGGAACGTAGAAAAACCTGATAGTCACATATAAAATATATAATGGTAGCCCAGTCAACACAGTACAGCTGGAAAATATTTAAAGTATTGAAGGTTTAGCAGTTCGCAAGAAAAAAAATTGTAAAATTTCTTTTTTTTTGCAAAAAGCTTCATATTCAAGGTAGAAAAAGGTGCCTTAGTGGTCGGCCTAAAAATATATGAATTACATCATTAGATAACCCTACGTGTATACTATGCATGTGGGATGTTATAAAAATGTATTATTTTTCAAACGCAAGAAATGTTTTGTTTTTAATTTTTAGTGCCAGCAGCGGCCTTTTTCCTACGCAAGTCAAGCTATGTAGAGCACTTATTCCGGTGCTCCGCAGCCCAGGCTTGCTGGCCTGGGATCCTGACGACAAAGCTAGCATTGTCTGCAACAAACACGAAAGGGAAACGGTGTGATCATCTGCGTTTCATAGCGAACAGACGCACGCTTCAGTGCAATGCGGCTTGTGCTTGGTGTGCGCCAGGTAAACCATCCTCCAATTGCACATGGAACTTCACGACCGCCTAATTTTCCCAGAGAGTCCTGCACATTTGAAAGGAATGTTTCATACATTCATAAATTGAAATACTTACACATAAGTAGAAATTAAACGCAGAAAAAGCGCTCGCATCGTTCACACAAAGCATTATAAATAAAATCTCGCCCTGAAGTAGGTGAATTTCTTTTCTATTTTCAGATGAACGCCCTTTGGCCCTGATCACTGGAACCCAAAGATTGTCATAAGACGACAGAAGTGAAACACCTTCCTGATTAGAACAGTTGAACGTTAACTTAGTCTTCTGGTGTTGCGCGCGAAAAGTGACAAGGACAGTTTAAAAACAGTATGCGCACACCATTATTACATCTATATTATAAAGTTCACGACACTATGTGCGTCAAAGATGTGCTCGGACCCTTTCTGGTCAGACCGTCGGGGAACTTCGGTCATATCTCTGGGTCTCGCTACAGCAGTGCCTCTCTTAGGGCTAGTTCTTGGTGGCGTGTTTCTATTTGCGTCAAGCCCAGTGCTGGACCGCTGGCGCCGCCTTGCGCCGCCTTGCGCCGCTCGCGCGTACCATGTTTCTAGGTGGTTTCTTTCGCCGAGGGCGCTCGAACGCAATCATATGTTTCGCATGAATGCATGGTGGCTGTGTGGTCTAGTGGTTGCGACGCTCGCTTTGAGACCAGGCGTACGTTGGTTCCAATCGCGCCTTGGCTAGGAACGTTTGTTTTTTCTTGGGATCACGCCTTTCTTTTCTTTTTCCTCTCTGTTTGACAGCGCCGTCAGTTGAACCCCGGTGCCGCGGCGGAAGCCGCGATGCCGGGCGCCGACGCGAAGCGGGGGTCGTTGGGGTGTTGTGGAGCGCAGCGTAGCAACACCCCAAATAAAAGAATACTGCTCCAGTCAGGTAGACTGCTCCCTCCCTGATAGTGAGATTATACTTCGATCATCAAAACAGTGATGCGTTTATTTAGGAATACCATCGATCCCTTAAAGGGACAGACAACCGCTCAGAACATGAATTGAGATAACCCCGCGGATGGAAATATCGTCTATCTTATTGGTTCTTTACCTTTAAAAGTGGCAGGAAAGGTGACAATATAGGTGGTTAACCACCGTTACACATCCTCCAGTGAAAGCAGGACGATGGGCGGCTTTCAGAATTTGCGAGGCGGGCTATCGGCATCGCTATCACTTCTCAGCGTTGCTGGAGGAGGGACTCTTATTTTTTTAGCGGCTGCTCAGATCGAAACATTCTGCTTACAAGATATCCACGCACTTATGGAAGTAACCGCTGCAGGTGTAAACACTACCGAGGGTGAGCTTTTCGTTGCGCCATAAAAAACTGGATCCATAAATATCGGTTGTCAGTCCCTTTAACAGCAGCCACAGTCGTGCCTAGTCACCACCAGCCCAGCGTGTTCTCCGTTACAACGGCGACGGCGCATGGCGGCGCCAGCGGTCGAGCATTGGACTTGGGCGCAAATAGAAACACGCTTCCTGGTGAAAGACTCTGTCCACAATGTAAAGTCAGATGTTTCCAAATGCGGGCGCAGTTAGACGCAGCCAATAAGAGTTTGGCAGATTGTGAAACAATATGCGAGTCTACATTTGAAGGGAATGCATCCACCTCAACGGACTGTGCTGCACCACGAGATAGGACTGGAAGGACCTCGAGCAGAAAACGGAAGCGCCATGAGGAAAAAGTGGCTGTCGCAGGTGGTACCTTGTCAAGTGATGATACTAAGGATGCTCAAGTGCAAGGCGTAGCCTATGAATTGGCACCAACCACCGCACTTGCGGAAGACTATAAAAAGCTTCTTGAAGACGTGTAAGATTGATTCGTACGAGAAAGAAAGCTGTCGAAAAAAATTTCTCTTCTGGCAGTGGCGCCTCGTTCATGCCTCGAAAAAATGTTGCGGAGTACTTTGGTGCATCGGAAAGTCAAGTTCTCATTCCTATGAAAATTAGGCAACCGGGAGGAATTTTGGGCTCTCCTATATCAAAGTTAAGTAGACCACTAGACGACAGAACAATAAGAATCATAATAAAGTTCTATGAGGATGAACCTACATCCGTCTGTCTTCCAGGCAAGAAAGACGTCGTCCGAGGCAAGCAAAAAATATTGCTGCTAATGAATCTTAAGGAAGCACACGAGGAACGGAAGAAAAGTAGCACAGAGCTGAAGTGCGGCTTTTCTAAATTCGCCTACCTGAGGCCACGCCACTGTTTACTTGCCGGTGCTCCGGGAACGCACTCCGTTGGCGTTTGCATTTACCACCAAAATGTAAAATTGATACTACAGTGCTTGGGCATTTTACAAACAATTGATTCGCTCCTTCAGATGACTGCGCGTGGGATAACGAATTAGAGCTGTGTGACCGGTATATGCAGCAGTTGCCCAGGAAATTCGTCCCTCAAATCGCTGATATTGAGCTCTCCTGCACTAAACCGGGATTTGGCAGCACGTATTTCTGTCCGTCAGTGAGCTAGTGGAGTGCGGTGCCGATTGGAAACAATCTTGTTCGCCCATAATGACTTCGTGGACCGTCTCCTTGAGATGATAAGCGACTTAAAATCGCATCACTTTGTCAGCAAGTCCAAGCTCGGAACCTACGCAATTTTAAGACCGCTCTCACGTCTGCAGAAGCCATAGTTATGAATTTTTCTGAAAACTACGGCTTTCTTATTCAGAGCACCCCGCAGTCAATATACTGGGACAACTCTCAAGCAACAGTACACCCGATTGTAGTCTACTCTCGCTCGACGGACTCTTCTGATGAACCACATGTGCAATCGTACGTGGTTCGACATTTCAGCAGGTGCTGATGGATCAACTTAAAGTAGACATGCCGCAGGTAGAACATGTGTAATACTTTTCGGCTGGGGCTGCTTCCCAGTATAAGAACGGAAATAACTTTGCAAACCTTTAAACCAAAAGATTTTACTTTGGATGCTACATGGCATTTTTTATTTTTTTGTTACATCACGCGGAAAAAGTGTCTGTGATGGGCACCCTGAAACGGTTGGCTGCTAAGGCAAGCCTACAAAGGCCTTTCTCAAGGCAGCTTTTGAACCCGTTTGAGCTGTACGACTGAGCACGTGAAAGCTTCTTACATATAAAACCAATTTGGATGCCGGAGAGTGTAATATCTAAAGGGGAGGTAGAACTGCCGTCCAGGTTTACGAATGCTATGCGCATTAACGGAACCAGGTCTTTACATTATTTTCAGCTGATGGCGCTTTTTCAACTATGCATTCACGTCTTCGTCGAAGACAATAAGTGTTAAAGCTGTTCGACAGCCGGCACCTGCTCGGCTATAAAAGTGATACGGGCCATGTTCAGGCTCATGTATTCAAACGCGGTTGACATTCAATTTTCGTAGCCATGGAAAAAAAAAGTCAGGAATACGGCGTTGGAAATCGCTCGTCTTGGTTTGCACACAGTAAAAAAGCCACAGGCTCCTTGCTGAATAGTTTCTTGGGCTCACTTTGTTGCCGATATGTCTTTGCAGGATGGCTACGCTTCAAATATGTACGCTGTTTACGTGATCCACGTACTAAGAATTTAAAAAAAACATTTCTTGCGTTTAAAAACATAAAACATTTTTATAACTTCCCACATGCATAGTAGACACATAGCGCTATCTAATGATGTAATGCATATATTTTTATGCCGACCACCAAGGCCCCTTTTTTTACCTTGAATATGGAGCTTTTTGCAAAAAAAAATGGAACTTCACAATTTTTTGCTGTGCGAACTGCTAAACCTTCGATACTTTAAATATTTTTCAGGTGTACTACGTTGACTGGGCTACCATTATATATTTTATATGTGACTTCCAGGTTCTTCTACGTTCAGAGAAAAAAACTCAAACTCTGCAATTTTACAGGCTTTTGCTAGTGCCAGAACCAATTGAAGTATTCAAATATTTATAAACTTGGCAATTTTTGCACTCACATCGCATCTTTGGGTTACCATAAACGCAATTTGAAGGAGTGGATCATACAATGTGTCTTTGAGAAAAAGTGCTGATTGATGCCGTCTAGCTCAGCTTGGCAGGAAAAACAAATTGTCGTCAAAATTCAACAAAATTTTTGGCATGGAAAAATAAACGTGGAGGATGAGTTTTGAACTCCAACAAACATGTGGAAATTTTTGCAGAAATTTCTGTGATGGTCGTAAATACGCGGGTTGATTTGGCGTGGAATGGCCAAGTAGTAAAAAACATTAATACCCCAGAACGTGGATGGGAAAACGGCGCCGCGGTTGCTCAATGGTAAGAGCATTGCACCCCTGCAAATTCATTTTAAGTGGATGCGTCTTGCAAACTCACTGGCTACAATTCGTAAATTTCAATATGTGTCGTAAAGTAATTAACTAAGAAGTTCATTAGTGCGTTTTTTTTAATTAGTTAAATATGTGCTTCGATTTCTAGTGCTACTAATGTCCGCCTCTTCGAATAACCCAGCTCAACGATAAGAATTACGCTACCTGCCACAGGTGATTTTTTTAGAATTCTGTAAAACTTAACAATGAGCACCCTGTATATATAACGTCCTTCCCAAAAATACACTCAGTTCCGAGTCAGCGCTTGTGTGTTACTTTGCCTTGTGTCCCATTAGTTGTGTGCGCGCTGCCGTTTCATAATGAATCCTTAAATGGTCAAAAAAAAAAAACCGCCGGAGTTGCCCTTTAAGCCCGGTGCATGGAACGTTCGTGAGGCCATGTTTAATTGAACCGTCATTTGATCCATGGTCTGCTGCTGAATGCATACAAGTAGGGCAATATAACTCAGCAGTGTGTGCCGTCGAACTAAAGTGGCGTGGGCCTATGCCATTGTCTGCATGACACAGCAATTCTCGGCCCTTGTCGCCCGCGCTAAAGTATGTTGTTACTCAAATAAATAAAGAATTCTTGCAGTCATTGAAAGTTCAAGGTTAAACGTACATATAGGTGCTGATTTTCCAACATCCCGTATATTGAACGTTACCAAAACCCCTTCTATGGCTCTATGACTGTTTCGGGGAGTCTACCCTGGTCATCCTCCACAAACGAACTTTTTCGAGGCGAAGCTTTTTTGCCTATTTTCCTGGTTTTAGCGTGGCAGCCTCGCTGCTGTTGGGTCGCTCTTTATCTCGGAGGATATATTTGTGGATATATATAGAGAGGTTATATGTATGCACCAAACTAAAGTAGCAGCGATCGGGATGATATAACCCTTGTATTCTGACCAAGTATGCGGCACTTTTGTTCTGCGTAACGAAAAATTAACTCCCTACATAAAACCTCTACAAATTATGTCTGCTAACGGGCTTCTTTAAAAGGGGCCCTGAGCCACTTTTTATCGAAGTAGAGGAAGTCATTTGAAGTGAAAATAGGCTATTTCAAAAATACTTTGCCGCAAAAAGTACTTCAATGCCGAAGAGGAGTTATTGACAATCAAAGACGCGGCCTCCGCGGGGCGTCCGCTCCTTCTTCAATGCCTTGCACTGCGAAGGCTACGGCGGAGCGTGGTGTGCCCAGCGCCTTCTAAACGTCACCGTGGCGCACAGTTCAAATTTGGTTTTGTATGTTAACTATGACGCCACTTCCAATTTTCGCGCCTACTACGCGCCAAACGTAAGCCAAACGCGGTTGTCCTCAGCGAGCCCGAGTGCGCTTAGCCAGTGGACTCATCGCGCAATCCCGCCGTGGCCGTGGTACCTACACTACTTATCAAACCGCAGCTATACATGCAACCGTAGTGCGCATGCGCAGCGTTTGCTTGGTGCACGACAATTCTTGAGCGCTAGGCGTCGCCGCCGTAGCTGACGGTGCACACAAAAGACGAGGCAGGGTTAATCCTCTCTTTAGCACATCCCCGTTCATATTCATCCCTCGAGCTGAACCGCTTACTCCATGGCTACTTCTTTTTAATGCAAGGGTACTTTTTTTTCTTCATTGCAAGAAAGAGTCCTGCTCTGATCAGGCTGCGGGCAAGAATGTAAAAACGCGACGCCAGCGATGTGAGGGCATCACATCGAATTATCATCCCTTTCTCTGCCTTCTCTGCTCTCGCATTGTTCGCAGAACTGGCAAAGATAATTGAGGATCTTTATCCACGACGGATTTATACTCATGATGTCCGGCCACCTAGTCGTAACTTCGTTTCTCGTGAAAGGGCGAGAAGCATCTTAGGTGTTAAGCGAAATCACGTGCAGCAGCATTCTGCCGTCGTAGCTGTGGACTGTCAGAAAATGTAAACCTTCCGTGGCGTTCACAACGTCGGATAGACCTACATCGCCAAGACGGTGGATTTAATCACCTCTCAACTGTGTGACCATACTTCTCTATCTGCACTTTCTCTTACATGCAGCTCATACCGTCCGTTTCCACTATAATATACGTAATCGCTACGCTCTGCTGTCTGAATCCCAAAGTTCCTTTGAGACACCCTGACTATGCGACGTATTTCTTCTCCCGCTCAGACAGGCGTCAATCGTATGCACATTTAGTTTCTCTGACTATAAATCACGTCAGGTAATAAGGTCAAACACACCATCAGCTTTTCGACGATAAAAAGCTATGGACGGTCCAATGGAAATGCTTTTTGCGTAAAAAGGAGGGACCTCTTATCTTATATTAGAATAAACTTAAAACAACAAGAAACTGGATCGAGAGGTTTGATATCTGAGCCACTACCATATTCTCCTGGAATAATATGCATATACTCTCAATTTTAGTTTCCGTTTAAGCGATAGACAGCAGGAAGCTCCCTTCAATCGCTGCTGCCGCCGCGCTTGCTCACGCCAGCGTTTTGACAGCGTGTCCGCGATCAAGTGTGATGTGTTCATGTTTGCCTGTGCACGCGTGACACCATGCTTGTTAATTTAGATAGTGAGCGAATGTTTCCAAGTTTATACGGCCGATAAAACTATTATCCTTACTTCATACAGCTGTCTATAAATTTGCTATCGCAATCGATGCTTCGCCTTTCGGGCGAAACTGCTCACCTCTGCTCACCACATAATATTAAGCGTTTTATCTGATATTCTTTTTACTTAAATCGTGTATAGCTATGTACTGAACACCTACAGTTTCTTTTTTTTTCAGCGAAAGATGTTTCTTTCTTTTCAATGTTGAAGACACACATGAAAAAATACATGTGAAGTGCCAGCGGCGACATAAAATAAAAGTAATATACCGCATGTTCTTTTATTGTTTGCTTGTTTGACTTTGAAGAATTTTTTTAATCTCGTGACAGAGTTCTTGTCTTTGAGCTGGATTATTCGGAGAGGCGGATATGTACAAAAAGTTTCACTAATTAAGAAAAATTACTAATAATCTTTTAACTAATTACTTTACATCACGTATTGCAATTTACGAATTGTAGCTGGTGAATTCCCAAGGCATCTACTGATATTGAGAAGAGAAACAAAGATTGTTTCTTTTCTTGCTCTTCTTGACACAGTGCTTTCGCTCACAAACGGGAGCAGCTGTTTTCACATGGTCTGTATCACTCTTTCTTTGTTATTTTTTCGCCTTATTTCAGAGGGTGGTTACGTGTTCTTAGATGTAAAAACGATGTGCAAAAAGGCAAATTTTGTAGCAACTAACTTGTGCACTCATAACATGGTTTGACAGACGCATTAAATGAAATGATAATGTTGGGTGCGTAGTTCTCGTTGCAATGTACACCTCATGAAGCAACTCTTCGATACATTTTAGTAAAAAGGATGACAAAGTAACTGTTTTGGAGTCCGCTTGTAAGTTTGCGCGATAAACTGCAGATGATTAATTCGAGAATCTTCAGTATTGTAAAAGAAAAGTCGCAGTTTCGCCCGAAAGGCGAAGCATCGCTTGCGATAGCAAATTAGTAGACAGCTATACAAAGTAAGGATATTAGTTTTATCAGCTGTGTAAACTTGTAAACATTCGCTCACTAACTAAATTAACAAGCATGGTGTCACGCGCGCACGAGCAAAGATGAACACATCTCCCTCGATCACCACGCACACTCGCAGTCAAAGCGCTGGAATGAGGAAGCGCGGCCGCAGCAGCGAGCAAATTGACCTTCGGGCTGCCTTTTGCGTCAACGCGAACTAAGCGGCGAGAACACAGCGCACACGAAGCTATCAGCACTCTGCGCACTCTGTCGCCATAGCAGATCACTGTCAGGAAAGGCGACGCGCGGCCGCGCCATACGCAGCGACTACCAGAGTAGAACGCCCCCTCCTTCTCCCTTCCCCCAGTGCCTTGCGCGCGATGCAAGACGGCGTGCTACCTCTCCGCTTTCCTCCCTTGTGCGCGCGAGATTGTGCCGCCATTGTCGGCTCACCCTCGCACGCGAATGTCGCACGCGAACTCGAGCATACAGCCTACGGCGGGTGCGACTGTTTTCACAACAAATCCGTGCAGGGGCGGGGCCTTGCCTCGATGACGTATCACTATTTTCTTTTTTTTCTCTGTTTGGCGGCGCGGTCGGTCGTGCGCCGACGCGAAGTGGCGGTCGTTGGGGTGTTGCGTAGCGCAGCGTAGCAACACCCCAAATAAAGAAGCATTGCTCCAGTCAGGTAGACTGCTCCCTCCCTGATAGTGAGATAATATTTGGATCATCAAAATGATGCGTTTGTTTAGGAATACCATCATCATCATCAGCCTATACAGAGATGCAGCACAGTATATGATATATACCACTCCACCACTCTTAACACTGTTAGATACGTAAAGCATAAAGAAGTGATTGCAGCAGCTAGTTTCTCACGTGGTTTGGACGCCGTTGATGACTAGTGAATTGACTATAGACTTCGATGCTTTCGGTTTCGAGGAGGCGCCGGTGACGTATCAAAACAAAAACACAGCTCGTACTGTTCCACTCAGTAATACAATACAAATTATCGAACGGCGCACTTTTCAGCACCAGAAATTTCGGTTGTCCTTATTTTGGTCGTCTATGAGACGATTGGCGGTGCCGCGAAGCTTTCCAGGTCTGTACATGCTATGCATTAAATATCTATCAAATTTTTGCCAGCTTGAGGTTGAGGATTCACCGCTGTTTCTTTTTCTTTTTCTGTTCTTTTTTTAAGGATGACTTTTTAAATAGCTGACTAGAAGAGAAGAGAAATAGAAGAGCAGTGCGCCCAAGACAGGCTTCGCAAAAAAAATATGTTTCAGATCCTGCCACTTTTCGAAAAAATGTTTTAGAGGGTGCTTCTGGGGTTCCGTTTACAAAGAGTGACGAAATTTATAGCCTCTTGTTCCATTCCAGCGGCAATTCTGTTTACGCAGTTTCCGCTTACTGAGATTGTACTGTTTTATAATTGACCAGCAAAAAAATCTCAAAAATAGATGATGGTCTTAAATGCGCCGGTAGATTGAAAAATACTTCGCGCAATTTTTTTTTTTTTGGTACATAATGGAATGGCGAGTTGCTCAAAACGCTTACATCAAGGCTTAAAAATAGAGGAGAAAGAAACGGTCCGGCGGTCGATCGTTCAGTGTGTTCTCTGGCTCATTTATTCTTCACCCCTCTTCCCTTACTTATGTAAACTTTTGGGATGGGCACCTCTCGGGCTTCCTTAGTATTTTTATTTTTATATTTTTAACAATTTCATTGTTGTCCTTATCTGTAACATATATCTACACATTTTTTTATGTTTATCTTTCAGCTAAACTTAGTATTAGCTTTATCAGCACTGTCTGTAAAATACATTCTCTTGTCAGCAAATATCAGAATAAAAAGAAAATTGCAGACTGCGTTGGAACTTGGCAGGCAGAAACATTCCGACGCATATCCGCACAAGTAAAGCAGCTGTTTTCCACGCTTTCAGAAAATCCTGTCTTGCCTCTCATATTTGTCGAGAACTCCTATAGAAGCGGAACACCTGAGCCATGAATAGCTTCGCAGGCATGGGCCGTAATGTTCCCAATTTTCCTTCGTCCTTTTTCTTTTCCATTTCTCTCCTTTTTTCAGTCAGGGTCTCTTCTACCCTCATTTCTCAAGATGATAGACGCAATGAAACACTTTATTTTTCATTCTTAGTGCGCAGCTGTCCGACATCTACCGTGTGAATAAAAAAGGTCGAACGAGGTCAGCGGACTAAAACAAATGGCCATCCTGTGGCTGCCATTAGCGCCAGATTCCTAACGCAGATTTATGGAGAGTCGTTAAATTGCTTTACTGAATCGCAGTGCGCCCAAGACGAAAATGTTTTGGGCTGTTCGGGACGCCGCTAGTTTGAAAACAATTACGGGAACAAGTACAGGGCTTTATATTTCAATTTGGCTAAAATGGCCACATCCACAAGTTCCACTGAAGCGGATAACAGGAAAGTTCAGTAGTTACTGAAGTAATTTAGGTCAATTTAATTATTCACACACAGCAACTTCTGGGCTAAGAGCTGACACAGTGGCCTGAGAGAACACAATATTTCACGAAGACCAGCCGCATGACGTCTTCACGCACTGACTTTTGCTACGTTCCATTCACGACCAATGAATGAAATTTAGCAAAATTCAGTGGCTCTAGCAGCTGCGTGGGAGAATGACAGTGTTCAGTATGATTGATTGATTGATTTATTGATTGATTTATTGATTGATTCCGAGTTTAGCACCTTCCCGTTTATCACCCGGCTTCACAGTGTGCGTGTACAGTACCACCAAGCACTGTAAATACACACAAACTTCAGGCGCGCATTTGAGACGTCCTTACCAACATTGCACCAATGTTTCAGAAGATGCAGTGCCAGTATAATCGCAAGACATTTTGGGCGATTCCGGAACGAATAAGGAATAACAGTGCAAAATATTCCTATTGCTTTTCAGAATCAAATTTGTTTCCCTATAATTAAAATCGGCTTATCACATTATTAGAAACGTGATGAGTGCCATTGATAAATGTCCCTTATCAAAAGAACCGCGATAAACGTGGAATTTATTACACGCGAAATGTGGTAAATATGATAATTTGAAATATCAAATTTTCTACGGTGTTTTCAGACATGCCGCATGTAATATATTAAGACTATATGTACACACGACTGCGTTTACATGCACTTACCTCAGAAGCGCAATTAGCCAAGCAACGTTTTGCATACCAGCGGAGCAAACTATAACCTCGCCGCGCACGCCACCCAGCCCACCTAATCAACTGTAGGTGCGACACTCTCAACAGAATGCAAACGTCACCATATTATGTGAGCACAGAGGAGCTTATAGACGCTCGCACGCTAAGTCAGTAACTTCGAATGCGTTGGTGTTCTGCGCCGTATCTTCCAAATGAATAAGTTAGAGGAAGGTTCTTTCTGATATACCTGTCAAGGAGTTATACCTTCCGCCTCTCCACCCGTGTGAGCGCCATGAAGGAGACAGAGGATGGCATTAACGTGGCGACTGCATGCCGGCCATTTTCCTCCCACGTATACGTCGTCTGCCCCCCACTCCTTTGCGCTTCTCCTAATTGACCGCGGTGCGAAGCATTTCTTCCCTTGCGGCTTCCGCCGAGACGTCCCCTGAGAGTGGAACCTTTCACCGATCAGACGGTCCGCTTTCAAGTTTTGTTTGAACTCTTTGTCGACTCTCCTGTACCAAACCAAATTACAGGCGATGACGTATGCATAGTGCTGTCGACCAGACTCAGTGCGACCGCTTCAAGTTACCTAAGTCGACAAGCAAGGGCTGAACGCTGTAAAGTTTCATCTGGGCAGCACAACGTAACACGGGTAAAAAAACGCGAAGAAAATAGACAGGGCATGAGTTGTGTTGAATGAATCCGGCACCAATTTAGCCCAATTTCGCAGTCACTCTGCGCTGTTAAGTGTTTAAAAGTCGCCGCTCCAACGTCTTTATTAATATGTGCCTGGCAGCTTACGAGTGCTGCATGCTCTTCTGCAATTTATGCGGTAGTGGAACAATCTGTGTTCTCTTTAAAGGCTACGTTAACATCCAATCCACACCGCAGCACTTCAACGCTGCTTTGATTACGCTAGTATATGTGGGAATATTGATTCTACTGCATCGCGTGTAAGTATGTCTCATTCGTGCACCTGAAACCAGTGTACCCCAGACATCTGCGGACTCTGTATTAACGAGAATATTTCGAGAGAGGCTCTTACTCGTAGGGTATTACACGTTCTTCTGTTTTATTCAGGTATTACCTAATGCAACAGTTTTTATTTTCCTTTATTTTTATGGTATATTATTAATTAATATTAACCAGTGAAAAGGGTTAGCCCTCGCCCTGCAACCAGTGACAACTCCTTGGCTTATTGGTATCTCAATAAAAAATTCAGATGTTGTAGTGTACACTCCGGCGCCTAATTATAAAAACTCGTAGATTAAATTGGGGGGCGGGGGGGGGGGGGGGAGGGGGCGGGGGTTGAAAGATTGTAAACACTTTATTTCTTCATCTCGATTTCATTTCTGAATGGTTAATTCCGCTGGGAGTGAGTGAAGTTATTTAGAACAAGGAAAGCAAATAGGCTTACTGATTAACATGTAAAACATATACGGGGTGTTTCAGCGCACACTTTCAAAATTTATTTATGGTTGCCTGTGGCGGAGAGCCCAATTATAGTTAATGAGCTGGTCTACTCGAAGAGGCGAACATTACTTGCACAAAAATTAAAATGCATAATCGACTAATCAACAAAATTTCACTAATTAAGCCTTCAACTAATTACCTGATGGCCCATATTGCAATTTACAAATTGTAGCCAGGGAGTTCGCAAGGCGGATCCACTTGGAACGAATTCTAGGGATGACACCAGCTTCGAGATATTAATTCCCGAACTTTGCGGAGAAATACATTGGCGTTCCAGTTAATTTTGTGCGTCAATGCAAAAAGAAGCGTTTTGTTAAGAAACTATAACTGGAACGCCAATGCATTTCTCCGCAAAGTTGGGGAATTAATATCTCAAAACTGGTGTCATCCCGAGAATTCGTTCCAAGTGGATCCGCCTTGCGAACTCCCTGGCTACAATTTGTAAATTGCAATATGGGCCATCAGGTAATTAGTTGAAGGCTTAATTAGTGAAATTTTGTTGATTAGTCGATTATGCATTTTAATTTTTGTGCAAGTAATGTCCGCCTCTTCGAGTAGACCAGCTCATAAACTAGAATTGTGCTATCTGCCAAAGGCAACCTTTAAGCATTTTTGAAAGTGTTCGCTGAAACACCCTGTATGTATTCTGAAGCGACGCAAAATACACTGGAACACTGATTCAAACAATACAGAAAGTTAGTTTAATAAGGTGATACGCATGGACGCTGTCAGTATACGTTGAATCTAGGTGACACACATCTGAAAATTATGTACAACACATAATGTCCTCTTTACAATGTCTGCAGAACGCCGCAGTCTAGAAATATTCCATAAAGAAAGCATACTATGTCACAGCTCTCTAAGCTTGACCCACAATTCATGCCTCTGAAGGGCATAAAGTGGACTAGGTAACAGCGCATGCGAGATGTCCTCATCTCACATGTGCGTGAAAAGTCATGGTTCGGCGTCCATAATCTTATGCAGGCAGCGGCTGGAGAAGACTTCCGGAGCCTTCACCCGCCACTGTAGAGAGAAGCTATCTGGAGTTGATGAAACGATGTTTCGACATCTCTCTATAAGTTAATCGAAATTGAGGATTTCATTTCCGAGTCCCCTGAGCTCTTCGTTCATAAATGATCATTGCCATTGACTGGCAGCCTTCGCTAATAATATGTCCAGCATCAGGATTGGCTGGAATTTGCTGTTGCGAACAATTCGAGCGTAAGAGCATTTTGCGAATACTGGCCCTGGTATTCCATGGGACAGTTGTAGTAATGATGTTCTAGGTTTCTGAGCAGTTTGATTATTTCCGTGGGACCTCATTAAAATTATCAAACTGCTCAGTAACCTCGAGCGTTAGTACCACAGTGCTAGAATTTTCGAGAAATGTTCCCAGATGTGTCCTTTTTTAATATTATTAACGAAATCCTAATTGATAACCGCGTTTTTTTTTAGAGATAGAATTTTTTTACTCCCGCGCCCATTCATTTAAGCAGTGCAAAGTGGATGCATGCTCAACTGTGCCGGCGATCATTTGGCGCGTCTGCCCGGTTGGTTTTTCGCCTGACAAAGTGCGCCAATTCTGGAGATAGTGCAGTAGTAAAGTGGGCCGACCCCGCAGGCGGCAGTGTCATGTAAAATGGGCTCACTCCGGAGACCATGTAATCCGCGCGGGGTCACCGCTTAGCACAGTTTTGCCGGCCAGACACGTAATCGCTATGGGGGGAAAACGCGACACTGAAGAGTTCCGTGGCTTTTAAAGAACCGCTTCAGGAAAGTTTTGTTCGAACATGTTCGTTGGAAATGCATAGCTATTCTTTCTCTTCGTTGTTAAGGTTTTTTGCAGCTGCGGCGCAAACCATATAGTTAATTAACTGACTCCTTAGTGGTTTGATGGGGCCGACTTATTTACGCCTCCAACCGCATAAACCTCAATAGCTCGTTCCGCAGAACCACACAATGAATTTAATACACAGTAGTTGAAACACCTTCAGTATGAACAAAGGACGTCATGGGCACATGGCTTCAAGCCATAGAAAAAGCCCCACAAGATAGTGTTAACGATAACAGAACGTTTGCGGCGTGGAAGAACATTAGTCATGCACTTAAGAGAACTTTAGTAGGATTCAAGAAAGTGTTCTTTACTGCGAATCTATATTCAAGAGAACTTATCCACAATGAATGTAAAAGAGTGTTACGTTGCACGAAAATGCATTCATATTGCACTACTCAGTCCAAATGGTTCGAGGATACTGCGAAACTTCTCTTTAGCGTTTGCATAAAGTTTACCAGATGTAAAGCCCTGAATGTACCAACATACACATTCATTTCCACGGCCAACATGGTCCGATAAGCAATGACAGTGATGTATCGACGACCGCATCCCCCGAAAGTCACTCCGTCAGACTGCAACGATAGGGATTTAAACAGCTATTCGATTGAGCTACAGCTGAGGCCTGAAAGACATTAGGAGACAAGAAAAATTAAGTAACAACTCGGGAGAAGTAAGGTAGTGTTGAGGCAAATTACTCGTAGATGTGAAATTCACACTGATGGTAGATGTTGCAAATGAAATTGATTTCAATTGATTATAGCGCCATTTCGGTGGGGTACACTACTGTGAGCACCTGTATATGTGAGTGCCCGCATTAGCGTAACTGATAGCTAGCGCCACCTCCTGCGCCTCCTTTGCGCCTAGATGACACCAGGCCCAAGTGAGGCCCGGGCCCTTACGCTCGCTCTTTCTCTCTCTTATTCCCGCCGCCAGCGTGAGCAGTCACGTGTCAGTTGAGCGATGTAATAAAAGTGTTCTGTTCAAGAAGTTATTTCGCCTCTCGAGTTGCCATGCCACGCTAACGTCCCTAGCCTTCACGTCCAGCCCTCACACTACTAACGTTTGTTCATCTGGGCCCAAATTCACAAAAACTTCTTACGCTAGAATATATCGTAAGAAATGTGCAGCAGCGACGAGACGCTCGAACACATTATCTGTGTCTGGCCGCACTGCAGTGCGGAGAGACAACTGTTGTGCAGAGTGCTGAACCAATTGGACAATCGTCCAACTAACGGAACTAAAAACTTTAGGTCAGTGCTCCGAAAAAACTTCCACGCTGAAGGCCTTACTCGCGCTACTAAGGTTCCTGCGGTCTACAGGCCTTCACGATAGACTTTAAGAACGCCGCCCCCTACCACTCTATAGCGTACGCGGTTTGTTTGTGATCATCTCTCTTTCTCTCTCTCCTCCTCCCACTCTCTTTCTCTTTTTATCCCCCTATTCCTTCCCCCCCGCGCAGGGTAGCCAACCGGAACTACCTCTGGTTAACCTCCCTGCCTTTCTATGCATCCTTTCTCTCTCTGTCCTTGTACAAAACTGGGTACTTTGCCATTGGCCGGTTCCGTTGGCTAATAATATGTCCAACATCAACATTGACTAAAATTTTCTCTCATGAACAATTCTAATGTAAGGGCTTCTTGTGAATATGGGTCCAGATATACTAGATCTACTTAGTAATGCACTAACACATCAGCCACACAGGAGTTCACTTCGTGCTCGACAGTGGTTAGAAGCCGAACTACTCAGGTATTTTCCATAGCTGTCGGAAAGGGCAGCGGAAGTGCGTAAAAAAAAGATGCTGGAATTCGCAAAGCTTGGCAGGTCAACTTCACCGATAGTACATCCGACATCGCCATAGCTTGTCATTTTCTATTGCAAACAGTTCTATAGTATGGTAACGGATTTTTTAACAGCAACGTAAATAGTCACTTCGCAATACTGCCGAACATGTTTCTCTCGATCGGTATTCTAACAACTATTAACTTCAGCCTCCAAGACAAAGACTGCCAAAAAAACACTCCAATTTCTAGCAGAAACTGCGAACAGGAGCTCGTATAGCGAAGCCGTAATCGTAGCCGGGACCCATATTCACAAAGCAATTCGTACGCAAAAGTGGTTGGCAACTATACAACCACCGGCCAGTCATTACAGCGAATGTATTCTAAATCAGGGCAATCAGTGCATAAAAGGGAGTTCCTAAAAGCGAAAGTGTTTCCGAATTCGGCCACAAAATTGACCTTTCGGCTCGGTGAATGGCAATAATGGAGCAGAACACGCACTAAGAATCATTATCTTCATTTCCGTGAATGCGACAGTTTAGCGCCCTACATTTGCTAGCTTATCGCGTAAGTGCTATGCACCAACCTTTGCATCAACCTCGACAGATTATGGCGACTCGCGGGAAACGCGGGCACTTTTTGCCTGTTTCCGGTCACATCGTAGTGCTCTGCCAAAATAGAGAAGGCGACGTTTCCGCCGAGCGGGCGTTGATGGCTGGCGGAGAAGAGAACGCTCTAGCTCCATGGCCTGCAGTCCGCTCTTATGGGTGTAATGCGCCTAAGCGTTAGCTGAAGGCAATCACATATTCTACGCATAATTCCACGCACCATCTCAACATGAATCCAACACGTCGGTATGACGCTAACGAGGTTTCTGCATTATAGGCACCTTGCGCGGAGGCTTTTCAAAGAAACAAAATCACTCTGATACGTGTTATTGCGATCGTGGGAAACACAGATGCGAGGGCACGGTACGCGTTCATGCTCGTTACCTTCACCCGTAAGTTAATAGAGAGTTTTAGATTAGGGGGACGCAAGCGTAGGGGCCCGCTAGCGCTTGGGGCCGCGGTACTGCGCACGCGCAGACCGGTCTGCGCGTGCGCAGTACCGCGGCCCCAAGCGCTAGCGGGCCCCTACGCTTGAGTCCCCCTAATCTAAAACTCTCTATTATTCGTGTTGTGCAAATGTATAGATCAGGATATGCAGCGCAGGTACACGTGGCAGCCACCTTCTGGCGGGAACTGCGGAAACTTGCGGAACGAAGGGCCGCGATAGGGCTCAGCCTGTTTCTCTGCCATGCTCACCGCCATGTGTTCGCTCGTCGTGGCTTTGTCGGCAGTTACCGCATCGTCCAACCAACGGTACCTGCACGGGCCGCGTTGACGGATGACGAACGCGGGTGTCAACATTAACCCTTTACCTGGCAGCTCAACAATATTGTTTACCTAGCAAAAGCATCTGCAAAAACTTGACAAATCCAAATATTAGTATGTGCCTTTCAATTTACCTTTATAATTGCGATAGCAATTATATGGACACTTCAACCGGATTTCTGCCGTCGCCGTCGCCGTGAGGTTCCGTATAGATAAAATCTTCGCCGCGCACCGTATGCCCGAGCGGAAGCGTGCGGGGACGCGCGCTATCACGGAGAGCGAACGCACTCAATATCCCACGCGCAAGCAAGGAAGCGGAAAGCCAGCGCCGGAGGGAGCGGGGGGGGGGGGGGGGGGGGGGGGGACTTCTACTCTGCCAACAACCGCGCTCGTCGCTCAACCGCACCGTCTCTTATCTCCACACGGCTCTGACCTTTATGCACTGTGCATTCGCCGCTCAGTTTCTGTTGAAGCGATAGACCGCACGTACCTTCGCCCGCTGCAGCGTATGGGCTTGCTTCCAGCGTTTTGACAGTCGTTGTCTGCAGTCATTCAGTGTGATCTATTCATGCTTGTTTGTGCGCGCTCACACCACGCTTGTTCATTCAGTTAGTAATAGTCGGGCCACATTTTCCAACGCACGCTACACATGTAATGCTGCCCGGATCGGCAGTGCAGCGGTATACAGGTGTGTCCCTTCGCACGCGCTGCCCACGGGAAGCGCTTCTCATCAACACCACTGTTTCACACGCGCTTTCTCGTGGTCATCGAGTCTCTCTTCATGTCGGTCTACTTACGCCGTAGCACACCTGCTTACTTAATCAGCTCATGTTTACTACAATTCATATTGCTACCAAAGCCGCTCACCTTACTTCGTATGACATTGCTGTGTTGCTATCGCATTCATTGCTTCGCCCTTAGGGCGAAACTGTGACATTTTTTATGTACCTGCTCAACAGTGGTATTGAATAAAATGTCGAGTGTGAGCAGCAGTAGATTTATTGGTCACAAAACCTGAAGGCTTCGGCGTTATCTTCTTAGCGCACGTGGGGGTCATATTTTCGCCAATGCGATTTTTTTTTCCTATTTTAAGCAAGCTCTTATTTCTTAACTTCATCAAGACACATCTCCAGAACCCGCATTAACCTTGCCAAAGCAAGTGCCAGAGACGAGTTTTGGGACATACATTTACCTGCCACCACCTGGTCAACAATAAGTTTGACCTACTGAATCTCGCTTAGTTTTTATAGAAACCGTTTTATATTAACACGAAAGTGTTTTATGCCGGGGTCCACCAAGACTTCACTGACGTATTTCCGTCACGGAAATGCGTCAGCTTACAATGTACACGAACATAATACAAAGAAAGAAACCAGAAGAAAAAGTTCCACAAACATGCAAAATTTGGAAATCGAACCCACGACGTCTCGGTCCGCGACGATAGATCGCCGAGCGTTTAACCCATTGCGCCACAAACGCATTTGCAGAGAGCTACACAGACGCGCCTTATATATCTAACACTCCTCCGTGTACCCGCGCTCTTGCTCGGGGCGGTGCCGCCGCCTACGAGCAGAAAAGAGAAGTACTGCATTATGACACTAACGCGCACCGACAGTGAACGTTTCGGTGGTCTCAGCACTACGACGCCTCGATGCCAGCATTCGAAGGGACGCTGGCATCAAGAAGCACTACCAACGCCACCTAGGTGGCGTTCACCGTACTCAGCACAGCGGAGCGTGGCCTCCGCAATTAGCTCTGAAAATGTTTCTGAAGTTGATCGCGGAGGCTGCAATTACGACGCGCTGTACGCGCTGATTTGACTCGGTGACGATTCAGTTACGTACTTTGTCTTGCGCGTTGTATTAGTGTGTCAGTTACGTGCTTCGTCTTTCGCGTTGTGCTAGCGTGTGCAGCGTAGTGCAGCTTCCATATGCACGACGGTTGCTCATGGTCATCGACGTTGGTAGTCGTGATGGAGGAGACGTGCCACCAGGCGTCAGCGTGGGTGCATCAACGCCTAAGGGCGCTTTAGCCACAAAACACCAATAGACATTATATATCAATGTGCAATAAACAATACACTACTTCTGTGAAGACACGTTTCACTTTCGTGTTCTATACCGATTCCTATATAAGAGGGATCAACCACATTTTTCAATTTTCTTTCCAGCGCGCTCCGACTGCCATGCCTGTGCGACGAAAGTAGGCCGTTTCACATGGCGCGATTTTTCAATTGGTTTGTATTTGGGGAAAGTAAAGAACTAAAGCGATAAAATCATTCTAGGTCAAGTCTTTCTTATCTTGCCAGTTAGAGTTAAGTGATCTTGCTGCGAACGCGGATGCGAAAGTAAAAGATTCTGGGCCCGCATTCACAAAGGCTCTTACAATAGAATTATTCGTAAGGGAAAGTTACAGCCACCCTTGATGCTGGACATATTAGCGAACGTAGCTGGCCAATGGCAAAGAGCACCCACGAACGAAAAGCTTTATGGATTCTACCCCTCATCTATAGGGTCATTTACTGTCAGGGGAATAACTTCATTAGCATTCCAGCGCTGATAGCAGCCAAATTTTATGGGGAGGAGCTGCGTTCTAATTTTTCTTCAGTATGTATCTAACTAAAGCATTCTTTGTTTTCACTCAACTACAAGAAACGATGAAATAATGCTGTCTTGGATATTAAGGAGACGTTTCCCCTAATAATGGACGGCGATGTACAATAGGCGCATTCCTTACATTACTTTGCGTGGTTGTGTAGCAGTGCGGAACACCAAAGGGCCGAAATTAGATACGTCCTCATAGGAAATGTTTGTCATTAGGCGACCGTCTTCGCTAATAAGTGTACTTTCACAATAGAGAGGCGCATATTCTCACGATCCCTATATCGCATGTTCTCAGAATTCTAGCGCTGCTGTGGGCTATAGGCTGCTATGCTGGCATTCACGCATTACGCTCGGACAAAAAAAAAAGGAAAAAAGTGCGCGTCTCTTCCCGTTCAAAGTGTTCATCTTATCTCATGAACCCACCCGAAGCAGCCGAAAATTCCAGTGTTGCTAGAGAGGCGCAGGATGCATATGCTCGATCTTGGCTTGCCAGGCAGCCGGTGTTTATGGTATAGCGAGACATGCCCTCCGATTCTTCTTCTTGGTGCTAGGTGTGCGTTGCTTACCTCCCCAAATCCAGAGACAATGTTCTAAATGGCTTTGATCTTTACTCCTTTAACGAGGTAAAACACCAGAATTACATCTGCATTTCTAAAACAAAAAAAAAATATGCGTCATATGGTCTCTCCTCTGCAAAAGATGGTTGTGTGCCGAGACCAAGAAGCTATACTAAAAGACAATTCGCGTGAAATCATTATGCAGAGCACACCCCCATGCAGGTCTATCTTTCACACGTCAAAACACTCAAGTGGTAGGGAACCAGGGGCGCTATAACGTAAAATGATTCCAAACTGTTTTGATTCCAATTTCTGCAATCAGCCTCCACGATTCGTCAAAACATTTTCGGGCCACTCCCAACTTCGCCTGTCTGTCACGCGACTTCACGAAAACCGCGATGGCTCCCCATTTGATATAACGTGTACGCACTGATTATGCATGATTCAACCGCACAAAAGAAAAATAATCACTCCTGATTCGACGCCTTTTGGTCCAATGTTTTCTGGCTACGCCCACTTCGCCTGTCTGTCACGCGACCTCACAAAACCGCGAAAACTCACCACGTCAAAGTGACGTGTACGCGAAAAAAATGCAATAATATGCCAAACAAAACTGAAAAATTTTCTGAATAGCCACAGACTGCCCCGTTCCGAAAGGAATAGAACAGGGCTGCCCGCCGATCGCTCAGGCCCTCGCTACTCGCACCTGCCGGTGAGCATGTATTTATTTGCGCATGAGAAACCTTTTTGCGTGGCAGTAAAACGTTATCGAGCCATTTCGGCACGCATACGACATCGCTCTGCAACTCTTCCTTGCTGAGAATCCGTTTTAGCGGCATTCTTATCCTTCCGTTGCACACCGCCGCGATTTTCGACCAGCCAGCGCACGCTAAGTAAGGCGAAGCGGACCAATCGGAGAAGCCGGCACCACCCACTTCATGCGGTTATCTATTTTCACTGTGCTGGCTCGGCCCCATCGCTCCTCGCCTCTTGTCAGCCAATTGGATAAGAAAAACCGCTCAGTGTAGACAATGTTTGTGGTTTTCAAAGCGAACAAAGGTGACATCCTATAAACGAGGAGAGTGTTTGATTAGGGTTGTTCAGACAACGCTGCGGGTCACCGCCCGATGCTTGCGTCGGTGGTTACGTAAATTTGACGTCAGGAGTTTGGAAACAAAACACTTTGGAATCATTTTACGTTATAGCGCCCCAGAGCTCAAAAACACATATCTCCTCCTTTGGAAAAGATCTTCGCCATTATCCAACTGACTTTACTAATAATATGCCACTAACATGCTTTACCCGTGCCTGCGTTTATGAACGGAATAGCGCAGGAGCGCTGCTTTGCGAAATACGAGCCCCTACTGGTCAAGGAAACTGCGACTTTGCACACTGCTGCTCAACATTGCTGAAGCCAACCACAGTCTCTGAAATCTGGAGTGCCGTTTCGCTACCGCCGAGCTTGTTAATTTTGCAGTAATCCATTCATTCAATTTGCATGTCAATTTGCAGTAATCCATGCAGTAATTTACACGCATTCCTGGTTGTTGTATTTCATTCGGCATCTGGACGCTCGTTGTCTCGAGATGCATTATGTCATGTACTGTAGCGAAATCAATCGTATGCTGCTGAATAGTAGTGCACCTAGTTGCTATATTGTGCATCAATGGCGTTGTTTTCGTCGCCTAAGGTTCCAGCTACTACTTTTCTGGAGGGTAACCGACCCTGTTAATTCAGTAAAATGGCATAATACATATATAAACCTTTTTTATGTAAGTGCCGTCCACAACGCGCCATCGTCGCGACCACTGTGTCGTTATCATCCTCATTGCTATCAGGAGTGAGTGGTGCAAGGTCAAACACCAGCCAATGAGCAAACGCTTTTACGTAAGAACATTATCGTGAATACGGGCCTTTTTTTTCTGTCATTTGTTTTGTTGCAGTAGCCAAAGAAAAGCATGTTTTATGTCTGTATCGGTTCTCCCCTCTGGAAAGGCATAATTTCTACCACAGCAGCTTCTGCGCACAGAAGTTGTAAAGGGCAAAAAAGACAGAGAGCGAGAGAGTGAGATTCGCACTCTCATCTCATCCGTGGGCACATTGCTCCAGGCTTAAACAAACATGTTGCGTCGAAGCACGAGCGTTCAAGGGAACTAGCAAACGCCCATAATGCGGAGAGCCGTAAGCCACGGCGATGACGCAATGAATCGACCGGAAAATAATGCGGCGTGGTGCGTGACTCCCCACTGCGTATTTGTTTACACAAGTAAGCTATAGCAATTATCTCCATGAAACAGAACAACGAAGTTGTTCCTGAGAAGAGTCGCGCGCTTATTGTCCCAGCACGATGGCGTGTGTACCGTTCATCTGTATTGCGGGCCGTGCCGCTGAAACTACAACAAATGCTTAATTGTCGGGCGCTTGGCCGTAAAGAATTGGAAATACTGCACCATGTGCTGCCGACTTTACCGGCAGCTTGTGCGACGAGCACATTGTCTGCATGTTGAAGCTACGGCGTTCTTGTTCTTTTCGTCGTATTCCTTCACTGTTTCCTTTCAAAACAGCTTGCTGACACGAACCCTGTTGACGCTTCGACGACCACACCCGAACTTTATTCTTTTTGCAGCATCGATCATCAAGCGTAGTTCCCATAGATACCCCATTTGAATTGGATATTATACCGCGTTTAGTGCGGTTAATTGCGCATGCAGCAGAAGTTTTGCAAGAAAAATTAATGGTGTCGCTTATCCGGTTTGCGCGTGCGTAAGGGTGGGCTCTGGAATGAGGACGTACAACATGAAATTGCGAAAGCGCTCATCGAGCGCTGGAAAACGACGCACTCCATTTTACTTTACTTGAAAGTTACATCCATCTCACAATTTGTTCGATTTGTTTACTTGGTTGTCGTCATTTTTCTTTGAATGAAGGGTTCTTTCGTAGCGCTGTTTACTCTCGACGAAACAATATATCAACGACTTTCATTGACCAAGCCTTTATACGCACAAATTAAGGTTCGCCAAGTGCGCCCTTGTATCACATATGTTGCGTTCCCACTTTTAGAGCGCAGGAGCCCGTTGCTGCTTTGAGCATCGCATCCCTCGGTGTAACCGAATGAACGAGCACAGCGAAGGATGAAAGAGCGAACGCGGAGGGCAGCGGGGGATGAAAGACGGCGATAGCGAAGAGAGCGGGAGGGGGAAAGCGGAGGAGGAGAGTATGGCGAAAGGGTGATGAGGAAAGCGTAGTGCCGCCCAATACGTGTTCTGCGGCGACGATCACTACGAGATGGCGCCAGAGCAGCGCGCGTCGTCTCTTCTCCGATGACGCCATCGACAGGCATGCGGCGAGCGCGTCCGCCGATACCATATATGGAAACAAAGCGCTGCATGATTGGAGGTCTGTTTGCGGCAGCTGCTGTGAATCACGCCCACGCACCCACGCGTCACCCAAGCGCTGTCTATCCTCATCTCCCGATTAGCGAGGCAGTAGCGCCGCAGTTCGCTCCGTTTGCAGCGTGCCGCACGAGACAGATTGTCCGCGCCAGCCGATATATCGCGAAATGAAAACACGCATAGAGCTGCGCTCAAATTTCGCATTAGAGAGTATCGTAATCGTCAGTGAATTTTTTTTAATATCCTATTCAGCCTATTCTTTCTCTGACTTGAATTAAGAGAACTTTAACTGCGCTGTGCCCAAACTATTCCGTTGATCATTCGAAAATGAGGATAAATTCACCCTTTTCTGAAACAGTTGTTGGTGATTTTATGTATCAACAATGCACCAAAGATGCATCACGTGACGACGGTACAAGACATGTACTTGATTTACTTATACGCAGTGTTCCCAACCTAAGAACGAATGTGAATATGATGCCCGTTTTAGGTGACCGTCGTATTTTTACTGCTGATGTTAGCGTTCAGGATGTGTCCATGTCGAAAAAGCCACCCAGAAAATATATACGTGCATAATAGGAGGGCATTGGCATTTGGCATTTGAGTCATGTTTTCCCACTTTTGGCGCGATACTAGATGAATTAAGCAGAGAGAAGTTGTGAAAACTGTTTTAAAGACAAGCGCTTTGAGTTACGTGAAACTTTTGTTCTTAACCATGTTTTTTTTTCGGCTTTTTTTTTCTTTTTTGTGCTCTAAGCGGTCAAGGCACATGCCGAGGCTCAATTATATATCAGCTGCGCTGAGTTCAAAATAGGAAAGTGACAATAGACTTGGTTAGCGGAAATGGCTAAACACTCTTACTTTCAAAATCTTTGTCAAAAACTAGTCAAAGATGCTACAAATTCTGGAGATATGTTAAATCTAATGGCAAAGAAAATAACTCTATTCCCCCTCTAAAACGCTCGGAAAGCATAATTGATGACGATAAAGAAAAACTTAAATTTTTAGTAATTTTTTCTCGCCAGAGTTTAAATCCAAGGCGCTCTCGTGCTGTTGACATAGTTCTTTCGAACTGACATAGATCAAATGGACGGTATGTGTAGACTACCGGAGAAAATGAAGCCGACGACAGCTTGTGGCCCGGATGATGTTCCGGCAGCAATTCTTAAAAACAGTTCTGGGATTCTATGCTTTTATATTTCAAGGTTATTTCAAAAGTGCTTTGTTGAAGGTTCTTTACCTGGTGATTGGAAATTGGCATGGGTTGTACCCATTCTTAAAAGCGGATCACGGAATAACGTTGAGAAGTACAGACCGGTGCCGCTAACACGTATCACACGTAAGATAATGAAACAATTTACAGTTCAACATGTCGCATTTAATTAAACATAATCTTTTCAGTTCTCATCAGCATGGTTTTCGTCAAGGCTTTTTATGTTCAACTCGGTTAAATTTTATCACGCTCTGGCTCTGCAATAGACAAAACCAAAATAATTGACTCCATATCTCTAGACTTAAAAAAAAGCATTTGCTGTAATTGCACACGATCTTCTCATCTCAAAACTTCGGGCCTATAATCTGGATAACCGTGTCATAGATTGAATTACCGAATAGCTTTCCTCATGACAGTAGTCTGTGATTCTTAATGGTGTTCTTCTGCATATGCTCCATTGACATCAGGTGTCACTCAAGGATCCGTCTTGTGTCCCCTTCTGTTTTTACTCTATAAAATGATATTCCAACTGATATTAAGTCCTCATTTAAAATGTTCGCGGACGATTGCGTAATTTAAAGGGTTAGAAATAATGCGGGCGATATTAGATCATTGCTGTCCGATTTAGACTTAATAAGAGATTGGTGCAAAAAGTGGGAAATGTCACTGAATGTTCAAAATTGTGTACACGTCACCTTCTCGAGGAAGCACGCATTTCAGTCATATAATTTAAATAATATGACCTTAAAAGAGGCTGACGAGTATAAATATCTAAGAATATTCATAAGGTCTGACTTCAGATAAAATACGCACATTAAGCACATCTTTATTAAGGCAACGGGTTCCTTTATTGTTTTTTACGTCCTTAGTTAATTCAATTACCCGACACATTAAAAAAACATTGTATTTCCCTCGCGTTCGTAGTTTAATTAAATACGGATTCATCTGTTGGGATCCATACACGGCCAATCTCACGGATAAGCTCGAAAGGGTGCAAAATAAAGCAGTGAAGTTTGTACTTAATAATTATACCAGGAAATTGATTGTGGCAGAAAGTAAAAATAAATTATTGTGGTAAGCATTAAAAGACCGCCGACAAAATCATAGGTTGAACTTTTCCCGCAATGTCTATTATTCTAAAACCGGGATTGACAGAGAAAAGTACATGAAGTCACGATCTTATGTTTCGAAGAAACATGACCATTCATTGAAAGTTCGCTAGATTCCTTTTGGGTGTGGCGACTTTGGATATTCTTTTTTTGTGTGATCTATAAGTGAATAGAATACTCTTTCGATTGATATTGTTAATATTGTAGACAGTGATGAATTTTACTGCGTTTCATGTCAGTGATATTGTTGGTATGCATTTCTTTCTTACCCCGCTGCTGTAATGGCCGCTAGGGCGTAGCAGGTACGTACTAAATAAATAAATAATGAGAAACGACCCTGATCTTTGACTTAGGTGTCTGCTAGTGGCACTCGCACCTCGGCGTTGGTGTACCCTGGTGTAGGGCGGGAAACCGAACTCAAAGGAGCGAGTGAACGGAACTGGCGGGAAACCACCACGCACAAAGGAGCGGGCGCGGAGGGCGCGACGCGCAGCCCCCTAGCGGACGGCAGACGAAGCGCACCTTACGCGCCCTTCCGCCGATGACGTGATAGCATGTAACGAGCGCCGGCGCGCAGCTGGCGCGCGCGAGCCAGTGACGCAGCAGGTGCGCGCCGGGGGAGAAGTGAGAGAGGAGGGAAGACTTCACCCCTCTGCTGTGTTAGGCAGGCGTTCATTCTGTGTCAGGTGGTGTTAGATTGTTCTTATTTTAATTATTAATGAGCGCGGATACCCCTGGTTTAAATGTGACGTCACTGTGACGTCACTTCTGGTCTTGGACTTTCACGGGAACCTGTACTGATGCGGTGTGTATCTAAAATGTACGATTGTGTGCTTTGGTGTACGGCAATTACACATTCCTTAATTGTTTCTAATTATTTCTGACACCTAATTAGCTCTTCACTGTACTAAACCTGTGCTCTGATGTCATAGCTACCATCAACCATAAATAGAACCGTCGATATCTACCTGCTTTTATTTTTTATGATTTATTTTTAATTTCGTCCCACCTCTGGGACAAACCGGAAGTCGGTCCCTAACCGGAAGTTGCTGCTCAATAAAAAAGAGTGTCACTCGGTGCTCGTGCCACCAATAAATAAATGTTATTTCAATTAAAACCAGCTTGCTGCAACCAGTTGTAATGAGATCAGTTAATATAGTTACTAATCGCATTAGTAATGCTACTGGCATATTGGTTGTAACCCATAGGCCAGTAGCACGGTTTCACGGTCGTCACGTCGTAGAATTTGTTATTGTGTTTTTCAAACCCTTTCAGTGTAAGGTTCTTTCGGAGTTAACGCACCTCCAGCGTCGGAATTTTTTTTCTCTCTGATATTATAAAACGAACACAATGGTTTATTTTTGGTCGTGCAGAAGTGAAAAAAATAACACGGGTAATGGCCAATGCTCTCCTGGTGAGAGAGAGACAGAGAGATTTAATGGATCCTGAACAGCTTTGTCATGTGGCATACTACTCCAGATGGATAGGATGAAAAATGAAATTATGTGCACCCTTCACCACACGAATATATAACATCCACAAAACACAACACTCAACATTCGAATAAAGGGTCTGACTGAGACCAGTGTCTCTAAGGAAACACAAATTGGTCTTCGCTGCGCGATATGCACAGGCAGTGCTAGTCCATGGGCCAAGGACGTATCTTAGTTCAAAGGATGACAGTTGGTGAATGTTGAGTACGGACATCAAGGTTGTTCTTTGCAGTATATACTGCAGCCTGCAAGCGTAGACTAGGTGGGCCATATGCGTATTCCTGCATTTTACACGCAGGACACAGTGGTGACCTTATCCGTTTGATTTTGAATAGGAAATATTTTGTTGTGCAACGTTTAGACGAATTCGGTGTAGACAACCCTTATCGTGCCTGTTCAAGCCACATGGCATGCGAAATACGCACATAGGATCATAAGTGCGAATATGTTCATACAGCTTTCCGAATCAGCCAAGACCACACGCTGCGCGCGCTACACAAAACACGACATGAGAGCTCATCCATCACTCCTTGAGAAAGGTATCGGGATTATCTCTAGTACTGTGCGCTGAATCAGCCTCGCAGTCTAAGTGTTCATTGCCCGATACAACGCAGTGAGAAGGCAGCCACTGCAAAGCATAGCTGTGCTGCATACCACAAGCTTCGGTGTGTGCGCCAGTTGATGTACGACGGCTGATGTCGCAGATTATCTGGTCGTTCACACATGGTGAGTTTAAGGATAGCAGGGCTGCACCTGAATCTGTAAAGATGACCCAGGAGCTCAGCGGCTGCTTCAAGATGCAAGTGAAAGCGTCTCAAAGTGCTACCAGGTCTGTGGCAATGGAAGAGGCCCTGTGGCTGTGCTTCGCAGAAATATTGACGCTTGTTCAAGGAATCCACACTGCTATGGCGGATGAATCAGTCATTACAGAGCCGTCAGTGTAGATATGACGACGTTGTTCGTAGTAGCATATGTTCTAGCATGAAGTACTTTAATGCTGGCACAGGGGTCTTTCGCTTGCATTTTATGCCTGGTACGGTTGTTACAATACCAAAGGCAGATAACTTCCAAGGAGGCAGTAAAGGCGCACAACGACCCTAGTAGAGAGGCGGAAGCACTGTCGATAATTTCAGAAAGATATGTGCCGGCAAGAGGGTGTTTAATGAGTCTGCTATGGCAACCTGTCACACACAAGCACGAGTTAGCTCCTGATTTTGTAAAAATTGGTAGCGAGAGGTGTCTGACTTCTGTTATTGGGCCCATTATTGATGTATTCCTTAGGAGCCCAAGATATATCCTTAATATACTCGCTTGCATTCCTTCCGGGGTTCTCTTGTTCGTTCAGGAGAGGCCTTGCAGGGCAGGAGGGCTATATCAAAGGAGACAATCGCAAAGTTATGTGTACAATCTAAGGAGGGATTCAACATTCCTATCTCGTAAAAGGAATTCCAAAAGGAACGTCGCGGGACATATACTTGGAAGCGTACTGGTACGTCGGTGACGCTGAAATGGTTAAAGAACGCTTTGAAGCACGCATATTTGTTACGTTGCAGCATCCTCTTCGCATTCAATGTTATTGACTGCAACATTGGGGCGCTCTCGTCAACCTTTAAGTATGAACATATGTTGTACTTATTTGATTCAGCTAGTCCATGCGTCACACGCGTGCGGGCTTATCTATCCTTACAAGTTTACGCCTAATATTTGTGCAGGCTGAATTCCTTGCCATGGAACACTCGTGGCCGAATTCATAAAGCTTTTTGTTTGTAATGCTATTTGCCATTGGTTGGCGGCCTTCAAGATTGGCTGGAATGTGCTCTTACGAACAATTTTAGAATAAAAACTTTTTTTGTGAATACAGGCCCTGAATCATTTCGTGGCAGAAAAACAGTCACCCAGCACTCGGACCCTCCTAAGTACTTTATCATACTTGGTACTTTATGAACGATTTCAGGAGTACTTATAACCCTAACTTGGGAACGTACAGGTAGTACCGGTGAGCACCTCTGAATTGCGATAAATAATCGAAGTTATGGACCTAAATTTTCATAGCGTACATAGTTATTCAAGGTCCGTCGGAGGTTACGTCGGGGTAACTGCCATTGCGGGCTAACGTTTTACAACTTTTTTAAAGAGTGTAGTGGACGGTCACCATCCAGCATACTGCTGCAAATAACGAAAATGAACTATAATCTCAAATGAACACATGAAATACAAACACACGATGTCAACACGTGCGATGGTAAACCAACAGCGCAAAAACATCCATGTATAGGCACCCTTCAAAAAAAAAAAAAAAAAAGAGTGATCTTCAGTCGGCGCGACGCCCACGTATATCCCGAGCGTGACATCGAATAACTCTGTGCTCTCTGTAGTGGGAGGGAAAATGGCGGCAAAAAGAACCACGAACTATTTCTGGTTTCAGTATTCTGGAAAAGTTTCCCGCGTCTCTGCATTATGCCCGTGCCGTCGTCACTGTTTCTTCCTATTGTGTGTGCCTTAATTTTCTGCAACAAAAACATGTCCTTCTGCGTTATGCATAGGTCATTTTCAGCGATGAAAGCAACGGAAATGAAAGCGACTACATACGCACTCAACGCAACCAAACTGTAATCGCCGTCCGTCTGCTGAGTTTGCAGTCCTCGTGCGATGCAGTACGCCAAGAACAATTATTGGGCAAGCATGGAATCAAAGCGGCAGGCTATTGGTGCGAGTGCGTTTCTGCCTATGAAGCAGTGTCTCTACCAACAGCGCTGTCGCGGTGCACTACTTCTCACGCTTTTCTTTCCTTTTATTTTTTTTTCTTGTTTATTTTTCTTTCCTTATTATTCCTCTGTGCTGCTGAGTTGGCGAGCTTACTAAATCCATCATGGTGAAGTGTTTATCAGCAATTGCGCTGCATAACTCAGCGCGCAGGCGCCTCGAAACGACAGCAAGGCGAACTATAGCCAGCAGCCACGCCTGAGAGAGCTGCGTAGATTGGCACTTCTCGGAGAAAGCCCCTTAAGCTTCTCGACCCTGGCGGTGTAGGGAGGGCGCTTCGAATTAACGCTAATTAAAACGTGTCTGAAAAGTAGAACTGCAAGCGCTCATTAGGTTTGTTTGTTTGTTTGTTTGTTTGTTTGTTTGTTTGTTTGTTTGTTTGTTTGTTTGTTTGTTTGTTTGTTTGTTTGTTTGTTTGCTTGCTTGCTTGCTTGCTTGCTTGCTTGCTTGCTTGCTTGCTTGCTTGCTTGCTTGTTAGCCTGTCGATGAGCGACCAGTGCAAAAAATATTAGTGCTCGAGGCATTAACGTGATGTAGGACGCGATTAATGAAGCGTACTTACCTCTTGTTGGAATCTGGTTACTGGTTCCTTCAAACTGCTAAAGCAGGGCGAACAAGAGGATAATATTTATTGAAGTAGGGATTTACACCCATTTACCACATATAGTGCTCACTTCACTCGACTATTTATAAATGTCAAGGTTTCAATTTCTTAGGGCGAGGTATTAGGAGGGAAATTAAGCCTAAGCAAAATATTGACGCCCAAGTTGCTTTTTCACTGTATATTTATCCCTCTGGCTCTGCTCGTAAAACTCAAATATCGCTAACGTCCGCGCCATCAGGAATCCGGAAAGAGAAATAGAATAGAATCTCGTTAGAAATGCAGCAGCGCTTGCGTTTCCATCATTTTTATACTGAGCAGAAAAAAAACATTGTGTGTGCAATTTGCAGTCACCTATATATAGTTCTTCGATTTCTCGGAGTTTGAGTCGTGAACATTATTCATCGAAGTAACTTTCTGTTCATTGGAGAGATATGGACCTGCTCCTTTCAGTACGAATTCGAGATGTTAGCGTGGCTGCTGACCTAACCTTCCCTCCGTATGAATGAAAAAACGTTTTAGGAATATTTGGTTTTGTGAACCAAAGTAGGTTACTGCTGAAGCTGCAAGAACTAAGTGTCATAGAAGCAGTGAAATTCGTCGCAAATACGTATGGCACATTGAAATGCGTACTAGCGCGTGGTCGACGGTCTGCATAGTTTGCGTCACTAGCCAGGTCACAGCGTTCCTTGCTCTTTTGGAACTTCCTAAAGCATTGTGAGCCTGGCGGTGCAACCTAGAGTATCCCGTCGAATTCTTCGCCGTTGATGCAGCCGACGCTCCTGACGGAGGCATGCAGGGTTGTCGCACACATTACTGAAGTATAAAGTTAAGTTCAGTCACGAGAAGCTCGCGCATGAAGGATGCGTTAAGGAGTCGCGAAATATTTATAAAATCTATTTGCCGCGTCCGAGCGTTGATGCATGAGCGAGGGGAGCATAATCTGCTGACGTATGCTGCCTCAAGCAACGCCAATCCAAGACAATGGCAAGTGCCTGTTTTCTAAAAAAAAATTCAATTTCTCTACAATGGAACGGTGGCGACAACTTTCACCGCCCGGAGTGTTCCACCGTATTTTTTTGCGCCACCGTTCCGTTGCAGTGACATCGCGAGCTGCCTGCGTGTGACCATATGCTAGGTGTTCATTCCTCGACATCGAGAGCCAATCTCAAGAAGACCGCTGAGAAAAAGCCAGAGTTTGCTGTCAAAGTTAGATAAAGCATCAGAAAGTCTAAAACACCATTCACTCCCCGTGAAGGGACAAAACAGGTTAGAATGCCGTCATGTCAGGCCATGACGTAATTCCGTTGCATCCGGAAGTCTGCGGCAAACCTCGAGAAAAACCGCTTTTGCGGTAAAAGAATGATGTGATGCACGTCTAGAAAGTACACGCTCAGCGGGCACAAACACGCACATTCGCTGTTATTACAAAGTCTCGTACAATGGCGTTACTATAAAAAAGTGTGCACTAACCATCGACGATGATTGCTAATGCAAGCGAATAGCCCGAACGAACGAACGAAAGAATAAACGAAAGAATGAACGAACGAAAAAAATGAACGAACGTTTTCTTTGCCGAGCGCTCCACTACCACATCTAAAGCTTCAGAGATATTTTTTATTTATTCATAACATACTGCCCACCCCAGTAAGCGCCCAAGCAGGAAAGTGTAGGTAGCATACAACATTACACGATACATAAATATAAAAGCAAATGTACAATAAGATTGAACAATAATACAATTCACCAAGGAGATGTAAAATCCAGCACGAATAAGCAAATAAAGCTTCAGAGAATAAGCAACACTGCATATAAGCAACAATATTAAACGAGCACATAAAATACTAGCACATTTACATACTGTATAAAAGGGACAGACAAAAAGAACACAACACATTTAACATCTTAATTGTTCAATAGCGTCAATGCTGAATAGATGTGCTACAGGTAAGTTGTTCCAGTCCGATATGGTACGGGGAAAGAAGAATTACTTGAAAAGTTTAGTTCGCGTGAGATAAGGCGTTAAAGATTCTGCATGTCGATGCCTCGTACGGCGTGCTAGTAGCTGCTTCATAAAAGGGTCGGGGCTAAGAGAGCAATGGTTATTTTTCAGCAAGAAAAGGAATTTATGTCTGTGAATTTTCTGTCGTAATTGCAATATTTGAATGTTATGTTTTAGCATTAGGGTGGTAGGGGAGTCTGTTTAGCGGTATTTGCAAAAAATAAATCTTACCACTTCGCGCTGTATCATTTCCAAGGCGTCAGTGTTATTTTTGGTGAAGGGATCCCACACAATGCATGCATTGTGCGGCATCCAACTTAGGGACGGATGAGCGAATAATAAGCTGTTAATGGAGTGTTAGAGGGAGCCTGGTTCAGTTTATGCCTCAGAAAGCAAAGTTTTCGAAAAGCCGACTTACAAATGTTGGAAACATGCGGGTTGCAGCATAGGTTGTCAGTTATTGTGACACCTAGATATTTATTATGACTAATTTCTGTGAGAGGCTTTGAAGCGATACTGTCAGGAATGGATAAATTCTTATTTTTTAGTAATTTTCATGACAACTGATTTCTTAGCATTTAGTTCCATATACCACCTACAAGACCAGGATATAATGTTTTGAAGGTTAAGAATTAGGTGCAATTTGTCCTCACTGCAAGTTATTTCATTAAACAACACACAGTCATCCGCGAACAATCTGATTTGCATGGGCGCTGCAATTATGTTAATGATGTCATTATTATATATTTGAAATAATAAGGGTCCTAAAATGCTGCCCTGTGGGACACCTGAAGTTACAGTAAGCTCATGATGAAAAGTAATTGTAAATTTCAACGAACTGCTTACGGTTAGTTATGTACGCAGTTATTCAATTAATTAGGTATGTTGGCAGGTTAATCAGTTTAAGTTCTTTGATAAGCTGTGAATGTGAAACAAGGTCAAACGTTTCCTGAAATCCAAGAAAATTACATCAGTTTGTCCAGACTTTGTCAAGAACATTTGCGAAGTTATGAACCATGATAGTTGATTGGGCAACAGTAGAAAAGCCTTTACGAAATCCATGCTGGCAGTTAGAGAGAAGATTTCTACCAGTAAGAAATTTGTTAATCTCTTGAATTGTACGAAGTTCCCTTCATGCAAGTTTCGGCAATGGACGAACCTTTCTCCATGGAAGAAACAGAGGCTGCTCTCGCCATTTCCAGGCGTTCCTCTTCGCCCTGGACCCGAACACATAACGTATGCTGTTCTCCGCCACCTTGACCATGAAGCACGAGATATCCTGCTGCGTCATCTCAATGTCTCATGGAGTGACGGCGTTGTTCCTTCTGAGTGGAAGCGTAGCCGTCTTATACCAATCTTAAAGCAAGGAAAGTCACCCCTTGAACTGAAATCCTATCGGCCTATTGCTCTCGCCAGCTGTGTTGGCAAGTTGATGGAAAGGATGATCCTCACGCGCCTCGAGTAGTTTCTTGAACATTAGAATATTCATCCAGACGCGATGACAGGTTTTCGACGTGGTCGTTCGTCGGTCGACAACGTCACTGATCTTGTGTCTTTGATTCAACAAGGGAAATCATCAAAACGCCTCTCTGTAGCGCTGTTTTTTGACGTGAGGGGCGCTTATGATAATGTCTCCCACGAAGCAATTCTTGGCGCGCTCGTGGCTGCGGAAATCGGAGGCCGCACTTTTCGGTGGATTCGGAGCTACCTGACCCAAAGGAGCTTCTTTGTATTCACCGAGGATGGTCAAACTACCGACCACTACACCAGCCGTGGGGTTCAACAAGGTGGCGCTTTAATCCCAGTTTTGTTCAACCTGGCTATGATTGGGCTGGCGGAATCCCTGCCACAGTCTGGCAGTCTGTCAATTTACGCAGAAAATCTGCATCTCGGCTTCCGGAGTAACCCGCCCGCAAGTTCGCGCAAGGTTACAAAAGGCTGCAACGATGACGTCTACTTATCTTCAGAGACAAGGCCTCGACGTTTCAATAGAAAAATGCGTATTAGTCGCCTTCACGCAAAAATCGATGACTGAATACCCTGTGTCTATTAATAGCCAGTCTATCTTATACAAAAAATATCGATTTTTAGGGATCACTGTCGACCGCCACGTCTCCTGGAGCCCTCATGTATCCTACCTAAGGAAGAGACTCCTCTCAATCAGTCACCTTTTCAAAGTCATGGCCGGAAAAGCATGGGGTGGGCACATTCTATGCTGCAACTATACAAAGCGCTCTTCATGGGTTTCTTGCATTACAGCACTCCAGTGTTGTCAAGCGCACGGAGGCCAAACCTCAGAGTGCTTGACAGCATGCAAGCTCAAGCACTTAGAACTTGTCTTGGCCTACCGCAATGCGCTTCAATAGTCGCAACAATTGCCATCACCAGGGAACATCCCATCAGAACGTATGTCGCCTCAGACACCCTTCGAAATCATCTTCGATACATTTCCCGAACACAGTCTCAACGCCTTGTTTCTCTCTCGGAAAGTAGACCAGATGCATTTTTTCGGGCATTGTAACCTCCTATCGATCTTCTCTTCCATCAGACCACCTGCACCAAAACCACCTTGTCCTTTCTGGTGTTTCCGGCAGCCACAAGTGCAGCTCTCCATCCTAGCAGTTACAAATAAGTCCGACTTGCCTACTTGTGCCCTGAATCAAGCCGCTCTACATCTGCTGCGTGATTCCTACTCTGATTGAATTCACATTTATACAGATGGCTCTTTGACTCTGACCAGCTCTACTGGTGCGGTTGTTATTCTGTCGGCATCACTCTGCAAGAAGTTCAAGATCAGCCGCGTCACAACTTCGACGGGGTCTGAACTTACCGGCCTCCGTAGCGCAGTGCTTTATGTGCACGAACAATCACCAAATCAATGGGCTATATTCTGTGGCTCAAAGGCAGCCCTACAGTCACTCTTATCAGCTCTGCGCCGCAGCCCACATGAACAATTGGTAGCAGAGATACGATTACGCTACCATCAAGCAGTTGACATAGGCCACGGCATTGTATTTCAGTGGCTACCTGGGCACTGTGACATCACTGGCAATGAATGTGTGGACAAAGCTGCCCGTGAGGCACATGAAGAATGTGAAAGATGCTCAATACCATTGTCAAGAATGGATGCAGCGTGGCACCTCAACAGCCTTGCCCATATTATAACTCTAAGAAAATGGACTACACCAGAGTTTACCAACCGGCGCCTATATGCCATGGACCCAAAGGTGCAATGACAACTTTTACCGGGTTTTAACCGACGAGAAGAAACATTACTGGGCCGCCTGCGAATAGGGGTTTCTTTTACAAACTCCTATTCATTCCTAATTGGAATGGTGGACAGTGCCAACTGCCTCACATGTGGTGCTGAGGAAACCACCAGACATTTCTTATGTGACTAACCCTAATACGAAGATGAGAGGATTGCCCTTCGGGCGGCTTTGGGACACTTAGACGATAGGCCTTTTACGGAGGAAAAGATCTTGGGCCCGTGGTCTCGTGCGTCTGCTATGTACAGGGCTACAAATGCGCTGCTGCTGTTTTTTTTTTTTTTTAGGTGCACTGGCCTGTATGACCGCGTGTGACGAAAGTCAGCGTTGAACGCTTGATTGTGTAAATGTGCAGGGTGTGAAATTCTCTCTTCCTTCTCCTCTTTCAATCCCTTTTCCCCCTTCCCTAGTGCAGGGTAGCCTACCGGGCTCAGCCTGGTTAACCTCCCTGCCTTTCCCTTATGACTTTTTTCTCTCTCACTCTCTTTGGCTATAACATGTTGTAGTAGTTTGCAACAGGAAGACGTTAGTGATATCGGACGATAATTTGTTAAAAGCGTAGCGTCACCCTTCGTTGGTACAGGTACGACACGTGTCCTTAACCAGTGCCTAGGAAGGACTGCAGATGACAATGATGCATGAAAAATTACAACAAAAAAGTGGGATAATTTTTCTGCGTATTTGTGCAAAATAACATTCGGTATACCATCCGGTCCAGGTGAGGAGATTTACTTGTCATATTAAGCAGCGTAGAAACTACGGCTGTTTGCGCAAACCATATCGGGCGGTACAATATATAGCATATGATTTAGAGGTGGTCGATATTTAATGCATCAAAGCACACGCACAATAGCACGTGCCTATCAAATAGCTATAAAGTTTGTGTTCGGCGTCGAACGCGCCCCGCAACTCGGTTGCCCGAGAGCACGCGTCTTTGGCACCGCCGCCTTATCGCAAGTCCGACGACCGACAGCAAACGGACGACACAGGCAAAGAGAGCTCTTCGCTTAACTCTGAAGTGCAGGTGCAGCTTTGGCACAGAGAAGGAATATCTGTTAGTCCAAGGCACAAGTCGGGGCCAGAAACACAGTGTAGATCTTATGAAGAATGCGCGTCAGAAAGACAGAGGCAGGAAGCACACATCGCGTATACCGCTCCACCGAAGCACTGCATACAATGAGCATGTACGTTGGCATGTAGTACTGCGGCTGAGTTTTGAAAAGGAAGCCTCTGGTACCAGCCCTTGTGAATCTCAACCCGTCCTCTGAGGCCACACAAGATGTCAGTCGCATTTAGATGGCGTGCATTGCTGCGTGTTATGGAAGAAGCGAGTGACGGAGCACGTCTGGTAACGTTTTTATATAAACGGGAGCATGCCGAAGAACGCTGGAACTGATTGCTCTATTCTGGATTACAGGTTTATTGTTTGTGTCGCTCAAATCCGTCCAAGTTAACAATGTTTTGTTTCACGTTCGTAGCTTGTTATCAAGCAGAGGCTCAGAGTTATGTAAAGGTTTGGCGACGAAATGAGAAGTCGGTGTAAACAAAATACCACGTTCAAGCTGGCTATGATACGGGGGTACGAAGAGAGACGCGAGCAGAACGCCATTCTCCGCTGATTGAAAAGGCATCGTGTTTACCACGCCGGCGGCGCTGTCACCTGAAATTTAGAGACGAGTCGACACTGTTCAGGCCACACAGGATATGAAATTCCAACTTGAATTACGTGCACTTCTGTGTACGATGGAAGGAAAGAGACAACGGAGAATGGAAGCAGTGAGCGGATAAACGACGAGGAAGGACTTGCGCGCCTCATTTGAACAAAACGACAAACAAGGAAAAAAAAATGAAATGAAAACAATATCTTTTTTTTATGTGCGCAGAGAATAAACCCTTCCTCTCCTCGAACGATGTATTTTTCCGCTGCTTCTGCGGGGTTTTTTCAGTATCTGCTTTAGTATATGCGTGCAAGGTAACGCATGTTGAAATGCAAGCAGTTTCGAGTTGTCAGCCTTTACTCGCGATAACCTTGCGGAAACGGCCCCTTATATCGAAATAAAATAAAATGCTGTGCCACAAAAACTCCTCCGCATTTTTTTAATACACAGCGCAGGACATCGCTGTACCTCTACGGCTCCTTGGCTATTCTCTTCTCCAGTGTGTTCAGGCAGACGCTTAAAGTATGGCTGCTTACAAAAATGTTAGTTCAGGAATCGTCCAGGACAGTTATTGAAATCCAATGAACCACTTAAGTCCGGATGCGACGCTGCAGTGCATTGGAAAGAGCCATGGAAGCGCTTTTTCTCACTATATAATTGACTCACTTATTTAGCGGGCCTTTAGTGTCCCCAAAACAGCACCAGCGTCTACTGGGCACGCCGTAGCGCCGAGTTACAGCCATTTTGACCACCGGCCACTGTAGTTCGTCACACTTTTTTTTTTAAGGCGAAAACCTTAGTTGTCTATGTTGACGGTGATCTTGGCAAAACTGCTCCGTCACGAGAAATGGCCGACGCCTAAAAAAATGCTCGGATTGACGTCATACTTCTCAGGGAGGTTCCTGTGCATTTCGATGGGGGCGAAATGCAAAAACGCTCGTGCCCCGTGCATTGGGGACACGTTACAGAACCCCAGGCGGTCAAAATTATTCCGGCGTCCCCCCCTACGGCATGCTTCATAATCAGATCATGGTTTTCGCACGTAAAACCCCTGAACGTAAAAAAAAAGGTTTTTGTATACCGCCCGCCAATCAGAACGCGGCCTCCGCTGTCGGAAATCGAACCCGCATTCCTTGTGCTCAACAGCAGAACGGCGGCAGTGATGCTCGCTGCTTTTCACTGAGGAAATTAATAATAGAAACAGGCATAATTAAAAATATACTTTCGGCGTGGGAAGGCAGATGATGTACATGCTGTAAAGCCCGCACCATGGCATTGTGTGTATACCATGGTTAGACAAACAGCAAAAAGTGAAGATTGCACTGAATTGATGTGTGTCCTCGGCTTTCGTGTATACTGCACACAATGTCGTGATAGTCGACTTTCATGCGTGTCAGTGATCGGGCTAATTTTATCCCCATTCACTGTAATCTTTTTTTTTTCGTCATTTTCACACACTGCGAAAATATTTTTGCGGGAAAAAACGAACAAAAGTATGGCTACATTAGTGACACAACTTTTCCGTTTTCTCCCTTTTTCAATAGTGTCACTACCATTATCTGTAGACGGCTTTTTTCCGTAATTTTAGAGAAAAAGGTTGTTGCCCAGTTCACTTCTTTATGGAAGTAACTTGTACACCCCTAATGGATGCAGGTTTCAGGGAGTGCGAAAAAAATAAAATGCTGCAATGCGAATGTAACAGGTCATATATATGAACAGATAACCATACATAAGTGAAATGAAATAGGAGGAATCTCGTTTCTAAACTCCCTACCCGATCTCCCAGCTAATCTATTTTATATTTGTTTTATTTCATTCATACCTCAAACGCCCGAGGGCGTTATGGGTAATCTATTTATCTACCACGCTACATATAGAATGAAATATAGGATAATCGACAAGGCATCCAGCACATCAGGACGCATCCGAAGATCAACTCTACTGTGGTTCATATACTACAGAGCGTTACTATGAGTAGCATCACGGGATCATTGAGCAGTTATGTATTTTGCAGAACTTAAGCCTGATTGTCTCACGCATATGAGATCTATTTGCCTAGATTTACGTGGATGGCGAAGCTGCACAAAATTGACAACAGTAAAGAAACGAACAAAATTCATTTCACTCGCTGTATGCGTGGCATTGTTTTTACTTTACCCTATAGAAACAAATTCTGTTAAAATCAATAAAAGCTCAAAAAGCTTTTTAACAAGGTAGTGCGTTGGGCGAGTTGGTGCAAGTGTAGGAAACATGTAAACAGGCAACAAATGCGTGAGAACGGCATTAACATTCTAGAGCAAGTTAGAAGTGTTCTGAAACAAATTAATGAGGAAGAGCGGGATGATCCTGGTATGGGTCATGAAAGAAATTCCAAATGGGAACAGCGGTAGAGGAATGAGCTTTCGTACTGGCCAGCCCTGCTTACCTGCCGTAGAGATAAGAATTTATGTAACGGAAAAAATTTTGGTCACGATTATTTCAGCCATCTATTAAGCAAGTAATAACTGCAGCAACAGAGGCCAATTACGCTTCTACATAGCTGCGTTGCGAGCCTGCCATATAGTTGCTTACGCGCCGCATGTTTTGACCCTGGTCACTTCTTTCGCTATGGAAGCGTGACTGAAGAAATAAGTGGGAAAAAATTTGTTAATGCAGCGCAAAGTCACTGAATGCGACAACTTTTAAGTACAACTTCACAACAATTTTATTTTCTATTGTGAGCCTACTGGAAGCATTTCTAGGTCTAAAAATGGTCAAGAAAAGTTGCCGCCGCAACTTAGAGCCAATGCACAGACAAATGTTCCTTGTTCATTGCCGATGCAAGACAGAATATTGTGCGCAAAATCTGCATTCTATTATTCAAATAGAAGCACCGCAGCTGCAAGCTGCCAATCAATGTGAAGCACTGCAGGAGTTCCATGCCAGTCTTACCCAAAACTGCAGCCCTCAGACTACCAAGGGTCATCGAGGATTATAAAGGGAGACCTGACCAGAACCGGGCCTGACCCACACATACTGTACTGTAACAACCATTATTTCTACAAGGCGGCAGCTCCAGTTATATGCAAATTAACAGAGTCCTCGGAGTCTCCCACCACGTTTGCGCACAAGAACGCGCACAGAGGAAGCCGTTAACTGCCGCGCTGGCGACTATATATGAGGCACTAATAAATCTTGGGATCAGTCAGCTCTGGCACCGCGCACAGCTCACTATATTCAGAAGGGTGAATAAGCTGGAGATATCGGAGGAAATGCCAGGCTATATAGTAGGCCGATAAGCATGTAAAGTTACTGCACAGCTGTGTATGTGATCATGGTCACATAAATTGCTCTAGAAAGTTGTGCCGGGCTTCAAAGAAATCGGAGCCCCGTGGGCTCTTCCACGAGTGGACCAAATGTGTGTCGTTACAAACAATGCTGAGGTTACCAGTTAGACAGTCAAAGATAATTTTGGGCCCTTTAACTTGACTCTGAAGTTCAATCTTCCTCTTTAGGATAATAATTGCTCCTAACCTGGCCGATGTTGAGCTGACCGCAAGTTTTGAAGGGATGTATTGGAGTGGCGAAATTCCGCCCATTTCCGAGGTGGTTTTTCCCGTTAAATATCACTTCATTAAAATGATGCGGCCGCCCATCACAACTGTCACTATACGGACCAAACCCTGCTTCAAGCGCCACTAATTAATCAGGATTCTTCACTGCCAGTGAACTATAGATTGCGCGAGTTAAGGCTTTGTCACAGGCCACACCCGCTCTTTCGTTCCGGTGTATCAAACTCTATCATGTATTTCTGTTTTGTTTTTGTTTTTAATAGTGGATGCGGACTCCATAGTAGAAACACCACGCAGCCTCCTATTGTCGGACACGTCAGCGCAACGCGCTGACATGGCGTATGCCTACGCCTAATAACATCTCGCTTGCAGGCGGTGAGAATGCCGCGTCAGAGGGCATTGTCACTGATACACAAAGCACGCCAGCCTCTGGCATATACGCGCAGTTTCATATATGACGCAGTTTATAGATCTGCGGATTTGCGACATCGTCCCGCCAACCCACACAGAGCATCGCTGAAAGAGCTCGGACAAAAGACGAGCCCGCAGGCGCTGACGCTCTCGCCAGTATCGTGCTTCGTGCTCTGTAGCCGGCACGGTGTTGACAAAAAATTCGGGGGAGAGAGTTTCGCGTTCGTCAGAAACTGCGTAGCTCTGAATTTCAAATGTACTGTTTTCGCGTCATAACAAGCTCGACCTTTGTGCCGATTAATCGAGAAGCGGAAAAGGAATAGTACACCCGAGGTGACTCCGAGTGGTGCCAATTGGTGAGCACCTACCGCGGACTCGGATTGCACTCTATACACTCTGATGTGCCCTTTCTCGTGAGAGCAAGAAGAGTGTCCGCTTGATTTTTCTTGGGCCAAGCGCACGCTCGTATCACATGGACGGCTAACTTGACAGGAGGTCATGAGCGGCTGCTATAGCAAGTGTAAACATCCGTAATGGAAATGTACCGCTTAGCGTTAACCAGTTAGGATCGTTGATGCCCCTAGCAGCCCAGGTCTGCCCCGACACACTCGTAATGAAAGAAAGGCACGTTTTGGCCCTGCTCCGTTGCAGTGTTGCGAATTCAGATGAAATTATGTTCCGGGCCACAACTCCCGACGTGACACCAGCGAGGAAAAACGCTCGTCGCAATCAGCCGGTCTATAGACGGTAAGTCAATCATTTAGTCAAGATGTGGTGGAGTACTCTGTAATAAAAGTAATGAGCAGGTTTAATTTATGCGCATTTTAAAGTCACACCCCTAAGTTATGTATAAAGTATATCTAGAATGTAAAACTCGGGTTAACTTTCGCCAATGAGGGCTTATTTTGCACGACTTGAAAGGTTTGTACGCTGACCTTTATGCCCATATAGCGTCTATCAAAATAAGGCAGTCAAAGGCAGGAATTTTTATCTACCACATTCAGTACTTCGAACTAGCACTTCCGAACTAGCACTTCTTACACAGAAAGAATTTATACTTGAACAGTTTGAAAATAAGTCTATAGCACTTGGTGTATTTGTCGATTTCTCAAAGGCTTTTGACTTGGTGGATCACGGGATTTTGTTACATAAATTACATCAATATGGGATTCGCGGAAAGGCTTTACAATTAATACGGTCGTATTTATTACAGAGAAAGCAAGTGGTTCAGTTAGCTAATACATGTTCTGCAGTTAAATCTATCCAAACTCGTGTACCACAAGGTAGCATACTTGGCCTCTCCTCTTTAATCTGTACCTTAATGATATTATAAATATAAACCCTGAAGTAAAATTTATTATTTATGCAGATGATGCCACTATCTTCTTCTCAGGCAAAAATATTTCGGAAATAATATCCGCATCTAACGAAACCTTGAATGCGCTGGGAAAATGGGCAACATCAAACTCCGTGCGTATAAATGAAAAAAAAAACTAAGGCAGTAATCTTCCGGCCAATAAACAAAATAATTCCGCCGCACCAACCCATAGTACTAGCCTCCGTAATATAGATATTGCAGAGAGTTTCAAATGTCTTAGCGTAGTTTTTTTCTTGTCATTGTCTTGGGAGGATGATATAAACTATCCAACCACTAAGTTAGCTCCAATCACCGGCATAGTGGCCGGATTAATATATCAACTATCATCGCGAACTAAATTACTTCTTTATAACACGCTTTTTTATTCTCACCTCAACTACTGCAAACTAGTATGGGGAGCCTCAGCTCCCTCTATAGCTTGCAACGCATTCCTCTTATACAGAAAAAATGCATTCGTCATGTTTATAATGCACCATACCGATCCCACACAGCTCAACTTTTTCTCAATTCCAGAGTAATTACTATACACAACTTGTATAAATACAGACTGAGTGTGAAGTTCAAAACAGAGATAAAAGAAAACCTCAGTAGTCTACAAATTCTTGCAAATTTGGAAAATAAATTACCATGCTACCCAACTATATATGCAGAAAGCTGGTTAGTTCATACTCCTCGTCTTAATACCGGACAACAGCGCTTATCTTACACGTTACCGTCTTTTGTACGCCTACGAATTAGATGGCATTTATTTATTTTCTTGTTCTTATGGGGATCTCCGCAATATGTACAGTGCTTATTTATGCCCACTTCCTTTCGCTGTGATTTCATGTTGTTCCGTGGTTTGTATTGTTAATAGAATTTGTTTTTGTTCAAGACACCACCATTGCCTTGTTTGTTACATTTCACTTACTGTGCCAATTTTGTGTATACTTTTATGCGTTGATATGCTGCTTCTGCCAAAATAAACAAATCAATGGCAGTGGGCTGGTCAAGCTGCATGTGAGCAGCTTTTTTCCCTCTGTCCTCCCATCTAATATGCATGATGGCAAATAAAATTATTATTACTTCAGCTGCTCAGCCATCACCTAACTTGACGGTCTTTATTTAAGATACGTAGTATACTATGTTTATGCATGTAATACACCACTGCACCCTTATACAGGCGCGCTCCGGCGGCGATATTGTCACGTAGTAGTGACGCTGAAGTTAACAGTCGTAAAACTGCGTATGACGAAACTTATTCTTTATTGGGCGAACCTGTGCCCACAAAAGCAAGCTACGCTCGAAGCACAATGAAAGCGGCGAACACAGTCGGCGATCGTCGAAATCTGATCAGCGGCGAAACGCGTCGGCTTTTATACCTGAGTCATCGAAGGTTCCAGATTATTCCCTGATGCCCGCGGGTCTTCCAGAAAGTTCTAGACAATTCGCGTCGGTCATACAATCAGATAACATAAGCGCCGGTGAAAACAGGCAACGGAAAGAAGCATCGATAACGTTCTAGAAACTTCCGATACAGGCGCGTCCTGCGCCGAGCGATAACGTTTAACATTTGTTAGCCGGTGGAAAGCGGCCACCGGTGAAAGATAAACATGTATACGTGTTTGTATGTATATAGCGATGCCTGCTGAAATTGATGTTTTCTGGAACACGAGAATGAAAACGTGATCTATGCCACGTCGCAAGCATAGAAAGAAGCTGTTTCAAGCCGAGAGTCACCCGTAAATATTGCCAACGTACTCAGGAGCCCTCAGCTTTCATCCCTTGTAGAAAAGTGTGTCATAGTGTTTATATATCCCTCGTCACATTGTACACCTCCCCATCCTACGTACGGCATTTCTTCTGATTTCAGTGAATGAAACGAGCTAAAAGTGAATGAAATGAGCTAAAACATTTCTTCTTTTACAGCTTCTCTAAAATGTTTCTAAACTTAATAAATGTTTAATGACGTTTAATGCGAAATTAAAAAAAATGAATTACAGTCTTCTTTTCAATGGGGTCACATGAGCTTGATGAAATTTAACATGTTCTTTCTCTCTCTCTCTCTCTCTCTCTCTCTCTGTTCCAAACGCATTGCAAGGAAAAAGACCACAAATTCCAAATTACCACAATCTTAGAACAGCTTGAAGCCCTTCTTGTACGCATCTCGCCCCAAAGCACGTTCAGGCCCAACTTTCAAACCTTATATTTGGCGAAAATCTCAAGCAAGTAGAAATAATGACAAACCTCAAAAGGCGGACATTCAGAACGAAAAATAAAGCTTGCCTTTAATGAGCGATAAACTCGTTAATGAGTGACGGCTCCAATCATATACTTCATATTGTTGTTGTTGTTGTTGTTGTTGTTGTTGTTGTTGTTGTTGTTGTTGTTGTTGTTGTTGTTGTTGTTGTTGTTGTTGTTGTTGTTGTTGTTGTTGTTGTTGTTGTTGTTGTTGTTGTTGTTGTTGTTGTTGTTGTTGTTGTTGTTGTTGTTCAGGCCTATGGAGCAGACAGCGAATTCTTTTAGTTGTTTTTTTTTATTTTTATTTTTTACAGGTTGACTGAAAAGGCCTGTTTTCTTGCTACATCTCACTATGTCGAAAGTCTCGCTTGAGAATGGCGACGTGATTTCCGCTATACACAATTTCACAACGTTCGTGTAGCTCTGACTACTGCCTGTCTTCAATATTGCGTCTTCTAGCTAAAGTACACTGCTTCCATTGAAAAGCAGTTTAAATCGATATTGAAACATTAATACTCTGAATTACTTGTAAAAAAACGTTTTTTTTGTGACATTAAAAAAGGAGCGAGAAAGGCCCATTCGTCTTCCTTTTAATGCTCATCATTTTTTTTAAATCTTCTTCTTGTTCTTTTTCTTGATCTGCTGTGACCGCTAACTTGCTTCATGAACTTCAGTAGGGCTGCAATCTTCTGAAAGAACTGTTCTTCTGGTGCCTCTTTCGTAACTGGCTATAAGAACGAGAGAGACTACTTCGGTGAAAAACAACTCTGGTTCACGGCAAGTCACCTCCACATAGTTGGGTGGTGGAACCACGTACCATACCTACATAGTTAGGTTGTACCCTCGTAGAGGCTTCAGGTGTCTCGAGTTGCAGTTTAAGAGCGACCTTCTTCATTTGCGCGAAGCTCACGGCACAACTTAAGCCTCACAGATTTCGAAGCGACATTTATTTCTTAAAATATTTTTCACCTAATCATCAATTATTTGTTCAAATGTTCTTCAAATATTTTCTCTCTTATTTGTTATTTCTTACTCTTGAGCTCTCCTTGGGATAAGCTGTTTAATTTCTTTGCTACGAGATTCGTTCGAAAGCACTCCGAACTGGCCGGTCTTGTCCACAAAACACTCGGCGGAAGTTAAGGAGTTTGACTGCAAAATGCTTAAGAATGCGGTGACGGCTGTAGTATATATACTACAGTATTAGGAGATTATTTTTCCTTTTTTTTAAATGTGGCTGACCCGTCCCAACAGGAAATGTATAAAGTTTCGAAACACTTTGCTGCCAAATTCCCCGCTCTCAATTTCCGCATTAAAGCAAGACGTTTTCTTCTGTATGTTGGTATAATACGAACGCAGCATACTCGTGTATGCAGCTATTCTCTGTGTAATACGCGGTAAAGCCAGCTCAGGAAAGTTATGCTGGTCCGAGCTTTACATGCTTCGTCCACTTCGGCGGTCATATCCAAAACGAGGCCGTACCGACAGCGATATATTTGTGAAAGAAGTTTCCGAACACCGGGGCTGATTCGCCGTCACATGTCATAAAGATGGAAGACGAACTTTGCTGATCTTTGCGTCGCCGTAACATCTTCATTGCTGTTCGCAGTTCTCAGAACACAAAAGTACGTGCGTGTGTCTGACGACGCTTCGTTGTCATAATGGTTAATTAAAGCTCAGAGGCTTTCCAAAGCAAGAGTAACGCTGAGGCAAGTAAAATTGCAGTAAGCTTTTATTCAGATACAAAACTAGCGCACCAATTGCGCAGGATGCTTAATGCAGTGATTTCCCGCCAGACGGTGAAGGATTTTAATCATGGGATAGCTTATGTGAATATTTAGGAAGAGCTGCGCTCGGCAAAAAAAAAAGGAACAGGCAATTGAGAAAATAAGAAGAGGTCCGCAAAACGTGCATATCAGGAGAAAACGGTGGTCCCGAAAAATGAATGACGTACTAGAGAAAAACAAGAAGTGAGCGTGGCAGCGCTGTTGCCGGAAACCGAGGAAGAATGTAAAAAGCATGACATTCTTTCGGGGCAGCAGAAAGGAACACGAAATGGCAGAAAGCTAGGCGCGAGCGCGATGAGCGTGGTAATGCAAAAATCATACAAGGCTGTCTAAATCCTTCTTCACCCGAGGTTTTCTTTTATTCCCGTACGTATCTGCGTTCGTAACCTCATAGATGAAAATTTAATTAAGTTACGGAGAGAGACTCTCGTGTGTTCAGATAGCGTCAAATCCTGCCTGTCTTATAGAGCGGAGGACCCGAGGCATAAAGAAAATATTTCTCGACAAAACATACATGCTCGGTTGATCGTAAACTTTAATTTCCCAGGTTCAGTCCCACTCACTACGCTAGTGGGCGGCCCGCTAAATGCCACGTTTGCAATGAATGAATGAATGAATGAACCTTTATTTGAAGCAGTGAGTTGGCAGTCGAGGTGGGAGGGTTCCTTATTCCAGGAACCCTCTGGCTTGGATCGCCCTCCGGGCCCAGGCGACGAGTTCTCGCTGGTCGACCAGGTCCGGCTTGGAGATCGCAGCCTCCCACGTCTCTGCGAGGAGGGTTGGGTCTGCGTCTGCTGCTGTTGGTTGTGTCGTTGTGATGCTTGCTCGGGTGTGCTTGCATTGCAGTAGGAGGTGCGAGGGTGTCTGGCACGTTGCAGTGTGGACAGGTGTAGCTGTATAGCGTCGGGTGGAAATGATGCAGTAAGCTTCCGTGGGTGAAGGTATTGCTCTGGAGTCGCCTGTAGTCGGTGCCTTCGTTTCTCGTTAGTTTTGGATGGGGTGGACGGTATACCCTGCGTCCAAGCCGATAGTGCTGCAGTAGTGCTTGATAAGTTAGCGGTATTGTTTCCGTTTCGTCCACTGATTTGGGTGGGTGGGACATGTCGAGAGTCTCGTGCAGGGAAGCCTGGTTGACGCTTTAGCGCGCGAGCCGCCGTGTGTGCCGCTTCATTCCCCTCGAGTCCCTCATGTCCCGGAACCCACATGATGCAGGTGTAGGGGGGAGGAGTGTCGCCACGTTTCAGTATGTTTATCGATTTGACGGAGATCCTGCCCTTCATGTAGTTGCGTGCCGCTGTTTGAGAGTCGGTGAAGACCACTATGGCATCCTCGCTTGTATGGGGGGCGAGTGCTATAGCGGCCTCATCTGCTGTGTCCGCGTGTTTGGCGAGAATTGTCGCTAACACCAGCGCCGTTCCCCTGTAGTCTATGACGCTGATGGCGGAGGCGTTTCGGCCCGGATACTTGGCTGCGTCCACGTAGCGCGCCTGCGGGTCGTTACGGTGCTTGTGTCTGATGGCGTTTACCCTGGCGAGCCGTCTGCCTCGATGGTGTTCTGGATGCATGTTCCGAGGGATCTGATGAACTTGTAGACAAACTCGGAGCTTCGACATGATCTTTTCCTTACGTTCGTCATCAAGTTCTATGTTGGTTGCGTATCCTGTGCGTCGGAGGACTGCTCGGCCTGTGGTTGTGAGCTTGAGTCTCTCGATCTGGTTGATGAGGTGCACTTCCGCGAGTTCTTCCCAGGAGTTGTGAACTCCCATGCGAAGCAATCGGTCAGTGGAGGCGGTTGTTGGTAGTCCTAGGGCGAGCTTCGTGGCCTTTCGTATTAGGAGGTTTAGCTTTTGTTTCTCGGCTGTTTTCAGGTTGAGGTAAGGAGTTCCGTATGTAATGCGGCTGTAAAACAGGGCTTGTACCATTCGCAAGGCGTCGTGCTCTTTGAGGCCATTGCGGCGATTTGCCACCCGTCGTATCAGATGAGTCAGCTGTGCCACCATGTTCTGTAGTCTAGGGAGTGTGGCGGAGCCGGACCCGTCCTTGTGTATTTGGAGTCCGAGGATTCGAAGTGAGTCGACCTTCGGTATCGGGACTCCCTAAAGAAGGACTTGTGGGTCCGGTGCGTCGTGGCTTGGGGGCCGGCCCCGGGTGCGTGCCGCGAGTACTAATAGCTCGAATTTATCCGGGGCACAGTGGAGGCCGCAGGTGTTCAGGTACCGTTCGATGATGTTGACCGCCTCCTGAAGACGGTCCTCCTGTTCGCCCTAGCTCGCGCCTCTCGTCCACAGTGTGATATAATCTGCACATAGAGCATGAAATATCCCTGGGACGGTGTCTAGGAGGCGGGGAAGTTTGAGGAGGGCCACGTTGAAGAGGAGTGGCGAGATTACCGAACCCTGCGGCGTACCCCTGTTAGGTAAGTGAAATGTCTTGCTCCGGAGATTGGCAATTCCCACCGTGGCCGTACGGTTGGTGAGGAAAGCGCGCATGTAGGCGTATGTTTTGGCACCGCAGCCGGTATCTTCTAGGTTACGGAGAATGGCTTCATGGCTCACGTTATCGAAGGCGCCCTTTACGTCTAGAGCTAGAATGGATGACTTGCTAGGTTTGCTCAAATGGCCAAGAATATCTTCCTTTAGCTGGAAGAGGACGTCCTGCGTGGAGAGCATCTAGCGGAAGCCGAACATGGTGTGTGGATAGCGATCATTGTCCTCGAGATGTGTGGTGAGCCGCTTGTTGACCATGTGTTCAAACAGTTTTCCGGCGCAGGACGTAAGGGAGATGGGGCGGAGATTTGCGATGGAGATGGGTTTGTTCGGCTTGGGTACCATGGTTATCTCCGAGTGTTTCCAGGCTGTTGGTAGCTCGCCCTTAATCCAGCAGTCGTTATAGTACCGAAGCAGACCCGCCAACGCCCGAGGGGGTAGCTGTCGAAGGTGCTTGTTGGTGACTCTGTCTTTGCCCGGGCTCGTATTGCGTGTTAACCTAGAGAGGGCCGCCTGTAACTCTGCCTGTGTGAAAGGCCGATCTAGCTCTTCGTTCAACGCTCCTTCGTACTCCCTGGTGGTGGAAAGGTTGGTGGCAGTGGCTTGCGGGTTAGCTGAGCCGTGTAGCTTCGTCTGAAGTTCTTGGAGAAGCTGATCCTCTGTGCCGCCATAGTTGTGGATTAGCCGGCGAATTGTCTTTGTTGGGTTTTGGTGTGGGTGTCGTCGACCAGGGCTCGAAGTATATGCCAAGTTTTCTTTGTGCTGAGCGTCCCTTGAAGTTGGTTGCAGAAGGATCGCCAGTTCTGGCTCGCTAGCTGTTCAGCGTACTCCTGTGCCTGCGTGCTTAATAGGGCAATTCGGCGCTGGACCTTGCGGTTGAGCTTTTGCCATCGCCATCGTTTGAGAAGCGATCGCCGAGCCTCCCATAAGTGCAGTAGGTGATTATCGACCGCTGGATTGTCCTCGTCTAGATTAATCGTCCTAGTGTGGCCGTCAGCCGCACCCACGATACCGTTTAGCCAAGCTTCAATGTCTTCAATGTCCGAAACGTCGTCAAGCTCATTCCTATACGCGTTCCAAGTCAGTGAGTCGCGCCTTTCCTGTCTTGGGCGTGCGGTGAGATTGTTCAACCTCGATTTGAATTATGTAGTGATCGCTCCCTAGCGTGTCTGGGAGTCGGGTCCACGTGGCCTTTCGCACGTCTCGGGTGAACGTGAGATCAGGATTGGTGTCCCTCGACACGCTGTTGCCCACTCGGGTTGGTTGGAGCAGGTCATTCCATAGCGTAAGGCCGTGCTGTTGTGCGGCGTCGTGAACCCGTGCCCCTTTCTTGGTGGTATTGGGGTAGCCCCAGGCCGCATGTGGGGCGTTAAAGTCCCCTACTACAACAAGCCGGTTACCGTTAACGCTCTTGCGAAGGTCCCGGACGAAGTGCTCGTAGTGGAGTAGCTGCTCTCGCGGTGGGCTGTAGAGGTTGACCAGGTATAGGCTCTGTTGATTCTTGCGAGTCGGCCACACCTCCACTATGGTGTGTTCGATTTCAGTGTCTTCAATTTCGTGTGGCTGTGCGGTTAGTGTCTTCATGACAAGAATTGTGGTGCGGGAAATGTGTGCCATAGTGGTGTAGCCGGGGGGCTTCATCTTCTTGGTGTTGGTTTCCTGTAACGCGATTATGTCAGGATTGTTTGTTTTGAGATTATCTTGGAGGTCGGCCGAGCGGGGTGTATAGTATCTGCAATTCCAGTGCCAAATGCGGAGGGTGGGAAGCGACTCGGTGTGTCTACGTTTGAGAGCCGCCATGTTGGTGGTTGTCCTCCACCTGGAGTAGGTAGTTTGGTGTTGTCGAGCTAGAATCCTCTGCGGATTCCACTCGCACTGTCTTCCGTCCCTAGCGTTTGGTTCCGAACAGCTCCGCCAGATGTTCATGTGTCACGAAATTCTTCTAAGCAAATGTCATGAAGTTGTGTTGTTGTGCCATGAAGCCATCCAGTTTGGCGTCGAGTGTGGTGACCGTACGGGTTAGTGGCTCTACCTTTTCCTTGATTTTAGTTATCACTGTCTGTATGGCTCTGTCTGCTGATGCGAGAAGCTTCGTAGTGAGGGTTTCCTCGAAGACTTGAAGGCGTCGTTCAACAAGGTCGAGAATCTTCTCTTCATATGCTTGCAGCCGTTCGTCTACCCGCTTCATTATTCTGGCTTCTACCTGTTTTAGTATGCTTTCTTCTACTCTCTTCGCTACTCTGCCCTCGAGTTCTGGCGTATTGCACTCGGCTACCGGTTGTTGTTGTATCGTCCTCTGTAGATTCTGTACTTTATGTTCGAGGGTCCGTATAGTCGCTGTCTCGTCCGAACTGCTCGTGTTGCGTGAGGAATTCGAGGAGCTGCTTCCGTTCGCCGCGGCGACGTAAGTGATTCGCCTAACGGAGCGAGACCGTGACCGAGAGCGGGATGTAGAGCGCGATATTAGGATAGAGCGAGAGCGTCTCCGGCCAGGTCTTTGTTGAGGCGAGGGCCCCTGTGAGCTGTCCGAGGTGGTAACCAGCGCGGGGAAGTCTTCGGTGCTTGAGCTCCAGTGATTCTCTCGGGCGCGAGCGTTGTCAAGCTGCTGTCTTCTTACTTGGTAGGGGGGCGGGTTGTTACGGAGTTTCTTCTTGCATTCCTTGTCTGCCGTTTCGTGGTCTCCACCGCAAATCTTGCACTTCGGTTGACAGTCATGTTCTTACGTAACCCCATCGCGCCCGCATGTGTAGCAGAACTTGGCCCTCGGCTGAGGACAGATATCCTGTCGGTGTCTGATGGCGCCGCAGGTTCTGCAGTATTGGACGGATTTTCGGTAGGGCTTGCATCTGTAGTCACCGCTCTGGTACGTTACGTAATAAGGGACGTGCTGTCCGTCGAAGGTGATAACCGGGGCTGTTGAAGATCCTAGCAGGCGTGCGCCGAGAACCGTGTATCTTGAGTCCACTCGAAGGCCGGCAACAATCTCCGCGGGACTTGTACCCTGTTCGAGGCCGTATATCACTCCACGGCACACATCGTCTAGGTGTCGAATGTGGGGATTTGCTTGATAGACGGTTCCGCCGAGTTGTATGGTGTTGATATGCTGCAGTTTGGAAGCTCGTTCCGTACTTGCCGTGCTCGCGATGATCACATTCTCTGGTTTCTGCACTTGTATACGGACATGATCGTGGAAGTCTTGCTGGACCAAACCACTGGATCTTCCGATGGCATGTGTCACTGCGATAAGTGTATGTTTCGAGAGGTCAAGTCCTGCTTGAGGGCGGAAGACGATTTTGAAGCCGTAAGTAGGAAAGGGTCCCATCCTCAGAATGCGTTGACACTGTGGCAGTGGTTGTTGTGCTTGAGGTTTGGGGTCTGGGTTCAGGACTTTTATAGCTCTTTTTTCGGTAGATTCATTGTCTTATTTGGCTGATCTGCCTTTACGACCAACTTGTAACCACTCGATGTGGGCTTTACCCGTCGTTTTGCCGCTATTGGCGTCGTATGTCCACTGTGGTATGGTATCAGAGTTAGCCCCAGTCAACTCCATTCGCGCAGTAGTCGGCTCTTCTTGTAAAGCGTTCGCCATCTGTGTTTCCAGAAAAGCGTGGGCGTTTCGCCTCAGACGCTGTTTCTGCGTGATTTACTCCTACTGTGCGAGCACCGCGGGCCTGCAGGCGCGAGCCGCTGGTCTCCCGCTCGCGCCACGGTCACAGAATGTTCACAGCGCACGGTCACAGAATGTTCAGAGCTTGATTATTCGAGTAAAGGTCTACTCACTGCGTCGTGGCTGGCGTCAAACGATGCCTTGCAACTTTAGGAATCCGAAGTTACCAAATTCGCTGAGTGTCCAAACAATTTTCCACAAAAAATAGCGAAAAAGCAGGAGCCCATGTGAGGTACGACTGTGCTCCTCGGCCCCCTGGCGGTATTCCCCCACATTTGCAAGATTTTATAGTTTACGGGCACAGATGGCTACACCGTAAAGCTATTCCCAACTGTTTCTATCCCATTTCTGCAATCAGCCCTCCACGATTTTGTCGTAAACTTTTCGGGCCACCCCCACTTCACCTGTCTGTCATGCGGCGTCACCAACTGCTGCAGTACCTGCACCAAACAAGACTACATGCATTTATTTGATGCCTTTTGTTAATTTTTAGTAGATATGCCTTGCGGTACGGTCCACGAATAAAAGAATAAAAGAAAAGACCGCCTTCGGCGGAAGCCACGTTGGAACGTACAATGTAAACAGCTGCGAGCGCAAGGCGCATGCGTGCTGGCATAAACTTCGGTCACCGCAGTCCGTGGGACGAGCTTAATATAATGAATATGTACCAACAGCCGTGAAAACTGTCGACAGTTGTCGACAGTTTTCGTCGTGAACTGTCGTGAAAACTGTCGAAGACACACTCCTTTCGCAAAGCAAATTCCTGATTTCGGGTGCAAATTCGGCCGGCCAAGACGCACAAGAAATAAGTCCTATAAAATGAAGCGAAATGCCACAATAATATGATGTAACGATGCTTCAAGCTACCACATAAATCGGCGACATGAATTTTCCTTCTAAGGAAGTAAAACTCCTGTATTGCCCGGTGTAACAAAACAAAATCATATCTTGAAGCCAGAGATCAGCGACCACTTTCCGAAATGCGGGAACGAATAGACGTTTTCTTTTTCTTTCTCTCTGCCTCTCTCTTTCTGTACTTTCTTTAGTGTAGCAGATAACGTGTCGGCATCACCTAAGCAAAGTATAGAATTACGCAGCCCATCCTTCAAGGACCTGCGTCGTGAACAAAAACAAAGCAAAAACGAAAAAGGAAAAAAAAAACTTTGCATTCGACATGCTGAAATGCAAAGCATGCTTGTGTGACAATTGCTTCACGCTCCCTTACAGTCTAGCTGGCGTAAAGTGTCAAATTGTTCCCCATATTCACTAAAGAAAAGTAAACGTATAAACCCAGTAGCAGTCATAGTTTCCGACCTGGCTTGGAGGGTTCCATTGTGCCTTTTCCGTCACCGAGCCCGCAGCGAGAACAGTGGGGACCATCTTCAAGCCCACAACCCTCAGCTTTCCGCGGAATTCTCGAAAAACACATTTGACGCATCAGCAGTACCGAAAGTACGAAATAAAAACAAATTCTCTCTCCCGAATCTTGCCATCATGACAATAGAAGTTCCTTTCCTCTCTTGTTTCAGCCCGTCTCACATTTTTCGAAATGCCACGGCTGAGCTACACATGAGCGAAACGAGCTCTCCTGCACGTCGGTGCCACCGCAGCTCTCATTTCGCGCAAGAAATGCCAGAGACATCCCTCGATCGCGCTACTCGCTAAATTGCGCCGTGCCGCCATTGCCTTCAGAAACGAACCAGAAAGAAAGTTACCATACCAATTCACATTCCAAAGCACGCCACGATGACGCTTCGCAGAAGTGGCGCTTTGCCTTTTTTGTTTTTCTTATACTTTCTGTATCAGTGATCTCTCTTTTTTTTTTTTTTTAATACCTCGAAAACCAACAACTTTGACTTTCCCGCGGAACAGCTACACGTATATTGTCGTGAAGGCGTTGCTCTTGCCAGTCATATAAAAAAATTACAAGCAATGGAATTACTGCGAGGCTCTTACTAATTTTCCACATACAGCTATAGACCACTCGACGCCGAGACCTGCGCAGGAACGTAAAAGAATACAGACCAAAAGCAGTCCTCTCCGGGTATTTTCTCTTCTGTTTGCGAAAAAAAACACTGGCGTTACGAAAGACGAAAGCCTCATTTGCGGTCACCAGTGGCACACCCCCGCTGGCGAGTGCCGCAGCTGCTAGACCACGCGCTGTGCTTCTCTCGGACAAAGCGAGGCTCAGCGGAGAAGAGTGCCCCTTCGCGCCTGGCCCAGGGGCAAACAGAGGAAATAATCTCCATATACGCTGCCCCGAGCCATCGAGTGTCCTCCATCCGCGCGGATAGGAGCGCATCCCATTACGCCCTTCTCTTGGCGAAAACAACGTCCGCGTCCAAGCACGGGCCTGCACGGAGGCTGTGGTGGAACGCAAGACGGCACCGTCGCTCCTGCAGAGCGAAAATATCATTCCCACAGGCCGTTCCTCGGAACGCACATGCGGCTACGCGAAATTAGCGCATTTTTGCGAGAGCACGGAAAGGCACTACGCGTACAGCGACACGCCCGCGAGCTCAACAAAGCCGCCCGGCTGAACATCCGTAGCAGTAATCCTGCCGCGGCCCATGGAGATGCGAGAAGGATGCGGGCCGCTAAAGCTTGCAGAAGATCCATGCGACTCGCACCTCCGGTCACTCCATGCGCCCGACATGAAGCGGAACAACGAGAGACATCCATTATTTCGCGACTCTTCGCTATATGCCGAGCTGGCGTTTTGTCTCGTATAATTACATATCAGATCCTGGTAATGCCACATAGGCAGCGTAGCAAAAACAATCTCAGCCGTCTTGTTTTGGTCACTGCCTTGCAACAAACAGTGCGATTCCCCTATCGTGAGGAGCAGATATCTGGAAACTGCTAACGGCGCAAGCGCATTTTTGATGGCAGTTTTGAGGCTCCCTAGCAACTTGATTGTATCTGCTACCTAAGACAGTGAAACTATTGCACTTACCCCACCAGCCTCCCCTCGAACACAAACCAATTACCCTGAAGGAGCCTGAACAATTGGAGCTGTGTTAACGCGCTAACTCATTGTTGTTAGCTGTTCTCGTGGACGCCTTGTTTATGTGTGCTGCGGTAGCGCTTCGTACACATGCATGCAGCGTATACATTAAGTAACATCCTACAAAGAGCTCCCTCGTGCATCATACAGAGTTCGCTCTCCTTAGTAAAAGTTAGCCGACGCTTTCCTATAAGCGAATGCGGTGTATGTTGTTGTTATTGTTATTGTTGCTGCTGTTGTTTCGTCGTCATCGTTTAATAATAAAGGCTACGTACGGTTTGTGGCCGAGACATGATGCGCCAAACGTCTAATAAAGTATCTGTAGTCTACAGCCGCCTCGTGTACGGCACTTGCGACGCCCTTCTATAACTGCCCATGCGCACGCAGACCCTTTAGCTGTAGGCATTTCTGAAAGATATCTTCTCCACAATAAGAAAGTGCGGGGAAAGATGCCAGCTTCTCTGTTTCCCGATAGGTCGCGTCTAATGAGACTGCACGATCCGGTGTTAATCGTGCAACCTGTTCCCCGCATTGTCATTGGCGGAGGTAAGGCAAACAAAGAAAAATTTCCACGCGACTGAAACTTATGCCCGACCAATCGCGTTCGACGCCTGGTTTCCAACGCGCTTTGCCCCACACTGCGAGCCAATTTCGTCCTGCTCTCGCCGCATTTCTCAAATTCGCCATCAATGCAAAATATAACCTAACTAAATCTGTTACCATGGAAGCTTCAATGGCAACTTGGAGACCAGCCTTCATCCCTTTGCACCATAGAACACAACGTAACTGCATACAATAAGACGATTGCAGTTTTAGAATAGGGGACATCAAAATTAGCAGACGCTAAGCAGGAGTGCTATAACGTAAAGCTATTCCAATCTGCCTCCCTGCCTTTCAAAGCCAGTTTCTCACTCTCTCTCTCTCTCTCTCTTTTCCAACCTGTATAGATCTATTCTATTTTTTATGCGAAAGCATCAAATGGCCCATTGAGCGAAAAAGCCGGCGTCTGTAGCAGCGAAACGGCGCCTCAATTCCCATTGGCTGCGACGCCACGTCACGAGCGCTGCTCGGCGGAGCGGAGCGGGAGAGACGGTGTGGCGTGAGGGGAGAGGACACCGCCGCGACGCTACGCCACCAGCGCGCCTCGTCGGCGCAGATACGGCGGCGCGACGCCGCGGGGCGAGATGGGTTGTCGTCGGCGAGGCATTCGCGTGACGCGCCCTTGCGGGTGCCGCCGTCTCGCTCTCGGAAGCCGGGGTGCGGTCCGTATCTCTCTCTCTCTCTCACCCCCGCTGGGCTTAGCTGCTGCGCCTGCCGGCCATGGTGGCCGCTGCTGCTTCCTCGATCGGTCTCTCGTCGCGCAGTACGTCGTTGGCATGCGGCGTTGGCACCTCAAGCTGCTGCTGCTTGCTGGCTCGGGCAGCACGTACCGCTATGGACTCGCAGCGCAAAACTCCAAGAACCGCTCAGCGGCGTTCAATTGGGCATTAATGATTTCGCATTCACAACTCATAAGAAGTGCTTGTGTTTCCTCGGATTTTTTTTTTCATTCGTCACCTACGACTGGTCAAAAAATGGTGGGCCATGCACACTTCGCCTGTCTCTAACGCGACATCACAATAACTGCGAAAACTCCCCATTTGATATGACGTGTAGACATTTATTATGAATGACCACGCCGAACGAAATAACAGAAAGTATTTGTTCAGTTCTACACCTTTTTTCGTCATTAGCGCGACACTATTGGTCCAGTATTTTTCGGGTGGCGCCTACTTCGTCTATCTGTCACGCGACGTTACAATACCGCAAGAGCTCACACGTCAAGTGACGTGCACGCACTAAAGTCCCATTAATATGCCGAATAAAACTGAATGTCTTTTTAGCCGAAGACTGCCCCGTTCCGAAAGGAATAGAAGATGGATGCCCTTCAATAGCTCTGGCACGAGGTACTCGGAGTTGCCGGCGAGAATGACTACATTTGCCTGGAATATTTTTTGCGCGGAAGTATAACGTTTTCATGCCCATGACATCGTTCTGCCAACTCTTCTTCACCGAGGACCCGTTCTAGCGGCATTTGTAGCCTCCCGTTGCACGCCGCAGCGATTTTCGACCAGCCACCGAAATGTAGCAAGGCGAAGCGGATCAATCGCAGACGCCGGCCCCACTCCCCTCACACGGTTATTTGCTTTCACTGTGCTAGCTCGGCCCCACAGAAACCCGCCTATTTCTGCGCGCTCCTCTCCTCTTGTCAATGAATTAGATAAGAAAAAGCTGTCAAGGTGGGTAATCCTATTCGCTTTGAAAGCAATCAAACGTGACCTCCTATAAACGAGGAAAGTGGTTAGAGATTCACAGAAAGGAATAAGAAGCTCAAAGGCGGCACTCAAAATCCATGCCTCCCTTTACTGGAACAAGACCAAACACTAAGAAAGACCACATGTCTCGCTGTTGTTTGTTTAATAAACTATGATGGCGTTAGAACCATTGCGCTCGTAGTTGGAGGTTTGCAAGCATTGGATTGAAAGTTTGCAGGATCGTAATGCGTTGTGAGCCATGAACGTCTGCGTGTTGGTCAGCGAGAGGACATCGCCCATGACCGGACGTTAGAACTGGACAGTGCCGAGTGTCCTACTGTGAGCGATTTACACCATTATCACGCATTTCTTATCATAGCTCCTTACCTCATTGAAGAGTGCCAGATCCAACACATCTATGATTAACCTCCTTTAGTTTTGCTTCTTTTCTCGCCCTTCTTGCTCTTTCCTTCTTCATGTTTTTTTTTCTTTATTTCTTCTTTTCTAGCAATTAGCCTTACATAAAAAGCTATGTTCCTTCAGTTTCTGTCTCTGACGTTTCCCCACGTGAATAATGGAGGTCGATGTTGGGTTTATGTAATCGCATATTCCACCTCGTTTCTTTGATGACCGACCCACGTTGATAATCAACCCTTGTTGGTGAGCATTCACTCCGGCTTTGTGTAAATGCTACAAGAGCGCGCTTCATCAAACCACCTTGCTGTGAAGACGATACTTTGAGCAATGGTCGCTAAGGAGAACTTTGAAATTTCTTCATCGCGTTAACTGAAAAAATACTACTCTACAACTTCATGCATTGTGTATGAATAAAGCGTTTTAGTAAATGCACCGTCCTTCGTATTATTACTTTGCTTGTTTCAGCGCAAATATTAATGTCTCAATACGGGACAGAATGCACTTCTTCTCAAATGTGTCCCCGAAATTCACCTATTCTCACGTTCTTTACACTCTAACCACAATTTCTGCCAAAAATAGTTATTTTTGTAAAACAGAGATGGGATATCAGAAGGTAAATTGATAAGGTAAATGGCATTACATAGCCATTTACCTTATCACGTATCAAGATACTGTGTCTCTACTATGGATAAAATGCTTTGACCGCGGTGGACAATATCACCAATTATCCAGAAATGTTTGTACATTAACCAGTTCGGCCACTGTGTACGTGTTAAGTTCAAACACACGCTGTTGGTATAACAATTGTTTTCAGCATAAATATTACTGTAGAGCACTTCCCGTTTATAAAGTGCCCGCGTAATTTTTCGAGCAAAAATCTGCGATGAACGACGGCTCGCCGACTTTTGTTGGCCGGGGAAGCACATCCTCAACAATCTATCTTGCGATGGTGACACCATTCTTACAGCTGGTGCGGATATGTGACCCAAACACTTGGTGTTCTGATCACCTCCCTACTTGGAATCCCTCCAGTACACAGGCTCGTACGCTCATTCAGAAGATATTCCACTACAAACTGGGATAAAACTTCGCGACTACACACGGACATCAGTGAAGAGGACAATTTACTCTTCCACTTAAGCAACTGCACCAAGTAGGCCGCGGCACTGCGGCCTGTTAAGGAAGGACCTGTTAGGCCTCAATGGAAGCTTCTGCAACTTTGATCAGCCGGGAGGCGAGCACGATTGGGAACGCAAAGCGTTCACAACGGCCCTCTGATTGGACTATTTATAACCGACTAGACGCAGCCACTCGACGACCATCGAAGCCGCTTTAGAGAACCCCTTGGGAAAATGCTCCGCAGCTCGGTGGAAGCTCATAGGCTCACCAAACAGATGGAGGATTCTCCGCGAGCTTCGCTTCCTTGAATTATATCGAAACCTCAGAGCAGCTTTGTGCCTTGCTCCAAATCCGTCAGCAAGAGTGCTAGTGGAGAGAGTTACAGACGCTTTTGAACATAAAATTGTGACGCCTCCAGATATAGCTTCACGTAGCCTTCTCAGAGAAAGCACAAAAAATGACGACGACTACAACGCAGATTTCGGTATTCAAGAGTGCGACATGCACTTCAGCTGTCGAAAGCGGTGCAGTGCCCCACCTGAAGACAGTATAACATGCCTATCAGTCAACGATCTTGATGTATCGTTTCACCAACAACTGTTGGATGAATACAATGAGATTTGGCAGTCTGGCAAGATTTCACTGGACTGGAAGTCGTCAGTTGTTATCCCTGTGCTAAACCTAGCTGAACGTGAGGAAAACATTTTAAAGTGTTATCGTCACTCATCTTCATGCTGGAAAATTGCAATAGCGTATGGTAAACAGATGCTTTCCTGACTTGCTTCGCACGAATGGCTTTTTTCCAGAAATGATTAGTGCTTTCTGCCAAAATGGCTTCGCAGCATTCTATTGCGAACCACGTATCATGAATGTAATCTGCAAGACCCAGTCTTCTGTATACGTACATCCTCTTCCTGGATGTTCAGCATGCCTTTGAATCTCTTCCGGACATAATCATCATCGAAGCGCTCAGACAACGCAAGCACAGAGCGTTCTGGCACTAGTCAGAACTCCGCATTCTGAGTGTGTATAGCAACACACGACTGCACAGGAACGAGCCATGCCCATGTCAAGAGATTCGTGGACGACATGTTAAACCATCAAGTTTATGGCGCAAACTCAATGTCGCAGCATTTCTCGGAAGTGTCTTCTTCAATTACAGGCTGAGCGACAGTTTCCTTGTACGATATTTTTTATTTAGTTTTCTTGTATATATTATATGGCTGCATCCGTCTTGCACTTTGTGACTTGAAATGCTGATGATGGGTCGTGCATTGAGTTTCGTTTTCAATTTTGCATAACTGAAAGCTCCTTTATGGACCGGGAAATGGCGTAAATATAACAAAGAAGCGAAGATTTGTACCAAGTTCGTTTCGCAAGATGAAGTGTGTGTGTTTGTGTGTGTGTGTGTGTGTGGGGGGGGGGGGGGGGGGGGGACGCGGCTGAAGCCAAAGATCAATGAAGAATCATTAAAGCAGCATCAATCACCCTAAAATATTTTATGTTAATTGCTGTCAGATTGAAACGGACAGATCGTGAAGAGAATAGACTAGGGCAGAAAGGAGCCCAAAGGTGCAGTGCGGTCCCTGTTTTCACGGGTCGGATCGAAACGTTTCCTGATTACAGTGAAAGGTACCGCCGCAACGCTATTTAGTATAGAAATGAAACAAGTAGATGCCTTAACTTTAATTCTTCGTTTTCAGAATACAGCACGGAGTGCATGCATGTGCGTTGTATACATAATCCGTGATCTCGTGCTCATTTGCTCTGATACTTTGTTCAATAAAAGAAGTTCTAGATTTCAGCGGCTCTTTGATTGCGAATAGTGCTAAGGTCGCCCCGATCCTCGGTGCCCTTATAGACTCCTACTTGATCTTCAGAACCCTCCCGCCCTTATATTTGGAAAAAAACTTGAAATATTGAAGAGAACTCCATTGCAACCTGATGATCTCTATAGGAAACTCGGACTCCGCCGACACTTAGGTAAATGGAGGTTTTTTTTTCGAGCAGCTCTGTTATCTGCTCTCACAGAACGTAGCCACTGCATCGCATTCGTCGAAAGCAAATGCCGTTTGCACGTGCATCTAAATCAGGCGCTGCTGCAGATGCCTGCTTTCGGTGCCGTCTACCCTGCAGCAGCAGCAGCAGACCCGCGCTGTCCGCAGCACCATTCATTTCGTAAGAAGGACATGCATCTGACACGCGCTGATTTAGCGAGCCCTTCGCCAAGCAGCGCGAAAAATTTGGAGGACGCTTAAGTTTCGCCTTTAACGGTTGAACGCGATAGCATTCAACGATCCCTGACTGCTTCTCACGCTTCCCGGCAACTGCAGCTTATGTAGCCTTAATGTTTACCAGGAAACGCTGGCGGCGAGCGCTATCCCCGAAAGCGAGCTTTCTGGTATAAACGCGGCCTCTTGCGTGGGCCGATCTTCTATTGTTGCTTCGCACTTTTCATATTTCCGTCTGAGAAGATTTAACATAATAGGCATGCCATGCGCTGTCGGTGTTTTGTTTTATGGCATTTGTTTGTGGGCTGTCATTCTCAAAATTCTGAGGAATAACTTTGTAAAGAAGGAAAGACAAGGTATGAGCAGCTTTAGTGATAGAAGAGCTTTAGTGCCGTATAGAATATATACGGCCGTTTTTGCTCACAGGACGCCAACACCAGCTACAGCGCCGACCCCGACGCCGGATATTCCGCGATTCGGGGCCCTTAACGTTATCGCGTTAATATACTGCGTGTTCAAAGTTAAGCTTTACGGAATTTTTTTTAAATCACCTGTGGCAGATAGGACAATTCTTATTGTTGAGTTGGGTTATTCGAAGAGGCGGACATTAGCAGCACGAGAAATCTAAACACATATACAACTAATTAACAAAAAATGACTAATGAACTTCTTAGTTAATTACTTTACGACACATATTGCAATTTACGAATCATAGCCGGTGAGTTTGCAAGACGCATCCACTTGAAATGGATTATCAGGATGGCCCCAGTTTCGAGATATTATTTCCCAAAGTGTGGGACGAAATACAAGGGCGTTCCAGTTACTTTTGGGCTTCAACGTATAAAACTGCATTTTGGCAAAAAAGTAAGTGGAATAACAGTGCATTTTTACGCCGACTTTGAAGGCGCATATCTCCAAACTGGTGTCATTCTGGAAATTCGTTCCAAGTGAATATGCCTGACAGGCTCACCGGCTATAATTCGTAAATTGCAATATCTGTCGTAAAGTAATTAACGAAGAAGTTAATAATGAATTTTGGTTAATTAGTTGAATATGTGTTTTGATTTCTCGTGCTAGGAATCTCCGCCTCATCGAATATAACCCAGCTCAATGATAAGAATTATACTACCTGCCACAGGCAATTCCTAAAAACTTCGTAAAACTTAAAAATGAACACCCTGTATGCTCCAGGCTGGTGCTCTTGTATATGTAGCATATAACTGGACGCTACTCTATACCACAGCTTTATATGCTAAGAGAGCTCGGCCATTCGGAGGGTCCAAAAGCACACGTCACCTGTAGGGAACATCGCATACGCGAACATCGTCACGGAATGTCAGAGCATTTCGCCGTTACCCCATATATGTGCACAATTCGCCATCGAAAATGAAGCACCCGCCATTTATGAGTACGAGTGAAGAGCGACGAGTTACGCTGATCGTGAAAGAACGTGTGGCGACACGATCACGGACAAGCGTTCTCCGCCCTGGGTGAAGCAGCTGAGGACAGACGCGGCACCATGCACGGCCGAGTTGGATCACCAGTGGCGCTCCAGCGCGGCCGATGCACCACGGCAGCAAGGCGGCCGATAATACATAAAGGACAGGCGTTCCGTATAATGCGATGGCACTTAATCGCTTTCTCATCATATGCGATATGTTAACGAGACGTTCTCAGACTCTGGGCCAACTCGCCTCACAGACATCCCTGACGTGGCGTTCTGTCATTGGTATTCCGGTTCCTATAGCTACGGTTTTCTATGTTATTATTTGACTGGGCATGCCATTAGAAGTATGTGTGCTGTCTATATGCGTTGATAGTCCACTAGACTGTGCTCTAAAGTCGCGGCGTTATTACTTTTGCCCATTTCGAACATTTCTCGGTGTGGGAGGACCACTCAGCAATGGAAGTATTGCCTGTTCGTTTGCACTAAGTAGCCGCTACGTTGCAGTTACAACGCTCGGCTTGAAACCTTTGTTATCGCTAACTTCAACCGAGATATATATACCTGCTCTGGTATCTATTTTACGTCGAGCCCTGCCTGAACAAAAACGTGTATAATGACTCGTATTGGCCCATTTCCTTGGTCTTCGTGCTATTTGCAGCCCACATCTCCTTCGTTCCCTTTCATTCTCTCTTCCTACCTTTATCCTCTTCCCCCTGTGCAGGGTAACAAACAGGAAGTGCGGCAGGTTAATCTCACGACCCTTTCTTGCTTATTTCTCCCTCTTTTACTCTCTGAGAGGCATGGTCGTCCTGCTCCAAAGCCAGTTTATAGGAAGTAGTATGAGCATGGCCTTCATGCTGCTGAGAGTGTTCAGCAGGGGAGTATGCTCAGAATTTGGGTATATTTTTACACAAACGGCCCAAGTTTTCGAGAAAATAGTAGCTTACAAACCGCGTAATGGCATGGGTCACGATGGTTTTGCATGAGCAGTGCGGGACGCTTGGAAGAAAGCCTCAGGGCTGTTCTCATTTTCTTTTGCATGCGCATTCTTGTACATTTTTGTTTTTGCTATCTTTTGCGGGCGGCAAAAGGTGATAACGCACGCTTTCCTGTAAGTCACAAGTGCAGCTTCATGCAAAACGCCTGACTGACGATATATAATTCCGCGCAGCACAGTGTTTGCAGAGGAACAACGCCGCAGTTTCACGAAATAAAGCATCGCCTTGCGAGAAAGATATTATTATTTTAACGAAACACCACTGTGGGTGAGCCTGAGGCTAATCTCATTCGGAGAAAAGTAAAGGCAAATATATAACTACAGAACAAATATGTAAACATAAAAACGATGGTGCAGAAGGATTTCTAGAGCGTCCCTCCACTTAACAACACTCGTCTTCAGCTGAAGAAAGTAGGGAGCCTACATTCAAGCGCTGTTTAAGGGTGGTGACAACACCAACATTTTGACCGCTATTTACCGCCAAATTTTGTGGGTAGCCATTTTGGTCCCCAGTCTTTCGGCATTTTTTTTTTGTCACGCTCTGATGTACTCATGTTGGCACGCGATCTATTCAATTTCTTTAATTTAGTTTTGCGCCAATGCGCACAAGAAACCCGCATACGTCTTTAATCTACTAGTTGCATTTTCCTTTTACTTTAACACATCAAACTTACTTTTCTATTGCATGTCGTGCGACACATATAAAGCAACAAGTTATAAGGCACGATGGCGTGCTCGTGGTAGCATTATCTCACGCCAAGAATGTGAACTGCATTAAGCATTGTCGTTGCCTTCCAGTTATACATAATATATAAAGGGTGCTTTTCGAAGTGTGCGGTAATAAAGACTGTCCTTACTAGTCTGTTTAACTAAAATGTAGACGTGCCGTGTACGGCGTTCAGACGCGCCATTTGTCTCTGGCTTCTGAGGCCAAAGTTTATTAAAAGAAGTTAATTAATTTCATGTCACCAAGGGTTGCGTGAAATGTGGTCTGTCGGCTGGTCTTTCGCCATTTTGTGCCCCAGATTTAACCCGCCAATTTAGCTGGCGGCGGCAAGTACCCTTACAAAGGCTGTCACCACCCTAAAACGGCGTTGCATGTAGGCTCCCTAGAAGAAAGTTAATGCCAGCGCCGCCCCTCTACAGAAGTCATCACATGCACTTCGCTGACACTCCGCGTCAATTCTTGAGACGCGTAGTGTCGTCTTCAGCGGAGGGGTGGCGTATTCCTCAACATCGCGGAGTGATGGAAAGACTAGAATTGTTTGAGAATACGGGGCATGGTCTCGACTTTCTTGATTTGAGAAAGATCAAATACGATGAGAAATATCGACAATGAGAAATATTCAATACCCAGTGAATTACTCAAACATGACAGTTCTTTTTGTCCTCTACTTTTGCGTGAGGGAAAGATTGAGAGAGAGAGTGAGGGGGTTGCAATTTTTATGTGAGTGTATACTATCTCGGCTTTATTCTAGAAATAATTACTAAGGAAAGAGTCTAATTAAAGGTGTAGCATTAAATGAAAAGATCATATTAAATAAACGCTTAGACTTTTCAGTTATCTACTTCTTAGTGCATATGTGCGCTAGAACTTTGAACAACATACAAGAAATAACCTTGTTCGCCATTATATGCATTGTATTTCGCATCTGCGCCAAGATTCGCACCATTGTGCGCTGCTAATAAAAATGCCGGCATTGGCTGGTTTCCTCCCGGGGCCTAACTGCGCGCGGTCACAGGTCGATCGAATTTTTTTTTTTTTTATAAAGTGGCTAAGTTTGACTGACCAATGATTGAAGCTTCGCGGTTCATTTCGCCTAAATGAAGCCAAGCTCCTAGCAGTAATCTGATGCTGCCGGCTCTCATGCACCAACGTTTGCACGAAAGTTTCTGGTGATATCAAATCAACTTGAATATCCTGCCCTGTCGATAGTAGATGATGCTGCAACACATGAACAAAACGAACTACGAATCCCGTGTGCCACACTCCTTATCAAGCTTCGCCGCCATGAGAAATGTACACAGCGCTGTTTCAACATTGCCATCATGCTCACATCCGCAAAGGGACATTGCGAAGCATATATGTCGCCGTGTAGTGTAATTTGTCGTTGTTGGAGGTCCCGAAAACGAAGTTCTTATCGCGTTTTTTTTCCGTGCCCGACCGGCGCATTGATTATCGATCTTTCGTTGCTTGCTGTTCAACGCGGAGCATTACTGTGCTCGCGTCGAATGCTTGTGATTGTGCGTGTCTGTGTTTGTATACTCCGCCTAAGAATCGCCACATGATTCGTTCCTGCACCGATCGTCGGCGGTGGCTATCCGCCACACTGCTACACCAGTTTCATTACCGGGCACAAGTTCGCCATAATAATGATGCTACAGAAATTTTGAGAATTGTCTACTAATGCGTAAGCATTCTTTGGCTCGGCTGATACTTCGCTTATGCTTACTAATTTAGCTAGCTCATGCATGTCTACTCACCGCTACCACTCATCTACTATTACACGATTATAACGATTACATGTGTTCACTTCATCAATGATGCATGTATTTTGCAGATATATCGTATCAACTGAGCCGAAACGCCGTCATGACCGTTTTTTTTTTTTTGCCACACTACAGGTTTCCCTCTTCCCATTTTTGTGTTACGACCTTGACGTGGCGAGGACGGCGTCACCAATTTTTTAACGCTACTAATTATCTACTATTACACTATTATCACATCTACCAATCAGCTATTATATCATCTTTTATACTCCGGCAAACCCAAAGCAGGCTTCTTTGCACGCACACCAGTAATGCGAGAGAGCAAGCTTTCAAAGAAAGTAAGCCTAAATGTCTTAATTTCGGCAATTATGCATTCATTTTGCAGATAAAGGGTACGACAATTTTCGCGTTACGGACAGAGTTTGTTGGAGTATTCGCCAAAGAATGCTTACGCATTAAAAAAACTTGGTTCAAGCACCCTCGACTGTTTCACCGCACAATTATACCGTCGCGATCCGCGCGGCAATATGCGGCGTGCTTTGCCTTTCTGATTTCATGCAGGTTGTACCTTGAAGCTCTGCTCGAGGGTTATGCAGTAAAAAGCTCCCCGAAATTTATCGCTCGTCTTTTGCCTCGGTGCATCTGAGAGTCGTCGCCATGTGACACCAGTTTTCACCGTCACCGGTGGTAGCTGAAGGCTAGCAAAATTAAATCACTGTGTGTCCAGTGAGTATGTACACGTCTACAGCTCACAGGACTACTTTGAAAGTACGCGGAAACTTTGTACATGCCTACAAAGTATCAGGTGTCACCTATTCTTTCCGGCTGACACGAGTGTTACGCCATAAATTAAGTTTTAGCAACCTGGCAATACTTTGTTTAGATTCTTTTTTCTTTATATGAATTTAAAGGATAATTTGGCACCTTTGTCGGCACCGGCTACCCCTCTTCACAGGGCTAACAAAACTAAAAGCACGAAAAAACACTGATAAACACTGAAGACAGTCATATATCACGAAGATTTGCGAAGTTCCGCGCACCAGCCAAGGAAGGCAAAGTAGAGAGTAGAAGAATTACACTAAATGAGTCACACACACACACACTTCCGTAAACAAGTGAAAGTGCACAAAAAATTGTGAAGACACGTACGGAAGCTGACATTCTTGCTGACGCATAACTGCACATAGCTCCATAACAGAACACATAACTGCATAACTATATATAACAAATTTGAACGAGAGCAATACATATGCGAGCTCTAGTATTTACGGAAGTGTAATAGTGGGCTCAAGCATGAACATTTAGTACGAGCCTAAGATATTTGTGGTCTCCATTGTTGGCCATGGGCCAAGTATTATTTCTTTTGTCAGAACTAAGGATAAACAGCCTAACACCATTAATTCAGCCTTTAGTCTTCACCTCGCAGTATCTTGTCGCGGGCACTCGATAAGAAGGTGTACATCTTTATCAGCGTGGCCACAATGACACTGCGGAGCGGACTATAGTAACGCATTGAATTCTGCGTAAAAAGCGAAGCGTACATGCTGTGCCATGTCGTAGATGGTGCAGTAAAGTTTGTTATGATGTCTTTGACAGCTCGTTGGCTTCATGTAAGCATCACGAGGATCTCGAAATGTTCCTCCGACTTGTTGCCGGACAGGACGCACTATCGCGATCGCTCTAACATGACGGCCCATTTTCGTAAAACTTGAACGTCGGAGAGTTTCTTCATCGGTCGGCGTTCGACCACACATGGCAGTGAACGGCGTAATAACAGGATGATCACTGCAGCAATGACCAAACCCTAACAGCACTTTTGCGTAAGAGAAATTTTGTAAATACGGGCCCTGGTGTTACACACGCGGATGTGAAAGGTCATCTTCGAAAATTGTCTAAAAATCTATTTCTCTCTCCCTTATTGAATTTCTTCTCGAATATTCTGCGTGGCTGCGAAATCATGGACAAGTGAGAGTGCAATCTGTGTCCCTGAAAGGCGCTGAGGCAGAGCGAAAGCAATGTCAGGCCACGTTGAGTCTATCCGCGCGCAAAGGCATCATTGCTTTCCAAGATCGATACTATGCTCCTTCGATGCGCTCATCGATCGCCCAGGCCTGGACATGATCTATGTATACACCTTTTTTGTTACGTCCAATCAAAAAAAGGCCGCAATCGGCATGTAGCATTTCGGCCGCCTCTCTCGAGTATCTGCTCGAATGCCCGACATACGAAAGATAGCGGGCAGACTGCCTGTCGCCATTCGAACCTTACAAATATACGTCCATTGTCCGTGGTTTTCGGTGCCTGCTCGCCGTTCACAGTCAAATGAAAGCGCGATATCCCAGCCTTGCCCCTATTTCTTGTGGCCACTGGCCTAATACCGTCCTTCGGAATTGTGTTTGTACAACGTATTCTAGTTTGACTCCTTTCATCCTAATTCGTACGTGCTGCATTTTTTTCTATATTGTTTTTCGTCCACGGGTATTGATAGAGCTTTTTGTTTTTTTCTTTATTTCCCGTGAATTGATATTGGCTTTCGGTCAGTTTATTATATGCGTTGTCTGCGCGTTCGAACTTGTACACGTCTCATGCGATTCGTGCGCATGGGTAGCGGGCTAACTGGGGTGCCTTCAGTGCGTTGTATAGGCTACATAATGGTGCTAATATAAACCCGAGATGCCTTGCTGTGCGTGACTTCGCTGCATTCTCTTCTAACCTAGAATATATTTCATGCGACTCATATCGTGTATCCATGTAATCTCATGTTTTCTCAATTATTTTATCCATGTTTGTCCCTCTTCTCTATTTGGCACACTGAGGAGTAATTTGTTTTGTTAATAAGCAATGGTGTTTATCTTGGTATGTGAAGTTGCATTGTTTTCGCAGTTTTCTTTTATCATTAATATTATTATTCCTTTCCTTCTCTCACCGCATAAGTTTTTTTTTATTCATGGTGATGGGATGATTCATTGTTTAACGAAAGTTAACAATGATAATAGCAGGCTGCATTCTTAATGAAGGTTTCATTGCGTGTTCAGCGCGCTGTGGTGTGGCACCGGCTTCCTCAATAAAAACATGGGGATACAACAGACTCGTGTTCTTTTACATTCTAACTTTTTTTTTCATAAGCGCGACATTTCCGTTTCTTTGTGTCCTTCGCCATAAGCTTAGAAAACAAACAGTGTTGTCGCATTATAGCGGGACGGGAACACCGATCCTGTACGGCGCCTTGTTATCTCCCCGTTGTTGCCGAAGGTGATCCTCGCGATGTTATTGCATGTCGTTTCCCCTCGATGTTCTTGGCTGCACAATCAGGTTAACCGCTCGTCGAGGCGGTCGTAAACGTGTGCAGTGGCGTACGTGTTTTTTACAGAGCGCGCGACGACTGCCGGGTATACGGTCGCGCGCTCTGATTGCGTTCGATTCGCCCGATTCGCCAGCAGCCGCCCGCCGACCCACGCCTGCTTTAGGCACGTTAGTTGCGCATCTTGCGTGAACACGCTCAATTCCTGCACACTTTTTTTTGCTCTTAACAGCCTTGCCCCCCGTATTCTAGAGCGTCCCTCCACTTAACAACACTCCTCCTCAGCTGAAGAAAGTTAATACCAGCGCCGCCCCTCTACAGAAGTCGTCACATGCACTTCGCTGACACTCCCCGTCAATTCTTGAGACGCGTAGCGTCGTCTTCAGCGGAGGGGTGGCGTATTCCTCAACATGGCGGAGTGATGGAAAGACTTCGAGTCTAGAATGGTTTGAGAATACAGGGCATGGTCTCGACTTTCTTGATTTGAGAAAGATCAAATACGATGAGAAATATCGACAATGAGAAATACCAAATACCCAGTGAATTACTCCAACATGACAGTTCTTTTTGTCCTCTACTTTTGCGTGAGGGAAAGATTGAGAGAGAGAGTGAGGGGGGTGCAATTTTTATGTGAGTGTATTTTATCTCGAGTTTATTCTAGAAATAATTGCCAAGGAAAGAGTCTAATTAAAGGTGTAGCATGAAATGAAAAGATCATATTAAATAAACGCTTAGACTTTTCAGTTATCTACTTCTTAGTGCATATGTGCGCTAGAACTTTGAACAACATACAAGAAAGAACCTTGTTCGCCATTGTATGCATTGTATTTCGCATCTGCGTCAGGATTCGCACCATTGTGCGCTGCTAATAAAAATGCCGGCGTCGGCTGGTTTCCTCCCGGGGCCGAACTGCGCGCGGTCACAGGTCGATCGAATTTTTTTTATAAAGTGGCTAAGTTTGACTGACCAATGATTGAAGCTTCGCAGTAAAAATCTTGCACCCTGGAGAAGCGCCGTAGCCCATGGCTCTAGCTTTATTTCGAACGCATAGGATTTTTCAATGCGCACCGAAACATAAGTGCCCGTGCGTTTTCTGCATTCCACCACCATCGTAACCGGCCTGCAGCAGCTGCGAATCGTATGCTTGGGAGTAACCTCCTAAGTAGCTCGATCTCATAACCCCTCAGCATTGGGCTTTCGCTCGACTAGCTGTGCCAGCGCGGCCGTTGCATGCGCTGCCTGCAAAGGACCCGCCAGTGTACGATCCGACGTGCTTGCAATGACAACAGGCCGCAAATGTAAGCTGCTGCGTCGTCCCCGGTGCTGCCCTTCGCTGCTACGCGACCGTTCGAGGTTCTCAAGGTACTGAACAGGGCAGGCGAGTGACCAACTAGGTGGTTCTTTTTCACTGTGGCTTCGACTAGGGTTACTGTATGCGTTATACTGTAACTCTAGTTTCGGCCATGCAGTATGCGCAATGCAGCTTCACTCCAAGGAAAAAAATATTAAATTAATAAAAGTAAAATACATAGCGGTTGCCATATGAGTGTGCGGAGGGGGGCATATCCTGGCTATGGTAATCGCAAATGGCTCGCTAGAAACAAACGCCGGCCAAACTGACAGAAGGGCAGTCGTCAGCACTCGGCGATCTCCGTGGTTTCCCTCCTAGCCACAAAACAGACCCAACGCTGCTTTAGCTGCGGTGACCCGACGAGAACCCGCACATTCGGCACGCATGACATCGGTCTACGGCCAATACCATAGCGCAGGCTAACAAACATAAAAAATAGAGCGAATAATACAGAGGAGGAGCACCAACAGTTACTTCTCCTGGCTTCTTTATTTCGGCTTTATTTATCACTTGCCGCGCGTTCTTGAAAGTCTCTCTTGGAAAGAAACTGGCGGCGCCATAAACTTGCCTAGTGTATTTCAGTAATGCAGTGTTTACTGTCAACCTTACGGTGCGGTTCGCATGAACAGTTGGTGTTCGAACTTACAGAGCTCATATGCCACCTGACATGAGAAAGGACACGAAGCCATTTTTCAGTGGCCACGAAGTCACTGTGGCATTATCTGCAAAGAAGGTGCCGACCGAGCTGCTCGTTTAGCACATGTAGAAGACCACCGCCTATCAATCCCGCTGTCTAGACAGATGCTGGCACGCCAATGCACCACATTGGAGTGGAATGAACCACAATAATTTCATGCATGCCCGATTATACACACTGGATCCAACCGTAAACTTTCGCCTCCCACCAAGACCCACCCGAAGAGACGCGATACTTTTGTGTAGGCTATGGTTGCACTGTTAAAAATTTTTTTGTGAAAGAAAAGGAAGAAGTATGGCAAATTTTTTAAACATGTCTTTTCTATTATCGTATTTTTCTGTTATTTCACCACAATATTCTGTTTATTGCTTATGTGTAATATCACAGAAAAAAAGTTGTTACATCATTTATTACATTAGGGGAGCAACTTTTACTCCCCTCATTACAGCAGCGTTTATGTAATTCGAAAGAGTCAAATGCTGGGATGTTCTTGTAACATATCATACATGTACAGATGAGCACACTACGTTGAACATATGAGATGCGACCACTGTCAAGACACCTGGCTCCAAAAGACACGGCACTACGCGACACATCCAAGTATCCACTCTACGAGCTTACATATAGTCATGATCTGAGCGGCATGGTTCGCCCTTATTGCAGCTGTATTTTATTCAGAAACTAAGACCAATTGACTCGCGCATACGACATCTATCTGCCTACTGTAGCGTGGCTAGTGTAGTTACACGCAAATGTTAATGATAAAGTGTTGAGGACACATTTTTCGCTTTGCTGTATGGGGACCAATTCCGTAAAAAAACAAGAAAAATTATGTCTTTGACCATAAACAGAAAAATTTTAATAGAATAATATATGTTTCTTCCATTGAAAGAAATTTTCTGTAGTAGAAATATACATTTTCCGTTATTTCTTTCACATTTATTTTTTACAGTATGGGCGTCGCGTTTAATAATGCTCACGCGTCGCGCACAGGGATGGCCGACACCGCAGTCTGTGGCCGTTGCGGTTGCGGTGGCGAGGAAACAATGCGTCATGCTCTGTGCCAGTGCCCGCAGTACAGTGTGCAGAGACAATCGTTTTCCGTTCTGCTCAACCAGTTGGACGAACAGTCTCTGTAGGGAGGAAGAATGCTAGAACATCGACGGGACTTACCATCGCATCAGAAGGCCGCGCAAGCACTACTGTGCTTCTTGAGATTCGCCGGTCAATGTTAACGCCTCTAATTGGAACGCCCTTCCTATTACCTCTTTATTATTTTTTTAATTATTATTATTATTTGTCTCTCTCCCCGTCCTCTTGCCAGCCACTATTTCCTCCACCCCAGTGCAGAGTGGCAAACCTGAAACGCGCATCTGGTTAACCTCCCTGCCTTTTCTCTCTCTCTCTTGATCGCTAGAGCCCAAGATTCCGTTGCAGCTGCTTCTCGTTGTTTCACTTGCGACACATTGTGTTACCTCCCTTAGATGTACGTCATGGCAACAATAACAATAGATCCCAATAAACTCCAGCCTGCCTTGAATTATCTAATTAGACTCATCCACGCAGGAGGTGCTCGTTTGTCTCCAGTAGCGCACCCATTTGCCTGCATTGTCTCTGCAATTACAACGACCGGAGGACGGGCAGTGTTGCGGAGCATAGGTGCATGGTGTGAGGATGTCTGTAGAAACAGTTAAAGAAGTAACACGTGCCATGTGTACCTATTTTAAAAAAGAGACATTCTTATAGTAACTACAAGCAAGAGAAGCGGGCCGTTTCCTGTCGGAGTTTCGCGCGACGTAGTACGTGTAGCCAAACTAGGTGAGCACTTCGCGGAAATATATTTCGAAGAAACACATTTACACTTTGCCTGCTGAAACGTGCTATCGGTTGCACTTGCGGCATTTTTACAGTTCTTCAACTTTTTTTTTTCGTTTTTTATCACATACACACCCTAGACACGATTTTAATGCAGTAAAAAGGTAGCAGCTGCTGTGGCTGCTACGTTTTTACTTTTTTTTTCCTTTTTTTTATATTTCTGCTACGAAAGTACACCCATCACGTGTGCGCACAGTGCGTCAAGCGTAGTTCATTCGGCGCTTTAATATTTCATTTAGCGTTTAGTTGCAGGTTATTCTTGCGTAGAGCTGAAAATAGAGCCTCTTCATAGCGTCCACTACGCCTGCCTCCACGTGGATTTCTCACCCCCCCCCCCCCTCCCCCTCCCCTAGCCACACACCTCCCTCGTCTTGATTCGAGCGGTATACTTAGACGCTCCTATAATTTGGGCACCGTTCCAGAGGAATGTGGAGCGTAACTCGCTTCTTTCGCTCTCCGGCTAAAAGCGCGTAAATTAGTGCTTCTTAGTTTCTTAAATTGCTGTGGTTGCTGCGCATATTCGCCACGCATCCTGGTCGTTGCAGGCATACACTATTACGCATGCAAGGGTGTCCAACACAGTAAAACCAAGCCATGAACTTTAAGCTATGCATCTCCTGCGGCTAAAAGCCTTAGCAGTCTTACATTGTTATAACTTGTTTGATTAACTTTAGCAGCATCTTCTTTTCCATGTTGTTGTTGTTGTTGTTGTTGTTGTTGTTGTTGTTGTTGTTGTTGTTGTTGTTGTTGTTGTTGTTGTTGTTGTTGTTGTTGTTGTTGTTGTTGTTGTTGTTGTTGTTGTTGTTGTTGTTGTTGTTGTTGTTGTTCGACCACGAAAACGGACAAACTCTACCTACATATCCTCACTGCAACATATATACGCCGTCAAACCAGCCCCATTTCTTTAATAAAGCGAAAAGCTTTCTTGAAGCTTTCGGCGATTCGCTTAAATTGACAATCATCGTCGATGGTTCCTGCAAAAATTTGTTTTCGAAAACGTACGCCGTTATGATAAAAATAAGTCAGCATATTCAATAACTAAATACGAACAGATTAGTTGTCACAAAAAAAAAAAACACTGCCTTCTTAGTAAGCGAAGGCACTAAAGTGGTAGATAGTCATATTCACTACCTGCTGAAGCTAGTGAATAACACTAACTATATGGTTACTGTGGTATAAAAGTTACAAACAGAGATACGGTGCCTCAGAAATGCTGACCAACGTTTCGATAGGAGTACCTATCTTCGTCTTTGACGAAGATAGGCCCACCTATCGAAATGTAGGACAGCCTTTCTGAGGTATCTTATCCATGTTTATAACCTTTATACCACAGTGTGATAGTCCATCTGTAGGCCCCCTTCCTAATTTTTTATAACTATATGTTAGTAACCGTTTGTCACGATATTCACTAACTTGGTAGTAAAGTTACTAACGCGACCGTTACTAACTACATTTAAATTTTGTCATTACAATGTGCCCCGTAATGCTGTTTAATATCTTATTCAAAACAAATTCTGTTGGCTACTCAATCTATTAGTGATTATCTGATATATATTAATGCCCATTACCATGCATAATTTCTTTGTTCAAATACCGCTTTTTTTTCTCTATTGTGCTGAATTTAGCAATCATGAACAGTTATTCCTGAAGTATCTGCAGTATACCAGGGGCGCTATAACGCAAAATGATTCCAAACTGTTTTGATTCCAATTTCTGCAATCAGCCTCCACGATTGGTCCAAACATTTTCGGGCCACTCCCAACTTCGCCTGTCAGTCACGCAACGTCACGAAAACCGCGAAAACTCACCACGTCAAATTGACGTGTACGCGAAAAAAATGCATTAATATGCCGAACAAAACTGAATTTTTTTTTAAATAGCCACACACTGCCCCGTTCCGAAAGGAATAGAAGATGGCTGACCGCCGATCGCTCAGGCCCTCGCTACTCGCACCTGTCGGTGAGCATGTATTTATTTGCGCATTATAAACCTTTTTGCGTGGCAGTTAAACGTTATCGAGCCCTTTCGGCATGCATACGACATCGCTCTGCCAACTCTTCCTTGCTGAGGATCCGTTTTAGCGGCATATTTATCCTTCCGTTGCACGCCGCCACGATTCCACGATTTTCGACCAGCCACCGCAAGCTAAGTAAGGCGAAGCGGACCAATTGGAGAAGCCCGCACCACCCTCTTCATGCGGTTATCTATTTTCACTGTGCTGGCTCGGCCCCATCGAAACCCTCTCCACTAGAGCGTGCTCCTCGTCTCTTGTCACCCAATTAGATAAGAAAAACCGCTGAGTGTAGACAATGTTATTGGTTTTGAAAGCGAACAAAGGTGACATCCTATAAACGAGGAGAGTGTTTGATTGGGTTGTTCAGACAACGCTGCGGGTCACCGCCCGATACTTGCGTCGGTGGTTACGTAAATTTGACGTCAGGAGTTTGGAATCAAAACAGTTTGGAATCATTTTACGTTATAGCGCCGCAGGTGTTTTTCAGGCGTTGATGGGAAACCAAACCTATAATTAACTTTCGATGAGAAACGAATCTTGACGCTTTGACGATACAATAGAACGGTGGTAATCGGAAATGCTACACATCTAGTCCTACTAGAGGCGTAATGTGTTCAAAAAAAAACGCAAAAATGCAAGAGAAAATGTCGAAGGCTTGAGGGACACGTATGACGTCGTGCATCTGATTCCACGAGAATTTCGAAAGCGCGTAAAATCTTCCCAATGATCTTGCGCCGGCTAACTATTCCTTCATGCGCTGCTTAGGTGAATTATGGTATACCGACAGGAAACCTTTCATATAAGCTCGATTATTAGTTACCTAGTGAAAGTCACTAGGGAAACCTTTCTAGCTATAATAACGGCAGCACTTACTAAATTTGTAATCTCCGGCCTAGTACAGAGCTAGTAAGAATGTAGTAATGTACACGTGAAATTAGTAAATGCATGCATTTAAAGCTATTTACTAACCTTACTTGTAATAGTGTAGGTCTCTTCGATTTCGCTAAACATTTCTGAACCAGCCCTTGACAGTGCTATGTGCGGCATGCACCGCACAAGTTCACGTTGTGGGAGGACAGCGCGGCAACTATGTGCGGCGCATTCATTGTAAACAAAAAGAAAAGTGCAGTGACGGACATGTTTTGTCGTCGTGGGTAAGCCTTCTCGGCGAATGCGCACGCAGAAATGGCAACGGTATTTTCGTTTCAGTATCTCAATCATCTCTTTTGTGGTAGTTATACTACACTGTGGCAGCGAAGCAGTGGCCATGAATGCCACTTTTTCTTCAGAACCCTCATACCAAAAGAAAGCAGTTCAAACGAAAGGAATTTAACACGTCGCTAGCCTTTCCAGACGTGTCCTGATGGCAATCTAGGCCTCTTCACAGCAGCTGGGCTGTCTGTCGTAACCAAATCGGGAGACATTTCCGTCCGCGCGTACGACTAATCAAACAGTGTGGTGCCATGTTGTCTACTAGCAATAGCTTGTAAGACGCCTGCACTTCTCAAAATAGAGAGTATAGAGAGGAAACATAAACTTGTGCTCGACTGCTCCTGCACGAAGTCAAATCGAAGAGCGCTGCGCAGGCGGCGCGTGCTGCAATGTCAAAGCTTGAAGAGGACAGAGGGCGGTCAAGTCGAAGCGACCAAATATAACGATTCCAATCACTTGATTATATTTCTTTCCGCCATCCGGCTCGTCCTGCTGATACTGTAGTACGAACTCCGCTCAGATTAGTGACGAAGCACAGAAAAAGGAGGAAGAAATATAATAAAATGATTACACTATCTCGGCGATGTTTTCGATTAGCTCATTGCGTAGCGCGCAGGCGTTCTGTCATCTATGAGGGTTGTGTAGTCACATGGTCACGTTGCCAAAGTGCATCGAAGAGCGTGAAACCGCATTCATCTTAGAAAACGACGACCAATCGAAAAATAGTGCTTCGTGGTGTTTCGTGGTTAATTTGTTCTTCTTTAAATTTTAAAAACACTTTAAACGCATAACGGAGCAAGTGTGGAACAACGGTTGGGAATTGCCCCCACAAATCACCATAAAAGTTCACAAAACCTATGGCTTTACGGAACTAATTTGTATTCTGAGTGCTTCCTTAATGCGCTGAATGATTGTTTCCTTTAGCAGTATCGTTTCACAGTTCAACCAGTTTTAAGTTGCTGGCTAATTTATAGACGCATGAAGCACTGTCTTATCGGCTGGTTAAAACTAATACGATAAAGTCTTACGGTCACACACCTATCAATACGCAAACTGTGTCGTGAAAAAGGCTTGGTTTTACTTAGTGGGTCACCCTGCCGCTTCTGGCGAAGCCTCAACATCGATAATAATGGCCTGTAACATATCCCGTGGGAAAATGTCAAAACCTCATCTACGCACATGTGAACGCAATCTTTTGTGCATTGCATTTACCGAAATTAGCTGGAGCCAACGACCCCAAACGGAAAAGAAGCTCTGGCCACGTTCATTATCTCACGGACACCTGCTTTACTTCCACAAGGCATGAATTTAAGTTGGCACCTCACGGTGCACAAGAACGTGTTTGAGCCAGAGTGTGCCGTGGTCGTCATCTCGTGTCTACGCAGAAGAGAAAGCGCTCACCTTCTTCTTGTTCCTGACGACGATGGCGTCCCGCACGGACTCCGGGTTTCCAGGGATGGTGGAGTCCTTGAGCAGGCGGCGAATGCGCTCATACACGTAGCAGATGACCAGCAAGGGCGCGAAGTACTGCGAGCAGACAAGCGCGTTGTTGTAGATGCGCCAGGCACTGGGAGGCAGTGCCACGTTGTGGCAGAAGGGACGCGTGCGCTCGCCCGTGCGTTCGTCCTGGACCAGGGTGACACGCAGCGCCACTGCGTACGGCGCCGCCGCCATGGCTGATGCCACCCAGATGACGCCGATGAGGACGCGCGCCGTCAGGCGGGAATTGAGACGCGCCTTCAGCGGTATCGTGATGGCCCGGTACCGGTCCACGGCAATCGCCGTCAGCGTAAAAATGGACACGTTCACCGACAGCACCTGCAAAAGCGCCGGAAGGACGAAAGAAAGGCAAGCTGATGGCTACCGGCTAGTCAAAGGAGTACTAAGTCGAGCAGAATCCGCGATCGCGTAACTACGGGAGCAGAAATGTGCCTGCTTAATAAGTAGTCATCCTGGCTGTTTGCTTACGCCCCCCATGTGGGCGACCGTACTCGCAGATTGCTCTCGTGAGGTTCAACGAAGTGGAGCCTAGTTGGCACTGCATAGCACTTTTGCAGCAAGTGAACGTTCGCCAAGGCCCTTTCACACCTGCTCCTGTGCACCCCCACTGGAAAGCGTCATTGGACGGAATGTTCCCCTTACCTCTCACTGTACCTCGGGTGGGCCAAGTGAAAGCACAAGAGAGATTTAAATTTGGGCCCCAGCAAAACCCAAGCAGACTTTGGGTTCTTGGGTATCGTGCCCGTGCCAAGACGTGCCTTGAAAATTTAAAATACACTTCACCACACCTGCTTTCGAAAGCGAGGGCTTCCGAAAGGACTCGAAAGGAGAAGAGGGCACCTGCGCTTTCTTCTCAATCTCGCAGTGACACAATTAAGTTTGTTAGACATATTGTGGATAGCATTCGTGTGGATGCGAGAAACACTGGGGCGAGACAAATAGCCCTTTCACCTTGCCAAACTAAACTTTTGTATATCACAACACCACTAGCCCCTTTTAAAATTACTCTTTAAGAAAAAAATGAAAACATTTATTATCGATACTGTTCCAAAAAACTTACAGTGACTTAAGTATCCTTGCGTGATTTGAATGCGAACGCATCATGACTTCTCTAATTAATTGGTTACGTCCATAATACGTGACGACATACATTGTCACGTGTCCTTCACAACTCTACCTTAATCCCCCTTATTCCACCTTAATTCCCCCTTAATCCACTTTATTCCTACTTAATCCACTTTAATCCACCTTATTGCACTTTATTCCATCTCAATCCACCTTGTCGTAATTTGTACCAACCTTAATTCACTTTAATTCACCTTCATTCACCTTACTTCACCTTAATTCACTTTACTCCACCTTAAGTCACCTTATTCTAAGTTGTTCTAACTTTAATTCGCTTTCCTTCACTCTAATTCAACTTAATCCACTTTACTTCACTATAATTACCCATACTTACTGCTAATTAACAATGTTATACCATTTACTATCTTCTGTATTACTACTCGCGTCATGCAAGACGCCGATGACGTCACATTAACGCACGCCCTAGGCACACCTCTAGTCTGCGTGCTCGTGTAGCACCCCGGAGGCCCGGGTTCGATTCCCACCCAGGCCCAAATGCACGAAATTTTCATTTCAAATCCATTGATTTACTTTTTTTACGGGAACCTTCCTGCGAGATTTGAAGTCAATCCGAGCATTTTTTGGACGTGTTTTTACTCTTTGCGCCGTCGGTCGTTTTTGGTACCATCGCTTGATCATGCCGGATTTTGTGCCTCATGGGACATATAATACTTTCGTATTATTAATTCAAATGTACTAGTTGATTTAGCTCCTTGACTTGTGATTATCCACTTGACCATGATGCCCCTCTGGCGTCTCGAACAAAACGCTGGCAAACGCATAACAAAAGCACCTCCTGTATCCAGAATCGCGTAGGGCTTTTTTTGTCAAATTCCTGACACCAAAGTTTAACATCTAAAGCTTGCAAGCTCTCGAGGCGCATGCTGTCGGTCAGCCTCGAAGAAACCACATTACACGCAACAATTACAAGGACTCTAGTTCCTTTACGCGCGAGCATGGAAGAAAATTTCCTTCGACGAACGGAGCTCTATATTCCGCCGCTCTTCTGAACTCGGCGTTGGAAGGCACTTCTTGCAACACACTGCGCCAAATGCGAAGAATTCTGGGACCTCGTGTCGAGTAAGGTTTGTACATCTACGATTTGAATGTCCGTCTTCTTTTTTTCTTTTTTGATCTCAGGTAGCCAAAACTCACACCTTGCTTATATCGAAGCATGCCCGCAAACGTTGCCGAGTATCCTCTTAAGCATGCCTTATAATTCGAACTCTATTCCTCCTTCAGAAACAACGCGTACGTGTTTGTTTTCTTCCAGAGCTTTTCACTTGACAGGCAAATCAACAGCACACCAAATGGAACCAAGAAAGCGCGGCAGGCCGGACATTCAGCCTTAAATTGCTGACACTCCTTCGTTCTCTAAAGGAGGAACAGTATGGTATGACACTCGCGAAAAGTACATAGGATGGGGAAGGCGGGAAGGGCTCTCTATTTTTCCCAATTTCTCGTGTCTCCAACAAACGCCAGTTTGTTTCATGTTCCTGAACCTGTAATGGAGAGCGCCGCTTTATATTGCAGGAGCAAAACATTGCGCTTCCTTTTCTGTATCATCCTGCTACGAAATAGTTCTGCTAGAGCAGCCAGTGCGATGTGGAAGAATCGATTCCAGAAAATTTGTCAAATATATACGTATATGTGCTATGTTAAGCTTATTGCGTAACGTTTTTTTTTTTCTTTTACTTTTATTTTTCAACGGCACTTAAATGATGGATATTGGGTTAGGTATGCCCGTCCATCCTTTCCATTAAGTCTGTCATTACGCAGTTTATTTATTTATTTATTTATTTATTTATTTATTTATTTATTTATTTATTTATTTATTTATTTATTTATCGAATACTGTCCACCCCCGACTGGGGGTCATTACAGGGAGGGCAAAATAAAAATGAAAAAAAAAAAACACATCATCTGAAGAAACAGTCTATACATATAAAAAAAAGCACTGCATGCGTGGCAATACATGACCACAGCGTGTTCAAAAGCACAGCCATCATCTGAAGCAACAAAAGACTTGAGTAAGCGCTTCTTTATTTCATTGCATACGGAAAAAAACGATAATCCAAACGTGTCACTACGGGCATTACATGGCTGAAAAACATAATCATGATTTATTAGCGGATTCTGTCTTCCTGGGGCTTGTATATGTTTATGTTAATCAATTTGAATCTTAGCTTTCATTACCTCCAATTTTTTTCTTAAGGAACCACAATTTTTGATGAGAAATCTTACATACGTTAGCTATATGATCATTCCAGGTTAAGTTGTGTGTTATTGTAACTCCTGCGTAGTTAAATCGATTTGTATTTATCAACAAGTAGTTGCCTTTGTAATAGGAAAACGTATTAATTGCCTTTCTTTTAGTTATGTGAGTACAGGTTGACTTTGTACGATATAATTAACTTCCATGTTTCATTTCTCACACCATATGCTTAAATTCTGTAAACATTTATTAATATTAAGCTGATCCTCCTTATCAGCAACAGGGGCCAGATTCACAAAGCTTTTCTTTCGTAAGGTCGCTTCGCGTTTTGCTGGCCGCCTTCGCTAATGATATGTCTGGCACCCGGATTGGCTAAAATTCTTTGTTACGAAAAATCCTAGCGTAAGAAGTTTTTTATGAATTCGGGCCCAGGAGCGTAAATTAGGCAGTCATCGCCAAAAAGGTTTAAGCTGTACGTTAGGTTCTGCAATTGTAGAAATAACATTATAATAACGTAATAACATTAGGAATAACAATGAACCTAGTACGGAGCTTTGAGAAACTCCTACCCGCCGCGGTTGCTCAGCGGCTCTGGTGTTGGGCTGCTAAGCACAAGGTCGCGGGATCCCGGCCACGGCGGCCGCATTTCGATGGGGGCGAAAACACCCGTGTATTTAAATTTAGGTGCACCTTAAAGAACCCCAGGTGGTCCAAACTATTTCGCAGTCCCCCACTACGGCGTGCCTCGTGATCAGATCGTGGTTTCGGCACGTAAAACCCCACAATTTCTTTTTTTTTTTTTTTCGAAACTCTAGAATATACTTTTAATGTACATGACGTATATCCATCCATTTTCACTACCTGTGTGCGGTAGTGAAAATGTTGTCACCATCGTCAGCTCGTCGTCGTTATCTTATAGTCGTCACGTCATTCCTCAACCTCAGCATCAACCTCGACATACAGTGAAGAAAAAAAATCACCAGCCCTTCCCCTGTCGAGAAAAGGGGGGTAAGCGAAGCTTGTCGTATGTGTATCTGACCTTCGTGGTGATTTTCTTTCTTTCTCTCTCTTTCTCTCTCTCTATCTATCGTTCTTAATTTCTCTCTATTTCTTTTTTCTCTCCCTCTCTATTTCTCTCTCTTTCTCTCCCTCTCTTTCTTTCTCTTTCTCTCTTTCTTCCTTTCTCTCTCTCTTTATTTCTATCTTTCTCTCTATCTTCCTTTCTTCTCTCTCTCTCTCTCTTTCTTTCTCTTTTCCTCTCTTTCTTTATCGCTCTCTTTATCTCTTCTCTTTGGTCCCTGGTATGTGCCAATGATCTTGGACTCTCTCTTCACTATCGCCAGGATCGGCCCACTTTTCAGCGTGACACCACCACCACCACCGCCGCCGCCGAAACTTGTGAGCCTATAACGCTTCGCTTAAAACAAAACTCCGCCCACCACCAGTGTTCGACATCGTGCCTCTGCGGCAACGCGCATTTTGAAGTATAGAGTGCTCTATCGCGCAGGCGCAGCAACTCGCAATTTATACGGGGTTTTTGCGCACCACGCAGACTCGAAGTGATGGCATCTGTGCCCGTATTTCGTAGGCTATTTACTGTAGCGCACGACGACGGCTTTGTAGGCGTACAAAAGAGAACTTGCTATTGAGAAGATGGCGGTGTTCGTCGCGAGAACCTGCTTCTGAGCCCGTTAGTTCAAAGTCAAAGAATCGCTGAATTCTGCTGATTTTTTTTTTCCTCTACGAAAAACGCGCAATTACAATTTGAGCGCTCAATTCAGTCCGCACATCAGCGACGGGTGACCGAATCCGCATGGACGCAGACAGACATCTGAAGATGTAACAAGTTTGCCTTCTGCCACCTGATCCGTAATTACAACGGATCAGCGCTAGAGTCCTTCTCCTGTCTGCCCGAAATCAACAAATGAGTTCAACGAATGAATTGAAGCGAAAAGAAGCTCCCACGACAACAGAGACTTGCCAAACCTGCGTATAACGGCGGTGTGGCGACATCTGAGCCAATGGCGAAGTGCAAAAGGAATGAAAAATTAAATGGGTCGCTACAATATACAGCCCTCATATCATGAATATTCTTTTCCCCCCGGTTTTATTCATTTTTCTACAGTTGGTCCCTCCCGGTGGCCGGCACCGGCAAGAGCGAGGAAGTGGTTTTGCGCTAGGCAAGGACGAATGGCGAAACAATCAAGTGGAAAGAATCGTTGCAATACACAGTATCCGAATTTCTCACATGAATTGAGTGGGACTAGCACTTGGGGCTGTTAACGCGACACATTTTTTCGAGTGAATAAATTCGCCCATGGTTAAAAAGCTTCCTCGCAAGTCGTCGGATAACGAGTGAATGACGCCTGCGCGAAACGTCTTACCTTTGTCCCTCCACAATTTATTGTGCCGGAACTTGCTGTCACCTGCGGGAAGCTTTTTACCCGTGGGTAAAGTTGGCCGTAGGTAAATTGATCACATGCTCCCGTAAGATAACCACTGCGACAATATGAATGAAGTTTGCTCAGTTTAAAAAGGTGTACTCTTAGCGACTGTTTAATGTTTGGAGCAGATTCCTGCTTTGGTCTCTCCTGTCTTTCATAACCGTGGAACTCTTACACGTCAATTCTAAACGCTCAAGCGTTAACTCTAGAAAACAAAGCACGTCTTCCCCCTTTAAGCTGTCAAACAAGTTTTAGGCTAGAGAGCTGCGATAAGTCGTTCTCGAGCCAGATACAGAATATTGATGCCCAAGGCTATTTACAATTTATTTACAGGGAAGCTAACGGAGGCCAAAATGGCGACGCTATATCAAGCGGGAACACGTCGTCTTTCTTCTCCTCAGTGCAGCCACACGGTGGCGGCTGTTCCGTATCTGTGATGCGACAATTGGCCGATGTCACGTATGAATGCATCCCCGCCGACCTCTCGGTGTCACCGTCGACTGCAAGTGACATCGTTCCCGTGGCGAGACTAAAGCCATGCCACACACCTTTCCCCGCGGATGTGTAGCTCATGTTGACCGCTAATAAAAGACGAAGACAGAGAAAGAAAAACACAAAACGACGCCCGTGTTTTTGTTTAGATTTTTCTTTCTCTGTCTTCGTCTTTTATTAACGGTCAACATGACAAGCAGTAAACTTATATTCATTTAGTCCTGAAAGTTCCGTCAAATTTGGGGGAAGAAAATTTGGAGGTCTGAACAAGAAACAGTCCCTATAGAAACAAACTCTTTGAATGCGACAAATGTCATTCAACTAGGCCCAACCGTTGCCTGATGCTATAATTTGTGAGTTTCACATGTATTTGAATATGGAAGACTCCGAGGCTAAGGGCTATGCTTTACACCCCGGGACCAGCTTCTATATCCCTATTCAAATAGGTGTGAAACACAGAAAGGCAGATACACAGATAGGCAGAAACACAGATAAGACAAACGCAGAACCAATTTGAACGAAATTTGATGCACTTAAAACAGAAACATCATTTCTCTGCAATCTAGGAAGAATAATTTTGATTTAGGCCCGCGTGCTTTCTACAAACGATTGCCGAAAATTGTAAAGTATTAAAAAAATGAGGCACAAGGTAATAGACCCGTAACTATGCACCAAAAACAGATATTTCAGTTGCGTAAATTGCATATGTGACAGCATCTGAAGCGGAATAATTTTTCCATGAGTTTACAGCTTATACATATAATTTTTCCGGTGTTTACGACGGCTTTGCATACTTCATGCTCATAAATTTGTGGTAAGCTTTAAAGCGGTGCATAACAAATCAATATTGTCCGCTTTATATGTCTCAATAATGGCGTTTATTGAATTGTAACATCGTTTTTTTTTAATTGCAGAGTTACATAATTGTAAACCTGATGCTTTGTTGTTGTTGTAGTTGTTGTTGTTGTAATAATCATCCCGAACCCCATTATCCCGAACCACCCCGACCGGGCAGGCCCTTCACGTGGCGGAAGGCGTTAGTGAACAAAAATTGAATTTCTCAAAGTCAAATCCATCACAAAAATTGTAAAGTACGACTTAACCACAAACTACATACGTGATAACGTCGGGTTGTAATTTCAATATACGAGAAAGAAGCCTGATAAGCAGCCACGGATATTTGAATGCTATCGTGTTCCACTCTTAAAGGCGAAGCTTAAGCGTCCTCCAGATTTTTACCTTTCCTTTCAATTGCAACAATCTTCATCAAATTTGGTTGCAGTGGATACCGAGCGAAATAAATTCTCATTTTCCGTGTATTTATATAATAGCTGTTGAGGTAAAGCTTCCTTTCAAGAAGACATCCCACACTTACGTGGTCCCCGCGCCGCCCTTCGAGAAGGAGTGATGCGGTGAGGGAAAACTGAAAAAAAAAAAAAAATCGCCGCGCGCTTCCCGGAGTCTCATAAAATTTACATTGTACCCGAAACGTCCTCACGAAAAACGAAATGAAAATTTGGTTAAATAAACAATCAGCAACGCTTCGCTACAGCCCCACATTTAACGAGCTATAGGTCAAAAGGAGCATTATCCGGTTGTCCAGCAGGAAGGATCGGCTGAACAGCGAATTCGGCAAAAAAAAAAGAAAAGACGACGCGACTCCTCAGTAATTGGTGGGAAAACGTGACAGAACGACAAATTGGTATAAGCAGTGGTATCGAAATACGGTAAGCGGCAATGCGTATACGCGGTACGTATACATCTAAAGGCAAAGCTGCGCGTCCTCGTCACTGCCTATACAGAACCCTTACGCATCTCTTTCATGTGATTCAGGCTATCAAGTTCGGCCTACTTCTATCCCACAAAAGGATCACAGCGGCATGCTTTTAGACCACCTCCTTGCGTTTTGCGCGCACAACAAATGGTGTGCGCGAAACATCCTTTCTGTCTCGATTTCTGTAATCGGAGAAGACAGCTTTGAAGCGCATTCGAATCGGTGCTGTGTTTGCGGAACTGGCACGTTTATAAGTTCACGAAAAGAAAAATGGCATGGAGAGTTAAGCAAGCCAATGCGGCGCAAAAAACAAAAAAGAACAAAAAAAGTGAGAGCGTGAAGGCGAAAAGAAGAAAGTGGCAGGAGTGAGGCCAGCGCTTAGTGTTGCCACTCACATTCTCACTTTTTCTTTTTTTTGTGTGTGTGTGTGTGCCGTGGCTAGAGCACCCAAGTGTGCACACCGAACGTGAATATACATATATTGTACATATTCAGTGAGTACAATACATATTCCTTGAATATATGTATAATGTCATTGTTCTGAAGAGTAACGCAGCTCGACTGAATAATATTTGCTGTGACACGTAGAATTTGTTGCAATAAGCAGAACCTGTTAGCAGAGAAGTTTTCGCAGGTGACGACTGAAACGGGAACGACAGAAAATCATTTAAACGAGAACAGCCGATACAGGTGATTATACTCGATTTGCGTTGCAACATGTATCCTCAAACGTGTTATGTCCTCAAAAACTAAACGCCCGAGACTGATTCGCACCATATACAGACACACTGACACTGAATAGCAAATACACCTTTTAGTGCAGTTTAATTCGTTTAGGTATTTCGATACTGCTTCACTTGCGAGCGGAAAACAACAGCTTTGAGTGCATTCTTGAATGCGTCAAGCGTATGGCCCTCTCTTTTCTTTTTTCCATTTCCGGACGCGTTCTAAGTCACCACCATTCGAGGGTCAACGTCTCTCAGAATGCCGTTCCTTGGCGTTTCAGTTATACGACGCGAAGCTAGACTTTTCTCCTAATGGGTCTGCGGTAGTTTTATCTCACTGCACATTTATAACAAGGCTTTCACGGTAGAGCTTTTTTCCAACTGTCAAATTTAAAATGCGTGAGGAATTACAGAGCTGACGATAACAGCAAACTGGCGCAAGAAGAAAATACTTTACCCAACTTCGGAAAGTTTTCGGCTCCATACCACGAGCTGGACTTCCCCTCCTCTAGAGACCGATCACTCTGCACAGGTAGGCCACGGGTTTTGAAATCATTGACACGAAGTCCCATATACAGGTGAGTATGTAAAGCATCGTGTCAGTATTTTCCCATTCTTGTTACACGACAAGTTCTCCGTATATAGAAGACGTATAACTTCTCAATTGAGGTCACGGGAAAGCTCTGGTATTTAGCGATATCCAGTCCAGAGCATTCCCGTAGTCTCGACACTGCTACTCGCTCAGGGAGACTTAGCTGCGGCTGCTTGTTTACGCACCCCCATTACAGCTGACCCGCACCTTTTTTATTTCTCATTGCAAGCGCTAGTGCGCGATATATATATATATATATATATATATATATATATATATATATATATATATATATATATTCTCTCTCTAGCTCGTTCCACCGGGTAGGTCGCTGACCTGTATGAAGGGGCAGAAAGCGCACATGAAGCGCGGCAGGAGCCACCGCTGGAGCAGCGCAGCCTGGAAGTGGAACGGGATGGAGAAGAGGCCGATGATGATGTCGCTGATGGCCAGGTTGGCGATCAGGTAGTTGGTCTCGGTGCGCATGCGGCGCGATGTGGCCACGATCCAGAGCACGAACGTGTTGCCCACCACTGCCACCAACGAGATGGCACCGTAGCAGACGGACAGCAGCACTATCACCTCTACCGGCACCTCGTAGAGCCTGTCCTCGGCCACCGAGGAAGACACCGAGGCCTCGGCGCCAACCTCGCTGTCAGCCGGATTCGTTGACGGTGAGCCCCAGCTCACGTTGAGTGTCAGGGTATCGCCCTGCCCGTACAAGTACGGTTCATAGTCCGTCGGGCGACTCAGCAGCAGCGAAGAAGCCATTTTTTTTTTTTTTTTCCTTGTGCAACTCGGAGAAAAAAAAAAAAACTGGGGAAAGTCTACACCACCGTTGCCATCGTAGTTTTGCGTCTACTGTTAAGAGTTCAGCAAAAGGACCAAAAGAGCTCTTCTGACCGTCGAAGCCACTGGTCCCTCGCACTGCACAGTTCTCGGTGACGTTGTCGACGACGCGTGGGGTCGAAGGTAGAGAGACGACCGTAAACTCACGGAACCTCGTAGTTTGTGCGCAGCGCTCTTGTCCAGTTTCCCTTTTCTGTTCGCTTCACTGCTGCACCTCGTGCAGCGAACTAGCAAACGAAAGTAGGTGTAGATGTCGATCCTTGATATACTAAAGTAAATGAACCTCCTACTCTATTGCTATCGTCGTCGTCGTCGCTTCGTTTGGTTCTTCGTCTTCGTTTTGGTCGTCCGGATTGTGCGCGTCGCTTCATCCCATTTGAAGAAGGGAGAGCGAATTCGTAGCGTCTGAGAAATAAAAATGGAGAAAATAAAATGTCCCAGGCACTGTGCCTGTTGAACTGGAAGCTGTCCGCACGACTTCGCACGACTTCCAC